>NC_088885.1:147418540-148043540 GCF_037157495.1 Lathamus discolor | reverse complement strand
CTTCAGTAGCCTGAAAGTCAGAAAGTATTTTGTGACACATAAGTTATATTTCCTTGTGGTTTTGCAGTCTCTTGCTCCTTCCCTCAGCTACAGTGGACATAGAAAAGAAATTTTTTTATTGTTGATTTTTTAGAGCCGGTCTAAGTCTAAGATGGTCATGGTCATGATCTCTTTTAGTCTGAAATGGACATGGTAATGGTCTGGTCTAAGATAGCCATGGTCTCAGTTAGAATAGTCCAGTATGAACTTTATCAAGTTCAAAGTATATTTGAGTACACTCAAGTCAGTCAGGTGCTTGCTTAGGTTAGTAAGTATGCACATATACATTCATAGGCTGAAGTATTTTAGCTAGATTCTTCATAATCTACTGGGTCTAATGTACTGGGTAATCTAGTGGTCTGTTTACTGTATGTTTAACATATTTAAAACTCACATCCTTTTATGCTGCGAAGTGGGCTTCCAGAGCATCTGGTCTATGGGTGCCTAATGGGGGTGTTGGACCTGCCCAGGCCAAGACAAGAGTGAAACATCCTGACCAGCCTTTGTCCAGAGATGACAGATCCACACTTTTCTTCAGGACTTCATTTCCACAGGACTGCACAGAGCAGTGTAGGTATGTTTTATGACAGACAAAATATGAAAGCCATTTTTTGGAACAAGTTTTCTTGTCGTAAATATTTGTGATTCAAATTCCTAGACCTGAGCTGTTGTGCTCATGGTGTGAAAAAAATAAATCTCTTACAACTGATCTGGAGGATAAGTCTTTGTCCATGAACACCCAGTCAGTGTTTGGAGCAGAACTGCTGCCTTTGGGCAGACAGATACATTTGCACAGAAAATCCAGGACAATGATGTGTCCTCAAAAAAGAAGTCTTGCTTAAGTCTGTGTAAAGAAGCATCTGTTTTAAAATAGCAAACACTGAGAGATCCTGAGCATCTTTAGAAAGCTATTTTTAAATGGTAATGAGGGATAAACAAAGGGAAATGTGCCATACCACGAATAACTATCTTTGTTCTAAGTCTGAGGCTACAGCACCAATAGGGCAAAGTCCTTGTCTTTTCCCCACAGCTGGCAAAGAATTTCATATTCAGCATTTCAAGCCCTGCATGCAGATTCTGTGGCCTCTGTAGCAAAACTGCACAGCAGGATTAAGAGTACATTGTGTGGGTAGAGCCAGATCATCCAAGAGAAAAAAAGACTGAGGGAACATTCTTTGGTTTAGACACCTACGGACAATAATTTTGCTTTTCTAAAACATCCATGATACCAAAACCCAGCTTCCAGAGCTGGGCTGCTGAAATGCCCTTGATTTTCACAGATTTTTATATTATCGCAAAGTTACAGTTATTTCCAGGCACAGAAAAGTAACCTGTAATTTTTATTGCTCCTATTACTGCTGTTCTTGATACCATTGCTCTATTTCTTCTGTGCTAACAGTAGGTTTTGTCTAATTATAGGATAGTTTATCCTATATGTGGCAGCTCGCTGAACTGATTTTGCGTGAGATCTCATCCTATGTCTGGTGTCTGTACCAGATATTCTAAGCACAAATATACTTTTGAGAATGCATCTCTAAACGTTAATTCCTGATTTCTGAAATTAAGGTAACAGCTATTCTGCTTCTCCTAGCTGACACTTTGTGAAAAAACTCAGGACAAGGTTGCATCTCCCCTTGCTTGATATAATGGTAAACTGGAGCTGGACATATTTAGGATAAAAACCAATGCTTTGATCTACATTACATGCTGCCCTTCCCAAGTTTGGGGAATAGCTTGAAAGTTATCCCTATGGCCTTTTGTTGCAAGTTTTCTTCAAATATTAATGTTGCTGCCATAGATGGTAAAAAGTTCAGATGGTTGATAAGTTCTTTTTCAAATATGAAAAAGAAGATACATTCTTTTTCAAAGCCAGGTATCACTGGATAAAACAGACTGGAAAAAGCTTAGTGAAAATCCTACACAGCCAGGAATACTCATCTGTAAATACCTGTGCTCTAATAGGAGCAAAACCAAAATGCTGCTCTCAGACTGTGGAGAGTAGCTATCCCTTAGATGTCCCTTAAAAGTTCTGCAGTGCCTGTATGGGTTCACAACACTTTACTGAAGAAGTGTAGAGAAAGTGGAAAAACTCAAAATAGCTGGAACGCAAACTAATGACAACAGTAGCCTCCAGGGATATGTTAAGTACTAAGAAGGCTTACCACAGAAAATTTGTATGGACATTTGCTTTACTTGCATTGGCCAGGCCTTATGGTTGTCATTTTCAGTATTTATTAGAACAATACCACATGCTGATTGCTTACATTCTTTGAATTAATTCCCACCCAATGTAGTGAGATGGAGCTCTGAGTCTTTTCAACAGTTGTGTATCATTATTTCACTCACTGCTGTCATGATTATGGGATACTGCATTTTAATGATGAATTGTGTAGCTGTAAGTGCCCCATACACCCACAGGATGATTCCCAAGAGGAACAGCAGAATAAGTGGTTGTTTTAGAGTAGACCCTGCTCATTCAGTTCAGAGCATGAGCTGGAAATCACAAAGCAACATTCTAGCAAACCTGCCCAACCCAGAGTAAGTAGTGATCTTTGTGAGCTGCAAGTGGGTAATGGGAGAAAGTAATCACTGCCTCAATTTGCAGGTGAGATATGGAAGACCAAATTAGTCTCCACTGCTGTCCTGGGTTTAGCAGTAGCAGTAATTCTTCTCCTTCTCAGTGGCTGGTGCAACGCTGTGTTTTTGATTTTTGGCCTGGGAACAGTGCTGATAACGCCGATGTTTTCAGTTGCTGCTCAAATGTTTGGTCTGGCCAAGGACTTTCTGAGCCTCATGCTCTGCCAGGGAGGAGGGGAGGCCAGGAGGAAGCAGAGACAGGACACCTGACCCAAGCTAGCCAAAGAGGTATTCCATACCACAGCACGCCATGCCCAGGATGTAATGGAGAGTTACCGGAAGGGCGGGGGGACTGCGGGGTTGGACGAGGTATTGGTCAGTGCTTGTCTGGTGGGAGTGGGGCAAGTTATTGGTCGGCTGGTGTTGATGTATTGTATTCTTTCCTCTTGTTATTTCCTTTATCATTATTATTGGTGGTAGCAGTAGTGATTTGTGTTATACCTTAGTTACTAAACTGTTCTTATCTCAAGCCGTGGGAGTTGCATCCTTTTCGATTCTCCTCTCCATCCCTCCAGGAGCAGGGGGAGGGCGAGAAGAGGGGGAGTGAGCGAACGAGCTTTGTGGTTGGGTTTAAACCACGACAACTGCTCTGAAGGCAGCAGAAGCTGTAGTCTTCATCAGCACGTTGTTTTGATGGGTCCGAATTCCAAAGTACTTGTGCATCCTGTAGCTGCTGTTCTTACATTATATGTCCCCCATAAGTGGTCATTTTTGGACAGTCCAGAGTGGCAGGTTCCTAATATCTTGAGTGCATCTTCATTTTGATGTACAGGTATCTAGGGCCCAACAGTGGTCTGAGGACAGTTCTTTCGTTTGAACCCATCAGCTTAGATATCTACAATAGCCCTCCAGGCCTGCATGGCCTGCTTTTGACCCCCTAATTTGAAATGTCTGTTGTAGTGCCCCAGCTAGCAACCCAAGTCAATTTATAAGTCAAGGGACAGTGAAAGTAGACTTCAGTGGTTCATACTGCATAACTTTTGGAGCTGCCTATATCCTACAACTACAGGAGAGTAGGCATAAGCACAACAGTTGTGTGCTTAATGTTCCTTACTGGAAATATAACCTCAATGATACATGAACAAGTATGGAAGTGGCCTCAAAAAGCTTTCCCTTCTGTTACTGTGTTATGTCATCTCTTTTGTAGTCTACTGTGTCTGCATGGCAAACAGGCATCTACCCACAATGCGGGTGCTTGTTACCGAGTTTTCACATTCTCACACAGTTTGTCACATGTGTTTGAAGTTTGTAATTACTTTTTATTTCAAAACTGGTTTTCTCCTAAAATCCAAATTTCCCTGTATTCTTTCACTTCCAGCAATCTTCACTAGGGACACTGTCAGAGATTTTGCTCTTGTTTGGAACTACACCCTTTTTGGGACAGGCCAGAGTAACCAGCTTTTGGGTTTAAAACCTGGTAGGTAACTGAGCCCCACACAGCCACTCACTCACCAGTGGGGTGGGGGAGAGAATTGAAGGGTAAAAGTGAGAAAACTCATGGGCTGAAGCAGACAGTTCAACAGGTAGAGCAAAAGTTGTACATGCAGGCAAAACAAAATAAGGAATTCATTCATTGCTTCCCATTAGGAGGCAGACGTTTAGCCAGTCTCAGGAAATCAGGTCTTCACCACGTGTAACGGTTACGTGGGAAGGCAAACATCATCCCTCTAAACATCCCATCTCCCTCTCTCTTATCCCAGCTTTTATTGCTGAACACAATATCACATGGCATAGAATATCCCTTTGGTCAGTGAGGGTCAGCTGTCCTGGCTGTTTGCTCTTGTGTTGTGCACCCCCAGCCTACCAGTGATGGGGTGGGGTGAGAAGCAGAAAAGGCCTTGGTGCCGTGTAAATGCTGTTCAGCAATAACTAAAACATCAGTGTGTCATCAGCACTCTTTTTAGCACAGATCCAAAACTCAGCACCATATGAATGACTATGAAGAAAATTAACTCTATTCTGACCTCTACCAGTACACCAGTAGAGCAGAGCATGCGGCTTGGGTGCCAAGTTGGCTTGTGATGTGCTAGTAGTACTGGCAAAGGTTGTGAGGCTTTATTGTCCCAGCATGGCACCTAAGATGTGTACATCATTTACATTTATTATATTGTAATAAAGCAAGAGCAGGGCTCCTCTGAGCTAACAACACTATGTGAACCAAAGGGACAGCACCTTGTGTCAGCAGCAGCGCTGTACGTTGATGTGCAGGGCAGGCAAGTTCTTGGAACTGGCCTGCAAAATTAGAGGTGAAATAAGTCCTTGGAAAAGGTGTGCACTTCTCTTGAGGAACCGTGTGGGAGATGGGTTATATATATACACCTTACCAGAATTTGAAGCAAACCACCTCTTCAGGCCACATATTCCATTGAGGAGAATCGTTGCAGCGTATTGGCAAGTTTCTTGGTTTCTTGTCTAATGTCCTCCTGAATACTTAAGGAAATTGTTCTAACTGGTCTGGGGAGGATATTTAACAGTTTTGCACACATTATTGTATGATGTTTTTCTTCAGCCCAAAGTTTTGTTGGCTTAGGTTTTACCCTGTTGTTATCACTTGAATGGCCTTGAGCAACATTTTTTATTTCCTCTAAGCTTCAGCCGTGGTAATGCTTCACATTATTATTAATAAGAGAACCATGCACGTGTAATTTATGGGCACACACATAGCAGAGAACACTGTACAAGGCCTACCAGTTTCAGAGTGGAGCCATGAGTCTTTGTTTCTGGATGATGACTTCATCAGCTTTGGATCAGGCCCATGGGGAACCACAGTTAAAATAATCACTTAAATAACCAGAGTTAATGTATAATGCCTTCAAATCCCAACAGTTTTTAGAAGCCAGATTACTACTGTCTTGGCTGCTTAATTCATTGTTGGTTCTTCTCTCTCCATTTGGAGATGATCTGATTTTCTGAAGACCTCATTTGAAAAAAGCTCAGTGCAATTAATCAATGCTGATGGGCTGGTTTTCTGAAGTGCTTGTTACTTTTCAGCCATGTTGAGCTCCTTTCTGTAATGCCATGTAAATGCATTCCAGATTTAGCTCTGTCTTCTTTGCAGGATCTGTTACGCTTCACAGATGAGGCTAGATGAGGTAAGTTCATGTAGCACCATTGGGGCAAATGCTGTCATGAAGGCCTAGACCAGATGGAGATTGCGCTTCTATTTTTTTTCTCCTAGACGGGTCATCTGCAGGGTCTGTGTAAAGAGGAAGGCTCCTCTCCTTTTGGCACTCTATTGGCACTGAAGAATAACAATATTGTAATACTTTGAATCTAAAAGCACATGGACCCTCCCCCCTGCCATGTGCCAGGCACCACACAGAAAGAATAGAATAGAGAATGTATCAAATAACTTAAATTCTAAGGCAATTAACAAATAAACAGATAAACAAATGGAGGTAGCAAGTGGAAATTCAGAGACAGAACTGGTCATCCTGAACTGCGATGCCCTTGCCACATCACCCGATCTGGCTGTTGTCAAGATACTTTGTGGGAAGTTACCATTCTTAGTGTGGAAAACCCCAGGCACTTTTTGCTTTACATCTGTAGTCCTTCTGGATGAAAATGCAAACTCCTGACCCAAGATATTTAGCATGGCTGTGTAGTCATCACTGTTTGAATGAGCAAGTCAAGAGTTTCATGACATAAATTTTCCTCACAGGGAGGAGACCATGGTTAGCACAACATCTGGCAATGCTGACATAATCTACGCTTTAATTCACATCATCTGTTGCCAATCAGAGACATCCAGAGATGCAGCATTGTAAAATGTAATTGTTGTAAATCCTGTGCAGAAAATTTCATTCTGAAGGTTTTTGGGAAAGTCACTTTTCCTGCTGAGCACATGTGACGCATCATCCCTCTGGCTCAAACTGACTGTCAATGTCATATGATTTGGTTGAACATCATATATCATATCATACCATATCATAACAATCATATTCCCTGATAGGCATCTGAAATGTGGCTTGAAACCATTTTACACCCACTGAGATAAATGGAAGAAGGTAAAGGTGTTTCCTCTGATTTTAGCTGGCCTGTGTGAAACAGTCGTGGGATGCAGAAGCCCTTCTGTGAGTTGTTGTCTTGCTTCCACTGGCCTGCTGGTTTGCATTCACATGATGCTAAGAGTTTGATCTTCCACTATTGTTTAGGGAGTGGGGCAGAACTCCCGCCCTGGGGAGGGACTGACACGGCATATCATGATGTGTTTCTGAAGGAGTCTGCCTTGCCTTCGTTACGAAAACTTGGGATTTAAGATCATATGGACTTCAGAAAGATTTGAAAGTTGAGATCTCATAAGTGGTATGATAGTAATGAGAAGAGCCTCAATGAGGCAAACTGCAATAAAGAAACATGATGCTAAAAACAGAATGGTCTGTAATAGAGGTAGGGAGGTACTGAATCCTAACCTTGCAATCAACATCATGCCCAACACTGAACACTGGTTATCTTTACAAGAATTATTTAATCTTTAATGAAGATTAGCTCACAAATACCCAGTATTACACCACCTCACTTTGAAACTAAGACCCTTGAATCCCTTGTC
This sequence comes from Lathamus discolor, assembly GCF_037157495.1. Lineage (NCBI taxonomy): Eukaryota > Metazoa > Chordata > Aves > Psittaciformes > Psittacidae > Lathamus > Lathamus discolor. The sequence continues at coordinate 148,036,315 of NC_088885.1, read as the reverse complement.
AGTTCTTCATTCATTTTACTGCTGAATTTTGTCATGAATCTTGTTTTTCCAGGAAAGAGCAGATAAAGGGTATTTGGACTGAGGGTGTCTAGCTTATTTTTCTTGAAAATCTCCAGGGCTTAGTGTAATAAAAAGTTGTGGGAGTTGTAGAGTTTCAGCCACAGAAAGAGCAGCTTTTGCATTGGAGTCTGCTTTTCAAATCCTGCCATAGCAGACCTCTCAAATAACTGATGGCTTTGCAATTGTCACTTCTAAAGACAGCAGAGAGAGCACATCTGAAGAGAGGAAGAGAAGTATTACCTAGGCTGGAGATCAAAGTACACTTCCACCAGGGCCAAATCCAGTTAATGCTATATTTACTTTAGTAACCTCCAAGGAAGTGTACCTATCCATTTCAGTCTCACTATCATTTATGAAAGCCACCAAGGAGGAAATTACAGATTCGTAAAGTCAGCTGCAGGAATTCATCAAGTGCCCATTCAAATAATGGCTTGCTGATTACTGAAGCTTTCATTTCTGAACCAGAAAAAATAATCTGCTCTTTGAAAGCCACATGGAGGCGTATGAGATACAGAAGAGCACTCCTGGGTTCAGCAGTGATTTAATAGTCTCTTTAAATGGGAAAAATCTACTTCCTCCTCCTTGTCAGCTCCTCAGTGCATCTCTGACTGCAACATCTGACTGTCCTAGCTGTAGCTGCTAGTGAAATGCTGTGTGCTGTAGACGTGGTGTGTGACATACATGCAATTTGGTAGGGAGTGTAGGAGCTCTTCAGGGCACAAACGATGCCAATGCAGCATCTGAAGCTGACTGCTGCTTCTGTAAACAAGTTATTTATCCTAAATACATTTCCAGAACAAACTTGCAGACAACTGCTCTGTGAGTTTAGTGTGGTTTTATGGTGAAGAGCAAGTGATCTAATCATTCAGCTCCATTTTGGATTCAGGATAGGGGTGAAATTAACCCTTTGCTACACCTCTGCTATTAAAGGCAATGAGTCAGGTACGCTCTCTGACCTGGGCTCACTGTCACAGCGTGACTCATAAACATACAACTAAACTCCTCTTTTGACATGAGGGGGTCAAAGCTGCCTGCTGGGACGACTGTGGCCAGAACCATTATTTGGAATTGATGGTAAAGGTGGCCATGAGGTAGCACTCAAACCTGTGCCCTGTCTTGGGTAAGTTTACCAGTATAGATGTAGCTAGAAGGCTGGCTTTCGTGCACTAGTGTTGAAGGAATTTGACTGTGCTGACTTCATCTTCCCCTCTCCTTACTCATCCTTTGCTTTTCCTGGCTCTTTGAACAAACACCAACATAACAAAAGCTAGTGCTGACAATTAGGGCTCTCTGGTGATGGCATCTGACCACTTCTGAGAGCACACCCATCTCCTGCACTGAGAGGAGATAGAATCACAGAATCATAGAATAGTTAGGGTTGGAAAGGACCTTAAGATCACCCAGTTCCAACCCCCCTGCCATGGGCAGGGACACCTCACACTAAACCATCCCACACAAGGCTCTGTCCAACCTGGTCTTGAACACTGCCAGGGATGGAGCATTCACAACTTTCCTGGGCAACCCGTTCCAGTGCCTCACCACCCTAACAGGAAATAAATTGCTCCTTATATCCAATCTAAACTTCCCCTGTTTAAGTTTTAACCCATTACCCCTTGTCCTGTCACTACAGTCCCTCCCCAGCATCCCTATAGTCCCCCTTCAGGTACTGGAAGGCTGCTATGAGGTCTCCACGCAGCCTTCTCTTCTCCAGGCTGAACAGCCCCAACTTTCTCAGCCTTGTTATGCTACCCGCATGACAACTTGGAGCAGACAATTCCTGTTTGAAGATACAGTGAAGAGACTTCATGAGGCCAGTGGGATATAGCCAGAGAGTTGAACCACCTTGTGCTCAGGTGGTATGAAGGAGCCCAGGCCTGGCAGAAACTAAGATCCTGTTTGGGGTACCAGCTTCTCCTCAGTTATGATGACAGTAGTAGAATGAGTAGATGTCCTTGGAATATCTAGCATAAGTGGTCAGATGTTTCACTGCAGTGGTGACTATCTGTCACAGATTCCTCTTTTCCTTGGCACTGTTGAGGCACAGAAGGGAGAGCTCTGACACAGGGCTGATTATAAAGAGATTTCTCAGGAAGCACTCAAAGTTCATGCTGAGGGTAGAACTCAGGTCACAAGTTGTCCTTTGGAGCCAAAGGAATCTTGTTAGGGACTCAATCATTGGAACAAATGAAATAAAATATTTGGTTAAATGAGACCCTTTAATATTTTCTCTTTTCCTTTCTTACTCATAGGTAAGTATATAAAAATGCTTCCAGCAGTAATATTCTCCAGTTTGTGGTGTTAAACTGGTACAGCTGTGTGCAGAAGAGAAATAGGGTAAAAGGTATTATATGGAGAGACAATGAGTGAAGTTACACACAAAGCATATGTGGGAATAGACAAAAATGTGGATTCTTGCATGTTTTAGCTTTACTGTGTGGTCACAGCTGGAATATGTGCACAAGAACAGTCACTTTTTTTATCAGCATTCTCCCACACTAACCAAATGTTGGCATGCAGGAGATTTAGTCAGGAAGACCTGCTGCTTCTGCCACTGCAATTAATCAGGCTTGTTATGGATGGAGATTAGAGGATCTAGTAATATTAAGGTTCCATGGGTAATGGAAGTGAAATATTTTCTGCTTTCAGTCTTCCCTGTCGAGGGGGAATCTCCAAGTATCCCATTATAAAATCTTTAAGTGGATTAGTTTTCTTATTCCAAGCTGAGGAGTTTCAGGTCTTATAAACAAAAATGCTTATTCTCAGGTCAGGATGCAATAATGGGACATATCCCACTTCAAGTGAAATCGCCTGTTGCTTTAGGATATAGTAACAGACAACAAAAATCAGCCCTTTCTCAGAAATTCAGCCTCAGGCTGGACTTCGGAATTGTAAAAAGCAGCAAACAGCAAGGTCCTTGTGGAAAGCAGAAAAGGCTTGAGGTTGAGCCTTAGGAGACCTGTATTTTATTCTTGGTTCTTGGGCAAGTTGTTTCAACTCTTGACTTAATTTTCTTTTCTCACTCCCTTTTCTGCCTGTTTATTCATGGAAGCATCTTTGCGGTGTGTTTGCACATGTCTGAAAGTTTGCTGGGGTTTGCTATTGCACTGCTTGCAGAATCTATTTCCATAGCTGTTGCTCTAGCCACTCACCTGACATATCTGTGAAAGAAGGTTTGTCCAAGTGCTTGTTAGCTGCTATCCGACACTTTATTGTTCTATTGCTTTTTATTCAGTGTCTGCTAACTGTAAGTCTATTCATACAGCATTTTTGTTCCACGGTACTGGCTTCAAATTTTGACATTTGGAGTTTGTATCCAGTCATGAATTAAAATTTACCTTGAATATCTCAGCGGAAAGAGGTTTTTGCTTTCTTTCAGTGTCTGGAATGCAGAATAACAGTGATCAGGGTGGAGCCAACAGTAGGTGACCTAGAAAACAATGTTTTCACTTTTCTTGAATGTGAATTCCCAGTTTTCTAACACCACTGAGCTTTTAGCCGATTATGTGATTGTGGAAGGATTCAAGGAGACAGGCATGACATTGAAGTCTGCCACTCAGATTACTGATAGAGCTTAATATGAAGCTCATGCTTTAGGTCCAGTCTGTCGGAAATGGAGACTCCCCTTGCATTCATCTTTTGGCATCACTGGTACTGGATAAAGAACAATCCAACCGCATAGAGCTTCCAAATTCCCTTGATGACTGGACCACAAGAACCAATGAATATGCTGGAGATGAGAAGAATAGGTTTTCCTGGGAACCAGGTTAGAGGATAAAGAACAATACCACCAAAATATTGCTTAGTCCTTTGAAAATAGATGTCTTCGGCCATTATTTTTGTCAAATTAAGTCCTAGATTGCTCTTTTATCTGTATTCTTGCTTTTTGTGCTTCTATTGATCCCCACACCTCCATTAAGCCAGGACCCATAAGCTTCTGCGTGGAGAACTTAGGAGCTGTTTAGCTCGAACATTGGCTTGCTCACCATATCCCACTCTATCTTTCTGCTTCTCCTTCCAGACTCTGGCTTCTCCTCTTTATTATTTTATTCGTTCCAACACCTGGGAAATTTCTCACTTTTCTTCCACCTCCTCAGGCTTCTGCTGGTCCGTTGCCATGATCTCATAGCCTTTTCTGCTTGCAGAAGCACTACTCATGGCAGCAGGAGCTAGCAGGACATGATGATGCTTAAAATGGTGCTTTTCTTTGGAAGTGGGATCCCTTTCCTAGTTTTGTTGTTGCACTGCTGCCATATCAGTCACTTTGGACAAAAGTGGCAGTGTTAAAGCAATGGCACCAAGCTGCTGGTGCCTGCGCAGAACCTGGGAAAGGAAGTTGTAGGGCAGAAAAATTCTGGTTGACAATGGGCTGAATGTGGGTGAACAGAAAAGTGGTCAGCAAAGCTAGGGTGCATTTAAATGCAATCCCAAGAATGAAACTAGCGTGCATAATATTTTAAGTATTTTCTCTTCCTCATATGTCTGACCCGGAACAACGGTTTATTTATTTAAGTGGCACTTAAGAAATCTACTTAGGAAAGAGTATAGACTAGAGATTCATCCACTGGCACAGATTCTTCTGATGCTACCACTAATCACAGTGCTGCTTGTGGTGAGTAGAACCTCCTTATTTCCCACGGATTAGTATCTGTCTCAGCTCTGTAGTGCTCTGTGGTATGTGGCAGGATAGTTTATGTGTGTGGGATGATGGCAGTGCTGGCTGCTCATTAGCTTCCCTCACTTTCTTTGATTATAAAGGATAATGCAATGCACTGAAGTCCTCTAAGGCTGATTCAGCACCACTCACATTGAATCAGCACCAGTTTTTCACTTCCTCAACATGTTCACAGACAGTGCAGTTTTGTGTCACTGGGACATGAATACCTTAACTGTATTATGATCAATGAGTTAATGTTTATCTTTCTAACTTTGTATTTTAATGTGCTTACCCATCTGTCACAAGCATAATTTCCAGAAAACTTACTTTAAACATTCACTTAGAGAACAATGACTTGCACAGGAGCTGTACGTGCTTTAAAAACATGTTCAAATCTCTTACCTGCAGCCTAAAAAAAATTGGAAAAGGTTCATAAAACATTGCATAAAATTCCAAGTTTTGGAAAATCTTACTAATAGTGCACTTCAAAGCAGCATCTTGTATTGCCATTGGGCTGGTTCTATGGGACCTACCTTAAGTTCTTAATTAAAGAAGTTCACTGGAGAAGATTGGGAAGGGAAGGTTGGAAAGATCACTGGAGAAGGTGACTGAGGAGGAACTCACTTGGCCCAGCCTTAGCAAATGTCCTGGATAACAGTGCTTGTTAAGCCTGGGAGTGTACACAGTGTGTCCATAGATCAAGTACACAAATCTGGGAGGGTGGTTGCCCAAAGATGCTAACACTAAAGAAGATGAATGTCAATTGGATTAAACAGTAGCTAAGCGATTACAAAGACTTTTTTTAAACAAAGAAGGCTTCAGCTTGAAAAGAAATAAAGAAGAAATCCACATTTGTGATGTGGGGGACACCCTGGAGAGGAAGCTGCTGCAGCAGCAGTTGTACCTGGATTTGGCATAACCATGGGTCACCCTGGGGCCTAACTGCTCTGCTTTGTTCTTTATTTGGTATTTAGGCAGAAGGTGTGCTCCCTAACATCTTTAACAGCAGAAGCTGACAGATTAGGCATGTAGTTTACACTGAATTGTTCTGTAGGCAAAACTCCCAGTTGGATTCCTCTGGGGATGTGAGGTGGGAATGATCCCTTTTCCATCAGTAAGCCTCAATTAGGTTAGTTGTAGGGTGGGATGAGCAGCCCTTTGAAAGTGTCAAAATCTCCCTGCTGAGAGAGACAGCTCTTTTTTAAAACTAAGGACAATGGTAGTACAAAGGCTCAGGTTCTCCTCTCTCCCCACTACAGTCTGCTGTCTTTCCATTTAAGGGTTTACCGAGTGCATCCAGACAGCTGCAGAACCACCGGCTTTGCTCTCTGAAAGACTCTTAAAAATGGCTTCTCTGGGTGGTGTCTTTAGAAATACCTCCCTGCGTTATACAAAGAGACATGATTGAAGATGGAACCTCACAGCTTAAAACTGATTCTCCTTTCTCTTTCTTATCTGTACTATAGCACATGCTACAGCTTAATTTAGCAGAAAGTATAAGGGGTTTACGTATGCATAGCAAATTTCACTTTTAGTATATTAAACATTTAAATGAACTGTGGAAAATTATTCAATATCTATATTTTTGCATCTGTGTCCAACACAATGGTACTTAGTAGTAGAAAGTAATTACACACATGATTTTAGGGCATAGAAAAATAAGCATGATATAGTATATTTTTGTATGTGTGCAGGAAAGTAAAATGGAAGAGTAAACTTCAGAAACCTTAAATCATAGAGTATAGGGAGACCATATGGAACTGATTGCTGGCATATTACACAGTAAAACAACAACAAAAAAAACCCAAACGCAAACCCACAAGTAATGATTTTTGAACAAATTATTTTGCTATAAAATGATTGTTTCAAAGAACTATGTTTGAAGAAAACCAGCTTATACTACGAATTTATTCAGACTCTTGCTCCCACCATAGATTTGTAGCTAGGTGATCTTGTTTAGAAGTGGATTCTTTTTCCAGCTGAAGAACCACTGGTGTTTTTGTGCAGTGAGTTCCACAGCAAAGAAGAAAGCCAAAATGCCACATTAATACACCCATAAATCCTTTCCCAACTCTCATGTAGCTGTTCTAGAGCGCTTTGGTTTCTGAGCATCAATATAAACTATCTTTAACCTCAGTATATGTCTTAAACACAGATGTACACATGTATTGTTTGTTTAGATTTGTTGTTTCAAAAATATACTCGATATATGTAATTTAGTAAACAACAGAAAACTTCAGCCTCCCAGGAATAATTCTTCCACCAAGAAATTAATAATTGGGTCTATAAGATTCACTTAGGGCTGTATGCAACCTGAAGAAGGTGTGAGGAACACTGGCACACCTCCATTGCACAAAAGAGGATGACAAGGACTAAAGCCATTGGGTCCCCTCTTGGTGTCACATCACATGGGGCTACCATATAATGGAGTTCCTGGATATAATTTCTGTGATGAAGAGAATGAGACACTCAACAAAAACAACCTGAGAAGGAGCAAGAAGGGGGAAGGGAGGGGTGAACATAGTTTATATGTTCCTCTTTTGATCCATATACTTTATTCTTGGAGACGATACCAAATGTATCAGAATTACCGCTGCTGTATAGCCAGCAGTGTTCACTTAGTGTATTGCTTTTGCTGATATGCAGGTAGTTTAACAAAGATCAGGTCCAGCTAAGGAGTGTGGTCAAAAGGGCAGGAGTGGTCACACAGGCAAGGAACTTCTGCTAGCTAAACTTTTATCTGTGAGAGAAATGTGCAGAAAGAAATAGCAGCCTAAGAGAGCCAGATCATCTCTTCCTTACAGCTTCTTCTCTGTGTTCTGTCAAAGCTTCAGGAGTGAAAACAATGAACTTGTCTGCTGTACACCAGGCCAGTACAGCTGTGATAGTAAGACGTGGGTAACCAGTGAATCCTGACCAACTATATGCTGAGCTGTGTCAGAGGGGCTACATGTTGTGTCACTCTGAACCTCTTTTTTACGTGGGATAAAAAGGAGTTAGGCAGATGTGCCAGTTCTTGCTTTGACCCTTATATTATTGTAACAGCACTCTTATTATCAGTGGGTTTTATTGGATGTAACTTATTAGACAGCATAACTTATGGTTATAGTAACAGCACTGATATGTAGTATCTGTGTGGTAGTGGATGTTTGTTGTCTTGTTTAGGATAACCCTTCTGGATAAAAGAAAACCAATCAGGATTCTATGGTTATGTGTTTTAAAGTGACACCTAGAAAAACAATTAGATATCTACATATGTCCTACAAGTATACTTGTCTCAATGACAGATGTTACTCCAAGTATTCGAATAACAACATAACCTCTATTTCAGTGGTAATTCAAGAGATGTTGCTATGTTATGCAATTGAGATGTGCTCTACACAGGAATGTTCCTAAAGCTTTAGTACCTGAGTCAAGAAGAACCTACGGAATTTTAATTCTGTTTTCAGAGCTTTTGAAAGATGATGGTGCTACCACCCAAGATTTTGGTGTCTATATACCTCTATAATTTTCTTGTCTAAGGTTTAAAAGAAATAGGTGCTAGGATACTGAAAACTTCAGCTGTTATTGAAACATATGGCTAAATATAGCAGACAGCCCTTTTAATGTATATCTCTTTCGCTAAAACCACCTCAAAACTGGTGCTCACACATGGCTTTAGACAAAATCTACAGGGAGAAGTGGACTGTTATTCCATGAAAACTTGGCTAGATGACAAAGATGACACACTTACTGCCCTAGAGGTCCTTGTCAGACTGAGCCTTTGCCACCACAGTCTACAAGCATTTTTCTCACATTTGTTTTTTGATAGAGAAATCACTGCAATGCCTCCAGTAACACATATCAATCTTCTGTCAAAGGGAGCTCAAGACAACAATCAAAAAGATCTCCTACGATGACTGGAGCTGACTGGCTAGTGTTTGAACATAATCAACTTTTACTTATTTTTGGCTTGGAAACAATTTATCAGTAAGCCTGGTTATATGCAAGCTTCTTCAATGTCTGTATTGTCTGAGTATTTTTGCTTGCAGATATTAACACTGCAAGCTGTGCTGTCAGCTAGTTTGACTGTTCTTCCTGGTGCAGTATACAATCTGGCAGATTATTCTATTTCTGATCCACAAGGGGTTTATCAAAGAGCTATTTTTGTGCAGCTAGGAAGAACTGGAGGAACTTCAGGGATTCATTAAATATATCAATATCCGGACCTTGGAAATTAAGGACAAGATTTGCTGCAGTTTGAATTAATAAATCAAAATTCTTATAGTTCCTCAGGCAGGAAATCCCTTAGTGCACAAAGGAGTGATGGGTAGGAGGGGTAGAAACCTCTCCAGTCATTTTGAGACCCTAGATGCAGAAAGGCTGTGGAACCTATATATGATTTCCATGCAGTCAGGGTACTCGTAGCTTTCTGTGGCTCACACACTGGATGAAAGCAGGGCATAGCCTTGAAGCTCACCGTGTACAGATGGAAAGGAACAGCTGATATTCAGTGTTTAATAACAAACCCAGATTCCATCAAAGAGCAAATTTGTGCCTCTTCTAAGCACCACAGGATTTCCAGCACTTTGTGGCTATGGAGTCTTTAAAACGATGCCTAAACCATCGTAAATAGCAGGGCCACTTCCAGAGGGTACTCCTAATCTTAAGAGGCACCATTGACCCAATCTGTTTTATGCTCAGATGTAAGGGTCTCCCTTGAATCTTTTCTAGTGCTGACTGGAAAAATTTTCTATTTTCCCTTTTAACTGCAGAAAATTTTAACTTTTCACATACCCAAAAGAGGAAGAACCCAAATGAGAGTCTTTGTTCTCAAAAAAGGTAATTGTTTTATTATAGAAAACCTGAAATTCTCCATGGGAGATATTTTCAACGGAAAATGTTCATATAACTCAGTTTTCTGTTGAAAAAAAAAAAAAAAAGTGTTGACTTAGCTGCACACTGTTGACCAGCTGTAATCCTTCAGTCTGTGTCTTTCCTGCCTCTGCTCTGAAACAATGCTTCCTGTCGTATATTTACTGCTTTGTGTGCCCGAAGAGATTAGAGGTTTTACAAAGCTAGCAATAAGCGTCTTAAATTGGTTCTTAACAAATTTACCATTAGATCCTTTGGGAGCCAGGTCCATGCATTTAGCCATTGTGGTGTACAATATGGTAGCAAAACACAGCAGCAAAAACCTGCACCTTAGAAACACTTAGAGCCCAAGAGTGATTTAAATGTAGCTGCCATTAGAGTGTTTTTCTGCAATGGAAATCTCTACCTAATTGCATATTAATCATGGTCCATCTTTCAGGCCCCTGAACGGCAAAGAACATCTTGAACATTTGTGTCAAACCTGCATAAAATCAAGGTCACTGTGTAGCAGATAGGACCCAGGAATCAGGTCATGTATTCGAGACGTCACAGGGCTTCTGGGAGGTGTTCATGGTGGCATGTAGAAAGAAGCTAACAACACCGAAGAGATCTCTTTTTCTGGAAAGTAACAGCACCATGGCAAGAGACTGACTCAAAATTTCACTTTCTACTTTGTTCTGGGTTAATAAAACACACACACACATTGTCAGAGAACTGTTCTGAAAGAAAAGGGCTCAGAGAAAGGGCAGGGTATACAGAATAAGTGGCACATGATAGGAAAATATTCAAAGCAAAGACAGACAGTCTTGCAAGTAAGAAAGGCCCCAGGGCAGCTTGGGCTAATACATAATAGTATTCTCACTTATAATCTAGTAAGAATGTCTGGTTTAGCTTCCTCTCAAAACTCAATATTTACCTTCACGAACCAAAGTTTCGTAGTGGAACTGGGTGCCAAAAATGCCAGTGAAGCCAATTCTTTCTTTTTCCTGTAACACCACACAGCTTTGTTTCTATGCATATCATTATGTATTTAAACCCACTGCATTCTTTACATACTGCTAGTTGGCAAATCCATGTTTAAAACACAGTGGGGTCTAGAGTTGTTTCTTCAGACATGTAACTAATGTTAGCTTGTAAAATGCCAATATGCATTCCTAAAGAGAACAAGTCTTATGAGAAGTAGCTGAGGGAACTGTTTAGTCTAGAGACAAAGAGGCTGGGCGGAGATTCTCTACAATGACTCAAAAGGGTGTTGGAGTGAGGTGGAGATCGGTCTCTTCTCCCAAGCGAACAAGCAATAGGACAAAAAGAAGTGGACTCAAGTTGTGCTTAGAATGAATATTAGAAAAAAAATCTTCACCAAAAGGTTTGTCTAGTATTGGCAAAAGCTGCCCAGGAAAATGGTTGAGTTACAGCCCCTGGAGGTATTTAAAATATGTGTAGATGTAGAGCTGAGGGACATGGTTTAGTAGTGGGCTTGGCATTGATACGTTAATGGTTAGACTTGATGACCTTAAGAGTCTTTTCCAACCTGAAAGATTATATGATTCTAAATAAGAACATCATTGAAAAGGGACATGTCCAGCTAAGGTCTGGTTTGTTGTAGCTGGGACTCTTTTTGTGGTGGTGAAATCTGAAAGTCTGACTTCAGGTGCTCATTGTGAGAAGTTTGGCCTGTGCACTCCTATAATGCCCTTTTGTATATTCTTATGACTGTCTTTAGGGATCTGCCTGTTTCATTGTACATTCTTCTCGCATCTACAGTGTTCATTTAAAAATACAGCAAGTGATGAGTAAGTCAAAAATGATTCAAATGATGTGACTTTCAACATTAGGAATGAATGAAAGGCTGAATCAGGTGGCCTTAAACAGTCACCAGAATTAATTTGTTCAGCAATATTTATTCTGCTATGTATGAAAGAGAAGAGGAGAGACCGAAGTCCTTCCTGGTCCTGCTGCAAAAACTTTGTCAGGAATTCATGACTTCACAGACTGAAATTGCAGTGAGAACGCTTTAATGGGGGGCTATAAAGTTTTGTTCTGGTTTCCTTTTCTCTCTCACTGAATTAGTAATTTATCATACCATGCAAAGTGGAACAACTTGAGGAACTGAGAATAAATGTATCACGTGGGAGCTGTCCTGGGATGCAAGAGCACAGATGCTTTTAGGCAGCACAAGGAAGTTAACTCTCATTATTCCTATTCTTTCTTTTGTCATTGATCCATACCAGTACTGGCACCCACAGAGTGCTGAGTTTGTAACCCATCTCTTTTTATGGATAATCTTGGATGTTTGGTGTACTAAGCATACTGTGAGAAAACCTACTGCATAGAGTGCTGGATACACAACTGTGAAGGGAATGACTAGTCTGTGGGTGTAAAAATAATTCAGGCTTAAGAGGCAAGCCAAGATATTTAGCGCTGCCAAAACAGAGGTGCTTTCAATGTTGGAAACCTCAATGCCTAGAAACTGAAGATGTACCTAGGAAGAGTGGGTTGCTGAGTGAGGATTTTTGTTTTGTCTGACAGAACTAAACATCTAATCTCTTGTCAAGGCCAGTGGAGGGAAACAGATGCTTGTAGTCTAAACACAGGTGCTGCTCTCCAGAAGTGTGTTTTCTTCCCATGGGCTGCAGAAGGAATCTGGGTGATGGGTCAGATGTAAGACCTGCACTAACAACAATTACACCCGATGATGGACCCTGAGCCTTCTTTGCTCTACAAAACTGAAATAAATCTTCTGGACACCACTGTGAGGGATCCCACCCAATTTGTCCTTTCTACATTGATTGATTTATTTCTTGTCTTCTTCAATTTCTCCTCTTTTTTTGGCCACAAAGCTGCTTCTTTGCTGGAAGGAAATCTCATGCTCATGCACTCATGGTAGCAAGTTCTCTAGAAATACTCACAAAGGAGCAGATGAAACATTTTTGCCAGCCTTTTAGAAAAATACCAGCACAAAAGACAGCCACAAGCCACCTCAGTATTAATTTTTATAGGTCACCGTTGTTGTGAATTCTTGAGGTTTTTAGCCTGTTTCACTCTCGTTTACAATTAAGTGCTAACTTGCAGTCTCAGAGGAACACAGCCAGTTGTCTTAATCCAAAAAGAAACGTGCTGACTACAGTAATCCATGGAAAGTTTAGCAACAGTTCCTCCTGCTTGGTGAAAACAGGCTGGCAGCAAAATACTTGTTAGGGATCACCTCCAGAAACTGCCAAAGTAAGAAGAGCAAGGAAAATATAGTGGCATAAAAATATTTCAGAGAGAAACCACCCAAAGCTCATTTAACCACTGTTGTCCAGCTTGTCCAGTTATAATACTGATGCTACTGATTCAGGTTATGCAAATGTTGGTTTGGAAGCTGGTCTTGTTACTCCCAGTTACACTCCCAGTTTTTAGTAGAAAACACTGAGCTCACAGTCAGGAGATTGGATGCCTAAGCCAATCTGAAGCTCCTCAAAGCTCCAAGTCACTCTTGAATCACATTGCTAATGTTTCAGAAACCACACAGTGCAAGCCATTTCCAGTTCCTTTAACCTTCAATTCACTAATGAATATTAATACTACAAGAGCTAGACTCTGGCTGTTTCCCTGAGCTGTGTGAAGATCCTGGCAAATTACAGGGACTCAGGGCAAGTTTCACGATTTTCAACTGAAACAGGAGCCTATATCAGGAGCCCACATGAATATTTGAAGCCTATTTGTCCAGACAACATGTTTTTTTAACCTGCTTGTTGGTCCATTCCTTGCTTAGTGAGACTATGTACAGCTCCCTAAAATGGTACTGATTTATGTCCAGAAGGAATCTGGTTCTACACATCTCACTTGTTCAATGGACTAGGCAGGTGGGTGAATGGCACTTTATAAGGCTGTTGAAAGCTCAGTTAAAAGCACCTGGTGTGTTTAGGCATCAGATCTCACCAGCTGAGCCGGCTTTGCCCAGGGCAGTAGTTGGAAGGGAGACATACAGGAAACATTACGTGCTTCAAGACATGATACGGCTGTGAAGCAGTAATTGACCCAAGGTGCGTTCAGCACTGCCCGCAAGGCGCTGCTCAGAGTAATTCGGAATTAAAAGGCGTGATCAAAGTAGTCACAGTTCAAGTTAACTAAAAAGGAAATAACTATTAGGAGCCTCTCTGACAATGAAGCAGTTATGTGCTTACACAGGAGCTGCATGGAGAAACAGTGAGCAAGAAAGAATTGCACTATAGTACATACATAGCTTGTCATTTGAGCTGCAGTGTCTCCGTGAGGATGATATAAATTCAGCTCCATATTTTCAGTGGAGTTCAGCTTCAGCCTGTCCAAGGCTTTAATTTCTTTTCATTTTGGCAAAATAAATTGATGAGATTCTGCTCTGCTGCATAGGGCTGGGCTGCAAAATGGAGGGAGTAATTTTGAAGGCCTGCATTGATACACTTGGCTTCAGCAATATTTATGTGAAATAAAAAGTTGCAAAATAGACTGCAGTAATTAAATGTTTTCCTTCTAATGAACTTGAGTGATACATGGTTCCAGTGGTCCTTAGACTGTTTTCATAAGCTCAGCATCAGCATTTCATGGAGGATGAAATACAGGATTCTTTGACTTGCTGCTTGGGCAACACTTAAAAATCAGTGTAGGAACACTTGTTGTCATAAGAAAAACTGAAATAATGATACTATATGGATAAGTATTCTAATATGGAAAGAATGACAAGAAAAGAACAGAATGGCATAGGTTAACATTGTGAAGCAATAGCTTAACCTGGTAAATGAAAAAAGTTTAAAAGTGAAGTGCTTAAAAAAAAAAATGGTAAAAAGACTTCCCTTACAAAGAAAAGCTATCAAAGAAATGAGTCATCTAGGGACCAGAAAGGAGTTTGGGAAACAGATGTTCTTACATTTAGGACAGATGTTTTATGATAACAGTGCTTTGATAGCAGTTACAACAAGAACCGACTCTAATTGAAAAATGTTGTGGTATTTCACAAGAAGAAAGAAGAGAAAAAAAGACACCAACTTTCAAGTGGACTTAGGAAGACAGATTTTCACACTACTGCATTATATTTATTATGTGTCTGAAGGGGCACAGAGCAGTAAGTCTTACTCAGTGGAAATATAGCTTAAGCACTTGTAAACTGGGATAATGATTTAGGCTCTCAGAAAAGGCTTTCAAAGTGTTAGGTGAGAGGTGAAAAACTAGATTGAGACTAAATAGGATAGTGATAATGATCATTGACTGTTGCCAAAAGATTAAATGATAGGTGGCTGTTACATATAAAATAACTTTCATGAGAATGAGGATAAAGAAAGTGTTGCTCTGAGTAAGGTAGGCAGCATCACTTCTGTCCGAACCCTTTGAAATCAGTGGGAAGAGTGTAGGCTTTGAATCTGGCCCAGCTTCTTGAAGGTTTTGGGTGGATGTTTGCGAATGTAGAATAGAGAGAAATGTCATCATCTTTCATTAGTTTTTGTTTGTTCTTGCTACCTGTTTACATGGCAGATTTAACATTCATTAAAATCAAAGTGGATGTAGAACGTGTGGTTCTCATCTCTCCTTTTAGCTCCTAGAAAGCTAATTCAACAAAAAGGGAGAGACCTTTAACTACCCTCAGTTTAATCAGGAAAGCATAAACAGCCGTTGGAGAAAATTGACATTTTAACAAGTGGATCTCCACTTGTCCCCCAGATGACTTCTCATCATAAAGCTCTGAACTTTTTGGCAGGATGAACCCTAACTCACCTACAAAGACAAACAGGAGATTGGTTTCTTCTCAGACAGTGTAACTTGGAGAACAGCTTTTATTAAAAGACAGAAGGACAAATAGGTTTCCAGATTCTGTTACTAGGTCAACATCTCTACTGTCTTCAAACAGACACAGAGATTTCATAGTTTGGGTGCAAAAGAAAGTGAAGATTTTAAAGTCATTTTCTACAAAATTTGGATCTATGTTTTCATATGATAGAATATATAATCAATTTTATTTCAGATTGCTATACTAGAACTAGCTGAATAAAGACAGTTCGCTTTATTTTTCTGGAAGCAAAAACAAAAGCCATGAAAAGAGCAGTGCAGATGACATGCAAAGCTTCCTTTCGAGACGCTTGTTTTTTCAGTGTCCGTTCTTGTAACCAGAGACCCTGTAAATACAGTCCAGGGGCACTTTAAATTTAACTGGCAAGGCTCAATTAGAAATTATCTTTTACCTATTTTGAGGTCAGGATCGTTATTGGATATAAGGAGGAAATTCTTTCCTGTTAGGGTGGTGAGACACTGGAATGGGTTGCCCAGGGAGGTTGTGAGTGCTCCATCCCTGGCGGTGTTCAAGGCCAGGTTGGATGAAGCCTTGTGTGGGATGGTTTAGTGAGAGGTGTCCCTGTCCATGGCAGGGGGGTTGGAACTAGATGATCTTGAGGTCCTTTCCAACCCTAACTATTCTATGATTCTATTTCTTTTGTGCTTGTCTGTCAATTACCATGCAAAATGCTTGCAACTGTCAATTCCAGGCAGTTAATTTTTCTGAGGATAACAGAGTCTTTAGCAACATCACAGAATCACACAGAATCCCAAGGGTTGGAAGGGACCTAAAAAGATCATCTAGTCCAACCCCCCTGCAAGAGCAGGGTAACCTACAGTACATCACACAGGAACTTGTCCAGGCGGGCCTTGAATATCTCCAGTGTAGGAGACTCCACAACCCCCCTGGGCAATAGCCACCAACACTCCACTCAAAATGAGCAATCTCCTATCACTCTTCTCCATCAAAGCCTGGCATGTCAAAGTGAGAGTTGATGTGGACTGAACCTCAGTCATAGGGTACAGTTGGGTAGTTGTCCACTAGTTATCCTACACTGTATCAAGGTTTGACGAATCCCTCATTTCTCATGTGACTTTTTCCTACTGCATATTTTAGTTTTGTCCTCCATGACTTTGACCTCTTTCCAACCTGCAGGCTAGGGAATGCTTGTCACTGAAAGCTTCCTTCATGTCTGGGTAGGTGTGAGCACAGAAGAATTGAATGGGGAGAGATCAGCTTTGCTCCCCAGACGCAATGATCAAGAGCAACAGACTCAAAATAACCGAAGGTTTTAAGGCAGGTATAGCAATTTTCTGCTAGAACAGTCCAGCAGCAGATCATATTTCCTGTGGGGTTATCATAGTCTTTCTAATGAACTTTACAGAGTCTTCAAACATTTATCTTGTTTGACTTTGACAACTGCATCTGTTTTCCAGGAAACAGCCCTCCAAATTTACATCTAACACAAGGCACAATATGGCATGTTAATTTTACAATATACCTTTCATCAGATGACCTATAAAAACACTGAGAAAAAAACCAATGTATTATTCCACAAGATATGAAGAAACTTCCTATTAAATGAAATACCCTTTCCCATTGAGGCATTAGATTAAATGTACATATTAGAAGAGCTTTATCCCCCCTGGCTGTTACAATGTGATGGCTCATTAAACTGCATAGAGGAACAGGAGGCTATTGTAGAATATTAGGCAATTATTAAAACCTCAAGTCTGAAGACATAATCTTTTTCCACAGAAAATCTGTATCCTCTGTAAACAATTTAAAGACTATTTGTTTATTTATTATGTAGCTTTTCCTAATCATTTGCAGGAGCTCTCTGGAAGTTTTTTGGAAGTGACAGATGTTATACAATTCCTGTTAGATTTTTGTATGCTCTTAGACCAAAATGTAGTGAGACTGGAGGAAGAAAGCTATTCATTCAAACATTCCAGCATGTCTCCAAGTGAATTACTCCCCCTAACCTACTATGATTTTCTGTTGCTAGAACAGAAATCTTTGTGGAAAATGAAGGCAAATCCAGGCAATTCTGTCGCAAACATATGTCCTATTTGATTCATATTTGGTATAAAATGTACAAATTACAGAACAGTAACTGAAAACAAAGGAAAGACTTGAAGTATTCTATGTTTGCAATATGTCCAGGTCGTCAGAACATGGCTTTCATTAGTCTAACAATCAAAACCATATTTTTGTATTCTGGAAACTGCTTTGTCATTTTACTTCTTATTAAAGAAAGAAAGTAAAAGGGAAAAAGTCAGTCCTGTTGTCTGGGCTGAGAAATAGTTTGCTCAAGAGTAGAGTCCCATAAGCAAAGAAACAAAGATGTGGAGATGTATGCTAGCCTTCAAAGCAAGTACAAGTCCCATTTATACTGATGAGAATCCACAGTTATCTCTTGGGTCATCCAGAAATAAGCAAAAAACTTGGCATTAGTAAGAAAAAGTTTTCATGCCCCTGGGCTACGAACTCACTTGGGCTCTGAACTGAGTCCATGTGAACAAGAGGCGTGAAGTCCTGCACCACTGCAGTTTTTGGCAAAATTCCCACTGAATTAACTGGGTAGGCATTTTCCCTCAAGGGTCTGGTACACAGCCCACTAAGTGGAAAAACTCGCCAAAGGAAAAACTATACATTTCTATGTATTTGTCTCTCTGATCTTGTTTCTTTGGCTTTCCCAGCAGTAGGGTTACTCTCATGTTAGTAAGAACTACCCATGGACTTTGTAGGACAGGGACTTCGGTAAGGTTGCCAGCATGGGTGCCAGGTACTGCTAAAGTTACTGATGACTTGTGAGAGGGCATGGGCTTAGATACTGATATACACCAGTCCATTTGCAAGCTACTATCCAGCCATTGTTGAGGATCATAATTTTGTCTCTCCCGATTCACAGCTGGATTTGAAGAATAACATGATTTAGTGCACTTTGGTTTATCCTGCTATTGCTAAGCACTGCTAATGACCCCATAATTTAACCATAATATTCATATTTTTTATTGGAGGAATTCTTTTGACTGCGAAAACATTTCCTTCAGAACAAGAGTGATGAAAAATTAAATTATTCTGTGAGTCAGAGAAAAGCTGGGGAAGTTTGTGTGTTTAATTGAGGAAGAAGAGTATTTATAAAAAAATAAACTAAGTTTTCTTCTGCCTATCAGGAAGAATGGGGGCAGGTTTTTAAGTAATAAATCCAAGGTATGTGTCCACCAAAGGGACCGCATAACAAGGTGATGTAATAAACAATTTTTGACAGAGGTCAGAAAGATTACCTGCAGTTTGTCTGACATAAGAATTTGGATAACAGGATTTAATTTTTACAGCATAAACTGGATATTGGCTAAGAAGAGGTAGCCATTTGCATGAGATTGTAAGGAGATGGAAAATCAATAAGATCAGAATAGTGGTTACTTTGGAAAAGAAGTAGGGACCCTATGGTATAGAAAGAAAAGCTGTGGAGGTGCAACAGACCATGAAGTTAAGACTGAGGGTATTCCAAACCAGTAGGTTGTAGAGGAAAGAAGTAAATCTAAGGTTATGTCAATGACTGAATTAAAAATAAATATTATATTAGTCCTATGACCAGTGGCAGAAAGCTTAGATCATATTATTCTGGTTGAAAAACCTTTGGAAGCTAGCAGGTACAACAGCTGTCCTTAATTTAGGATAAATATAAGAAACAAGTACACTCTTTAGGGAATTAAATAGCTGCAAAGATAGAAAACGTTGTCCAAAACACACGTATATGCAAGGCAGGAAAATCAGTAATCCCAGTTGGCTGGAGGTTTTTCATTCTGAATTGAATTTAAGTGTACAGGACTTCTATGGATTGTTGAAGATGTGAATAGACAAACCACAAATACAAAGATGCTAGCAAAAAATTATTTGAAAGCCAAGGGCATAACAAAGTTGAGCACTGGGATTGTAGCCAAAAGAAGCAGCCTGGCAAAAATTTTCTGTCTGAAAAATGCATGGATCCAGGAATAAAGAATGAATAAAGAAACATATAGAATCATAGAATCACAGAATGGTTTGGGTGGGAAAGGACCTTAATGAGCACCTAGTTCCAGTGCCCCCACAGGGACACCTTCCACTAGACCATGTTGCCCAAGGCACTGTCCAACCTGGCCTTGAACATTGCCAAGGATGGGGCATTCTTTTTTCTGGGCAACCTGTTCCAGTGCTCCACCACCCTCAGAGCAAAGAACTTCTTCCTTATATCTTTTTCACAGATGGCTGGCCTTCCAAAAGAGATGCTGGACCCCACAGTTCATCCCCTCTTATATCAGAAACCGCCTTAAGAGTCCCACACGTTGCCTAGTGTTGGAGATCCTCGGTGAGCTGTGGGCACTGCTGGGTTGCTTTGTTCTCCCTCTGGTCTCGGTTCTCCATCTAGTGCCCTCTCAGCCCATTTTAAACACTCAGCTCTCATATCACTTCCCTTTTATTCATCCTCTGTCACCTGCCATTGGTTCTGTTTCTCTGTATTCTTTTTCTTGCAGGTCAATCCCAGATTGAGAGTTTGCTAGGACCTGACTAGTGCCTGCTTCTTAAGGAGGATGTCAGAAAACTTACATCTCCTAGGGAAGCACTGCTTCCTTCGGCAGATGTCTTATGACATATAGAGATAACCTTATTAAACTCACTGCCTTTGTTCCTTTGATTTGTAACTTATGACATGTTATCTGTATTTTTCTGTTACATTCAGGACAATATTTGTGTTATTTGCCCTGAATATTTCCTGCTGGAAGATCCCAGTTCTTGACATGACATTGTGTTCCTTCTTGAGTAGAAGGAATCGACTTCTTTAAAATTGCACCAGGGTGTGACAAAACAGACAAGACCCAGTATGTTTTAGGAAACTGTCCTGGTCTGTAAAATGAACAGGGGAAGTGTCTTCCCCTAAATTAGGAAAGAAATATGACCTAAAGAACACACTGTTTTCTTAGACCCTGAACAACCTTGGCCCTCTGGGTGATTAGGTCAATGAACTTTTACAAATCAAGCTTATTCAAAATCCTGAGTTAGTTTGTGAAACTGGATATTTACAAACACTCGAGTGCACTCTGGGGGGTACTAGCCACGCAGCTGGTTTTAGTTCCCCTGGTCAAAGAATTACGGTTCTGTAATGAACAGATTAAATGCCGGTAAAGCCTTTAGTTTAAGAGTGATTGTAGCTTGGCACGCTTCAAAACCAGGAGTCACCAGGTACAGGGTGGCCACAGAAAGCTGTACTTCTTTATGCATCTTACAAAAACTTTGAAATTTGCTGCTGAAAGTGTTAAGTCATGACTGTGAATTTAACAGGAATCCTAAGTTTTAAAAATACTCGGATACCCATGATTTCAGTTCAGACTCCAGACATTAAGATTTTCACTATGGCTGGTGGTGCAATGCCAGTTAACTCAAAGTGATATATCTTTCCTAATCATGTTAAGATAAGCTGATATAAATTCATTAAGAATTAAGTATATTAAGCAATAGAGTTTGTGACTTTCTTGAGCAACTTTAAAACTACTATAAACATGCTAGACCCAAGTTTCATGGGAATGCTGATAGCCTAATGCTTGATATTTTGGTGAGTACTTCTGAAAAATAGTGTTAGATAAGGGACCAGAAAGCTAGCAATTAAAATGGTGTTACAGAAAAGCCCATGAACAACAGGATAGAGTCAAAGTGAAACCACAGTAAAGCTGGAAGTATGTGCCTGCCATTGAAGAAATAGGAATAGAATCACAGAATCACAGAATCCCAAAGGTTGGAAGGGACCTAAAAATCACACATCTTTAAGTTTATAATCATAAAGCCTTTGTGTAATTCCACTATGTCAAGACTAAATGTTTACTGTCTGTCCAAGACAACAGCAAAAGTCCAGGTTGTAGGATAAACACAAAGCACTAGTGTTAAGAGAGCCAACAAAACCTTTCACACGTTGGAGCTCCTCAGCAGAAGACCACCCACAAAACCTATGAGTGCAGTCGATCCACAAGTTGCTCCAGTGCTTCTTCTGTGGCTCTTACTTCTGAAATAATTAAAATTTGGAAGAGATACAGATGATCGGCATCTCTATATGTGTTATTTCAGACAGCAGCGATTCAGTTTCCTGGTCCTTTCCAGTGGTCCTTGTTGAAGTCTTCTTCCAGTGGATATTTTTTTCCTACCATCTTGACTCCTTGAGTGGGGCATTTCAAATTTGGCAAAGTCAAACTTGTGGCTTTATCATGGTTATTTTGTAACCAGCAACAGCAATCTTTTCCAGCTGATAAAAAAATGTGTTATGTATTGCCTAAGGCTGAGAAAATGGCATCCTCTCACACTATATCCTTTTTCTTTCATCCACGGTAAATCCATTTTCACCTTCCCAAGAGGATTTCTTCCTGGCTTTCAGCTCAGGAGAATGTGGTACTCTCTCCCTTCCTCCAATATTTATTATTGCTGATATATGCCGGTTTTATTTCTGTTAAATATTATATTTAATTTTGTTTAATAAAATCTACTTAAAGAACCTACCTATTTGTAGATTCTACACAGATTTTCTCCAAAACTTTCACATGGAACAAATTAACCACAACAGGAAAATGGTTTGCAATATAAAAGTAGCAATAGGCATTTTGTCATCATTGCTAACAAAGAGAAATCTGTCTCTACAGCCACTGGAATTTGAAATATGGGTTGTCCCAGCTTCCTCTCCACACTAAATCCTATAAAAACTCTTGCACTTCAAATGTAACATCACCAGTAGAATACGTCAGGAGTGCTGCTTTAAAATATCTTTTTTACTTATTCATTAGGACTAGACCTGGCTGAGGAAAACATCTGTAGCCCTTCATGAACTAGGAAACTATAAAAGATTCATCTAAATATGGGGGAATGAAATGCAAACAACTGTAAATAGAGGTGAACAGGAAATTCTTTTTCCAGCTATTAAGAATGCATCTACCTCTTGCTAACATTAGATTCTGCCAAAACAAAATTAATAAAAGTGTTCAAATTTGGGGCTGGCAGTAAAATGCTGCTAATCTTAGGCCAGTGGCTCTAAATGGGCCTGGGTGAAAGAGACAGGAGCTGCTTAGGAAAGCACAGCTCCCTTTGCTTCCTCCTTTGTCATCACTGACTTCTTTGAATGAAGTCATCACATTGCATAGCATTTCTGCATCTGTTCCTTCATATGTAGTGTTTTCCCAACATGATCCTCAGGCACAGTGCACTAACTGCTACAGTTAGTGGCATCTGTACATACATTTTCTGAATAATAATTTGAATAAGATCATCATCTTTGTAAACAAATAGGGGTGAAAAAAGAAAAAAAAGCAGATTTGGTGTGTAGGACTCAAAAATGAAAATAAAATTTCAATATTTGTTGTTTTTTAACAGTTCCAGGAGGTTTTTCCTGTGTGATGCATAAACTGATCTCATAAATTCAACTGTCTTTTATGTATAGGAGAATACTGAAGAATCCTGAAAGCTAACTTTGAAGCCGTTCTGTAGCACCATCACAATCTCCAGCCAGTGATTACTCTATAGCAATAGTTTCCCTCTGCTTCTGGGAGATGCTTGTTAAAGCTTAGGATCAAGAAGTGCTTGACAGTATTCCATTAAGAAACAGTGAGGAACATCAGTTTCTTTTCACCTTATATTAGTGGAAATCAGCACACCTTTAAGGTATCACAGATATGGCTTTATATTTTCACGCATTTCTTATGTTCAGAGTCATGAATCTGTCCATTTTCAAAACCTTGAGAACGCATACAGCTCCAGCGAGGAAGGTACATGCATTTGCATCCATGTGCCAGCCAGACTTGTTCTCTTAATTTTGGGTGTTAAATATCCGAATCATCTCACATGTATGTGAAAATCAAGGCCTTATTTATCTGGGTCTCTTTGTGGCCTGCTGCATAGCCTGCACTCACAATGCAGAATATTTCCTCAGATCCTTCCATGATGTGAATAGCTTTGGCTAGCCTATTTATAAAGGCAGCTGTCTCTTTACTGCTCCCCTGGTCTGAGGCCACAGTCACAGCTGATTTCATATTCGAGGGTCCTACTCCACCTGAAATATCACTTAACTATATGATTTGTGTAGTATTTCATATGGTTTCAAGTGAATGATGTGGACAAAGACAAATCTCAAGTCCTATGATCAATAATGGCACCTATTACCCTTAACCAAGTCCATTTGCACTGATAATCTGGAGCAGTTATGAGCAGAGCAGAGATGTTCACGGCAGCTTTTCTGCCTGAACCAGAGAAACCACAGCCATTGTATTTATGCAAGGGCAGCAAGGAATGCAGATGCAACAAGGAGAGAAATCTGTATTTTAGCAGTTTTTAATTGGAGTGCTTTTGTGACATTTGCTTAAAAGTGGCACATGGTGAGCTGCGGCTGTAGCAAGCTGGATGGAGTTGCTTTTGGCTTCTGGGGAACAAAGCTGAGAGTCAGTTGAGCTGGCAGGCTGTGCAGATAGCAGTGCCAGTCATCTCCCTCCCTCTCCTCAAGATGTTTGGATTCGAAGCTGTCTTGTTGCAAGGGAGGTTTTTCACCTTGGGACTGAGCTACCAGGGGAGCAGCCGTTCCTGGTTCCCATATACAACAAACATACGTAACAAACCAGAGACCCACGTAGTGTTTCAGAATGCCCCTAGTTCCAGATGAGTAGAAAACCAACAAATAGTCCCTGCTGACTGACAACAGAATTGTGGATGATCCTGCTGCTTGGTGATGAAGAATTGAAGAAAACGACTGGAACACTTCTGAAATTGCATGTGGCCTGAGTTCTAAAATGATATTCTCTTGCTAAAACCTTAGAATAAATAATCCCATGGCTTTTGTTCTTTTTTATTGAACGAGATTTTCCCACTATGTTAGCATGATTTAATTTTATTTTGCTTGGCAATGAGTAGATGGTCTTTAATATGTTAATGTTATTAATAATACTTGGCACACAGCTGAGACTCTCATGGCCCTTGGTGAATGGAAGTCTGACGTATTTCCCTGGAACAGCAGGAATTAGCTCTGCACAGAGATGTTGTGTGGGATCTGGGAACATAATCCTGATCACTGATTCCCGTGATTTACATATAGATTACAAATTGGATTATGTGTTCATGCAAAAGAAGCAGGAATGCCCCTTATATCCCTGTCTGCCCAGTGGTCACTGCATGGTGGGTAATGATTTACTGCTTATTTGGGACTGTAGTAAATTAGTATGCTTCATCTGGCATGAGATGGGACAAGGGGGAAGTAGGTGAGAAGCAGGTACAACACCTTGTAAAAACAGCATGACACTATATTCTTGCCTTGACCTTGAAACCAAGGCCCTCCCAATTCCTTGAGAACATACCTCTGTCATGCACTAATAACTGCTTAAATCTTTCTAACTAGGCCAGGAGGGCACATGGGTACATGGGCAAGTTACTACATGTCATCTGATCCACAACTCTGTGTACGTGTGTCTTGGTCATGGTGACTGTGAGATCCTGTAGCTCACCTGTGGAAATAAGAAGATGTAGGTCACTTTGCATCTTTGGGGTTTCAAAGGCAGCATCCAGGTCACTGAGGCAAGTAACTTCATTAGCAGAACTGGGAGCAAAACACTGATGTTGCTGCTGGTAGTTGGAGTTAAATGTAATGTGATTTTTTTTTTTTTTTTGGTAAGGAAACTTTTTAATGAAAGGTGTAATCATACTTGGGAAATTTCACCAAATAAACTCATTCTAAAGAGGAGTTAAAATGATCTTTTATCTCTGTGGCGAACTGTCCATTCACTGCATTAAATTCTTCAGAGATTTGATGCTGTCAAAAACTGAGAGCTACAAGTCCATCTATGTCTGTACTTCATGCAACCTTGTGTCAATAATTGTCTATCTGTTCCATGACTTGTTTAAAATCAGACAGTTGTCTCAATCTACTCTCAAATGTACAAGTGTCTACACTGAGTAAATAAATAGCAATGTAATTACAACTGACACATTTTGCATTGCTGTCGTCACAGCATTTCCTCTCTAGGGCTTTCATGCAGGAGTTTTTGAGCCAGACAAACACCTGATCACGCCCTCTGCAAATAGGTCAACACATGCACAGAATGGCTGTGTGTGGATGTGGTTGAGGAATTAAATTTAGCCTTTGGATTTACCCAGTGATTTTACAATAGCTTAATTTTTCTAGGAATCATAATTGGTTTATGCATGTATAATTTAAAAGGAAGACTAGAGGCAGTCACGCCACAAGGTGGTTTCAAAATACATACTGTACATACCTAGAGTCTAAATAAAATGGTATGGTTTTTAATAGAAATATAAAAAGATGTAGCTATTTTAAATACTTTCCATAGGAGCTAGGGGATGCTTCAGTCTTTTTCTTATAAGCACCTTTATTTTCTGTTGCACCTGCAAAACAGCATCTTTACCCAGAATGTTATCTGTCTGCTGCAGTGAAGTGGCATTTTAACATATGCTTGACACATCATTTTGCTTTCATCTTGTCACCTGAGAAGGAAAAAGAATATCACAAACCTTTTGAGTTCATCATAAGTAAGCACAAATCTAGAAACAGCTTTAGGTGTTTTCAATGTGGGTATTACAGCCCTGTGTGTTTAGGGCTACAGTCAGAGCAGACCCAGTCAGCTGAGCTGACAGTGTTCAGGCTGTGATTCACATCCACCAAATATTGTGATTTAATTTAGGATAAGATGGATTGCATCAAGAGCTCCATTGACTTCAGTGGCTAGCTCTCTGCCACTGAAGAGCATCCTACTCTCTGACAGCAAAGGGAGAGTAGGATGACTTGCAAATAAGCAGGTGCCTGGATATATTCAGAAGAATTCCATCACTACAGTATCACTAGTAGTCTTGGTGGTCAGGTCATCCTTTCTTGAATTGTTGTTGCTAGACACCAGTATCACTGCTTTAAATTATTCATTGTGAAAATACAGAAATAAGGCTCCTAAGGATTTAGAGAATTTAATACCTGCTTAACACTATTTAGACCCACTGAAGATAAAGGTTTTTTAGTATCAAGGCTTAAGGTTTACTGGAAAGTTAAAGTGATTCACTGTGCATTAGATCACCAGTGAAACCTGACTGAGCAAGGATTACAGTTTCTTATTTTGAAAAGCTGTTTTTGAGATTTCATCCAAGGTTCCTCTGTGTGGTCTATTATTTACTCATAAAACTTACAGGGAGTATGTGGGAAAACATCTCAAAGTGGAAAAAGGGTAGTTAAAAAGTACAAGTGTGTGATGGTGTCTGAAAATATCTTTTCCCTTATGGTCAGTATTTTCTTGTTCATCTCAGACATTGATCTCCCAAAGAACCCTCTGTGCTTGTGTCATCAGAGTATGTGGGGATCAGGAGAGTCTTTTGGCTTTGTTCCAGAAAGACCCTGCCTTGATGAAAACTACAAAACCAGTGCTTCTTAATTATTACTTCATAGATAGGGATCATTCCTCATATAAATGAAAAATGATATAACTGAATAGACTTGAAGACAATGAAGAAAAGGCAAGGTTAAACAAAAAGATGATATCATTCATTTACTTTAGAGAAAAGACATAGATGTGGACTTGTCTTTATCGATGAGATTTTTATAAAATGCAGCTGATGCCTCAGTATTTTATATGTCTTCTCATTACTTTTTCCTTAGACCCCAGTTAAAAAGCCAGCTAGAGTTTTCATACTCATTTCACACAAATACGTCTTATTAATACATATTTTTAATGAGAACTGGTTTTATTTGAAATTAAAAGTGCAGTGTATTGGCATAGATAACCTTTCTAATCACTTCATTAAAATGACAATAAATTTTTGTGATGGGTTATAATTACTGTTCAAAGAAGGACTTTATGGGCCATATTGGTGTCACAGTCCAGAAGAATCAAGTATATAAATCATCAACAATCAAACACCTGTAAGACAAAACCCCCAAGTACACAGTGGTCTTCATTAGTAACGCCTATGTCTTCAGATGTAATGTGATATTGCAGCACTACCCCATTATTAGAGAAGAAAATAATACCATCCTTCACTGGAAAAGTTTACTTCAATGTAAAAATAATACCTTTGATCTGTTAATTCTTGTCTGTGAAATTGCCACAATGAGTATAATAACGTGGCCAGCTGTTACTGATGTGGCTGCAATGTTTAATGTAAAGCCAGCAGTGATATGTTAATGCGTGTTGTCATTCTTGCTCACCATACCTGATGATTCTGACATTGTCTGGAAAACCAGGCAGAGGTAATTTGCTTTCCAGTCCTGCCAAAATTTATGTATGTGCAGTACAGAGGCTGAATGTCACCATCATTTCTCCATGGGCTTATCTTGAGTCTGACCCAATGTGTATGTAAACTTGCTGTTTTCTAAAAGACATTTTGATGGGATCTGAATGAAGCTTTTTGATTATGGAAAAATTGTGTAACATATTAAAGTCTCATAGAACTAATTTTGAAACTCAGGTGGTATTAAAAACCCAGAAATGGGTTTCTATCTTGGAACCTACATAAAAGAACCCCAAAAATTCTTTCATATATTAGGATAAAGCAATAGTTAAGCAAGAATTAGGAAAATCCTCATTTCATACCATAGACCCACAACAAAGTTTTTACGGAATAACTATTGAAAGGCTTGCTTGACCAAAATATTTTAAACATACTCTTACATTTAAAGTATACTTAAATTATTGTTTACTGACATCTGCGGAGCATGTCTTCAATTTCAGTAGAAGGAAGAAAGAGAAATATACGTCTTTGGGCTAGATACAGCATCTCACTTCTTGTGGCTGGTGGCCACTGATTGTCTTAATACCATCACTAAACAAAGGTGTAATTGTGTGTAACCTGTCAAAAGTGGACAAAAAGTTTTACTAGTCCTCTACAAAGAGACAGAATCTCCACAGATGATGTGCCAGATGAGTTTCTTTGAAGGCACATATGGCAAGTGGATTTCTATCCTAAGGATGTTCTTTCTCCATTGCAAGACTGACATTATTTATAGGATGGGAGGCTAAAAACCATTCCGAAAATGATAACGTGTAAAAGGGCAAACCCCAAGCCTTCTCCCACATTCAGATCACATGAAGTGCCATGGAACAATCAGGAAACTGCACGCTGTTAGCTGTATATTATTGCCTGTGTGTGACTTAACATAAAAAGACCGGGATAGACTGTCCATAAACTTGCTAAGCTGCAGTTTTTGTCACTAGATGGCAGAAAAAGATGAGCTATCTTGTATGATTAAACTAGGTTTTTGTTGTTTAATTTTAACATATGAACAGGATGAACTAAGTCTCTGTACTGGAGCTGATCAGAAACAATGTAAAACCCACGTACTAAACACTAGCTTGCTGTTGTCATATTTAAGAAGCATAGTCTAACATCCTGTCAGTAACACAGGATTGCAGTGCCCTCCCCTAAACTTGCTTCCCAGCTAGGAGCATTAAAGCTAAAACTTTAATGTAAAATAATGCAGAGAACAGAGGAAGCAGTGGGAAAACCCATTGCTTGCATGTACTTTGCTGGGTAATATCGACATTAGGTAACTGAAGGACCAGTGTTTCTTTCCTTGCACATCCAGACACCCTGCTGAGTTCAATGGGAACATGGAGTGTGGAGGATCAGGGCTCTATCCGAGCACCCTCAATGCAAGGGGAAGATTCCCATCAATTTCTCCAGGGCTGGGATTAGCGCTAGCGCGGAGTGGTCCTTTGAACAATAAGCATTCAGCACTGAGCAGTCAGCACAGGGTGCTGGGGGTTTGTAGAGCACTAAACAAATAAATGACACACATTCCATTTCTCATTTGCCCCATGGGTTACACACATGTGCTGTACTTGGGAGGCCAGCCACACAGACTGAGAAAGTCACACTAGATAATCTCTGCTTATCTTTTCCATCGAAATAGCTTAGCTGTAAAAGCTTCTTCACACATGCAAAGGATGCAAGAGTATTCTGGGAATAGTCTTTATTCCATGCCCATCACTGGATGTCTTCTGAATGCTTGATGTTTCAAATCACCCTGCCACGGTCAGTTCCCATTAAACTGCACAATATGGTAAAGCTTGTCCTGACTGGCAGGCACACAAAACAGCATGGGGATTTGTAATGTTACGTGCCTGCTTCAGTAGTAATAAAAGATGCGTTTTCCACATATCCCTAGGAGACCCATGTAGCACCAAGGGTTCATGGAAGCACTTACTCCATGGACTGGTCTGTCTCATCTGGCTTCAGTTACAAGTGCCATCCAGATTATTTTGTTAGTTTAGCTTGTAACAGACTTCCATGCATGCCCAAAGTTCCTGGTGGGATAGCCAGATTTGGTGGATGGACAGTTGTGTGGGTCAGGGGGCTGCAGAGAAAAAGGAAAGAGACATGTTATGAAACTTGAGGTGCAATCAAAACATAGAAAGTTTGCAGTGCACTGACTGACCAAGGGCTGACCCTGATTAGGTTCATGATCAGGTGAAGAATCTACTGCACCTGGCTATTTTTATATTTTGTATTGAACAAATGAACCCTATTAAATCTAATAAATGAGGACCTTTACAATGTCAGTCAGTATATGCTAGGACTGTTTTTTTCTTTTACAATAGTACTTGGGACATTTGGGTTCAGGGCAATACAAAACATAAAATTTGCTTATAATCTTTGACTAAGATAAGGGTGAAACGAGTACTTCAGTGAAAGTAATGAGTCTCAGTCTATGGAGCGCTATAGAATGTTGCTGTTTGCTGTGGCAAGCAATCCCAATGCACGAACATATCCAATGTTTTTAGTGGGCTGCTCTGGGGAGGACTTTAAACAAATACTGACTACATTCTTCTGAAAGAAAGCACCAGAAAGTGATACTTCATTAGGGTAATGGGTTAAAACTTAAACAGGGGAAGTTTAGATTGGATATAAGGAAGAAGTTCTTTACTGTGAGGGTGGTGAGGCACTGGAATGGGTTGCCCAAGGAAGTTGTGAATGATCCATCTGTGGTGTTGTTCAAGACCAGGTTGGACAGAGCCTTGGTTGGGATGGTTTAGTGTGAGGTGTCCCTGCCCATGGCAGGGGGGTTGGAACTAGATGATCTTAAGGTCCTTTCCAATCCTAACTATTCTATGATTCTATAATGAATTGACGAAAAGTCAATTTCATAACTAGAATTTAACATTTTGGGACTACAGTTAATATACATATTTTTTTTTTTTAGTTTCATATTAAACCATTATAGCTTAATGCCTTTCACTACATTTTTGGCATGTGGTTTAACAGATGAAATAGTCAAGCAAATGAAATATAACAGCAGACAATTGTCAGGGCTTAGATGTGGGAAGGACACAATAAAAACTCACAGCTGGGAGTGAAAACTGTTGCTGCTGGGAATCACAGTTCCATAGGCAGGGATGTTGTAGGGTGTTTGAACTTATATTATAACCTCTCCCTGGAAAGAGAGAGCTGTTTCAGAGATTATGATTCCTGTGATGCTTAAACCAAGCAAATACAAGTACAGAGAATAATCAAAGTTTTACTATTGCTTCCACCTGTTGTGTGCAAAGCAGTGAACCAAAACAGTTCAAAATGACTGTGTTCATCCCATACACTTCTCTGTAGAGGTGTTTTAGAGGTGGGTTCAGGAAAAATAGTCTGACTCAGACAATGTAATGTGTTGCCCATAAATTGATGCTGATGTAGTTCTACAAACACAAAGAAATATTTCATAGAGATGTTTTTTGCCTGCTGTGGCAGAGAAAAAATGAATTTGTTTAGCAGGGATGGCTCCTTTTTAAATGAAGGAGGATTCACCTGGAAAATCTGGATGCTGACACGATACTGTGAAGCAAATACAAGTTGAAAGAAAAACTTGTATTGCATCTGCAGTGCACCGCTGCCTGTTGTCTCCATAGATGAGCTCCTTCGCTTTCTCTCAATGTGGATGAATTTTGGAAATGACAGTTGCAAACCTCACAATAATCTTCTAATTTCAGGAATATCTCTCAGAACTCACCTTTCCTAACCAGAATGGGACATACTTTACAAACCATAGGTTTAAGGAAAATCTGTAGTCCTCTTCCAAACCAGCGCCTTGTGTGCTTGTATAATTCTGCCATTCTCGTAAGCAGAGAGCAGCTCCTGTTAGCTGGCAGCCTTTGTGCTTCTTGAAGATGCCCAGCACCATCCCTAAAGCAAAGTATAGATCGGAGAGGTGACACTGCTTGAGTGGTTACAGCAATGAACTTCATACTCATGAAATTTGCCATTGTGGAAAATGAGCAATGGATCACTGCAGTCCAATTTAGTGAGTCTTGGTAACTACATGGTCTGCTAGGCAGTGATCAGGAACCAGGAATGCCTGATTCACTGATAAAGACAATTTTTTCTATTTTATTTTGCCCTGATCTACCATTTCAGTGAGGCAGAGCTGTGTAACTGAGGAAGATTTAATGGCTGCTTTTGTACTTGCAAAAGGTCTGTTAAGGCAGAGTCATAATAAAAAACACTAGTCAAAAATCTTGTTTTGTTTCTCGATTACAGTGTTCTTCTCCTGGTCTGTTCTTCTGGGGTGTTTGAAGCTAAAGCTTTATCCTCTGAAACTGCAGGAGAGCACAGCTTTACTGCTCCCACTTAACACAGATGTTAACAATTAGTTTATACTTATTGGCATTAATTGCTAGAGTGGTTGCAAGGACAGGGTATATTATATTCTTTGTGGGACAGTTTAAAGATTTTGCAAAGTTTTTAGTCATATTCAAGCTACTCTGTTGAAAGGCCTGGAAACCCTGGTGGAAAGAATGGTTTCCTTTGCCAGTTCTCAGAAGCATGTTACAGGGCAATGCATACTTTGCTCTCCAGCTAGTTAAAGAAAGGATGACTTTTATTCAGACTAATACATTTGATAGAAATGGTGTGATTTTACTCTTTCCTGTTAGAAAGTCATGAAGGTAAAGGAGTATTTTGCTTGTCTGTGGGCTATTATGCTGATAGTCAAACACTGGTAGTTCAAAGTGATTTTTGTCTAAATTATTTATTGTTTTATAAAGCAGGAGGAAATTTCACCACTAACTGCTCCAGAGGGTGTAGAAACAATATGAAGATCAGACTATTGTCACCACAGTCATTTAGATAAATTGCTTTTGGTTTAAAACAAACTCCAGTGACTGAGACAAAATAACTCAGAGTCAGACTAAAGAAAGAATATGTTTTGCAGGTATTTCATAGCAGGACTGAACTCATATCTGGCTTCGTAAGCTAAGTAGGGTTGAGCCTAGCCTGTTTCTGCAGTGAGACCTTGCAAGAAACATGCATACAACCAAAAGGTCATTGCTATTGATTTAGTAAATTATCTTTTTCTCACTAAATCCTTGTGGCTCCCCAGCTCAGGCCTTGAAAGCTGTGAGGAGGACATCTGCTCTATGATGAAGTCACAGGCTTCTTCTGGATGCTTAAAGCTCTGCAGTCCCTTTCTCACATTCCCAGCTTTGGCCCCACATTATCATAGGCAGCTGCAGTCTCCTTCCACTGACTCCCTCTTCTCTCCTCCAGACTTTTACTTTGAAGTTCTCATGCCACCTTTCACTGGATACAATCTCTGTTCCTTAGAAGTCAGCTTTTCTGTCCAGCAAACTCAAGGTATGCACTGAACCAGCAGATCCAGATCATTTTATTTTCAGATACAGATATGCTCTGCTGTTTCATATTTTTTGCCCCTGGTTGTCTCCAAATACTCACATAAGCTGATTCTTGCTCAGACCAGGTCATTACAAAAATGTAGCCATGAGCAGGCTATGCGTGGCTATCACACTGCCTGGTGCTGCCCATGGTTTCTTTGCCCTCTCCCAACTGTTTGGGTCCATTGTCAGACTTTAGGCTAAATTTGTTAACACTTTCGGGTAGAATCCATCTTTTAGTTCTTTATTTTTGCTGGCAATAGTGCAGGAAGCATCCCGTCCTTGAATTAACTGTTGGCAGGAGATCACAAGCTGAATGAACTGAATCCAAACCCACATGAATTAAAATGGCCTATAAGAGCAATGGGATTTAAATGGTCCATGCATCAGTTTAGCTTATGGCTGAAAAGAAGTTGTAGAAGTCTGAGCAGAGAGACTTTGGAAGACCTTCCAGCATAATAAATGAGGAAAAAGCAGAAAGATGTATCTTTTTATAAAGGTATAAAAATATCATTATAAATTCTAATTAATTCCAGTGCTTACAATAAACATGTCTAACCTCAGGAGTCTCTACCAGATATATGCTCCCGCTCCTTGATTTGTACCCGTCTTAATCTAAACCCCCAATATAATCACATCCCTTAGTTTTTCTTCTCTTGCTTGCAGACAGTGGCTATGTCTAAAGGCAGACCTGAACTCATGCACTGGAGCTCTGGGTGCTAAGGGCTCTGGTGTGAGAGTTGTGTAGTGAGAGCTGCATTTGAGGTAATAAGCTTTGCTGAGAGGCAGGATATATTATCCAGGGCACAGGTTCTGCATGAAGTTAAAGCTTCCAGACTGGTCTTGGTTTACATCTGACCAACTTCAGTCATAGGCAGGGTAGCTCATATGTGTATTCACCCATTCCTATATCCACACTGGTAATACACACAGCATCTTTTTCCGCTGTGCTGCTAACAGAGCATTTGCTTTTATGAATAATAGTATACATCAGATCCAATCTTTATTTTCCATCAGTTCATGTTACAGAGCCTGGAATCCAACCAGATCCTGCTCTATTGTCTAACAGAGGCCCCGTGTATAAAAGGACTGCATTACTAGAGGGACTCGCTGCAGGACCGTGTTTTCTGGCTAATGGAAACCATCAAAGCAAAAATGCTCATAAGCTTATTTCTGTTGAAAAGAACAAATTGCTCTTAATGTTTTTCAGCTTTTGATCAACTTATGAGGCATTTTTCAAATTAACCCCGTATGGTAGGGATTCGGTGTGCGGGACTCTTGCTCTCTAGCATGTTGTCTGAACGCAGCAGGCATGGGACAGGCAGGAGTCACAGGTGAACAGCATTGAGACTTCCCAGATGTTTTTAAATATATTGCCTCCTGAAAAAAGAAGCAACATAAATTCACAGCTTAGCACAAGGTCATTAGAATGGCACCTACATATATTGGATACTTCATGAACACTTAGCACGGCAGAGCAACAGAGGAGAGTACAGGGCAGTTATTTCTAGTCCTTTGATGGCTCTGGAGAAGACCATTAACCCTTCTTAATGATTTTGTTTAATTAGGACACTTCTTTTTCCTGACAGGTAAAGAAAAAGTCATCTAAGGGCAAAATGTAATGTTTAATGTATTCTTTATGTAGGAGAAAAAGTTTACTAAACCGATACGGAAAGTCTACATCACAGAGGCATTATAATGTGAAATATGTATCACAGTCAAAAGTATTTGCTCCCAGTCTACTTTGACTAGTAAGAAAATACTTAATTCTCGTTATCTTGTGAAATAAGAGTGTAGTCTATGTTTGAAATAAAAAGAAAAATGTGTGTGCTTGGAATGAATGCAGCACAGGGAAACCATTTACTCTGTGACTTAATAATCACCACTGTCTGCCTTCGCTGTACAGCATCTGTTACTCCTAGACGTGTTGTTCTGAAGACACTGATTTTCCTACAAAATGCCTGCTGAAAATTAATTCTGTTTCTTCCCTGGATTCACCCGTTTGCCAGATTGCTAGTGGTCAGTTGGAGATTATTCTAGTCACACATGCATATTATGTGCCTTGGCTGAAATGGAAATTACAGATGTGCAAGGACCAAGTCAGGAAGAACTCCTCCATGTTAGCATTCAGGAGTGGTTTCATGCCTGTTAATACCCTCTCTGTTGAAGTCCTGGGGGGTATGTCCTATTTGCCTCTGCAGTAATTGCTACACTGCTAATAGGAGACAATAATGTGTCATAGTTATAATAGATCACACATGGTGAACTCCTTCTTTTGTAAAGAGCCATTTTTTGATTTTTGTATAGAGACATATGAGAAGTCAAGAGTGGACAAACCCCTTGGATGTAGGAGACATAACTAGTTACATTTGTACTTCCTCTGTAACTGTCTTAATTCATTTAAATAAGGCTTCAGAGGGATCTCATTTAGGGTGTATGATTAGCCTTAGTATTTTCAATACTATGTCAGCATCGTATTATAGCTTTTCCTAGCTGTGTAATATTTTGGTTCAGAAATGCCTAGAATTCTGGCCTCAGATACTGCTTTGGACTACTTCGTATTCATGACTAATTTATAAAGATCTCATTATTTCTGTGCATGTATCTAGAAAAGAGAAACTCTGCATTATTATGTACACAATCCATGATGAAATAGCCACAAACATGTTAAGGAATATTAGAACATTTACTAGGAAGGATTATGTTGCACGGTTTTAGGGAAAGACTAAGGGCTCAGATGGTCTCTTTGGAATTACAAAGATTCAGAACAGTCAATAAAGAGAAAAATTAATTTCTCCTTATGAAGCAGAGCCATATGAACATCACATTTTCCAAGAAACAGGGCTTGTAACTGAGGAAGCTAAAATGTTCAAATTGCGTTGGATGGAACAGGAATTTATTCCATGTTGTTCCAGGAAATTTAGAGTGAGATTTATTTTTTAAGGGGAAAACAAAGTATTAGCCATCGGACTTCAAATATGAACATGTCAGCCTGGTAGTCATTAAAATCAGTGTTTATGGGTCAGACTTAATCATCCTTTACATTTTTTTCCATATGATGTCTAAGCTAATACAATACTTGAATGTCAACAACAACATGATAGGAAGAGATTTTGATTAGACAAAGCTCTGAAGGGATGTGATCAGTAATATATCTAATGAATGAAGCTCACGAAGCCTTCAAATGGTAAATGCTGTAAGATCCAACCAGCTCTGCTGCAGAGCTGGGATATCCTTGTCTTTTGGTCTGAGCATGAACATGAGACACATCCAAATCGCTGGTCAAGTCCATGTAAATTTTCACGTGATTACCAGTCTGTAATGTTCTTGGGTTCTGCAGATTTTAGCTTGCAACATTCACATTCTCGTTTGTGGCCCAGTGTTTCACCTGGGACGTCCTTAAAGGAAACAGAAGTTGTGCGCTTGTCCTGAGCTTTAAAACATACAAGTTAAACATCCAGCAGTGCCATACCTTACACTTTTCTCGTGGAGCAAGGTGTCACTTGTGCACAGTGCCATTTACAGGCAGTGAATGTGTTGAATGTTTAACAGTGGAGAGGGTGCTAAACTGGTAGCTCTCCCTCCTGTAAATGCCTTTTCCTTTTTGCTCTTTAAGAAAGAACCAGCCTTTCTATGTGTGGCCTATAATTTTCTGTTCCAGGAATCAGTAGAAATTTATTTCCCCCCAGCAGATGTCAACTCTGAGAATCTTCAGAGATGCAGCCAGCTAAGAGCCAATGGAGACTCCCTGATTTCTCACTGATTGAATCATGCACTCTTCATTCATCATATCTTACTGACTAACCCTAGAGTGTCGTGAAAACAAGATGTTAATTTCAAAACTAACCGTGGAGCTATGTGATTTTCTTATTGCCAAATGAGAAATTAACTCAAAGTGCAATTAATATCCAGTCATTGTCCTGGGGTAAGATGCAGTTTGGTCTTCACAGAAGGTTATTAACACTCAAAAAAAACCCCTTGATTCCCATCTCAATTTGTTAGCTGCTGCTGAAGCCTGTTTAGATCAAGTTTAGGGCTGACATGGCATGTCACTTTATGTTTCAGCTCTGTCCTGGAAAGCAATTAATATCAATATTCCCATCAAAACCTTGTATGTGCACTGCTGAGCTGGACCAGCCAGGAGCAGACGGAGGTCCCAGAGTTAATACATCACTTCCCCCAGTTCCTGGCTCAATAAACACAGTGAGTCAATCTGGAAACAAGAGAATGCACGTGGACAAGGGCAGCACAGCAAATATTGAAGGAAATCACCACAGATAAAGTGGACTTTCTTCTTTTACTGCTTTCAACAAGGGGTTATGGAGGAGAAAAGGTAGAATCTGAGAAAACAACCAAATAATGAAAAGATGGTTGTCGTACCTAAGAGCCTCTGTACCAGAGGTTCTCCTAACTGTCTTAATAGAGCAGTTAGGAGCAGAAGGATAATGCAGTGTGGGCAGATATACAATAATTTCTCCTCCTACATGTTCCCTTCAGAAGACAATACCTATGTAAAATACAGCCTTTCTATTCATCCATATATCTGTCTATTGATCAGGAATGGAAGAGTGCAAAGTTTTTAGAAAAAAATTGTAGATACTTCATTGAACTTTCTTTGGTCCTATGATATTGATACATGGAAGTATTTCACAGCCAGACAAATCTCTACTTCTTTGCTTGCATCTAATATTTTAAATGTACTTTACATTTTATCCCCCAATGTCCATAAACCACTCCTTTTCCCATCTTGTTTTCCATTGTTTGTCCCTATCCTTCCTACCCTCCACTTGAACTGTCAATACCCCTCCTGTTATTCTTACCCCCTAAACTTCATTTTCACTAGGGGGAAAGAGAGTATTTTTAAATCAAGATAGAGGACGTAGTATAGTAAGATGAAGTGAAATCTTAGGTAAGAAAGTTTAATTCTGATAGATGTTGGCAGATCTGATTAAAGAGTAAGGCAGCCCCAGGGTTTACTTTGACCCACTAACCTCTGTGAAAGCTATCAACTACTTTGTCTTCATTAGAGGTAAGCACTATGGTAGCTAATTCAACTTAAAAATATATCTTTTTTCCAAGGGAAGATACAACCTCAACATCTCTGACTTACTGTTGATTTACAACTCATTTGCCATCAAAGACTCAGCTGCCTGCCTGCCTACAGCGGATCATACTTATTGTGCTTAGTGAGGATTAGGAAAAAAAGGATTAAATATAAACTCTGTGTGCATTTCAAGTAACTTGTCTTTTCTGTGTTATTAATAGATTGAAGTGAGAGTTTGGATCTGAGCATAGCTGAGATTTTGTTTCAGCCACTTTCGTGTCTCCAGTTCTTCTGTTTGCATCTCAGTGGTAGATATACAGCACATGCAGAGAAAAGTTCACATTAACTACAGATTTTGGCAAAAAGAGTGAGGAAATCATGATCAATGCTGTACTGAATTTATGTTTTTAATCACTGGACCATAAACAATTTAAACCCTTGAGCAATCTGTCTTCCTTATAGAATGTTTGGGGTTTTTTAATGTTTAATGTTCTGGGAAGCCAGCATTTGCTATGCTGAAAGACAAGACAGATATTTAACACACTAGCAAGCAATGGATTTATTTATGTAAGTTTTAAATTCAAACAGTAAAGAAGCCTTTGACCAGTTCCCAGGGCAGAAGAGGTAGGAGTTGATACCCACCCTTCTCCAAATACAGTAGCTAAAGAAATCTTCAGGAAATAAAAACCCAGTAAAATTCTTTGGTATCATTCAAATCTTAGGTTAGCCCAAATTTGGTAGTTTAAGAGGTATTGAGGTCACTGGCTGTCTGCTGTCCTTTGCCAGGGATGAGCATCATATCCTGTCAGAAGCAAGGTAAACATGTAGCACTCTTTTTCTGTGATTTATCAAATCCTGGTTTTCACCTCTGATTTTATGTGGGTAATACCCAGTAACCTTGCTCAGTATCATAGAATCATAGAATCATAGAATAGTTAGGGTTGGAAAGGACCTCAAGATCATCTAGTTCCAACCCCCCTGCCATGGGCGGGGACATCTCACACTAACCATCTCACCCAATGCTTCATCCAACCTGGCCTTGAACACTGCCAGGGATGGAGCATTCACAACCTCCCTGGGCAACCGATTCCAGTGCGTCACCACCCTAACAGTAAATAATTTCCTCCTTATTTCCAATCTAAACTTCCCCTGTTTAAGTTTTAACCCGTTACCCCTTGTCCTGTCACTACAGTCCCTAATGAAGAGTCCCTCCCCAGCATCCCGATAGGCCCCGTAATACTAATAACAGGTGAAGCTGGTATGAGTCAGAGCTTCACAGAGCCAGCGTCAGATGTTACTTGCTGTTTACCATTCAGGAAACACATTTTGTTGTTTGACCATTGTCGTGGTTTGAGCAGCAGCAGTCATTTTTCTCCTTCTTAGGAGCTAGTACAGTGCTGTGTTTTGATCTTTTGGCCTGGGAACAGTGCTGATAACGCCGATATTTTCAGTTGCTGCTCGAATGTTTGGTCTGGCCAAGGACTTTCTGAGCCTCATGCTCTGCCAGGGAGGAGGGGAGGCCGGGAGGAAGCAGAGACAGGACACCTGACCCAAACTAGCCAAAGAGGTATTCCATACCACAGCACGTCATGCCCAGGAGGTAACTTGGAGTGACCCGGAAGGGGTAGAGGGACTGCAGGGTTGGAGGAGGTATTGGTCGGTGCTCGGCTGGGGGGAGTGGGGCGAGTTATTGGTCAACTGGTGTTGAGGTGTTGTATTCTTTCCTCTTGTTATTTCCTTTATCATTATTATTATTGGTGGTAGCAGTAGTGATTTGTGTTATACCTTAGTTACTAAACTGTTCTTATCTCAGCCCGTGGGATTTGTATTCTTTTCGATTCTCCTCTCCGTCCCTCCAGGAGCAGGGGGAAGGCAAGAAGGGGGGGAGTGAGTGAACGAGGTTTGTGGTTGGGTTTAAACCACGACACCATTCAGCAGCCCATCCAATACAGAGTATTATTATAATGTGTTATTTAATTGTCTAGTTTCTCTGCTTCCCCACAGTCGCAGTTTATGACTCAGTTACGGGTCAGTTTTTAGAGTCCTTAGTAGGACATTCCTTTGTGTTTATACATTCTGGGGGACAAAATGCTGTTCTCCAGGACTAGAAGGAAGCAGAGCTAGTTCTGCAGCCTTTCAGCTTCTTCATTCTTTTCAAGTACAGAGGCTGGATAAGTGGAGTTGTTAAAAGAATTCCTTGCCCCCAAAAGAAGTGTGAGATTGGAACATAAGCCAACGGTGGCTGTTTGTTTGTCAGAGATATGTCTGTTCGCATATCCACTGACCACTGGGGACTTCTCATCTTGCACCATGTGTTGGAGCAAACTGCTTTCCCACAGATGCAGAACTTTTCCCCATTGGTTATGAATGGCAAAGTGAACACTGAAGTGGTAGTGCTCAGCATGCTCTCTGCAGACTTCGTTCTCCTGTAATGGGACATTTGCAGGTGTAGGTTTCTTTACAACAAATCTTTGGATCATCTCTACACATAGTTTTGTTTGAAATTACTACACTAAAGTGGGAAGGAACTTTGATAGGCTGTCTTGTACAGATGACTTACAATTGCAGTTTGTGTTGTCTTGTCAAATGGGAGCATAAATTCTATTAATGTGGCCAGTGAAAGGTCAGACAGCCTTGCTGTCAATGGGCCTAAATTTCTTCTTCAGAAGGTACACTCCCACGGCTATTTGTTCAGGGATCTGGTAAGAGAGAAAAAAGGAAAACAGGTGATTTAGTCAATTCTCCTCCTCTGAGGTAGGAGTAATTCTATTAGCATAGGTCCTGACAGATATTTACCAAACTCAGAGCAAGTCTGCTGTGCACAGAACAGTGGCATGCAGTTCTTTGGGATATACTGTGGTCTTTTATTTGTTATTGAGTCATAAAGGTAGATAGGAACTGTTTTCAAAATATTAATTTCATGTCATAAGAAATTCCAACCCTGAATGACACGCTTGTGAGGTGGGCTGATGAAGTTCAACCATGACAAGTGCAAGGTCCTACACCTGGGTCAGAGCAATCCCAGGCATGGCTACAGACTGGGCAAAGAAGAGATTCAGAGCAGCCCTGCAGAGAAGGACTTGGGGGTGCTGGTCAATGAGAAAATGAGCATGAGCCGGCTTCAGTGTGCGCTCGCAGCCCAGAAAGCCAACCGTATCCTGGGCTGCATCAAAAGGAGCGTGACCAGCAGGTCGAAGGAGGTGATCCTGCCCCTCTACTCTGCTCTTGTGAGACCTCACCTGGAGTATTGTGTGCAGTTCTGGTGTCCTCAACAAAAAAGGGACATGGAACTGCTGGAACAAGTCCAGAGGAGGGGCACGAGGATGATCAGGGGACTGGAGCACCTCCCGTATGAAGACAGGCTGAGGAAGTTGGAGCTGTTCAGCCTGGAGAAGAGAAGGCTGCGTGGAGACCTCATAGCAGCCTTCCAGTACCTGAAGGGGGCCTACAGGGATGCTGGGGAGGGACTCTTCGTCAGGGACTGCAGTGACAGGACAAGGGGTAACGGAATAAAACTTAAACAGGGGAAGTTTAGATTGGATATAAGGAAGGAATTCTTTCCTGTTAGGGTGGTGAGGCACTGGAATTGGTTGCCCAGGGAGGTTGTGAGTGCTCCATCCCTGGCGGTGTTCAAGGCCATGTTGGATGAAGCCTTGGGTGGGATGGTTTAGTGTGAGGTGTCCCTGTCCATGGCAGGGGGGCTGGAACTAGATGATCTTGAGGTCCTTTCCAACCCTAACTGTTCTATGATTCTATGAACAAATATAAGAAGCACAAGTACAAACTGTAGTGACAGCAAACTTGAAATGGTCTGTGCTAATCTTTGCGTGAAAAGTGTGACTCCACTGACTGAAGCAATGAACTGCAGTATTTGCTTTGTGCTGTAGACCAGTAAGCCAGAATAGAGACTAACCTGGTGAGTTGCGTAGGTGTACGCTTTGAGCATGCTCCAGCCTTATAGCAGTTGGCCATCAGTCACCAATTAACTTGGCAAAAGCCCAAAGGAAGGGAAAAACTTGGCTCCTTATCTCCAGAGGTTCTGTCCTTGCTGGTGTGATGGCTCTTAACAAGAAGATTCCTTCTCCCCATTGCAGCAATAAACCTTGATACTTCCGCCTGTAATGATCTGCACGGTTCTTGTCTGATGCTGGAGCTTATATAGTCTACTAATCACTAGAGAACAGTGCCGAAGAGACCTGACAGTTATTTGCAGCTTGTGGAGTGACTTTGTAACAAATTTCACTGCTGTGTGTATCAACTGAAGAGGAACTGACTTCTGTTACGAAATTCTTTTGATTATCTACTGTAAAGAACAGATAAAAGTCAGTGTCATTACATAAAGTCTCACTTAAATTAAGTAGGATTTCCACTAATTGAATAATTTTAAAATAATGTTTAAAATTGTGCCTGAAAAATATCCTTAATTTCTTTCTCACTGTTTAGAAGGTAAAACCTTCCCATTCCCTAGCACAGGAAA
Source organism: Lathamus discolor (assembly GCF_037157495.1). Classification (NCBI taxonomy): domain Eukaryota; kingdom Metazoa; phylum Chordata; class Aves; order Psittaciformes; family Psittacidae; genus Lathamus; species Lathamus discolor. Next base: position 147,993,784 of record NC_088885.1, on the reverse strand, counting down.
ACAAACAAAACTTCCAGGGTGATTGATTGAAAAAACTCAATTATCTGTCATGGCTATAATTACTACATAAACACAGTTCTTGGACAGAGACCAAGTGAGCTGGAGACCCCTTCATGAGGCTCCAGTAAACTGGGGTAGCCTCCAAAGTCTACTCAGTGAGTGATAAACGGTAAAGTGTCAGCATAGAGGTGTCCTTTCTGTGAGGTCTGCAGGCCCTGTAACACAGTGTGGGCTACTTAAGAGGGGGTTCAATTTGCTGCTTGCAAAACCCTAAAGGGCAAAGCCGGAAAGGTTTGGAGTCATTGTGGCAGTTGGTTCTTTTTGTCTCTCTGAGAAAATCCCTCTTTGCCTTTTGGATGTCTGCTCTCAAAGCAGATTTTGTTTCCTCAGAGTATTAGAAAGCACAAGTTAGGCTTCTAAGCGCAAATACTACTTTTAGAAGGGAGTTAGTTGCTTTTATAATGTTAACATACTGAGTCAAAAAGCAGCTTCCTTCTTTCCTTCTTTCCTTCCTTCCTTGCTTCCTTCCATATAACAGAGAGGTAACATCCTTACCATATCAGTAAACATTAAAAATAAAGCACAGCTGCTCTCTGACCGTAGCTGTTTTGAAGGCTACATGAAGCCATAGCTGATTAGATTTTGTTTATTTTTCAGTTCAGACGCTCTAAATGCAGGTTAACCTTGATTTTCCATATGTGTAATGTGGTAAAAAAATGCCATGTGTTTTCATCTTCTATTATGCAGCTGTGTAGTGAGCACAGACCTGGTCAACCTTGGTCACTGATGCAATTGTTAACTGGTGACAAATGACATTGTTTAACTACCTGACAATCAGCTGGTCTATGTACTGATGTGCTTACCAGCTAAAAGGTCATCGTTCTTTATGATTTAGAAAGCTAGAAAGAGTCACAACAACTTCAAATTGATCTCGAGTTCAAATCTTACCAACCTTGTTAGGGTGCAGTTGGAAACACAGGAAGTGGGAAGCTCTCCCAGGAGCCACAGCTAAGGCAAAGACAGGTTAGATTAAGATATTCTAAATGGCTCTTTATGGATGGTGCCTCACCTCTTCCACTGAGTACTTTGCAACTTGATTTTTAATATGTTCTGGATATACTAAGCAATAGTCCGGCTGTCACAGTACCAGTCCGCTCCCAGGATGGTCACTCCATCACTTATCTGGCTAAAATAAAATCACCCATATTTTTTAATAATGCACTGATTTATAACCAAATATCTTGGCCCAAAGTGCTGACTCATGTCTCCTTCCCCTCCTGCAGATGCTTTATTGCCCTTCAGGATCTCCCCTAAATTTCCACCTCAGATGCCACATTTGGCAGCTGGACAATCATTGTGGATGTAAGTAGAGAAAGTATCATGACAGTTGTGAGGTATTAATACAGGGAATTCACATCACCTCACAAATGCTGAGGGCAGGAGGGAATTAACACAGCCTTTTCAGCTTTCATAAAGAACAAACAACTCAAATGTCCAAAAACCTGTCTGTGCCTCTACAGCTGTGTTAACTGGACTGGTAACATATATTGCTTTTCCTTGCAAACCCTGAGAACACAACAGCTGTTTCAGTGATGGGGGAAAGAGTGTTTTTGTCACTCATCTAATTTATTTGCACTGTAGTCACTAGTTAAAGCAAACTGAAACAACAAGGGCAGGGGAGGGGAGTTCCTCTTATTCCTTTTTTTAACTCCAGTGTGTGTCAACCTTTTTAACTCATTACTATCTTTTAGCATGAAGAGTTTAAGGCCAGACCTTGAACACCCGATTCTTCTTCTGTTGAAACTGGTGTAACTAATGACTTTAGGTGAGGCACTAGCAATGCACACTAGAGAATGTTTTACGAGAATGGGCTAATGTTGAAAGAGACTAAGGCCAGTGATTTCAAAAGTGTCTAGTAATTTAGGCGTCTCCACATTTCACATTCAATTCGAAACACTCTAAAGTGGCCAGAGTTTCAGTGGGCAGAAGTGTTATGTGCTGCTGTTTCCATTTTGAAAGTCTATACTTAAGGGTTGGTGATGTAAAATTGCGCAGGTTCCTGTGAAGAGGGCAAGAATTACATGAGGATTGGGTAGCATGTTAAAAACAAGACAAGGATCTCCTTGGTGGTGGATTGAAGAGAATGCCTCTAAATGGCAACATAAAGAATAGAAATTTGGTTCAAGAGGACTCTACACTTGGGAATCAAGTCAAACCCACTGGAAAAACTCACCAAGGTGATGTCTCCTTGATCTTTTAAAGAAGAAACATAGCTATCTACTGTTTGGCTATGCGATATGCAGTAGTACATTCATATATACAGGACTTGAAGGAAATAAATTACAAAAGTTACTCAGGAGGTGAGACATGCACATAGCTGATTACAACAGTGAGCATTGCAAGTTCATACCCTTCTCATCCCATTGTAACTGGTTCATCTCTTTCTATCTTTTTATAGAATCATAGAATAGTTAGGGTTGGAAAGGATCTTAAGATCATCCAGTTCCAACCCCCCTGCCATGGGCAGGGACATCTCACACTAAACCATGTCACCCAAGGCTTCGTCCAACCTGGCCTTGAACAACACCACAGATGGAGCATTCACAGCCTCCCTGGGCAACCCATTCCAGTGACTCACCACCCTAACAGTAAAGAGTTTCTTCCTTATATCCAATCTAAACTTCCCCTGTTTAAATTTTAACCCGTTACCCCTTGTCCTGTCACTACAGTCCCTAATGAAGTGTCCCTCCCCAGCATCCCTTTATGCTTAGAAACTAAAGAATTGTGGCTTTTAAGTTATAGTCATAATTATCAATTAAAAACTAAGAGTAATACTCTAGTATCTAGGCTATACTTTATTATTTACGTAGGTAAAAGTCTTTGAGTGCTGTGTTGCTGAAATGACAATGCTGAGTGGAAAACCACATAAAAGCAGTAGGAGTGGTCTGTGACTTGGAGGAAAAAATGCAATTAGCAAATTTCCAGGCTGGATTTCCCCAGTGGGATTGCCAGCGTTGCAAACATTTATCCAAATCCAACTAAAACACCTTGGCAGTTGCAGAGGGTAAACAAAATTTTTATCACCCTTAGAGGAATGGATGTCATTTAAGTAACTATTAGCAATTTTTTTATGATCTGTCATGGGACAGCAGGAAGTGAACAGAACTAAGTTAATTTTGCACAAATGGTCAGAATAAAGAACATCGTGTGACCTTAAGAGAACAGCAGGGAGGCTCCATTAGATTTCTCATATTCGGCTAATAACAAAAACTACACATTTTTTGACTAGTAGGTGTCCTTGACCTTAGTCATCCTTAATTTGTAAACATCCTTTCTACAGCTGTGTGAGCTTTGAAGTATCCAACTTCTCATCACTATCCAAGAGTTGACTTCAGAGCTTTCTTCAGTTCTTCTTCGGACTCCTCCAGGAACCTGACAGTGCCAGTCAAATTCTGTATTCTTGATTTGACATCCTCATGACTGGACTCGTGCTGCAAAAAGAAGAAATGCTTATTCGGGAATTTCAGATTGCTAGAGAGCATAGAGGAGATAAGACACATTTGTTGCAGTGTGTAAAGTGAAAATGGTTTCAAAATTGGAAATCCGTCTGTATTTAGAGATCCCTATGCCACTTTGACCCATGATTTTCTTTATCATAGTTTGTGAGGGATAATTCATGACTGTTCCCTTTTTTTTGTCCTTTAAGCTGCAGGGTGCAGCACTTATGTCTTCCAAATTCTCCTGCATACTCTGAACCACTTTTATTCTCAGATTCAGTTCTGAATTAAGAGTGAGAAGGTATTACAGTTGTGCCTGATGAGGAAGGTATGTTCTGTCAGCTAACAACTAGATTGTTGGGAGAAAACAACATTAATAACTTCTTGAGTTTGGGAGCAAAGTGCACATAATTTTTCTTCTGTAATGCAGATATCACATGGGAAGTGATACGTATCCAAGCCAGGAAAATGATAGAACCATTTTTTCTGTGTCAGCCTTCGTTTTTTTCTACTTTCTTCAGAATTAAGGATATAGAAAAAACAATGGGAGCTTCACCATTGACTTGAATAACACCAGTGTATTCTCCCCATTAGGTGAAATGTATTTTGAGGCACATATTTTGCTATGCAACATTGTTTGGGCTGTTCAAGACTGAGTCATCACAAGTGGAGGCAAGGACAAAGAAGTAAAAATGGGTCTATCAAGGCTGTGGATTTTTAATAAGTATAGATTAATCTTCTTACCGAATACATATTGTAGAAAGTCACAAAGTGGCTACTGAAGCAAAAATAAGTTTCTAATTTATAAAATTGTTCCATTCTTGACTAGCATTGTGATCTATAAAACTGATTCTGCCAACTGCTCTAAAGCTTGTAGGTCCTCTCTTTCCACCACAATACAAACTATTTGTTGGCTTTGAATAATTGTCGATTTTAAAATGTGTGTGGCCCTCCAATCTCACATTGATTTGCCAGTCTAAGGTGAGTGAAATGGCTTATGGCCATAGACACTGAAACCTGAAGTGATTAGTATTTCTTTTATTGCCTGTCTCAGGATGCTGTTGTCCCACTGTTCTGAAGGCACTTGAACTCGACTGTGTCTTCAAAAAGCATAAGTGGAAATAGTTATTACATAAGAAAGAATAAGTTTGCAGCTTTGCCATGTGCTGATTTCCTTTCTCATTTTTTAACCTGTCTTGGTGACAGATAGTATAATCCTCATCATCTGTTTTGGCAGAGATCTGTTGCATAGCAACCAACCAGCAAAAAAAAAAAAAAATTAGCTTGGACTGTCTGACAGAATAAACAATATCTATAATATATCAATTTATGTTTGGTCATGCAGGAAGAGATTTGGCTTGGCTCTGAAGAATCCACTGATAAAATCATAGGTGATTCCTGGATCACCTGTTGGAACTGCCACCAACAAATTCATCTATTGCTAGTGCTGCAGCCTAACCCCATTTACCACATTTACTCTGACAGAAGTTTGCTCTTCCTCCCTACCTACCTGCCCAGTTGCAGATCTTCTGGGCTGTGATTTGGAAACCCCTGTCTGTGCTGATCCTCTCTCTGGGTAATGCTTCCTGGTCTCTGGTCCCAGGACCAGCTGACATCTGTTGGGTTGCACAGCTCTGACTCGAATCCCAGTGTTGCTCTGTTGGAAAATAAATCTATTAGGAGATTTTTTACTGAGAGTTCTTGGGAAGGAAATTTTAGAGTAAGATTTGTGGGATCAGTTTTTGAAATTGATAAATCAGCCTTATTTTTCCCCCAGTTGTATTATTTCAGATTCTTGGATTCTAATTCAACGCACAAGAAATCAAAGTTGTGCACACCCACTTGTATCTCAAATCAGTTTAATCTGCAAAATGCCTACAGACATATATTTCTGAACAGCAAGTCAAATGTGAATCTAAATGATATAATGCATTTTTCATTATGAAGTTCATAAGGAGATCTAAGAGAAAAACTCTCTTGTGGGACTGTCTGGTATGTAGATATGAAGTTGTAGTGGTCTGTTAAACATTTGAGATCAAAAATGTTTAAATGTAATAGTTCTGTTACATTTGTCTATCCAAATTTTGAATAATTTTTTAATGCATTTCAGATGTAATGTCAGAAAATATGGAGAAGGATAATAAGAAACCTTATAGAAAACCAGAGATTTTTACAAGATAACAGTAAAAGAAAGAAAAGCTGTGGGCTGATTCACTCAGTTCATGAAGTTCCGTGGGAAAACAAGTCTGTAAGTACAAAGACCATACATCTCTAAGTCTATATTCCAGAAAATGCATGTTTGTATTTTAGTGTTTCTGACAGAAACCATGAGATCATCCCTTCTGGGCAAAGCAATATTTGTAACCTCTTCACACAGGCTGTCCCTGGAGGTTCCGTTTCCCACATTGTTTCATTTACACAAAATAGATTATACCAAGTTCACCCTGTTTTCCTCCTGGGATCAGATGGTGCTTTCCCCTCTGAGATACCCAGTTCAGTGAAAAGCAATTAGCAAATGAGACACTGATTTTTTTTCAAAGTTTTTCATAAGCCTTGACTATGGTCAATAATAATTAAGGTGATTCTGCACTATAATGTCTTTGATGAAACTGAGTATTCTGTTTCACGATGTTCATCATTCAGGTGGGCTGAATTTGGTTCTCACTCTCCACCGGAGAAGCACCACTGAAGTTTTGTCTATACTGTAGTCCCATCTGCCCCTGGTTCTGCGTGGCTGGAAATTTGTACTCAGGCAAAGTCTGGCATATTCCAGTGGATACAACTCGGTGTGTGTCTCATCCTGACTTATTTAATCCATCTAAAAGTTATCAACTCTATGTTTCCTGCTACACTCAGTGGAGACTGCAAGACTCCTTTAGAGAATAATTCATCCTGTCATAAGCCAAGTGCTTGAAATAAGCTTGATGCATCTCACTGATTGTATGTATTTACATCCACTTGCAGTGAAGGACATCCAGAGGGTTGGCTTTGTCTGCACATCTACATTTAAATGACTGAAGTTAAGCCAGAAGGAGGTCTGAGGGTCTAAATACTAGCCTACAGGCTTGTGACACATAGCCACCATGGCTTGCTTAGTCCATGGTTTAATAGCAAGTACAATATGTTTCATATATAGCTATATGTTTCTTAAGATGCTTTAAATACTTCTACCTGGTTTAGGCACCTTCCATTCTGTGGGTCCTGTTTTGACTGATTGCCCTCATACAAATCGAATACAAGCTGCTAGAAGTGCTCTGAGTGCCTGTCCCACAGAATCCATTATCTGTCCTGTATGTCCCTTGTTCTTTCTCCATTTTACCTCAGCCCAGAGGAAGCTAGGCAGTGGGAGCGCAGTACAGCTTCTCCTTTGATGGTAGTACATGAAACCTGCACGTGCAGTTCAACTTGCATCATGTCTGATCATAGGCACCATGTTGCTTTATTTCATGAGCTCTAATGTTCAGAAATATGGCATATAAATACAAAAAGAGTGCTCAGCTTCTACTCAAATCCTTAGACGGTGCATCATGGCTGATTAGTGTAAGCCTTGCATTTACATCATCCTGACATGTTCTTACTTACTCTTCTGGAATGAAAAGATAGATCCAGCCTTCACATATGGGGTACATATGCTGTAAAAAGGGCTATTTTGCCGAATCGGCTTCGTTGAGCAAATTACTAAGGCATGACGTTGATTATCTAAATGGGAATGCTAGCCTGAAAATTAATAATGTAACTTTACAGGCTCATTTGCTGCCCAGGTGAATTTCACTAGAGGGGCTTCAAGCAGTGAAAGTGCACGTGCATGTGATATATAAAATGCACCTGTTGAAATAATGTTTCTTTCCCTAGATGTTATATTACAGTGGCATGGACTAATTTCACTTTTTAAAATCCTACCCAATTTAAATGCCTTCCCCTCTACCCCCCTGCTCTTCTGTTGATCTTAATAAAAATCTCTTCATTGAGGGAACTGGTTATTAGGGGAACAAATAAACTGCCCATAGTCAGGAGTACATAGAATCATAGAATAGTTAGGGTTGGAAAGGACCTCAAGATCATCTAGTTCCAGCCCCCCTGCCATGGACAGGGACACCTCACACTAAACCATCCCACACAAGGCTTCATCCAACCTGGCCTTGAACACTGCCAGGGATGGAGCATTCACAGCTTCCCTGGGCAACCATTCCAGTGCCTCACCACCCTAACAGGAAAGAATTTCCTCCTTATATCCAATCTAAACTTCCCCTGTTTAAGTTTTAACCCATTACCCCTTGTCCTGTCACTACAGTCCCTGACAAAGAGTCCCTCCCCAGCATCCCTATAGGCCCCCTTCAGGTACTGGAAGGCTGCTATGAGGTCTCCACGCAGCCTTCTCTTCTCCAGGCTGAATAGACCCAACTTCCTCAGCCTGTCTTCATACGGGAGGTGCTCCAGTCCCCTGATCATCCTCGTGGCCCTCCTCTGGACTTGTTCCAACAGTTTTCATCCGTACAGCTCAAAGCAATGTGCAGGAAGAGGGAATGTATCCCATTTTGCACATGGTGAAATGCAGAGACTCAAGGAGAAGGTCATCACAGAAGGCTTAAAATACAGTTCTGGGTAGTTCCAAGCATTGCTTTTATGTAGTAGATGTAATGTATGGCCACAAATGAAATCATGTAAACAGAATCCCTCTAATGTGTGATATGTACAGCTTGTACTGGGAGGAGTAAGAGAAACAGGAAAGAGTGAATGGTTTTTGGTTAAGTTTTGATTTGTGAGTTCAGTGAGACAATCCATTCCTTCCTCCTGCAATTCTCCGTTATGACTCTCACACAAGACTGGCAAGAACAAATGGGTTGCTGTCAGCAGCTGTAGAAATGAAAGGACAGTGGAACAAACTATTTTTTCACTTGGTCTTCAAAAATAATTAATGATAAAATTTTGTTGCAGTGTGTACTCAGATCAGTCTTTGTTGGAAATTGTACCACATATGGTTTGAATGTCAGATGTTGTCCATTGCATTAACATTTTCATTGGTTTCTCCTCAGGGCTGATACTTCGCATTTCGGAAGGTTGCAGGATCACCTCTGCATGCAGGAAAGGCCCCATCTTATTGCCTCTCCCAGGGTGGTAAAAGAGCAGGCACATGTTAGAGGATCTGGCTCTGAGGAGGGCAGGTGGAGAGCAATGGGAAGTCTCTGCTTGCTCTTTCACAGTGATTTGCTTCAGTTGCCAAGGTCTGTTAAATAAGCAGCCTATGCATCAAGCAGGAATTTCACTTGTACAAGGAGGCTTTTCTTTGAACCTTTCCAGGTGGGAATGTTTTCTAGCACAAGGCTCTTATTTAATGCTCACAGTGCCCAAAGGCCACAGTCAGCACCTCTGTGCAAACTTCAGAAGACATAATCCTTGCCTTAAACACCTCATGGTCTGAGCACGCAGCAGTGCCCAATGTGGAGTGGAATGAGCCTAGCGGATACCACCAAGGTGACAGGTACCTGTCTTGCTAGTCCAGTCATTTCCTTTATTAATTCAGTGAATTTATGTATTTACTTTGAGTCTCTGTTGTGTGGCAGGGAAAGGACAGGAGGCTGGAAGCACAAAGAATGACATGGAACAGGAAAGCGCTGCCAGTGGAAGACAGAAAATGAGGACCAAGCCTCATGGAGCAAAAACCATTCTGCCAAGAAAATAAAGACTCTGTTTTCTAGTTCCCACCACTTGTTTTCAGAGGCAGAGACATCCACTGGAGTAGAAAACAAAGGTACTAGATGCTTTTCTTCAATGTTGTTTTGAGTTCCTGCCTGTGATAAATTTTCTGCTTTCTCCTTGGCAGTCTGAAGTCTAGGGTCTTTCGGGAAGGCTGTAAAGAACTAAGAGGGAGCCAACAGCAGTACAGGAATCAGAGACCTTATGTCCCCGAGCTAGTGGGGTTGTTACATTTCCAGTCTCTGGGAGATGCAAACAGCTTTACATTTAGCCATTAAAGCACATTATAACCCATTGCTTTATTAGCTCATCAGAAATTATTTCTTCTGCCTGTAGTATGACATCTCTCTTACATATCTTCCATGAGGAATGCCATGTAGAGGGCACAAGACTGTGCCCAAACACAAGATAAAGGGACCTGAGACTGCCTCAGAGACCGATCCTGGAGGCCACTGCTTGCACCTGAGTCCTCTGCTGAAGAGATAACACACCTGTAGAGATGGTATTACAGAGATGCTCCAGAGTTGTCTTGAGCTTCAGCTTATGGAGCTGTTTAGGGGGCAATCACAGACACCTGAATGTAGGGCGGAATGCCAGCCTAGCCCAGCATTAGCTCATCAGCTTTACACTAAGACCTATAAGACCTGTTTAAGGTGTCCCACAGAAGTATTTCCAGATGACTTTCACACCTTAAGGGTGGTCTTTGCCTGCCTCTGTACCTCCACTGCACAGCTATGAAGTAACCAGCAGAGCATGGCTTGGGATTGTCTGACTCAGACCATAGCGAGCAGCTAAAGTAAGTGGAATTCAGCCTGGGAAAGCCATTCACCTCTTGGTTTTTCCTTTTTTCCCTTTCTTTTCTCTCTCCCCAGGTAGGGATTTTATTAGAGGCAACTAAGAAGTGAGGGAAAACAGTGAGGGCAGTCTAGTGGCTCATATAGGGATCTCCTTCATTACTGTATTGCTGAAATATGTTACTGAAGTGGCTGGCTCCAGGGGGTATATAAGGATAAGGAACTTAGCTGGAAGTCTGCTTCCTTACCAATTCCTAGAAATTAACAGAGTTTAGGCAATAATCAAGTACATTCAGTACCATATGTCAGAGCATATCGTAACACACAGAAAAAGGGGCCTTGTTATGCTTCACGCTGCAGTGGCATTTCAGTAAAACACCTCTCTTTGCTTATTTACATCACATGAGAGAAAGAGCAAAACGCTGTGTCAACCCTCAGCCAAAAGTTACTGGCATTGATTTCAGAGTTCTTTCACGTGGGGAGGCTGTGGTGACCTATTGGCGAAAGCACCCTGGCAAACCCTGAAGATGTGAATTCAGCCTTGGATACAGATACCATTTTCCTCTCCCCTTTTCTCCTGTGTCTGACCTAAGTATAGAAGAGCATCTGGACACTGAATGGTAAAGGTGCTGGCTGCTTGGGTGATGCCTGTGACCTGCCCCTCTGCACTGCTGTTTTCCTGATAGGCTGTCAGGGCTCTGTTAGACCTTTCACTCTCATGTTGTGCAGCACAGTTTTTTAGTGCTGTGAAGTCTCCTACAGTCAGCACTGTCTTTAACTTCTCTGATATTTCTTAAGCTATCAGAGAAGTCATTTTGTCAAAAAACTCCAAGCACCCAGTGGAAAAGGAGCTATAGTTAGGCTCTTTGCTGCTAACAGTTCTGGATGTTGGGATCATACCTTGGTTATGCCATAGAGCGACAGCATTGACTGATTTTGTGGGGGTTATATACTCTTAATTATTACAAGTGTATGACTGCAGAATCTGTATGGAACTGGTTTAGTTCATCACAGACTGAATTCACTGTGGGCAGGAAGAAGAGGCTGAAGTTAGTGATGGTCAGAATCATAGAATCATAGAATAGTTAGGGTTGGAAAGGACCTCAAGATCATCTAGTTCCAACCCCCTGCCATGGGCAGGGACATCTGGATGGTTGTTGTGGGTTGACCCAGGCTACACACCAGATGCCCACCAAGTCTTTCTATCACTGTCATCTTCAGCTGGACAGAGGAGAGAAAACATCATTAACGGCTCATGGGTGAAGATAAGGACAGGGAGAGATCTTTTACCAATTACTGTCATGGACAAAACAGACTCAACTTGGGGAAATGAGTTTAATTTATTACCAATCAAATCAGAGTGGGATAATGAGAAATAAAACCAAATCTTAAAACAAAACGACTTCCCCCACCCATCTCTTCCTCTGAGACTCAAGTTTACTCTTGAGTTTTCTACCTCCTCTGTTCCAGTGGCACAGGGCGATGGGGAATGGGGGTTGTGGTCAGTTCATCACACATTTCTGGCTCACCTTTTTCATTAGGGGAGGACTCCCCACACTCTTCTCCTGCTCCAGTGTGGAGTCCCTCGCACAGAAGACAGTCCTCCATGGACTTCTCCAACATGAGCCCTTCCTACAGGCTGCAGTTCTTCACAGACTTCTCCAGCGTGGGTCTCTTCCATGGGGTGCATGGTTCAAGAACAGGCTGATCCAGCATGGGTGCCCTGTGGAATTACAGCTTCTGCCACAAAGCTGTTCCAGTGTGGGCTCCTTTCTCCATGGGACCACAGGTCGCGTCAGGAACTTGATCCAGGGCAGGCTGCCCACAGGGTCACAGCCTCTTTCGAGCATTCCCCTGCTCCAGTGTGTTGTCCTCCCTGAGCTGCAGGTGGAATCTGTTCCACCATGGACCTCCACGGGCTGCAGGGCACAGCTGCCTCACCATGGTCTGCACCATGGGCTGTGGGGGAATCTCTGCTCTGGCACCTGGAGCACCTCCTGCCTCTCCTTCTGCACTGACCTTGCTGTCTGCAGGGCTGTTCTCACATATTCTCACTCCTTTCCAGCTGCAATTGTTCCTGACTTCATTTGACATATAAAGATTATAGTGAATAAAGATTTTATTTCAAAGGTGATCTGCGTCCTCAGTGGAAACATCACCTCCATAAATTCTGCTAAGTAATTCATCTCCAGAACACAATATCTCATCCTCACACCAAGCTGCCTGTGCTCAGACTGCTCAGGGCTTTTGCCTTCTTCAGGGCACCATCCCCACTGCTTTGCACTTGACTCTGGGTCTCCTGAGAGCTCCAAGATTTTGCTTTTTCCTTTTTTTATTTATCTTGCCCCTCCCAGTGTGAAGTTTCCATGGCAACGAGAGCTGAAATAAGGGATGTAAACAAGTGGTTGAGCTGCATGCCCCAAGATGTGATATGAAAGTGCACAGCCAGCTGAAGAGCACTGCAGGACTTTATAAGGCACAGGGAAACGAATCTCCTGCAGCCTCATCCACCACAGGGGTCTTTATTTTCAGCTGTCTCCAGATCTGCAGGTTGTGTGCTCTCTACCAGATATTTCACCACAAAAAAGAACCAGGGAGTAAACCAGCATTTCGGCAGTTTGTATGATTGGTGATTTGGGGTCCAAAAAAGAACAGAGGAGCTATTACTTGAAGAGCAATGTAGGGTGATATAGGTACATCTCTCCTATGCACCAGGCAATTATTCATTCATCCTGCAGGCAAGGCTGCACTGAGCTGCCACGTTCACTGTGCAGCAGTGACTGGGCACCACTGTGAAAGTGGTATGTCAGTGGCAGGACCTCTTAGTTCAGCCTTGCTGCTGTGGCTGCCGATTTCTGTGCTCAGTGTTAGCTCTGGGTATATATTTTCACTGGCGTTCCCTCAGATGGATGGTACCCAACTTAACTATTGGTTCAGGCTCAATATAAAGAACAAAAATCAGATAAACTGGGCCACAGCAAGCTGTATTCTAGCCCATTATTTTGCCTTGGATGGTGCCAAGTGGATGCAGCTAGGAAACCATACAAAATATGGCAAAAATTGAGAAATATTTTCTTAAATATCCTCCGAGTCTTCAGCAACTTTCAGCTTGTCCTGCCAAGCCAGAGGCACCAATACTATATTTGATCGCCGTTGACAGATTACTTTTCAATGAATCTCTCCAGCCTCCTTGTAAAGATGTGTGATTTTTTAGCACCCGTGGCATCCATGGTAAGGATCTCTGCAGATTAAACGCTACTGAAGTAAGGACAAATGTGCTTCATTTGGTCTGAACCTACTTCCACCAAATTTCATTTCATATCCTCTGCATCTTGTCTGTATTCATCAGGCTCAACCTGCATTCATCCTTTTCCTGATTTTGTAGGGTCCCAACAAATCCCCTTCTGGTTTTTTTTTTTTCTGGATGAATACTGTCCCCTCTCATAGGTGCTGCTTGTAGAGAAGCTGTCCTTGCAGCTTAAATACTTTTTATTGTCTTTTGTTATCTTTTCTGAACTTCTTCCAGTCTATTATGTCTTTCTGGGGTTGGGATGTCAGGGGACAACACAACAACTTTCAGGACACAAATGCATAGACACACACAATGGCAGAGTGATGGATTCTGATTTCCTGTTTCCCAATCATTCTTAAAACTTGTTTTTCTTTATGCCAGACCATGGCACTGAGATAGATAAAATTTTCATGGAACTACCCAGTTATAGGAAAGCTGCTGTCTCCTCTCCAAAACTGGGAGGTTTCTGCCATCAGCTCTAATTAGTTTAAAATGTCCATTGCAACATATTATTTTGACATAGAAAATGTGAGACAATTCTCTAGTAAATTCACATTTCTTGTACAGCAGAACCAGATGACTCAGATAGAAAAGAAAACGACCAACACTGATCTGCCATCAGTGTAAAACTACAAATTGCTGGAGTGTAGATACCTTGTACCTGAGGTTAATCAAGCAGAAATTAATCAAACCAGATTTCCCTGATCATATTTCTCTCATCTTTTCTGAGGAGTATAAACTTCTGAAATGATTTGACTTGAAAAGGGGTGGTCTCTGGTTTTAAGATACCAACTTCTGACACAGGGCTTTCCAACAAAGGCTTTTTGTTTTAAACAGATGTATAGAAAGTAGTGAAAAATAAACTCACAGGTACTGGTTATAGAAGTAGGCAAAATACCAGTGTGGATCCTTTGGGTGTCTTCAGAACTGTTTGTCAGAAATCCTGAACTCAAAACTCCCATTTCTGCTATTCCTGCTTTTCACACTCTTACCACGGCAGGCCAGATGAGGATGCTTGATGAGGATGCCGTATTTCCCAGTATTTTGAAGAAACTTTTGATTTTCTCAGTGATGGGAATGCTCTGCACATCTGTTGACAAGAAACTCATCATCAAAGGTGGCTGTGCTTCTCTATTTGTGTCTTGGATGAAGACAGAAATTCTTTAGGCGAATAACCATGATCCAGTGGTGTTTATTCGTGCTCAGAGGGGCAGAGGTGCCAGAGCTAGATTTAACTCAGTGAACTGAAGACCATGTATAAGCCTGTGCTGGTGTAAGATTCACTGGCAGCTGCACAAGCCAATTCAGGGTGTTTGCCAGGAGGAAGTTTGCCAGCATTTCTTGTTTAATGTTAGTGTTATAAGCTGCCTTTAGGCATCAGGTCTGCCATGGGGACACCCTTGCAGATGGGGACCTCAGGGGTGCACGTATCAACCCTAACACACTCAGCAGAGTTCCTGTTTTGCCCATACTCTCTGCCAGCGGGTGACAGAGCAGGAAGCTGAGTAGCCACATTAACAGGATGCTCAACCTGAAGAATTAAAGCCCTGCTGGGAAATAAGGTATAATAACTCAGAGCCAGCATTAGGATAATGTGGCTATAGGGCTGCTGGGCTGCAGCTGGCTTACATCCGTCTGGCTCGCAGCACGCACGGGGCAGCATGCAGCTGCTGCCATTCTTTGCACATTGCTTATATAAAAGGATCTCCAAAAAGCTCAAAATTAGCTAAAGCTCATTGTAAGAGCTCTAATCACAGCTACTTATGGTCTGGATTTGAAAGAGCTCTGCTAGATTTACCTCTGGACCTCTGGGCACTAAATACTCCACTTGTTCAGATATTTTCAACCTTTACCAAGGATAGAGGGTCCTATTATCTTTTACCCACAGGACAAAGTTTAGGCAGGTCTGTATGTGGGTTAAGTCTATGGGTATCTGCTTTACACCATCAGTTTCTGTGATAGGAACTTTGCTCTGTCCCCTTCTAGATGCTACCACCACTGCAGGAACAGGTAAACTGAGGCAGGAGAGAATAATTGCCATAGTGAATCAGTCTGACAAAAGGTGAATTTATCTTGGATAACCCTGACTTTGCTCTTATCTTTCAGGCTTTCTATTGAAAGTAAAAAAGAATAAGGTTGTTAAATGGACCATTTGAATGTATATGAAAAGTCTACTTTAGTCAGATATAGTATCATTACTACTGACAGCAAATACTGTGTGGGCAGAGGAGCAGGTAGGAAATGTGGGTAAGTGAGGAGCATCTGCATGTCTGATACAGCCACAGCAACCTGCTCTGTGGCTCCTCAGTGCTTTTTAAACAGAGTTTTCTGTGCAGTCTTGAAGCTTTCTATTTTGTATATAAGTTAATGCAGTTTTTAAGACATTGTGGTTTCCTGGGTGTTTTGCAAAATGAACTGGTAGGTTTTAACACCAAAGAGCTTTTTAAAAGGGCTCTTTTAAAAAAAGCTTTTTTAAAAAAGCTCTTTAATTCAAGATATCTCCAGTTCTGGTGGTTTTCTACAGAAAGTCTGTGTTGAGGGCCCCTAAAGTCTGGCAGCATACAAAATTATCAGCCATATTTTAAATATCACCTTAAGAAGTTTTGGCTGCTGCTGCATGGCAAGTCAGTGGCCAAGCCAGGAGCTGACCTCTGGTGTAAACAGCAAATTGCCTTTCTATACAGGACATGTTCTGCAAAGAGCAATTGCATTCTGTTTCCTTATTTGGAAGCTGGTTTGCTGGGGAAAAAGGGACTTGGAAGGCTGTAATCTCTGTTTTTTCTGCCCCTCTCCTCGCCTAGCATCACTCAGCCCCAAATGCTTTTTCCCATTGTCATGATGTGATTGCATTGGTCATCACCTCTCTGCTGCTGGGAGCAAGGTCACATCACAACAGTCCAGGGACGGCACTGCTGTTGCTTTGTGCATCTGAGGGACCTTTCCCACAAGGCAGATGCTCAGAGTGGAGCCAGGCTTTAGTGTGTGTGTTTGTGTCCAGCCTCATTGCTCCAGCTTGTGCAAACCTTTGGCGAGGCAGAGTTGAGAAAGGCAGCACCAAGGGACAGTGATGGTGACGTGTTGAGGGCAGAGCATCCTGCTTGCAAGTGCCATCAAGATGTGTCATACCTTGCTGGGGATCAGCTAATGTCCAACCAGCAGCAGTCAGACTGCTTCTCCCCAAGTGAATGCTTACAGCTGAGAGGGATCATGTTGAGCACATTTGTAATTGATTCAGTACTGTTGTGTGACAAAACACAATAGCTTTGTATGGGGCTTTAATATAAATCTCTTGCACTAGCAGAGCCTAGTAATTGAATCAATATACAAGTGAGGTTGGAGAAGCATGATAAAAAAGTTTGGTTCCAGGTTAAATGTGAAACAGATGTTCTCTGACCCTCTCCTCTTCCCACCCTGCTACCTCCTCCTTTGTCCCTGCCAACTGCTGGCATGAAGTGCTCCTAGTTTAAAACAAGAAAAAAAGGAAAAATAGAAAGCAATTGCATGATTCTTTGGCAGAGTTAATGACGAGTCCTCGGTAGTTGAGAGCAAGGCATCCCATTTGTCAAGGAATGTGGCAGTGACTCTGAAAGGGTCAGAAGGGGGTGGGTATCACTGGGTCTGAGGTGATGAAAGAAGTGGGCAGAGATCCCAGCAGTGTTTCCTTTCACCCAGAGTTTGCAGAAAGGGTTTGGAGAACCAGTGATGCTGTGCCCATCACCATAGCAGAGACACACAGAAGCCAGGCACTACAGTTCCTGCATCTGAAAGTGCCCTCCCTGCCTGTGTCCAGGTGTGTAAGTAAGAAACCTGCACATCACAGTTTGGTTATAGAAGAAGGACATCACTTTGAACTAAGAGCTATTTCCTGGGTTTCTGTAAAGTTCTAGGAACTTTACAGAAACAGGAGGAGCCAGTGTTGGTGGAGTGGATGGTTGGATGGCTTCCTATTCCCTGTTTCTGAATGATAATCAGTGTTGGTAATGTGCTACAGTCCCTGCTGGGTATTCCTCAGGATGCTTTACTTGGCTGTCATCAGACCAGGTGCGTTTGCTCTTAAATTTCTCCTTGTCTAAGTAGCTCTCAGTGATCTTTATTTTAATTTGTTCCTTCTGTATCCCACGATCAATCTGTGCCACCATTGCCATGGAGGTGAAATGTCAAAGCCCTACCAGCCCTAGTATACAAGGATTAGGGCTGACCCACAACCTCCTCTGTTCCCTCTGGCACTTCTTTTTCATGTCAGGGCAAATCGTCCATCTATGGTAGTGAATGCACGTGAATATGTACTTCTTTCAGATGAGATTCAACTACCAGCTCCTCTTTACCCTTCTTAAACTTGCTTTACCCAGTTTAGACCTATGGTTCATGGCCTGTAGTAATACACAAAAAATCAGACTACCCTTAGTTCACATCCAGGGTAGATTTGCTTTGCTACTTCAGGCAAGTTATTTTCCTTGCCACAAACTCTTGCTCATGTACAGTGATACCACTCCACGGCAGTGGGATATTAACTCTGGATATTATAGCTGTAATTAAAATGAAATGCCAGTATTTAGGAGTTTGATGGAGGAAAGCGGTGGAAGCAAAGGGTCAGCATAACGTCAGTGGATTTTGAGTATAGTAATTTGAATGGAATGGAATCATCACCCAAATCTTTACTTGGAAGGTGAATCATTCTCATTTCAAGTTATAGAAGGAGGAAAAGGCCTAACAGTTTCTTTAAATAAGTCACATGTTTCATCGTTTTTTCTTGGATGATTTGTGTACAGAAACATGAATGGTTCATACCAGTGTTACACTGCAGTCAAACTCCTTTAAAAGTAGATAAAATAGCAATGGTCCTTTCCAGCCCTGACCATTCTATGACTCTATCATTCCATGACCTTGGAAGAACACCCTGTATCATCAAAAAAAATCACTTTTTTTCTTATTTTGCTTGTTTGAATGGAGTTTCAGACCATTCTGTCTCCCCTAGGAAGTTTTTTCCAATGCTTTCCACATTGTGCTCATAGACAGTGTGTACTCAGTATTCTGCCACCACTGATGTTTTCCTTAAACAAGTTTCCTTTTTTAATTATTTATTCTCTGTGATATTTTTTATGGGGAACTGTCACATCTTTTCTAAACCTGTATTTGATAAAGGTAAGCAGGAAAGGCTCTTCACATGCTTCAGTACCTTGATGTGAATTCATCTTCCTTGAAAACAGATATGTTTATCTGAGCAGAGAACTCCATTTAAGGTCTCTCCAATGCTATTTATGATGTTATTAATGTCTAACCTGATGGTAATGCCTTGTCTCTTGTAGCCTGATGCACTTTTCTTCCATTCCAACTACTGTATTCTATAAAAGCCATGTTATTCTGACAGTTCACAGTTTTCTTAGGATCTACCAGAACACCAGGATCTCTTTCATTTTCACTCATAATCCCTCCAGATTATGATATCAGTGTCAGATAGTGGACTATATACATGACTCTGCATCAATGTCTATGTGTTATTTTTCTGAGTCTAGGCACACTCTGTATTTGAGGATTGTTTGCCAGCTTTGTGTCCATGTCAAATTCTGTTAGCATCCTCCCAATTATACCACTTATGGAGATGATTTAATATGTTGAAAGCTGTTCCTTCAAGAATACCACTAACCACATACTTTTCCAGAACAACCCATATTTTATTAGTCATCCTCATCTTGCAAATCTTTTATTAATCTCCTCATTTTAATTAAAATTCCTGACATGGCAATGTATACATCAGTCTTCTGAAATTAATGATATCTGTGTTTTCTTCACCTAGAAAATCAACCATTTTACTGAAGAAAAATATCACATTTGGTTTTTATATTCAGTCTTTCATATTTTATCCTTTCAGTCATTTAGCTACCTTATCTTCATGTTTATTCTTCCTATAAATGTAATATACTATTGAAGTCAGAGTAGCAAACCTATAGCTGCTTTGGTCATATTTCTTCTGTTTTTTGAACACTGGTGAAAGGTTTCCTACTTCTCACTCATATTTCAGTGTCCTCGATTTGATGAATCTTAAATATCCTGTAATTTGTATGATAATTTGCTAATGTTTCTCTGTGGAGACTACTTGCCTTCTCCACACTCAACAGGGGTTTACAGAGATGTTTGCAGTTAATATCTGTCCTTGATACCATGCTTTCCTTTACCATCCATGTGTTCAAATTAGTCATTCTGACTTCGTCATCATACTCTATATCATCAATCATGCTGCAAATTGAGGCAACATTTTGTTTAATTTCCCAGGGCTGCTAGGATTATCTTCTGTCTCAATCTCTAGCCACGCTCCTACACTGTTTCTTGGTTTTCTTCCCTTATTTTTAATTCTGTATTTTCATTTGTGTGGATAGTGAAGCTTTCGTTACTGATTTTAGTATCTCTGGAAGGTCTGGTTTGGCTTGTGTTTTGGCAATAGGTATTGTGTTTTGTGTAGCTCTGCCTGTCATTCTGCACATAAAAGGAGTGTGAATTGGTTAAGAAGTGATCTGAAGTCCTAAACCACAGTTTCTAAAAACCAAGAACATGAGAAGATCCATCTCTAAGGATGTCAGAAACAAGCTAGAAAAACAAAGCATGTCTCAAATCAGAGTTTAAAATCATCCCACGAAAATCACACATCTATTAAGACAGATTTTCAGATGCTGGGCGTAATGAAATACATCTGTAATTCACTCAGCAAGTTCAAAAAGCAACTAAAACACTCTTCAGAGAGAAGAGGGGAAGTCTGCCACAGTCACATTTCAAAATATCATCACAGTTGCAGTATCTGTGAACAGAGTGCTTTGCTATATGATCAGTCAGGCCTGATTTTACATCCCTAAATACATCCATAAATAACTTATTTTGTTCCTTGGGAATATTTAGGTAAACTTCAGATGTCTCATTCAAAATCCCCATTTCCCTCTCCTGCCTGTTTTTCTAAGGGAGAGCAGAATTTGACTGTCAATTTTTCTTCACTGAGGTGGTCCTGATTTAGAGAGAACTTTTATTTGGAGTAACCTGTCTTGAATTGTTTCTAATGATCTTCTCTATATCATAAAGCACTTACTGACCAGACTGACACTCTTCTCTGTGAAAATTTTCATGGGGCTTGGCTCATGCTGTTAGTGAATAAACAGCCTCCAGAAAGATGTATTAATGTAATGTTAGGACACTGTGAGTTTTGGAAAAATGTGAAAATAAGAAGTACATCATGACAGCATGAGCAGCACCAGACCTTCAGTTCATACAGCCTGATGACAAGTTCCAGCTCTGCCTGAATAAGAAGTGCAGGGAGAGCTGTCTGAACAATTCCTCAAGTGCCTTCACTTGAGAAAGGACACAGTTGTTTGTAAAATTATCATAAAATCAGAAAGCTGCAGTCTTTCTGGTGTCCTGGAGAGAACTTCAGCATTGTCTTTCCAATAACCAAATGGACAATGCTATAAACAATTAACTATCAAAAAGGCATCCTGCAATATTCTTGGTTGCCATCATAGAGTCAGTCTCAACAGACATGTAGTTTTATAAGGAGTTGGAAATAAGGAACCATGTTCCTTCTGAACCTCCATTGAGTTCAGCATGTTCCAATGCCATGAAACTGGAAGGAGTATTATGTTTCCATTATCTACTTTCCAGCTGTCTTCGAAACATCTGCATGGTCTTTTGAGGGCTTGTTCATCTATAAAAATGACAGATAAACATATATCTAATGCATACAAAACCTGCTGAAAACACCACTGATGTATGTGACATTTGGAATACTCTGGGTGAGATTCAGACAAAATCTGTTAAATAGAAACCCAGCTGCTGTTCCTCAGATGGATGTCTCATGAGGTTCGATATAATATCCGCATGACTCTGCCTTAGCACAGAGTACTCCATGGGTTTTCCTCAGAGATGATTATTTTAGACTGAGCCATGCTGCCCTAATATTTTCTGCATGCCACCTGGGCTCTATAGGGCTGAGGATAATTGCACCTCTCCAAAACATTCAAGGTCCCATCAGAAACAATCCAATGATGTGAAGAACTCTGTGTCCAGCCATCTTCCAGGCTTTGCCTGGCACCAGGCAGGTTGTCAGGAGCTGTGGAAGCAGAAATCTTTTCCCCATGTCAAGACTAACATGTTCTTCCCAAGAAACCCATGTCTTCATCTTGTGTGTCATATTTTTGGGCTCCAGATTCTCTAACAGCCTCTGCCCCATCCTCTGGCTGAGGGTGGTCAGCATGTTTGGGATGGTCAGCAAACACTCTGGTGTCACACATGTGGGTTCCAAACATTACTCAAAGATTTCATATTTGCAGGCTGATATGGGAAGATTCTTCAAAAACTGACCCAGACTGCAAATTAAATGAAAGAAATTTCCCCCAGTGCAGTTTCTGGAGGACTCTTATTTCTCACTTACCACTTGAGGAAACCACACTACTGAGTTTCCTGAGTTTTCAACACAACCTGATTGCTTATCTTAACTTTCAACCTGGCTAGCAAATAAGCCTTATACGATTCACACGGTGCTTTTCTAAGCATCTGTTTTAAATCACGTATTGGAGTCTGAGACTCAGTCCACAGTTGGCAAGGTGGCAGCCAGAATCACATCTCACTATTAATGGGCTCAGAGCACATGGGCGGAAGTGAAATCATTCACATGCGGCATTTTTCAGAGCTTGCTTGTCTGTGTGGTTTCCAGCCTTGAGCTAAATGGATCTACAGGAAAAGCAAATGCAGCAACTAACACTCACTCAGCACAGCCCCGCACAGCATTCCACAGTGGTACTGATCTGGAAGGAGAATCTTGGCTGGGACACTTGGTTGTCCTGAGCTAGTGGAAAAGCAGATCATTGCCAAGAGATGTGGAAAACTGTTTTTATCAGCTCCAAGCAGGCAGAGTGGGAGCAATTGAGAGATTTTTTGTAGCTGAGAGATTTCCCATGGAAAGCTGGTGTTCTTGCTTCAGACTGTTGACATTGCCACCAAACTGGGACAAGGAAATCCCCTTGGTGTCAGTCTCAGGACTTAGGAACCACAGGAATTCCAGTCTCAGGACCTCTGGTCTTCTTTCACTCAATCTGCAGCCACTGCACTCATAACTCTTAGAGGAAAGTTCTGATATTTTTCCTGTGACATTTCTGATCGTTATGATCCCTAGAATTCAAGCTAGACAGCAACTAAGGGGCCTTCCTTTATATGCATGTACTGTGATAACTTCCACCAGATAACCATAGGCATTTTCCAGATCTTATTCGATGTGCATGGATCTCAGTAAAAATGATAAATATATTTATTTTCAATGGCATGAAACAGCAAGTGGGAAAAGTATTTAAATTAATAGTGTTTGTATAATATTGAAACCTCTGCTCCTCTTTCAGGAAATGAGAGCACCTGTATAAACATTTGATCTGGAGAAGTTAAAGGTCGCTTTACCACTACGTAGTCCATGGCCTCTGAAGGTTAAAATATCCTTTTACAAACAAAATATCCTTGCCTTGAAGAGGTTGGGCAGGTATTCCCTTGGCTGCTGTTGCAACCTTTGGCCTCAGCCCTACAAACACTTACACACATGCTTAATTTTAAGCATGCAAGTATCTCCAGTGTACAGCTCAGAGGAGTGTGATGAGGTTTCACTTATTAGTGTTGTTGGGTGCTCTAATGTTGCTGTTGAACACTTGATGCTTCCCAGTTCTCTGGTTATTGGGGTTGCTGTAGACCCAAAACAAGATACCAAAATCCACAGACACTGTAACCCAAAGAAATACCCCAGTTCTGAGATAGGGCTTCAAAGAAATAGACTCTTTCAGCAACCAGTTCTCATAGGAGTTTTTTCCTAACATGCCTTCTCAGGGTGTCAGGTCTTTAAATGAAACTCAAATTACTGTAGTTATGAAGTAGCTGTTTTGTGATTAGGTCCGGCATACTACATTTTCTCATTTTATATTTGTTATTTTTATGGTCTTTCTTTCTACGTTACTCTTGAGGTATTGATTTTATCTTCTAGTTGCACAGAAGCAGCTTTGCAACAGCTCAGAGTGATATTTTTCAAATGCCAAAATGATTTAAGAGTCCAGTTTCCAAGTTGCTTGGGTGTTAACGTATCTAAGTTGAACCTTCAAACCTTATTTGAAGTCAGATGCTTTGAGAATATCTTCGGATCTGATCTACCTTTCAACAGTAGTGTTTTCCTCTCAAGTAATGTTTTGTAACCCTTCCGGTTACACTTCAAATACCTTATATGCTCTCATTCTTACCTTCTATAATTTTTGTTTCCTCTTACATGGCAATAATACAACCATGGTGGTTTACCAGATTGCTGAGTGCCTGGGATTCAGTGTTTGTATTGCCTACCCTAAAGCTCACACCAATGCCCTCAACAGGAGCTGAGCTTTCCAAAGACAGGCAAGGGACCTCAGCAATAAAGACCGTCTCCTGGCGCAGAGCAGCTCATGGTGTAAACCAAGCTGTGTGGCTGAATATAAGCCAGAAAAAACGTGGTTCATTTTAGTTGAGAGATAAAACTCACAGATGAGGTCATTCCAGCAGTATTTGCAAGACCCTACTCTGATGCTTGAGAACTCACGTCATCCCCGTATCATCTGTCTTTCCATAGGGCATACCAGCCACCTGAAGTGGGTTGCAGGTGGGTGCTGACGTTGGTGCTGTCTGCAGTAGAGTCATATGCCGTCAGAAGATTTCTGCTTTGACCATCTTTATATCATTTATCAGAACAAAGTAGACTTCTCTGGTAAAATGCCTGAGTATTTCTCACTTCTTGGCATCCAGGTGTAGTGAACTTTTTAAAGATCATGTTGGCAGATTGTTTTAGTGCTGGCTAGGTCCAAGCGCCTCCATAGAGCAGTTGCTGATGTAGGTGGCCTCTCAGTGTTGGATGCTGCAGATGACAGGCTTAAATACTTAATAAGATGCTGCTAGGTGGGGAGGAGATGAACAGCAGCTGCTTTTAGCTCTGCTGGTAAGCTGCCTCTGGCTATTGCTTCCCCCTCCCCTTCCTCTGCCATTAACAACTGCATAATTTCTAAACGACTGTTATTTCTGCAGTATAAAATATGCTGATGGTGTGAACTCAGCTTGTCCTGGAGCTCTTTTCATCTGTTTCTGAACATTCAGGAATGATCTTTCTGCCTCTTTTGTGGTGCCTCTGTTACCTTACATTCATTGCCAGGAAAAAAATAAAAAAAAAAAACAACAAGAAAACAAAACAATCTACTTTGTCTGAATGCAAACATCTTCCCATTCAGTGTCTCACTTAGACAGTCATCTTACTGGTGCGGTGAGCAGCATGCTGGTTCCTTCTTTGATGTTTGGAAGGGGTAAATCAATCTCTCTGCCCTCTGGATCGTAGCTATATTATTTACATGGAGATTTCCTTCAACAGGTGGAACAGTACGTATGTGTCCCCCAAAGAACTCATCAGTTCCAGTATCAGCTGAATTTTCTAGTTTGTGAGAATTTGGCAGTGAAGGTTTCCTGCAACGCTATGATTTGCATCTCAAAATGAAAAAGACACCAGATTTAAATTCCACATGCATATCTCAGCTTGGAAGGCACTGGATCTCCTCCTGATCGCAATGTGGAAATGAAGAACTGTGATTTCTAGTCATCCCTATACATATTTCTTACATTTTTCTGAGGTTCAGATATCAGCTTACAAGATACACACCTTAGAAAAGAACTCTCCTGGATGTGGTCATTCAAGAAAGATACCCACTTATATAGTTCAAGTCTCTAACCCGAGGAGTTGTTTACGTTTACTCATGTTTTAACTGTCTTATGGAAATTCTTACTTTCTTTTAGATAGGCAGAATTAAAGAATGGCAAATAAATTGATTGTTTAATAAGGCTGTAAGAAAAAATAATAGCTGCTATATAAAGAAATATGGGGGGGGGGGGGACGGGTACTGGACGACGACGAACGGGGGACAACAGGGAAGAGAGAAAGCGCATTTTTAACCTTGCAGTTTAATTCAATTGACAAAAGATACCTGAACTTCTGAATCTTGAAGAACCTTGGTCAGCCTAAGAAGTTCAGAATGAATGTCTGCTGGTGTTTCCCATCTTCTGCAGAATTTAACTTGTGTATCTTTCCAAGACCTTGCTTACAGAAGAAAAAAACCCAACAAAACAGACATTGTAGAACCATTGAGCACCTCTTTTCAACAGTGCAGAGACAGAAAAGGAGACAAATAAGTAGAAGATGGTACTTGCAACTTTCTGATGTTAACATTTATCTCAATAGTGACAGATCTTCACTCCCTTTTGTAAATTCTGCTCAGGTGCCAAACACAAAGGAACAGAGGAGCTGCTCTGTGCATAGACATGTTGTCCCTGTAGGACCAAAAAGGCAGCAATTAGTTGGGGAGCAGATATTTCTTGATATATAAGGCTAGTTGGAAAGTCAGTAAGTCAAACCCACTGTTAGGGATGTGTTTGTGCCCAGCTTGTTGGCCAAAGACATGACTGACTGGTACAGTCTCAGCCTATAGGGATGCTAGGGAGGGACTCTTCATCAGGGACTAGTGACAGGACATGGGGTAACGGATTCAGACTTAAACAGGGGAAGTTGTAGATTGGATATAAGGAGGAAATTCTTTCCTATTTCCTAATAGGAAATTCTTTCCTATTAGGGGAAGTTGTAGATTGGATATAAGGAGGAAATTCTTTCCTATTAGGGTGGTGAGACACTGGAATCGGTTGCTCAGGGAGGTTGTGAATGCTCCATCCCTGGCGGTGTTCAAGGCCAGGTTGGATGGAGCCTTGTGTGGGATGGTTTAGTGTGAGGTGTCCCTGCCCATGGCGGGGGGTTTGGAACTGGATGATCTTGAGGTCCTTTCCAACCCTAACTGTTCTATGATTCTATGACTCTATGATGTTTAAAGTGTGTAAGTATGCATAATCGTTGGTATCTGATCCTTCTGTTTTTTTCCAGACCATGGGATTGATAATAATAAGGCAGTTATGCAAAACATTATGCAAACCTGCTGCTTTTTGGATTCATAATACTATCTCCCTGTCATTTGGTGGACAGGACCAAAGGGAGTCATTATTGTCATGTAGTAATTGAGAGGGAAAACCTGCTCTTCATTAAAGTGGTATGGAATGAATTTTGTGGGCAATGATATATTTCTGTTGGTAGCTTCAGCAGCTTCTCTGTCTTGTAATAACAGTGGTGCCTGAAATAGCTCTTCTCACCACAAAGCCCTAGCATTAACCCACACCAGCACCTGATTCTCCAGAACACCTTTCCAGGTACACTGCGTCCTGCTCATGAACAGCTTGGCATTGCTGCATTGTATTTTCCTCTTTGAGTTGACTGGGTGCTATTTTCCCATAGAGGTGAGGCTGAAGTTTATTCCATGTTGCACTTGTGAAAGTACAGTCACTGAGATAGAAATGCTGGCTGGGAAGGGACACTGAACCTTGTCGTCTTGGGCTTTCTGCTTTTGCCAAGGGGGGTAATTCTCCAGGAATGCTAAGCAGAACTTTGTAAACTGAGCCTTTCTAAAGCTATTCACTCCAGGAGCTCCACACTCACTGCTATCTTGGAAAATACAGAAAACAGCCTTTGACTCAGTGCTTTTGAACCTTGCATGTCTGACACTGAAAATAAGGCACCTGATGTTAACTACTGTGTAAGACCCCTGTGATCTGGAAACCCTGATAACACCAGACACACCAGGACATGCAACTGGCCAGATGCTATAACTGTGCAGAGATTGAGTTCCTATTCATCCATGGCTTTCCCAGAAAAGCAGGCACACATATCCATGGCCCATAAAGCTCACTTTGAGAAGCTGTGTAATAGCAAATCTGGGCTTGCATATAACACAGCTCCAAAAGGGTGCAAAGAAGGTGGAAGCTGGGTTTAAAAGAAAAACTTCTGAGTTATCCAATGAAGCATTTGTCATACCGCAGATGACTGGAGCCATGAATTTGGCTCAGGAGCATATTGGAACGTATTTAGCAAAGGACAATGACAGATTAACAATAATAATGAAACTAATAAAAAACATGTGCCCTATGAAGAAGTGAGAACTGATTAAGTCAGATAATTTTACAGTCTGAAAAAATTAAAATTGTTAACATAGTCTTAATATAAGGAAGGAATAATGTTTCCATTTAGAGCATTCCATACGGAGGTAGCTGGAAAAATATTTCCTCATTCCCAGAAAAACATATTCTTCTTTGGTGCATGTCCAAAGTGGCTCCATTCAAGGGAGGGAGATAAACCAATTCACACCACAGTTACAGTGCTGAACAGGCAGTCAGCAGATAAATCACTGTTGATAAGTATCAGCTTGCGCTCTCAGTTGCTGGCTGCAGGTGATTTTCTTAATTCCCCTTCCATTTACATCAGGGAAAGCAGATCTGGCCCTTTTACCTCCAATGGGAGTGCAAGTTACTGGGAGTGAAGGACACTCAGCACTTCCTGGTAGGGCCTCTCTCCTCCATCACAGCTGGACCTTTGACTGCATTGTCTTGTCCAGGAATCATAAACCCCTCACTAACCTTGCTGGCAACACTTGCAGGATGAACTGTTTGTTTCTAGGGTTTGTCAGAGCTGTTCTGAAACGTTGCAAAATGTAGCACATTGAAAAATGTCTTCCTAAATACGCAATTAAAGTGATGACAGCTTCCTAGAGGTTGCAGTATTACATATTTTACAATGTTATGGTGTCTTTGTTCTGTGTACCAGTCTTTTATGCGCAGCTAAACAAACCGTGATGGAAGAGGATTAAGTATTCATCTGAGAATAGGTCATTATAAGTACATCCATATTTATGATCAAGATGTATAGGACTGCATTGTTTCTGGCTGCACAGCTATTATTCATCTGTAATTGCAAAAATACAACCTGCCAGTTTTGCTTTTCAGTTACAACTTAAATGGAGCAACTAATTTGATTTACCTTTTAACAGCTGAGAACTCCAGAGTTGCTTTAAATGCTTTCTGTTAAACACTTTTCTGCTCGAAGCATTTTTTTTTTGTGATAGTGACTTTTTCTGTAGATTGCTGACAAAATGTGAGTTTTGAATAGATTTTCAGATACCAAATTATATGGAGTGTGCTGTCCAGGAGCTGCCCTTTAGAATCTCTTGATTGGATGCATAAAAAAATGTACAATACAAATAGAAAACATCTCTCATCTGTAACCTGATAATCTGTATATTATTCAATATACTAGAATATATGTTATATAATATACTTAAGCCACAAGTACAAATGAAAATGTTACTTTAGCTCCTAATTTCATAATTTATTTCTATTTTCTCCAGGTGCATAACCACAGACCATCTTATTTCTGAGTCTCAGAGAGATCTAACAAGCCAAGCGTGAAGAATTCTATCAGCTAATTGTGACACTAGGAGTATGTACTCTCACATAATTCAGAATCTACAGGTTCGTATTTTATGAGAATTCAAATTGATTCAACTTTCTGCTGCAAGTGTCAGAAATAAATCTGAAGTGAACTGATAAGTGTAATCTAAAAGACTTATCTTCATGCTTAACCCTCTCATTGACACTAAATGGTTACACATAATGAAGTTATATGTCTCTTAGAACCACCTACTACCATTCATCCAGAGAGCTACAGAACCTGGATTATGTATAATGTATCTTCTTCTTATTTCTTATGCCATTTTGAATAGAAGTGGAGAAATAAGTTGCATTCATCCATATATATCAGCACATATAGGCTATTAATACATACATGTATTTGTTTGAATAGTCATTACACTTAAACACTATTCCAAACACTATCCATGTAAAATAACTGGTATTATTTGTTAATATTAACTAAAGGTCAGCTTTGTGACATACTGAGATATGGAGCATGTAGTGCCTTTTAAAATGCATGACTGTAGCTAATTGCTGTATCTGCATGTGGTGTCAAATCTACAGAAGTGACAAAACCAGAACTATTAAGAAAATTATTGGAAACTTCAGTGTTTAATAGATGGAATAATCAGTTTCTAGTTAGAAATCGTGACTGTTCCTGGAAGAAACATCCCAGTGTTTCATTTGGGAGTACAGAAAAATAGATAGGAGGTTATTCCTCTGTAGGCTGTTTTGTGGCTGTTAATCTTTCAGGGGGATATTAAATCTTTGAAAGCATCTAGTGGCCACAATATAATTAAAAGTAAATGGCAACCAGTTCCCCCAGGCATATGATCTTAGGCTAAGTTTCATCTGCCATGTGCTTGAAAAATAATTTCTTTGGGCCACTGAGCTTGTGTGACAACCATTGATACTTGGAGTCAGTCAGCAGTATCCTAGAAGACATAGGATATGACTGGGATCCGAATAGCGTCAAAGAAATGGCCACTGTCTGCACTCCTTATGAAATCCTTCAAGATACGAATGCAAGAGAAAGGTTTCAATCTCTATTCTGTTTAGGAGCAACTGTACTGCTGGAAGTTTTATAAACCATGAATAAAATCCAGAAGAAGATGGAAACAACATGCCAAGTCACAGCTGTCCCACATTTCCTCTGAGACAGAGATTCCCAGGAGAGGGACTTCTGCAACAATGTGGGTTTATGGAATAGAAATTTCCATAGAGAGGGAAAATCTACCAGTTCTCCTCTGCCAAGTTGGAGCAGTTAATGTTCAGAAGCTCCCACAGGGTGTGCAATAAATAACCTTAAGTAAGAGACCCTTTTGGCTGGAGCCAAAGGAATTCCTCATATTGGAGAAAAATTGCATGGAAAGCCCCTTCAGTGATGGACTGGGAAGACTAATCTTTAGTGGAGAACTGTGACTGAACTGCACTGAGATGGTAAAATCCTTCCCTTTTATTCAAGTTCAAACAAGTTCCCAGCTGGAGTCCATCAAACTGGAAAGTGGATACAGTTCAGAAGAAGGTGAGGTGTTACGGGACTTGTAATTTTCTTTCCTGAAATTTCTGAAGACATTTTTTCCAAAGAACTCATTTATTGCCTTTTGTAAGATGATAAAGGTTGAAACATAAATTCATAATAGAAAAATAATAGGACAAGGATAAACTGCAAAATAGTAATTTCAAGGTAAGCTACATGTGCTGGTTTCCTTTCTTCCTGGCTCCCAGACTGCTGTTGGGAAGAGTTTTGAATTTGCTTATTCTGCCAGTGTGATCACTCACATACATTTCAAAACAGATTTACATATGTACTTGGAAGAGACACTTCTTGAAACAAGAATAAACAAGTATTTCCCGTGTTGTATTGCATGTGTGTGCACACACAACACACAGTTTCTGGGAAATGTGTTGAATAAATGGGGCTTATGTGTTTGGGAGATGCTTATCTGCCACTTATTATGTGATACTGTCTATTTGGGTGCTCATCTTCATGTGCTTATGGAAAATTCACAGCACTGACAGCCCTGGGTTCAGCTGTAACAGTTATTTTTCTTCTTAGGAGATAAAAGAAAGTGTTTTGTTTATCTGCATGGCATGACACAAGGTAGGCAAGAGGATGGGATACCTTGCTGTATCACGGTAATATAAATGAAAAACTAGGAAAATAATGATGTAATGCACTAAATGCTAAACCCAAAATGGATGAGCAGTCTGGAAGCTCCTATAATGCCTCAGAGCAGTGTCAGCTGCAGTGGAGTGTGTGTGTAATCTTGTAAAGGGGATGTGTGTCTCTGTGTGTGCAAACAGATAAAGGTGTGTGTAAACATCTGTCTACAACTAGGGACAATCTATTGGGTACCGGGAATGAGATTTGGTAGCTTCAGTGTAGGCAATCAGTCTAATCTGAAATTACCTGGGATATCTTGACATCCAGATGTGATTGGTTGGCAGATGTGACAGAGGACCCACTGGACACTCAACTTCCTTTTGGGCCAGCGGGTAGAGGTCAGGTAGGAAACCTGTGGCCTCTAAAACAAGGTGTTTATTTAGCTGAATTCTTCATAATATGAATGTAAAAAAGGCCCAGGTCTAATCCAGACATTGCTGAGGTAAACCTGCTAAAATCAGTTATACTTCTCTAGGCAGTACAGGTGCAGATTTTTGTCTTCTATCTTCCACTTTATGACATTACGCTCTCTGTTCCTGTGCTCGACATTTGATAGAGCATATACATCAACTTGCATGTAAATATTGTTTCTGCTAAAATCCCTCTGGAGGACTGAATGGAAAGCTGAAGGCTTGTCTGCAATTGATTTCACTTCCAAAGAAGATAAAAGGAAAGCTAGCACTAGGAAAGCTTCCTTGGGACACAAGTTTTCACTATTTGGCAACAATAAAAAACCCAAGTAAAGACAGATGAGTTTAGATCAGAATGTTTCCAAATAAGGATTCAATGTCAAACCTGCACATTATTGCTAAATGACCATGTACAAGAGCACTCTGTGTGTGTGTGTGTGTGGGGGGGGGGGGGTTGGGGACTTACTGTTTTATTTCAAAATAAATTTCAAAATACTGTTTTTATTTCAAAATCATTGTGCCATGGAAATCTATCAGGCAGAGGGAAGTATTTTTGTTGCTACCGAATATGAAGGGCCAACGTGTTGTTTCAGCCTTGGCAGCTGCCAGCTTTGCTCTCATAAGGGCAGCTATTGAGAATTCCTCCTGCCCGTAGTATGTGAAGGTAAGGATCTCCCTGTGTGATTTATCTACTCACCAGTATGACATTACAAATTCTAATTAAGGACTTGTGATCTGAGATTTACAATACAGCAACCTTAATGTTAGGTTTTCAGAAAACTAAGGGGTGTTTAGCTAAGGAAATAAGACTGCAGTGAAGGTGAGCATTAAGCTGTAGCTTTAGTGACAGCTATGTTGCCAGATGTTCTTCAGTCTTCTCCCAGCAATCTGCAGAATTTCTTCTATTCACATGGCTACTGCAATGCAATACAAGTTGCAAAAGCAAATAAAGCTTTAAAGGTGATTTAAATGCTGAAGAATTGTCCAGGAGAATTGAATTATAACTCTATTTTCTCAGTAAGAGTTTGCCACCCTCTATTTTTGTGGAGTAGTTTCAGGAGCCACTGAGTCTGTCACTCCCAAACCTGCAGTATTTTGGAGTTCAAACTTCTGTGAACAAATTTCATAAGCTTGTAGTAGTGGTGCCAGTGCTGTGGCCCATTGTGAGAGCACTGATCATTCCCCCCCAGCTGAATTGGTTTGTTGCCACCATTAGTTTGTTGTCATTGATGCAAAATATGGGACTGGGGGTTGAGGAAAGGATACTGAGTGTGGTCTGCTGGTACTGTTTGTATATTTTAGTCCTTACAACTGTGATGAGAAACCCTGGAAGAAGTACAGCGTGTCAGCAGAGAGCAGGAGTCACTGTAAGTGCTGCAGACAACCCGACATTTCCTCCCCAGCTGTTCAAGCCACCCGGATGTTTCCATGAAGAGCAGTAAGATTTATGGGCAGGCTGTGGTCGCACCACCAGAGAAAATCTATAACCTTTCAGCTCTGAAAAAATCCCCTGTGTAAGTTTTAGGGAATCTTAATTCTCAGAGCTTCTTTTCCTGGAGTTTCATAGGAATATATCAGAAGATTTATCAGTTTGCAGACAGCAGATAAAAGGGGACTCCAGCAACCATTTAACATCATCTGTCTAAGCCCAAGAGTAGTAGAAGTGCCTTGACTAAAAAAGATTAGTCATGATCATTAGCTTAACTCCAGTCCTTCCCAAGAGGATGACTTACTTTCAAAATTCCCAAGCATTAATTTTGATGGACTTATAAGAGAAATTTGTTTTTCTATATTGAGATGTCTTTAAATTTGACCCTCTTTTCTGCTAAAGTTAACTGTAACAGGACCTGGTCCTGCGAGATACCAGGAATCGAGCACCTGCTCCCCAGCTTTCTGTGTGAGAACTGGAAAAGAAAACAACTCTGTCTACCTGAGCTGTAGAGTTTAGGGTATAGTAAATGGTAAACAGGACACCAAAGAGCAGTGCTTTTGCTTTCAGCTCTGAATGAAATGTGATTAAGATACAAAGACTGCACTTAAGGCCTGCAGTGATTGTGAGATTGCAGAGCTAGGTGCTACTTCATCTTGGTAGTGTGTGAAGATCAATTACTTCAGCAGTCAAACAGCAGTTTAGAAGTCCAGCTTTTGACATGTACTTCTGAAAAACCTTGGTCTGTGTTAGGTATAACTGAAAAGAATGTATCTTTATAAGACAGAAGTCCTTGCACATGGGAACATTGTTTTCCACATGCAAACAATGTGTGTACACAGACCGATGCTTAGATCTATAGTTACTCGATCAATTCATCAATGCCTTTTTTCTTTGCTTGTTTTTTCTTTTCTATTTTTTTTCCTCCTCAGAGCATCGGTAAGCTTCATTCCAACATGTATTAACCTAAGGATTGTGTATAAGACACTGGAGATAATTTTTTTCACTCTTTTTGGCAGTAGTCATCTCTTAGCTGAAGCTCTATATCCGAATTCCAGGCCCACACATCTATGAAGATACAGACAAATTGTTTCAGTCCAAAGAAAAAGA
This sequence comes from Lathamus discolor, assembly GCF_037157495.1. Classification (NCBI taxonomy): domain Eukaryota; kingdom Metazoa; phylum Chordata; class Aves; order Psittaciformes; family Psittacidae; genus Lathamus; species Lathamus discolor. The sequence continues at coordinate 147,960,037 of NC_088885.1, read as the reverse complement.
GCAAGGATGAAAACAGTCTTGGAAAACATGACCTTTGAAGGAAGGTTTAAATGATAGGGTTTGTTTAGTCTAAAGGAGCAGAGACTACAGCTGACATGATAACAGCTCTCTGATGTGTATACAGTTATTATGAAGAAGCTGGTGATAAATAGTTCTGTGAACATCTGGGAGCTGGACAAGAAACAACTGATCTTTCATTGAAGAAGTTTCAGGTGAGATTTTAGGAGTATATGTTTTATAAGCACACTTAAGCATTGCAACATGCTACTGAAGGAGCCAGTGAAAGCTTGTTCTCATGCAGATTCCACGACAAACATCTGTCAGGGATGGTCTTGGCAGAAGGGAGGCTTGGCGTCCCAATGAGGGGATTTTCTAATTGCCTTTGAAGTCTCTTTATGATTTACTTTCCTGTGCCTGTAAATTCTCTTACTGCATGTCTCTTGTTTGCAAGACTCTAGTAAATATGATGGTTTTAAAGTGGGTGGTTTGAAGGTGTGCCTTTGGATAGCTTCAGTCTCGATGTGTTCAGCTCCTACTGTGTTTCCTCGCCAGACAAGGTGACCTGACAAGAGCTTCCTAGTGCCTCAGCAAGCTCTGAAGCATGTCTTGGAGGCTCCTGGGCCACCAGAACCCTTAGGGCTAGGTGCCAATGGGTCTTTCAAAGCAGTCTGAAGCAGTCTTTTAAAGCCATTCCCTGCTTTCTTTTGTGCTTCTGATAGCCTAGCATAACAGAATGAAGGTGCCTGGCGAGCAATTCCTACATACAAGAAACAGAGCTCCTGCAGGTCTTGCTGTACCAGAAGGCATCCAACTCCCACAGAGTGTGTGATTTCAGGTGGTTGGGGTTGGAGGTGACTGAAATACATAATGCTGAAGATTTACGTTTTTATTTCCTCCATTTGTTTTTAATGGTTCTGTGACTTGCTATCAGCAAATAATCATAGAATCATAGAATCATAGAATAGTTAGGGTTGGAAAGGACCTCAAGATCATCTAGTCCCAGACCCCCTGCCATGGACAGGGACACCTCACACTAAAATATGTAAACTTACTGCTTTTTAGATTGTTGAAAGATGGGAATAATGGGGGAATATCAGTACTTACATTGTTTTGACACTGTAAATGATTCTCTGAGGCTCTGAAAACTTCAGTGACAAACAAATGCTGCAGGTTTGGTTTCACTTGAAGCCTCTGCAGAATTTGAACTGAAGTCATCAGAAAGACATATGTTTTTCATGAAAAATATGTTGTTCATTATATTTTCTTTTTAAGAAGAAAAATGACCCATTCTGGAACTTTTTTAACATTTCTGTGACTTTTAAAGTTTTGCTATTAAAAAACCACAAGTTCTCATCTATCCTAATTTTCTCAGTTTGTTGTTTTGTGAGTATTACTTTACCATTCCTTCCTCCAGCTTCCATTTTCCCTCATTTTGCCATAGGTTATTTAGGCATTTTAGTGCCCCAGGAGCTGTTGGTGTGGGAGCACATGTGCACATACATGGTGCTTATAAGGATGCCACTTACTCCACCTGGTCCTTTAACTGTTGGGTGTTTTTCTTGCCTTTGAAACTCTCTCTTACGTCTTATTTCTCTTATTATTCTTGGTGCCAAACTGGATCCCATCTTTTTCTGGTTTTGTTCTGTTGGAGGGTTGACTAGCCAACAAAAATATATCTTTTGCTCAGGTAGATTTTATTTCCTTTGAAAACATCTCTGTCTTAGTCTTCCTGGATCTCATCCTGGCTCTGTTTTTCTCTCGTTATTCAGCAGTTGTGTTCAGGTTTACCTCCATTAAATCTGCAATTACCTTGAAGGACACATGACAGTTGCACCTTACAGTTGCTCTGTAGCTATATGAGACTGGATTCAGAAACACAGCTTGTGTGTTGACAACGGACCTGAGGCTCCTGTGTTATCCTGACTTTTATGTGCTGTTAGTCATTGCTCTTTGAAACATCACTGGCAGGTACCTGGGACGTGGCGTAGGAATATAAAACAGCATTTGTTTTTTCGTTTTATGGGGGTTTTTTTGTCTGTGTTTTGAATTTGAAATCAGATTTTTTTACTATAGTTTCTGCTTTCCAATTGCTTTATTGTTAACCTTGTTGCGTGCTCAAATTCCCATTTGGCACTAGTGGGTTTAATTTTGCTGTGTTTTCTGTGGCCTCTTGCTGTTACAAAATAAGGTTACAAAACTTGGTCTCACTTTCCTGGCCATAGTTAATACCTGCATGCTGCCAGCAAATCACTTTGCTGAGCCAGAGCTTTAATCCACTGTAGCAATATTGCTTCTTGACATACAGAGAAGATATGCCAGTTCTAATCTTTTCTCACAATATCCATTTGAGATTTCAGAAAGCTGTCAAATCTTCGCTTTTACTGCAAAACCTCTTTGCTGGTGCATGACATGTATGTAGTTTGAGTATTCAAGACTATAGAGTAGGCACATCCCTCTACTTTATGATGTCAGATCTTAATTTTTGTGAGATTATTGTTAAACCACCTTGAAATTAAATTCTGCCTTGCACATACATCCTGTACATGTGGTAAAATATAATGTAGCAGGGCAGGTTTTCTTGTAAGATGGCCTTTGAATTGTTGTAATCTGGATAACCTTGTCCTGGGAAGAGCCTTACAGGTTGCCTTAAAGCATCTATGCAGCAGCAGGTCTCTGAGGCAGAAATCTCTCTTGCTTTCTTGGCTGGGGAGTCTGCATAAAATTCATTTGCTTGCAGATGCTTGTGGCTGTCTTTTATTCAGGACTTTAGAAAACTTGTGCTATTCATCCAAAGTAAGGGGAGGGAATCCCTCCATTCTAAATATTACAATAAATATCCTTATCTCAGCATCTTTCTGATCACACCTCCTTTCTGTGTTGAAGCTATACTAGTAGATGCTGTAGGCTGACTTTAAACAGCCACTGATCCTACACTCCTCCTGAGTGTTCACATGTTCACCCAAGTTGCTCTGTAAGGCAGTGGTGTTTTATGACAAATGCTTTTATTTTTATCAGTCTTACTTTTTGAAATGTCTATTTTTTGGTCTTTTTTTTACCGTATTTCTTCACTTCGCTTTAACTGCCTCAAGGAGCCTGCGCTTCTGATAATTGTGCACAAAGTCCATGTTGTTGGCTGCTCCTGTTGGTTGCTGGATTTATTACACACTGTCTCATCCAGGTATTTCCCAATTACTCGTGTCTTTCAGAATTTCCTAGACATTGAGTCCTGGTGACTTCAGTCCTGGCGGACTCAGTTCATCAGCCTTTAGCCTGTCAATCACTTGCTGGCACCTGGTCAGGGTTTGTCATAGGTGGATACCATGATCTCCAGTTGCCATATCATTAGTGTCTTGCTTGGTACACAACAGGCCAACTGAGAAGTCAAGCTGACCCCCTTAGTCTGTGCAATGTTTTCACATTCTTTCACCCTTCTTCTGGCAGAGCCCTTAATGGTATCTGGATTCTCAGCAGGTATCATGCTATCTTTTAATCTGGATTGCTCACCTGGAGTCTCTGAATGGCTCTTTACTGATTGCTGTCAACATTATGTCGCTTGGTTTATTTTGGTTTACCTGCCCTTGCAGGTTGTAAGTATCTTTTTCTAGGGCTAGATCTGTTTAATTCCTCAGTCTTTCCAATGAAATGGGTTAGGTGTCCTGTCTCCTAAAGTGAGGGGTTTATACCTAAATTTTACAGCCTTTTATGTTTCTTTCCCATTTTAAGCAGGAATGAATCTTTCATTTCATTCTGTTCCACCGCAGGACTTAAGTTGCAACAATGAACTTCACATACTAAAGTGCTGAAACCTCAATGGGCTTTGTTCCCATATGCACACAGATTCTGTGTGTTTTCTCCAAACTCTTCTTTCCTCCAGCACTTACTCCTTTCCCCAGTTTCCATGCAGGGAGCTAACCTGCCCTGTTCACTCTCTGCCAACAACTTCTCTAGTGGACATCAATGAACAGTTTTCTAAGGAAGGCTGTGCATGTATTTTATGGAAAGCAAGTTCTTTAGACACCTTTTGTGTCAGGAGTATAAGGGTGTTATGTGGGAAGCAAAGAGTCATAGATATTAAGGTCTAAATTATCACCTTATCTGAGCATAATAATGTCCAGCTTCCCTCTGGTAAGTTGATTCTTCCTTCTGAATTCTTTGCAGGATAGACCCACACTCTTGTCCCTCAGAAGATGGCCCTGTGCCATTTATTTCCTCTTTCTGTCGATCTCCCTTTCAAATCTCAGTCATGGGAATGAAATGTAGAAAAAAAAAGGAGGAATATTTCGCAACAAAAACTCAAGGGGATCACTTGTGCTTGAGTTTATCTATCTCATGTCATCTGTAACTCAAGCCTGGAAATTACTGTGACTTCAGATGTCACTTGAAATTATGCTTAAATCTGAGTGAAAATATAAGTGCCTCTCCAGAAAAACACTTCACTTTTATATGAGGCAGGTGTCTACCGTGTGGAAGAGTCAAAGGTTTGAGAATAATATCGAGGGACTCCTGTATGTCCCCGAAAGAACTTCCATGCAGTAGGTCCCGGAGCCCAAGCAAGGAACCCTTGTAGTTAGAGGGACTCTGAGTAAGTGCGGGTGTTTCCCACACAAAAAACTTTTTGAGGGACTGAGGCCTACATAAACACCAGAAGAAATTCTTCTGCATGTGTGTCTCATCACAGAGTGTTCCCAGCAATGGTTTCAGAGAGTGAGCAAATCCAAAGAATGAGACAAAGTATGCACTTGATGCTCCTCTGCTGATTGGAGACATGGGAATGGATGTTATTTTGGAAACTGTGAAGCATGCTTTCTAACCTAAACTGTTTCCTGATTCTTATGTAGCTCAGAGACAAGTAAGCAGATCTTCACTGCTTGTTGCACTCCAGTGGCATTTAAATTACTGAAACTGCACAGGATGGTTTAAATTAGCTCTGAACAATGGAGCCTATTCAGGCTTTTGGTCAATCCACTAAATCCTTTTTAGCTGGTTATAAGAAGCCTGCATCATAAATGAATTGTTTTTCCTTCAATTTTTATAATGTTAATAACTGAAAATACTTTATGAATGTATATTTTACTACAGGTTAAATTTATTTGTTCCAATTACTGACATTCCATCAAATATTTTTACTAAAACTGATTGCCCTTTTATATGTTCATGCTAATTAAATAAAATTTCAGAATCACCATCTACTAAAGCAGAAAATATGCTTTGGTGGAACAAAGTTTGCCATGAAGCTGGGCAGGATAGGATTTCCTGGCTGAGCTTCTTATACTTCTGTTGCTTTGCAGGCTACAGTGGGAGTCACTTCGTGTTCTGACAGTGATACGAAAGACAAGAAATGGGAAGACTTCCTTGAACTGTAGATTCACTTCTTTACTCCAAACTGAAGTGTAAGAGAGGTGTAACATATTCTAGAGAAAAATGGGATCCTGTTTTTCAGCATGAATGTTGTCATACCAATAAAATCACTGCCAAAGCCTCATTGAAATAAACTGACCAGTGTGAAAGGCATTTAATACATGTAATGTTAAAAATCAGAAGTACACAGAGGAATAAAGTGCACTTACACACAGTGGATAATTCCACACGAAAACTGCCAGTTTGTCACCTGACTAATTGCTTTTATGTGCAATTATTTCAGTCATTTGGACTGAATGGAAAACAACATGGCTTCCAAAAGAGTCTTTGGGTGATCATTTTGTCTCCTTCCCAAGGCTTTGGATAACTGTGCAGTTGCTGTCCTTTGCACCAAGAATTACTTTATTTCTGCTGTTGTTGACTGTATTTGGACATTTCAGAGCATGGAGGATTTTGTATTTGTATTTGGGATAGTTAAGTGGTATTGTGGGGTGGGGGACGGGGGAAATATCCTCCTTCTTACAAAATCTTTTGTTAGAGAAACCTATTCTGTCTGTTGTGAGTGCAGGAACAATGAAGTGAGAGCACACATGGAGGTTGCAGTAGATAAAAAGTAAACTTCCAGCAGATTTAGGAGAACCATCCGTATGTCAAAGGTATTTTATACCACTTTTTATTTCACTGAGTTAGAAATATATTTTATACCTATAGAAGGCCCATTGCTCTTTGCCACGCTCTCAGCATGGCCTGAAAATCATTACCTACACACTGGGGGTTCCCAGAAGTCCCTGAGGTGGTTCCAGATTCTCCTTTACTCTTCCTTCTGCTGCTGCTGCTGCTGCTCTGAGAAGTCAATCTTTCAAACTGCACATTTCATCACTCCAATTGCAACCATGGTGGGAGGTTGTTAGTGTTTGGCACTGCTGAAATTAACAGCCGGTTTTAGAAGACCTTGGAGTTATTTGAAGCTGCAGGCTACTCTGGTTTAGCAGCTTCTGCAGCTGATGCCAGCTACTGCTGCAAAGTCTTACTCTGTCAGCAAAGCCTCCTGCTGGAGATGCAGTTCATACCAGCAAAATTGGTACTTTATCACCTCCATAAATATGTTTGCTACGCTGCTAAAAGGGCATGGTTTTGGGAAAAGGGAAAGACAGATTGTCTTTACAGGTGTTTGCTGGCATGGTTACCTTTGGTTGAAGTGGTGAATGTCTTTGCACTCCTAAGTGGTGGACTTAAGCTGGCAGAAGCACAGTGTAACTGTCAGAGAGTAGAGGGGCTTAGTACCATAGGAGTGTAGATTTCAGGACTGGAAATAAATATATGTATGTACACATATATATTTGCATATATGTTTCTTAATACTAATCTCTGTATAAAACATTTACACGTTTTATATATGCATATGTGTTCTAAACAATATGTAGAATCATAGAATAGAATCATAGAATATTTAGGCTTGGAAAGGACCTTAAGATCACTCAGTTCCAACCCCCCTGCCATGGGCAGGGACATCTCACACTAAACCATGTCACCCAAGGCTCTGTCTAAACCAGCCTTGAACACCACCAGGGATGGAGCATTCACCACTTCCTTGGGCAACCCATTTCAGTGCCTCACCACCCTCACAATAAAGAACTTCTTCCTTATATCTAATCTAAACTTCCCCTGTTTAAGTTTTAACCCGTTACCCCTCTTCCTATCACTACAGTCCCTAATGAAGAGTCCCTCCCCAGCATCCTTATAGGCCCCCTTCAGATACTGGGAGGCTGCTATGAGGTTTGTAAATCAAAGTTTATCTTTGTTGTGACTTCCTTGGGGTCATCCAGAAATACCAACCTACCATGAAAACAGAGGAATGGAATCTAACAATATGAGGTTATATGTGCACATACAGTATCACATCCTGTCCAAATTCTGGAGGTGCTGTTAAATATTCTGGCCATGATCAACAGTTCATGCAGAAACACAAGGTATTATTTCAAAAGCAAATGTTGTATCTAATTACTTTCCTTGTGATAAAGAATATGTAGCAAAGACAGATCTTTTAAAACATATGATTTTTTTTCGTGGACAGAGCTAGATGCTAAAGAAAGGGAGAAATTCGGAAGTTGTTCGGGAAATCTATTTGTAAGTGCTAGAGTTGGAGTCTGGCTTGGAGCTTTTGGGACTCTGTTCTTTATTTAGGTTGACTGTATACACAGTGTGTCCTTCTGGGATTTTGAATAGCTGTGAGAAATACATATTTTCTAATGACCCCTTTATGACTTAAAAGAACATGTCACCTCACATTTTGACATGAGTGGCTTATTGCTCAGCTTGGGAACAAAGGGACTTTTTACCTTAGAGAGAACTGGGTGAGATTTAAATACTGCTGCATGGGTAAGCTACTCTTAATTAGTTTCTGTTTGTTGTTAGGCCTGGCTGGGGACATTAATAGTTGTGTGGACCTGCAATGTAACTCAGTGAGACTACAAGCTGTCTTATCTTCCCAGCACTGCCAATTCTTTGACACTGACTGACATCCTGAAACAAGGAGCAGAATGGCCAGACAAGAAAGTTGCTTATTGAAACAATGAGTTTCCTGAAATAAACAGAGCAGTTTTGCATCAGCAGGCCTGTTCTGTCCCTGGAACAATGCTGGGCATTTGCATCGGCTAAATGAGGTTAGTGTTTTGCAAAGTCTTCTGGAAGTCTGCGTGTCACTATGGGCACCAGCAGATAAAGCCAATGTGATAAGGACTGAGGTCATGGAGAAGATAAGGGAAGGAAAGTGAGCTCTGAACCAGATATTTAAACTTCTGTGATAGTTAATCAAGATGATGTAGTTGCTCCTATATTAATTTCCATTTCCCTTGCACTGACATTTATCCCAAACCAACTTTTTGTTATTTAGGGCTTTTACTCATTTTTTCATACCAACAGAGTAGCTACACTAATACCCTGAAGCTACTCTCACTGTCCTCAGAGTGGAGCCAAACATCTTCAGTCTTCAAAATGAAAGCCAAAGGCACAGCAATGTAAAAGAAAAAACTGGGAGAACCTGGTTGGGTTTACTTCCAAAGACAGTCCCCAAATCGAGTTTTTTTTTGTGCAATACAACATAGCAGAGACTAGATAAACTCTTTTAAGCTTTGTTTCATGGTTGAGATTTTTCTTGCTGACTTCTAAGAGATAACCTTGAGTTACTTTGAAGAAAGAATGAATTATATTCTATTTTATCCATTTTTCAAATAACAATGGAATTTAGTCTCCTTTTTGTCTATTGTCTTTATTGTTGATGGCCACAGAATATTGGTACATGTGCATATGAACAAATATGTATGCATTTTTCTTTTACAGGTTGGTTGCATATATTTCTGACTAATGGCACTTTAGCAGAGTCCTTTTGTGGCACAAGCTCCTTGTTCATGCCCTGCTCTCCTGGCCTGAGAATGCGAGTGCAGGCTTGCACATTCTGATGTAAACTGCTGCTCTACTGAGCAGTTACATGAGCCAAGGCGTTCTCCCTCCATACATTTTAGAAGAAAAAGGAAGAAAAAGCCCCATGAGATATCCCCTCAAAACTTAGAAGGGATTGTTTGCATGTTTCTTTTCTGAACACTTCTAACGTGACATGAGCAAAGCCATCACACGACGGATTTGGTATTTGGGCTCTGTGTTGTCTTCTCTAATGGCCAAGCACTTGCTGTATTTTGACATCACATCCACTGCCAAAATGTTCCCGGTGTGTCCCGTCCTTCACTGTCCTAAAGTGGAGAAGATGGTTTCAGGTAACTCCCCTCAACCCTAAAGATACTTACTGCCAAAACTCTTGAGATTGTTGGGAAGAGGAAGACCATACAGTCTGTCAGTGATTTGGTACTCCTAGCCTACATTTATTTGTACTAAATACTATGTATTACCAGTCATTTGCCTACAGAATTCTGCACATACAGGTTATAAACAGGGTTTATCAGATCGGTGAATCTTGTGCAAGTATCTTTGTTCCTTTTTGTTTTCTTTTTTGTTAGTGCAACAGCTGGATGTGATAGGCTTAGAAAGTGCAGCAGTGTCAGGAATTAATTTGCTGTTTTCAAGAGACAATTGGCCTTAATTACCTGATCCAAAGAAATGAAGTTAATGTGGTGCAACAAGGAAATGCCATGCTTCATTAGCAAAAGATGTTTTCAGTTAAACCAATGTTGTGGTGGCACAGTTGTGGTGTGCTTATGTGAATAAGCCGTGTTCTGGAAGAAAAACTTGGTTAAGAAAAAAAGTTCTCAATCCCCAAATCCTTGCTGGAATAAGTTATGTTATTCTCATATAAACTGTTCCTAGGGGCAAGTATCTGTGCCTGAAAGGTGGTGGTCATGTAGCCAGACTGAGTTCAGGTAGTAAAGAGCAACTTTAAGCCCTGATTCTGTATTTCATAATTATCAAGCAGACCATTTAGGAAATCTTCAGCTACACATGTAAAACTTCCTGAAGTGATTGTAGCATAAACACAGAACTTTGTTGCAGGCTGGGTAAGTATTGTTCAAAGCATACTTAAAGGTTTTTCATAGATTTTTGGGAAAATTTATACATCTATACTGGCTATTAATATTCTTATATGTATCATATAGTTTGGACATGACCTCTGTATATTTTTATATAAGTAAATATAAGTGTTTGTCTGTCTTAAAGCACAGGCATTACAATGTTTGTTGCAGTCTAAACCACCTGAACCTGGACATGTAGAAGACAGAGGTTGATGTGCAGCTTCTGTATTTGTCCTGGATCTTACTTCCTTTTTTCGCATGAGCTGTATAAAAAGCAGGCACGTGCCCTGGTTTCAGCTGGGACAGAATTAACTTTCTTCCTCCTAGCTGTCATAGTGCTGTGTTTTGGATTTAGGATAAGAATAATGCTGTTTTAGTTATTGCTGAGCAGTGCTTACACCAAGTCAAGGACTTTTCAGCTTCTCATACTGCCCTGCCAGTGAGGAGGCTAGGGGCACAAGAGGCTGAGAGACGACACAGCCAGGACAGCTGACACCAACTGTCTATGTGTATATTCCATACCACATGGCATCATGCTGAACAATAAAACTGGTTAGAGTTGGCCAGGCGGTGGTGGCCCGCTGCTTGGAGACTGGATGGTCATCTTTCAGTGAGTGGTGAGGAACTGCATTGTGCATCATTTGTTTTGTATATTCTTTCATCATTATTATTATTTTCCCTTCCTTTTCTGTCCTATCATGGACAAGGGGTAACAGGTTAAAACTTAAACAGGGGAAGTTTAGATTAGATTGGACATAAGGGGGAAGTTCTTTGCTGTAAGGGTGGTGAGGCACTGGAATGGGTTGTCCAAGGAAGTGGTGAATGCTCCATCCCTGGCTGTGTTCAAGGCCAGGTTCGACAGGGGGTTGAGTGACATGGTTTAGTGTGAGGTGCCCCTGCCCATGGCAGGTGGGTTGGAACTAGATGATCTTGAGGTCATTTCCAACCCTAAATATTCTACAATTCTATGATCGTAGTGGCTTTATATCAACCCACAAGTTTTATCTTTTTTCCAGTCCTCTCCCCCATCCAACTGGGTGTGTGTATGCATGTGTAGCGAGTGGAACAGCCATGTGGTGTTTAGCTGCCTGTTAGGTTAAACCACAACAGTATGATTCCTCATTTTCCAGTCTGGTGTTTAAAAAAGAAGGATTTATCATAGTAAAGTATAAATACACTTCTCTGGGTTTGTAGTCTACACACAGAAACTGGTGCTGTAATATTAGAACCTCAGAGTTTACCTTCCCTATAAGTGCCTGCTCTGTTCAACTGACCCATCACACCAGAGTAATGTTTACTGTTTACCTCATTACTTTCCTAATGCAATAAGGTCAAGTAGAAACCTAAGAAAGTAATAGATTAAAATGTCTTTTCCCATGAAAGCAATGAAATCTTTCATATTCATTTCAGTAGAGCCAAGATTTTACTCTATATATGGCATAAGAGCCTACAAGACTTATAAAAGGATGCTCTCTAACACAGTAGTGATATCAACAGGACTCTGAGGGTTAGTGGAGATAGAGAGTCCAGTTTTATGCAAATGTTATTTTAGTTCCTATAATGCTAGTGACAGAGCTCTTTCATAACCTCGATAACTTGGTCATCTCTTTATTCCCCACTCCCTTTTTGCTTATTTTGTGAATATTTATAATAGATGTGGGCAGTTACAAAAATATGTTTTTTGGACTATAACAAAGCTGTTTTCAGTTAGCAAAACAGCAAAAACTTCCACTTCTGAAAAGGGCCCTGTAGTGTCACATTTATTTATTCTCTGGGTAAAGTAGGGCTCCATCACTCTCTGTTTTCTAGTGGTTGGTGGGTTTTTTTAGTATCCATTCAGTTGGCTAAATGCTGAGAATGCACACATTAATTTCAGACCAAAGTGAATTTATTCAGCTTATTTATAAATCTGTCACGATCAAAAACTGTGGAAAAAGAATGGTGCTGTGGTATTGCATAGATTTAGGCAACACAGAGTTTGAAGGGTTGCAATAAAATGGAGTTATGCTGTGTCCTTATATTTTCTTTTTCCCTTTGAGCTTTCCTGAAAGTAGATTTCTGAAGAAGTGAATCACTTTATGTTTACCTCTGATATAGGGTACTTGCCACAATCTCTAGCTTAGGTGTAACTCTATCTGCTTTGCAGACTTCTCAAGGGCTGCAGAGGAGTCAGGGTTTTGGCTGCCATCTCTTCCCTGCAGGTTCCTAGATTTTTTCCTCTAGACCTGTTTCTTAGGCTATTTCCTTTAACCAACTGTAATTGCTGCAGAAGGTTTAAATTCATCTTAACAGCTGCAGTTCTCCAGGATTAAATGAGGCTAACCTATTCATTTTAAGGAATCATTGACTCGTAGCAAAAGCATTTGGTAAAAAGCCTGGATCAAAAGAACAGGGGACAAGCACAGTTGGCTGCCCAGGTACCTACCCTGCTCTGTCCAAACAAGCTACCATAGACAGCCAAGTGTTTGCCAGCTCTTGGATCCATGGCATTTCTCATTTCTTACTTCTCTCTGTCCTTGGACTCTTTCATCATTGTGTTTTACAGAGGTGTATTAAATGAGCCTTGGTTCCCTCTGCTGGACAGCTAAGCTTTCAGAGATTTGTTTCTTGATTTTCTTTTGTATTGGGTATTTGTAATGATTCATTGTACTGATAAGTGTGGAGGGTGTCACATACACTGCCCAATTGGTCAACTGTATGGTCATAAGCCAACTCATAAAGATTCACAGAGGGTTTGTAGCATATAGAAGGCACCCCTGAGTTCTATGGCATCCTTTATAATTCTCATCTCACATAAGAGAAAATTAGAATGTATCTACTGCAAAATGCTGACTGAGGATGGAATTATCCCATCTGCCTGGGGATTAGATGCAATAAGTGTCTGTGCAGGGCCTATCTTGGTACAGTTGAGCTGTACATAGTACATGAGGTCCTCGATTCCTAAGTATTAATGTAATACCAGTCAATTAATAATGCCTCAAAGTATGTTTTCTTAGGATCTATGTAGTCCATGGGCTTGTTCTCAGCAGAATTCCGCTGGGTGAGTTTATCTTTCTGTACTGCTAACAGCACTAATTGGTCAGTAGCTCTTTTTTTGATGTGCTTTCGCTCAGTTTTGCCACTGTGCCCAGCCCAGCCCCAGCCCATAGATAATGGCTGTGGCTGCATAGACCTGTCTTTCTTTATGTGATTGTGCTTGTGCTTTGCATTCACAGAGGATCAAACATAGCATAGCTGTAGCCACGGAATACTTGTTTTGCTGTGTTCAGATGATCTAGGCAGAGGGTTATGGCTACCTGAGTCAGAGAAATCCTTTACAATTTCGAGGATCAGCAGGATGTTAGGCAATTTCTATATGGGTAAAGGGTTGTCTTTAGGAAAAGCAGTTCCCTTTGCTTTGGGAAAGTATTGAACGACAGGCACAAATGAGTTAAGAGTTTCCATGATCTTTGTTCCATGCTCTCAGCCTTGGTGCAGGTTTTGCCTTTATGGGACAGTGTTATCTCATGTCACCACTTGGTTCCGGCCTGAGCTAGCCCCTGGTGACACAGTGGAGGAGGCAGTCTGACGGCTCACCAGTGATCCCCCATCTCCATATCGCCTAGCACTCTGTCTCTAGCTTTGTTTATGCCAGCTTAGAGATACCAGCTGTATGTTTCCATTCATTACTGCCCCTATTCATTTTCGCAGCACTTCTGAGCACTTCAATTTCTATCATGCATCCTCTTGAGAGGACAGAAAGGGTTTTTTCCTGAATGTGTTTTGCTGCATTTTGACAAAGGACTTACAAAATGTAATATCTTATAGAGGCCATACTGGACATGTGAAAGTAACACATCTTGGCAATACCGACACGTCTTTATACCCACATATGCATAGTTAAACAAGTTAGAAGTGTTAATATGGAGAAAGGTTTTCAGTGTAAATGTCAAACCTGTTGCTTAGTTTTCACTTATTTCAATATGACCCAGGGTTTCTCTGGATGCTGTGACCTTCTGTAGTGCAGGGTTTCGGGGCAGAGGCTGAATCTCCTTGGTTCCCAGTACCAGTTCTGCCCTGACTTAGCTGCAGGTTAAGCAGGTTAGTTTGCAGTTTAACACAGATGATACCTAAAACACTTAAGTGACTAGCACACTCCGTTTTTTGTCAGAGCTTTTTTAGACCCCATTGACCACATGGGTACTCAGATGGGTTTAGGGTTAGAGTTCGATGTCATTTTGAGCTGGAGAACCTGAAGGTCCCTAAACTGGGGACTGTTTAATATGGGACTTACTTTCCCTAATCATTGCATTCCCTATTATTAAGACAGAGACAACATTTGTTTGCAATTATGTTAGGACTGTAGTTGGAATAAACTGATTATAAAGGGTTTAATTATTTCTGTGAAACCCTTGAGAGGTGCTGGACAACACATGTTACCAAAGAGCTATCTGTGTGCCAAAATCTGGGATTGTTATGTTGAAATTAGGAAATCAGTGTTTTCTGCTGTTTTCTGGTGACCTCGGGGATCTGCTTCAGAACTGGGAATATGAGAAAGCCAGCTGCAACGCTCACCAGCCTGAGCTGCTGCAATGCTGATGAAGTACTCAGCAGTTTTAGAGCAATAGGGCCCTTTCCCAAAGTGACTCTTATGACTGAATGTGCTAGGCATATATCTCCGTTCATCCTTTGGTCCTCATTTTGGGATGTTAAGAACAATGCTGTCAAGCATGGTAAAGCATCTGCAGGTTCTCTAGAGATAGTCTTCAAACTAGAGACAATCCAACAGCTCATTTGTTTCTGCTTTGTATGTGTGTGAAGAAGATCTCAGCAGCCATAGGAGCACCCATCTTCCATTGAAAATATTTGTCCTATGTCACAATTGCAGCTCAGTCCTGAGATCCAGCCAGGATGAACAGGAATTTCCCAAAAATGGGAACAGCTGAATGGGAATCTTAGAAGGATCATGTGATCTGGAAACCAGATTTCATCTCCTTTGTGTCATCATTACACTTCTCACAAAATTTTCAGTTTTGTAAGATTAGGGAGATCGTGCATTAGTTATTCAGTCCTGTTCAAATTTTATTCATGTGAGTGGCAGTGGGCTCTTCTTTCATGAAGCATGGATAATTAAATATTTCAGATACAGCAAATCTGGCAAATGAAGATTTTGTGGAGTGTTTACCTGAATTTCATTAGTCTGCTGCGAGGTGTTTTGATTTCATTAAGTATATCTTAGATACCTCTTTATTCATGAATGCACAAATCTGCATGTATCATTAGATGCCTGGCACATTGAATGGTTCTTTAATGACAAGGTCATAAAGACACGGATAAATACAATTTTTAAACATGTTCGTTTTTCCTTCCACAGTTGCCTAATGACAGTGTTTGCATTAGGTTAGCTGGCTCTGAGCATACAGTCTGTGTAAGGTAATACCAGCAAAATACTCCTGTGAGCAGCCAGCCAGAGTAAGTTAGTAAACCCCATCTTTTAAACATACCAGAGTTTGCTGGTTGTTTGTGGGATAGGTGAATGATGAGATACATAAACTGCTTGAGAACTGTAAGTGCAGATATCAGACTGGACTCAGATCTAAGAACTTCAAGTCTGTTGATCTAGCCTTTGAATCTGTTTTTGCTTTACTGCTGCTGGGAAGCAGATGTAGAGGGCATGTTTACACTATCAGATAACTTCTCTGCCTAGTTTACACCTGGTCCCCTGCCTAAATGTTAGTTCATTCCCGACCTTCCTTTTCCGTTCAATCAAATGGAGCTTTGCTTCTGGAGAGAGTATCTCCTGGTCCCCATTTTCAATAGACTCTGGAGGTCACACCTGGGCTCCATTTGCACTGTGCAAACTTCCAGCACAGATTTTATACCCTCCTCTACCCCTCTGAGCTCCCATTACGGTATCCTTACCTTACTGCAGCATGCTATTTTAGATGATTTCTTCTCCAACTGCACTGTGACTTGATGTCCAAAGCAAATGTGCAGTTAGATGTCGTGCAGTGTGGATATAGTCAGTATAAGCTTAATATGCAGAGATGCGGATGGGATGTATACAGGAGTAAACACACAGCCACTGTTACTTGTCTCCACAAGGGCTATTGGGTGTTGCTTCAACCTTATTCAGACTCACATCACAGCAATGCTGTCATAAACATCATCCATTTTGGAAAAGATGACAGAAAAGATCACCTTTTGAAGGGTGAACAGTGGGGATCGACTGGACTGAGTACTGCAAATAAATTTCAAAGTCCTGGGGTGGCTCTAGGTAATTTTGGTGTGGATTTTACAAATTGCTGAGTTCATAAACATCACATCGGACCATTTCTATTTAGTCATAATGTACAGATGTTCTCCTACATATGTGCTCATGCTGGCTTCAGCCAGGGGTGGGGACACTGCTTCAGACAGTCTCCCACTTTCACTCATAAGCGCCTCTTTGTACTGCAGCATGAACAGATGATGCCTCAAACGAACTCAAGGGCTCATTGAGTTGTACAAGGGGCAACCAATGGCATGAAACCACAATGTCCCTTTCCAGACAAACTCTCTTATAAGAGTGCTATTTAAAAAAAATCTTAATATTTGCCGTAGCTCTTGATTAGGAAAAGGAGGAGGAGAAGGAAATCTATAAGTTGCAATTAAAACCTATTTTGTGTTTCACCAGTGAACATACTTTTTTTATATCTGGGTACATTACAGTGAATGTTCAGCTCCTAAAAGGATGCATTTATTACTCTCACCTTTGGGAGCTGGAAGTGGAATCCTCCTGCCTACAGCTGTACCTCAACCCATTATATCGGCTAAGAGTACACAATCAGATACCTCTCTAAAGACTACATGAATAAAGTGCCAGCTCTGAAAGAATACAGCTGAAATCTGTGTTGGCTTAGGCAATCAGTCAAGAAATCAGTCCCACTGTGTTTGTAACTGCTCCCTTCCTATTAGGCCTTGAAAGTAATGATGTGTGAGGACTGGCACAGAAAATACTGAAGATCCATGGCTTAACAAACAAATTGCACAATCCTTTGTAAGATTTGAAAGACTCATTTTAACTTTGCAGTGTAACTCCAACTTGAAACATTGTGCCATAGCTGTAATGTCATCATATGCATTGATGATTACTCAGGCAAAAAATAATTGGAAGAACTGGGGAAGAAAATATGATTTAAGCCAGCCCAAATGGAAATTCTTTCAAGTATTGTACTCAGTGGTTTAATTCACTTTTATAAGAAACAAGAAAGTGAGAAGTGTTAAAGTGTAACCTCTGTAAATAACTAGTTAGAATTAAGTGGTGTGGGGAGCTGTTACTCAAGCTCTGGAGAAAAAATCAGACAGACACAGTGTCTTGTGTTTGTCTCTGCCCTCTCACTCTTTTCAGGCTTTTCTCACTGCCTTATGTGAGCACACTCTGTTCTTACGCTGACCCTCCCATCAGTGATGCTGTGCAGTGATGTGCCTTGAATGCTGGCAGCAAAGCGAGACTCAGTGGAATGATAGCATTGGTGTTGCCTGGATGAGCAGCACTCAGGATCAGCCTTGGTCCTGCTTGGTTTTCCTGGAAATGCACTCCTTTTCTCCATGTGATGTGGCAGAGGGGTGAAGAAAGGGGCTATGTGAGTAACACATCACCACTCGTAGCAGACTGCAACTCAGCTGCAAAAGAGGTTCTGAACTATTGAGGGTTACAAATTTCTTAATTGTTCAGTTTCCAGATTTTTGCTGTTCCTATTTTAATTTGTTCAAAGATATGGAGTTTGTGATTTAACTATCCCGAGCATGGAATAGTCAATCATGTACTGGTGCTATTCATTTCTTCATTAATTGCTTTATCATACACACAAAATGAAATACAGACATATACTGAGGGGAAAATTATGTATGCACATATGTATGTATTATGTAGCTAGACATAGCTATGCATACGCCTATATCTGTGTACACATGCACACAAAAAGAGAGTCAGAGATGGAACAAGAAAGAAATAAATAAACTACCATAAACCTTTCTTGGTTCTGCACTTCTGACATTTTCCCTTGTTTCATGACTTGAGACTGTGATAGAACTTGGGTTGTGTCTTTTGGCAGCATTATTCCTAACCAAGGCCAGGCTGAAGAAATACAGTAAAAGATTATTCTGGGTAACAGGAAGCAATAATTCACACTAATGTGAAGCTAAAGAAACTTCAGCCAGACTTGCTTCTGCAAAAAACTTACTGGCTTTTTTTGTCTTCCCTGACAATCACATAGTTTTGGCTATCAAGCCAAAAGTCAAGTAAAATTCCTAGTGCTATATTTCTAGAAGCAAAAAGGAAGCATGACCTTCATGTGAATGTCCTGTAGGTAGAAAGAGGAATGAAGAGCTGTCCCATGGATCCAGTTGTGCCAACACAGTTGGTATTTCAAGGAAATGTTGGTTCTACACAATGATTTTCGCACGTGATTTCTTTAATCTTTTTCTATAGCAAATCACATGAAAACTCTCCTCAGCATATTAAGCACAAGAAGACACCTGCATTATTAAGACAGTGAAATCAAAAACAAATAAAGAAAGGATGGAATTTAGGTTGCTGTATATTAATTAAGTTAATTAAGAGGGCAATTCTTTATTTTTTTTTCACTTTTGGAAGTGTTTCATGTACCAAAGACACTCAGCTCCGGGAAGTGCAAAAGACTTGAGAATTTGTCCAATTTGATGTCTGAAGCAACATGTGAAGAAACGAAGTCAACACAGTTCATTAAAGTATTTGGAAATGGAAAGTCTTGTTGGAGCACTCAGGGTTCAAAGTAGGCAGGGAATGCAGGAACGATGATTTTCTCTCTCTTTTCTGTTTCTTCTTTCTAGTGTGTGGGAAAGCCATAGTGCAAAATGCTGTTATGGCCCAGGAACGAGGAACTGGCCTCTCCTTGAGCCTGAGGAGGCCAAAGATTGAGGTGACTTCTTGGGCAACTGCCATACCTGGTGGTCTGTTAGTTCCAAGCAGCAAGATGGAAGCTCCTCTCTCAGCTGCAGATTGGTGTGTGCCTTGTGAAGGTAGACCTAAGTTTTGTAATTTTCCTTTCAGCAAGGAAAATACCTAGAAACAAAGGATCTATCCTCCAATTTAATAAAATATTTCAAATAACTTAAACTTTGTACTTTTATTTTCTCACTAATTGCTCCATTCTTTCAAAACTAATTTTGGATTATTCCAGAATGTATTTAAACTGAGTGAATTGAAATATTACATATCTATACCTAGGGGTTTTTACAGCACAAAAGCTTTCAGGTGCTTTCTTCTTTCATAGAATCTCTCCCTCCCTGCTAGGAAAATGGTGAATGGCCAAAAAAGAGGATGGGAATCCTCATGGAGTTGGAAATGAGAGTCTTTTCAGCTTATGCACACCGAACACTGAGGAGATCTGGTAGTGGCTGTGCTTATATGTCTCTTTTGAATAGAGCCAAGCTCTCTGGAAACATGTAGAGAGAATGTCAATAATGATAAATATGGGAAAGTAGGGAGATAAGGGTGTGGGCTAAATCTTCAGCCTGACCTTTGTGAGGTAAGGATGTCAAGTGCTGCTCTTTTGACACTAGACAGAGTTGCATGGTGACATCATTTGGGTTCATGCAAACAGTACAAAAACAGCTCGCTTCTTTACACAAGCATTAGCCTTGTTCCCTTTCCCCTTCCCATATGAATGGGTGTCTCCCATCTTGGACAAGTCTTCCCCTTCTATGTACAACCCTCAGTGCTTTCATGTCTTCAGGTGTGTTGGCCAGCACACCAGGTTGCTATCTCCCCATCCTCAGTTACAAGCTTCTGTACACACAGACTCTTCATGATACAGAACCATGTTTGAGACAAGCATGCTTGGAAAGCACGTCCTCTCCTCTCAGTTTGAGAGGAGATGGGCCCCTTGTAGACTTTGGATTTTCCTTCCTAATTCCTCCGGTCTGCGGAGGGGAAGGGAGATGGACTGCTATGGAGATATTCTCGTCTGCCAAAAATGATCCGACAGAGTATGTGTATGTTATCTTCTTGTAACCACAGAAACAGACAAAAATTACTTGGTTGGATAGAGCCAGTCTGTTTTGAGTTTCTGGAAAGGCAAAGGGCTCCCTTTCATCCTTGGTCTGGAATTGACAGTCCTGTGACTGGCATCAGTCAAAATTACGTTTACCTCATGGAAAATTTTTACCATGATACTAGATCCTAAAGAACACTTAGCTTCAGGAAAGTTTGTTGTTCTTGACTTCTGATTTCCTTTCTTTCACTTGTTTGTTACAAACCCCCATATTTAGCCCTCCTAGGTAGTGTATCTGCCTTATTAAAATCACAACCTATGACATCATTGTAGCATACATCTGGATAGACCATTACGAATATACTCCAGGAAGCCTAGAGTGCAATATATGGGAATTGTTCAGTGGTTTTTGTGTTTTTTTTGTTAATTTTATATTATTGTAAATAAACAGCATATGAAATAAGTTATAAACATTGCATATATTACGATAGAATCTTCCAAATTTCTTTATTTGTAAGTGTATTCACTTGTAAGCGTTCAGACAACAAATTAGTCTGAACTTTAAAACTGACAGCATAAGTTCTAACAACTGAAAACTTACACCCAGACAACAAAATACGCCTTATGATGTACTTACAGCTCTGTTCTGGAGTTCTCACCTTAGGATTATGCTATAAAAAAATGTACAGAGAAATCATTATCACAGAATCACAGAATCACAGAATCCCAAGGGTTGGAAGGGACCTCAAAAGATCATCTAGTCCAACCCCCCTGCAAGAGCAGGGTAACCTACAGTACATCACACAGGAACTTGTCCAGGCGGGCCTTGAATATCTCCAGTGTAGGAGACTCCACAACCCCCCTGGGCAACCTGTTCCAGTGCTCTGTCACTCTTACAGTAAAGAAGTTCTTCCTGATGTTAACGTGGAACTTCCTATGCTCCAGTTTACACCCATTGCCCCTTGTCCTATCACTGGATATCACTGAAAAAAGCCTAGCTCCATCATCCTGACACCTACCCTTTACATATTTGTAAACATTGATGAGGTCACCCCTCAGTCTCCTCTTTTGCAAGCTAAAGAGACCCAGCTCCCTCAGCCTCTCCTCATAAGGGAGATGTTCCACTCCCTTAATCATCTTTGTGGCTCTGCGCTGGACTCCTTCAAGCAATTCCCTGTCCTTCTTGAACAGAGGGGCCCAGAACTGGACGCAATATTCCAGATGCGGCCTCACCAAGGCTGAGTAGAGGGGGAGGAGAACCTCTCTTGACCTACTAACCACTCCCTTTCTAATGCACCCTAAGATGCCATTTGCCTTCTTGGCCACAAGAGCACATTGCTGGCTCATGGTCATCCTCCTATCCACCAGGACCCCCAGGTCCCTTTCCCCTTCGCTACTTTCCAGCAGGTCAACCCCCAACCTGTACTGGTACATGGGGTTGTTCTTCCCCAGATGCAAGACTCTACACTTGCCCTTGTTAAATTTCATCAAGTTTCTCCCCGCCCAACTCTCCAGCCTGTCCAGGTCTCGCTGAATGGCAGCACAGTCCTCTGGTGTGTCAGCCACTCCTCCCAGTTTTGTGTCATCAGCAAACTTGCTGAGGGTGCACTCAGTTCCCTCATCCAGGTCATTGATGAAAATATTAAACAGCACCGGTCCCAGCACCGACCCCTGAGGAACTCCACTAGTCACAGACCTCCAGCTAGAATCTGCGCCATTGACCACAACTCTCTGCCTTCTTCCTCTCAACCAGTTCTCGATCCACCTCACTACTTGATCGTCAAGCCCACACTTCCTTAGCTTATCTATGAGGATGCTGTGGGAGACAGTATCAAATGCCTTACTGAAATCAAGAAAAACTACATCTACCGCTCTACCATCATCCCTCCACCTAGTCACTTCCTCATAGAAGGCTATAAGGTTGGTATGGGGTTCTGGCGTGTGGTGGAAGGTCACAGATTCCATAAAATCACTCTGGAAGCCCCAGGCTTGGTCTGAGCAGACACAAGGTTCAAGGAAATTCACTTTTTTCTCCCCTCAATAGTTGCAGAGCTGCAGCTGAGACACTCAGCTGTATATTGGTCAAACTGAAGCAATCTTCAGTTGCTGTGATTCACGGAAGCAAGCCCAGGGCTTCCTACAGGCTCTACTTTGGCCAAGAATCTCCACAGGGCTGAAATCTGTAGCTATATTCCTCCTGCTGTGATAGGTCCCTACACAACTCCAAATTCTATCTCCTCCACTTTGGTAATGTGTCGAAAAGACAGAGTGAGATTGTATATGTAAGCCTCTGTGCTGGTGCCACCATCAATCATTTTTAACTTTGCAACTCACAGCTACAGCGAATAATGTCTAGAACTGGGTCTACACTAACTTGGATGCCCAAGGTGAAGGACAGCACACTCTGTTTTATCAGTCTGAATATACCAATCAAAACCCATCAGCATTATGTAATACAAAGTAATTATTTTCTGGAAGAAGCATCAATGGAAAATATCCCTAGAAGAATCATAACCTACAACTACTACATGTTTTTAAACACATAGTAGATAATATATATTTTTATATATATGTATATATATGAACACACATTTGTATAAATGGATATGTGTGTATACGTATGTATGTCTAAATATATTTATATATTATGTATGTGCATATATGTGTATGTGTGTGTGTAAGTATAGGTTTACCACATATCAAGGAAATTACTGCAGACTACTTCTTGGCTACATCTATTTCCATTCAGTCTTCTCAGCCAGTGTGCTTTACCTCAGTGTTCCAAACTTGTGGCACATCAGAAATCTTCCTTACTGTTCACTCAGTCGAAACTCATAACATAATTGCTATCAAACCCTGTCTGCTTGCAAGGAGTCACTTGGAAAATGTACTCATGGATGTGAGTTCAGAAAGTGAGCTCTAATGAGCTCTTTCCTCCTCAATTAACTCACCATGGAAAGAAGTCTGGTGCTGGCTGCTTTGCCTGTGTTTCTGAAGTCAGAGACTAGGATGAAGGCTGGAAGATGCACATGGCGTTAGCACAGCTGCAGTGCTTGGGTTATCTGTAGAAGGTTATCTTCCCTCTGCAGATAAGCATATTCCTTTTTTCAAATAATCTTTCTCCCTTTGATAAGGGTAATGAGTGCCTCTTACTTCTACTGCTTATTTTGGGTGTCCTGCTTCCAAAGAAGGAGAAAAAAATAAAAGACTCAAAGAACATTATTTGGCAAGAAGTACTGCTGTTATTAAGTGAGTGTGGTTGATTTAACATTAATGGGCTTTGGAGTCCAGACAAATGTCAGAAGAAAATAAATAATGACCCCTTCTGAAATGCCACAAATATCTTTATTTTGTTCAATTCTATCTATTCTCACCACTACAAAAAAAAAAAAAAAAAGCGAGAAACAGAGAATTACAGGGTCATAAAATTATTTACGTTGGAAGGGATCATGGCAGACAGCTGGCTCCAATCCCCCTGCCATGGGCAGGGACACCTTCCACCAGAAGAGGTTGCTCCAAGACCCGTCCAACCTGCCCTTGAACACTTCCAGGGATGGGGCACTCGCTTCTCTGGGCAACATGTGCCAGTGTCTCACCACCCTCACAGTAAAGAACTTCTTCATATTTAATCTAAATTTACCTTCTTAATTTTAACTAAAGTTAGAAGAACACTGGCTGAGGTACAGTGACAAATAACATCACATAACATCAAATGAAGCAGGAATTTAAATTAATCCGCTTGTCATGCTTGAATGACTTCTGAAATCATCAAAAATTGTGACTCATTAAAAGGTAAGGGCCATGTGCACCTTACTTACTTGACTTTAACAGTCAGATTGGAAATCTTTCTTCTTTCCATATTAAATTTTATTGGCAGTATTAAAGCTAATAACACTTAATGCAGGTTTTGCCCCTCATACCAAGGATCACTTTCAAATCCAATTTGACTGTGAAGAGTGCAGTATTGTAGAATTGGATGAGGATAGAGTTAAAGCTGACTAAACATTGTTAAATCATAAATGTTTAGCAAGGAAAAAGCCTAGTGGCTTTGAACAGGGCATGTGGAATAAGTAAAAAATCAACTATAAAGAATCTATTACAGATGAACACCAGAAATATAGAGTTTGACTCTGTTCGGAACACATCCATACAGTGCTCTAATTCTCTTAGATAAAGAAATTATTCTCCTGAGTCAACATGAGCAACTTTTTACTGGATAATGAAATAACAGATGAAATTCCATTATAAAGTGATGCACAAAAGAAAAACAATCTTGTATTTATATATCCAGTGATGAACTGGATGAGTTTTACATACTCAGAACAATAGTCAAAATCAAATCTAGAGGGGTTTTATTAGCATTAAGGGACAAACCACACATAATTATGCCTCTGTAGAAATCTATGTTGTGCCCTCATCTTGAATGCACTATAATTTCTCATTCCTTCACCCTCTATTTTTTCACTATATATAAAAAGATAGTAACAAAACTGAAAAAGAAGTACAAAAAGGGCATAAAAAATGATGAGAGATATGGATATTCTGCTCTAGAAGGAACAAACAGGTTAACGTCCGTCAGCCTGGAAACTCCTCAGCAGAGTCTATAAAACCAGGAAACATGGAGAACAACAGTATGAAATGATCTCATGTAACATGACCAGTAGAGGCTCTTGAATGGAAATTGTGGAATCTTGGTTCAAAATTAAAAAAAAAAAAAAAAAAAAAAACCCTGGGTATTTTTCCAAATAATTTGATGCTAAGGCTGTGCTGCAGGACCCTGTAATTAGGAAAAGATGATATGAGTTCAAAAGGTGACTGAATAAACTCTTGGCAGAAAAATCCACAGCAATCTGTTTGATGCACAGATGCACCTTTTGCTTTGAAAGTTCATGAGCCATAAATCATTGAAGTCTGGTAAATGTTCTAGAGAAACATCATTATATTCTTGTGCTGTCCTTACAGTCTGCTAGGCATCCACCACTGGCAGCTGATGGAGACACATACTGGGGTTTCATGTCTTAAAGCAGCTTAGCTGCTCAAATGCCCTTCTGATTTATCAAGACCTGCAAGGTGATAGTAAGGATGAGAAGCCAGGAGTATCTGTTAACAGCTTTGCTAGCAGCTGGCCTTCACCCATGTGTCATTAAGCACCTGTCTCACTGCAGTGTAAGTCACCTCCTGGAAATGCTTATCTCTTCACTGATTTTGACTCAGTCTTGATAATTAGCTTAGACTGGGTGCCTCTACTTAGTAGCAAACATCCCAGGCCTTGTGAGAAGAAGGTGAAGTCACCAGGGTCTAAGAGCTCTGTATTGAGCAGTGTTGAGTGCAACTTTGTGCTGTTGCCTCAGAGGTTATAAAAAAACTTGTTTAGGGACAATGATACTGATTTGAAGATGTGTGAATAGCCATATCAGTCAGGTGAAGAGAATCAGCATCAGGTCTCCAGCATTGCTCTTTTCCTTTTTGTGTAAACAAACTCACCTAAATCTTCCAGACGACATTCTGTTCACAGGATACTCCTTCACCCCTGTACAACTTTCCTTGCAGTTGTCTCGTTTAAGCCTTCCATAGCTCTTTACCCATCTGTTCACCTAGCTTAGTACACTTTGTTACCTCCTCTTCTTTCCACAGTGTGATATTGACAGACAAGCCCTGCCTAGTCCCATGGGAGAAATGTTTTACCTGCCCTGAGAGCCTCTCTTGTGAATTCCCATTCCCATTGAGACAGATCCCTCAGGACCTTCATGTCCAAGTGAAGTCTGTATCATCTCTTTGAGATCAGGCTGGTCCCAGCCTAAGATTTAGGAACACGTCTCCCACATCTCAGGCAAATAAAGGAAATTAAGCCGAAATCTACCTTCTGTTGGGAGCAGCTCTTTTCCTAACCATAAAGTTACTGATCATCCTACTGAGGTAAATGGATCTTTCTGTCATGATCTGGTCAGAGATATCATTAAAACTGACACATCTTCATGAAACATTAGGTGTATCACTGTAATCTCTGCATGTTTGATCTTTAACTCATACTTACATTGTGCCACATCATACTCATGGAAATGACAGACATTTGTGCTTCTCCAATTCTTTCCCTCCTTCAGCTTGCTCTTTTAGGTCTACATATTACCACTAGGTCTTCAGAAAGTGATTTTAACAAGGTTTTATCATAAGACACTTATTTTAGTTGTCTGTTTGTTGTCTGTGGTTACCAGACTAAAGCGTGGTTTAATCACATTGTGAAGGAATTTATCCTGTAGTACGTATATGACTTTATTCTTTCCTTTTTTCTTCCACCTCATTTCTTCATTGTATTCTATATGAGCTTAAATTTTAAACTCTTTGAAGCAGGGACTACTTACTATATTTCCGTCGTTTCAGACACAAAGGAACCATTCTGGGAACCAATAAATAAATCTTTAAAAATGTAAGTGGAAGAAAGTTGCTCCCTTCAGACAAGAAAGAGGAATACTACCCTTCAAAGGCAAAGCTTCTATGGGTCACATTCATTGTATGAGTAAAAAAGAAGGCTCCAATATGCAGAGCAGTCTTTTTAGCCACATGAGAAAGTACTACCTTTATTGCACATATCAACTCGAAAGAAGCAATTCACTTCACATGTAAGCGGCTTTTTTAAACCATGAATTCCTTGTTCCTGTGTGGCGGCAGTCTTTTTTTCAGCATGTCTGCTTTTTCTGCTGCCTAACAGCAGTTAATGGAGCTGTAAATTGTTATCAGCTTGATATTACTGCAGAGCCAGCTTACACAAATACCTGATAAGCGCTGTAACACATTTCGGTGGATGAAAATTCATTGTACAGCATTGTTTCCTTTTACTTTAATGTGTTCCAGACCACTTGGACAGCTCACTTAATGAATCCCATTTTGCATAGGACAGCGACGTTTGAAAGGCTGCCAACCTGAGATGTTGGTGCCCGCATATTGATGACCCAGGTGAGATCCTTTCAGAGCTGACAGGACCCTGCTGGCTGTCTTATAATGGAGTGAAAACACACTGGAGGGACAATGGCTATGACGGAAACAAGGTTTTAAGAGTCCTATGTTTTGTCAGGATCTTGTGTACTGTATGGTGAGCAACAGCATTACAGATAGTGCTTCTGTGGTAGCTGCAGAGGCTGCTGTTCTGCTGTTTGGACTGTTATCTGCATGTCTTACCCTGCATCAACACGGTAATATAGTGGCAGCTATCTTTTATTTTATGTGTTGAAGTATCACATTGTATGTATAGAGTTTTCTTTATGTCTCCCAGGTAAGATAGAGGAATGTTATCTCTGTTTTACAGATCGGGAGCTGAGACGGAGGCACCTCAACTGCGTCCAACCACATAAAAATCAGGTTTCAAGGCTTACCTGTTTTTCCAGCCACTTTGTGGAAAGCCACAGCTTTTTATGGGAGCCATCCACCCCATGATAACAGAGACATCTACTCTTGATGGGATTTGTTGCCTTATGTCTGTCTTTCTCTCCCAGTTGATTACATCTGAAGCTAGTTGGGATGAATACAGAGACACTAACAGGTCTAAGTACTTTCTGAAGGCATTTAGCCATCAAAAAACTGAAGACCAGGTGCTTAGGAAGGTATTTAAAATGTCTTTTGCAAATGCGGCTCCCAGGAAGTGCTCCAGCAAGGTTCATATGAGGTGGGGACTGTTTTGTTCTGGGACTTGTCCATGAGGCTCATACTCCCTCACCTAAAGAAATGGCCTGAGCAGCTACAGGAGGCAGCACTGTTCTGTCTGACCTGACCCTCTGTCAGCTTCTCCTAACTTCATTATACGGTCTCTGAAGGAGAGGGGTGAGGGATCACTCTTGGACAGCAGGAGACAGGTCCACAAGGCTTTTTTTTCCAAAAGTGGGAAGAAATTTTGGGATTTAGGTAGACATAGAATCATAGAATAGTTAGGGTTGGAAAGGACCTCAAGATCATCTAGTTCCAACCCCCCTGCCATGGGCAGGGACACCTCACACTAAACCATCCCACACAAGACTTCATCCAACCTGGCCTTGAACACCGCCAGGGATGAGGCACTCACAACCTCCCTGGGCAACCCATTCCAGTGCCTCACCACCCTAACAGGAAAGAATTTCCTCCTTATATACAATCTAAACTTCCCCTGTTTAAGTTTTAACCCGTTACCCCTTGTCCTGTCACTACAGTCCCTGACGAAGAGTCCCTCCCCAGCATCCCTATAGGCCCCCTTCAGATACTGGAAGGCTGCTATTAAGTCCCAACGCAGCCTTCTCTTCTCCAGGCTGAACAGCCCCAACTTCCTCAGCCTGTCTTCATACGGGAGGTGCTCCAGTCCCCTGATCATCCTCGTGGCCCTCCTCTGGACTTGTTCCAACAGTTCCATGTCCTTTTTATGTTGAGGACACCAGAACTGCACACAATACTCCAGGTGAGGTCTTACAAGTGCAGAGTAGAGGGGCAGGATCACCTCCTTTGACCTGCTGGTCACTCTCCTTTTGATGCAGCCCAGGATACGGTTGGCTTCTTTTGGAACTAGATGATCTTGAGGTCCTTTCCAACCCTAACTATTCTATGATTCTAAATCCTGTGTAGCCAGTTCTCCCAAAAGCTTCCTCAGGGGGCCTATGTTGTCCCTAGTCTGTTTTTTGTTTGCTGTGTACCTGTAGAATCCCTTCCTGTTATCCTTAACATCCCTGGCTAGGTTTAATTCTAACTGGGCCTTAGCCTTCCTAACCTGGTCCCTAGCTTCCCGGACAACATCCCTGTGCTCTACCCAGACATTGTTGAGTTATATAGAATACAATTCTGAAATTTGTGGTAATCTTCAGGTGATTTCAGGGTTTCCAAAATAGCCAAAAGTTCTGACAACTTCAGGCTTTTGAAAGCAGACGGACAAATTGCTGTGGAAATGTACTTTGGGAAACCGGCCAGCACTGGCACAGAAAATAAGTCCTGCTTCCAATCCATGTGACTTTAGGATTAGTTCTCTTCTGCCAATTCAAATCTTTTTGTAGTTTTAATTGCCTTCTATTACTAAATTCTCATTCATGCATCATGTGTATGATGGCTCAAGTGCTAAGCAGTACCAACATTTCACTTCAGATGTGGTTGTTCTCCTGGGGAAACAATGTGACGCCTGTAAAGCTGTGGGGAAAAAATGTTGAAGACAAGAAAGCAATCTGGCACATGAATTACATAGGCTTTCCTCCATGACCAGGACAGGGTGTCTACCTGACTTTTTTGCCTTTGAAACTTTTCCTTCACTGTTGCTAAATCAAATGCGTAAACAACGAAAATAAATATGCATGAAGGTACTGTTAGACTAATATGAGTTTGTTTTCTCTTTTTGGGAACCTTACAGAACATCAGAATCTGATGCCATTCCTGGATTACAGGCTCATCAAGGAATGAGACTACTGGATGACCATGGACCACCCTTCTTTTTTATTTGTAGAGCACATTGCACTAAAAGAACTTACTTTCCCTTTACCCTTCAAACCATATAAATACACGTAAACAGCAATAACTGGCTACCAACGCACTTCAAAGTGGACCACAGAGATCAACAGAGGTCAAATCCTTTTTAACTCCATGAAAACGGTTGCAATACCCTTGAAAATTAGCAATGGTGGGAAGTGATATTTATTCCTGAGAGCCGTCTCTCTGTTTCCATAGTAGGAATCAACCCATACTTTGTACGAGAAATACACCACTTCTCTAATTTTAGGTTTAAAAGTGGCAGCATTTCTACAGATGAAAGTGTGCATTCATTGCTAAGGTACACAGTGGCCATCTGAAAATTTTCCTGCCATAAAACTGGTATTTAATTTACCTCCCTCTTGTAGGTCACTTGGAATTAACATTTAGTAAATTGGTTTTGGGGCAATGTGGTAGGGACAAACTGAGGATCTGAGTTCAGAGAACTCTGCTTGTCCCTTGCTTGAATACATTAGGACTATTTAAGATGCCAGTGCCCTGTAATGTTGGATGTGTAATAAAAATAAAAACCAGTATCTAATGTTTTTAACATTTCACTCATCTGTTCTTCAATAACATCAATATCTTCGTTATTTGCAAGATTTGCCCCATACTGTTTTTTAATAAGCTGCGACAAATGTGCCCTGTAGATGTGTATCCAGGACGTCAAGGGAGAGGGACAAGAATGAGCTCACTACAACTTAGAATTGCTGACACCTGGGGGGAAAACCACCATGATTATGTGCTGCCCAGTCTGTTAGATAAAGCTGTAATGATATAGGAAGCTGGGATTAGGAAGTTCAAAACTGCTCTAGACACATTCAACAGTGTAGGCATTTAGTCAGAGGAGTTGATGAAATTGGTGATGTTTTGAGATCAGAGGAGCTGGTTTTCTAAAAGAGTTCCTCAGGTTAACAGACGATGAAGGTGCAGGTCAGATCGGGTGGTCACAGAAGTCCCTATAATCTACACTCCTGTTTTCAAAAGCAGGTGAGTTTCCAAGCAGAAAATGTGTGAACTTTCTGCATGATGCCTCTAACACTCTTCTGGAGGAGTGCTCATTGTCAGTGATGGGAAACAGAGTTTTTAGGGCAAAACCCATTTTTTTCCCCTACGTAGCTATTGAAAACAGGCCAGCTGACTCTCTGGGGTGCCTTGTCACTTTCAATTGTTATGACAGGGTTCAGATGAGCAGCTTATCCCACCCATGACTTTTCAAGAATGTAGAGAGCTGAAACAGCACAAGGCTCTCATTAGTCCTCTGTAGCCATGTTTTGAAAGGTTTGACCCTCTCTTGCCTTCATCAGGGTAAGCCATCCTCTCGAAGAGCCGATCTGAGGCAGGGGACTGCTGTCTTGGTGAGCAGGGACCAAAGCCCTGAGCTGCAGATGCAAAGTCCTCAGGATAATTCCCAGCTTGAGGCCTATCCAGATGTTAACAGCCCAGTGGAAAACTTCCTGCCAAGCAGCAGATGGGATTCAAGAGTGCAGGAGACAGGACATGGAGCTGGGCATGTGGCAGCTCTAAGGAAGGAAATTGGAGGTGGAGGGTGCTTATCTGGAAAGGGGGCTTGCCTGCCAGTGAGCATGAGAAGCACTGGTGGGTCTTTTGACATTAAATTTTGTAGAAAACAGCTCTAACAATATTTAGTACACTTTGGTATTTCAGGAAAATCACACTGCAGCTGAAGAAAAAGAAGCCAGCTTGGCAAACCAGTTAAGCTTGGGTATATCTGCTGGGGTATTTCCTGGGATGATTTTTCAGCAGTGCTTAAGATGCCAGGACATGTCCTTGGTTGCTGGGACACAATTAGCTACACTGGTAACTTGTTAGCCTGGTTCATGTCACAGTGGGACAGCTCACGCTCTCAGACGGTTCCCAGGTGTGTCTTAGAGTTAGCACAGGCAGGGGACGTTTCTCATCCCTATTTTGGTCAACAGCTCTGGTTTTGAGGGTAAGAGGGTTTGGTGGCTAGGGCGTAGTCTGCTTGTCTGACCTCAGCATCAGAGAGGGTCCTGCTCAGTGTACAAGTACAGATGTAACCTCAAAGCCTCCACTGTCAGGAATGCAGATTCTGGGAAGCAGATTATAGTGTGTAGTGTTCAACTGCACTGGCTAGAGTTTGTGGCACGTTGAACAGCTTCTCAGCCTTTCACTCCCTGGAAATCTGCTCTCCAAAGGGAACCTGTTTGATCAGCTTCTAAAGACACTTTTTCCTTCTATGCTGCAACATCTTGACACGCGTCCTGCATGAGCACTCAGCCATGTGACAGGAAGAGGAATGGTACAAAAATGAACTTCTTAGCACTGTTTAGTTTCCTTTCTTTGCTAACTTTTCACTGTGTTGTTTTTCCTGCATATCTTCTCTCCCCTGTGTTTACTGACCATGACTGGGGAAGATTTATGGGAAGAAATATCCTTCTTTCATGTATTAGGAAAATCCACTCTTGCTGTCCAATCTATGCGCATGTACATACAGGCTGCATGAAAGCACAGGATAGGTATTAGGTTTTGCAGTGTTTTAAAGTGGGCTAACTAGAAGTACAGTTGTTTTTGAATTAATTTATGGTGTGTTTCACAGTGGTTGCAATTATATTTGAATGAAGCAGCTAATAAATCATTATTTTTTTACCTCTTGTTTTAATTGTAATTACTGGCCAAGCTAATCTGTTGTAAATTCTTCTAGAATTAGGCATGGGACATGGCCAAATAAGCACTATCTGCAATAAAATAGATTGCTGTCATGGCTTTAGTAAAATGTTTTGTATTGCAAGCCTGACTGAGATACACAATTCATCAACAGTATCCACCAAGCATGATTTGAGCAGAAACTCTTGAAATCCAGGGGCAAAGATGCCAGCATTTCATTTGAAGACTCTTCTGTATGCTAATCTTCTGTTTTCATCTCTCCCAACTGGAACAGAAGCAGGGAGTTGCTCATTCTTTGTTGAAGAGTCTGTTACTCAAGTGTAAACCATGACCTTAAGGTGTACACCTTCCCACCATACCCTGATGCTGACATCTGAGCCCATATCAAAGCTGCACCACCTTTGCAGTGTGCACCACACTTACACGTGCTAGGACCTGAATTGCAGTTGTATTTTCAGAAACACCAGGGTTGCCAATCCATATTCAGACTGACAGATTGAGGTTTGAAATATGACATTATGATATGCACATTGATCTATTCAGAATTTGCTTAAATTTCAAAGATTGTTATTTTCCTGGTCCCTGAACATATGCTTTTATTAAACATACTTGTTTACATAACTAGCACAGTTGTTACTTGTCGTGGTTTAAACCAATCCACACAGGTCGTCCACTCACCCCCCCCCCCCGACCCTCCCCACTCCCGGAGGGATGGGGAGGAAAATCAGGAGAATGTAACTCCCACGGGTTGAGATAAGAACAACCCAGTAACTAAGGTATAACACAAACCACTGCTGCTACCACAAATGATAATATTGATAAGAGAAAATAACAAGAGAATACGATACCACCGCCGAACGAGTTCGACCCCCCCCCGAAGAGCCAGAGCCTGCCCCTTCCGGGTAACTTCCAGTTCCCCCTCCGGGCATGACGTGCTGTGGTATGGAATACCTCCTTGGCTAGTTCGGGTCAGGTGTCCTGTCTCTGCTTCCTCCCGGCCTCCCTCGTCCCCAGCAGAGCATGAGACTCACAGAGTCCTTGGCCAGAATAAACATTACCTAGCAACAATTAAAAACAATCGGTATTATCAGCTCTCTGCCCAGGCTGGAAGTCAAAACACAGAGCTTGCACCAGTTACTAAGAAGGAGCAAAACGGCTCCTGGTAAACCCAGGACATTACTGGAATAACTGTGAAGCAAGTTATGTAAAAGAAAGTACTGTCTTTATTGCCTTAAAGGAGAGAGGTGGTTACTGCTCACTCTAAATCAGAAGAAATTGATGTGATTCCTGTATTCCTGGAGTTGGTGTATCAGTGCGTCTTATATAACAGCAGATTAGATAACTCAAATAATTACAAATAAATAATATTAGAATTAAATAAATACTACTGTGAAGCTTGACTTTGTCAGCAGCTTCTTGTCATTTTCCTAGTCGCAGCATCCTTGACTTGCCAAGTAAGAATACTAAGAGGTGTTAAAGGTACCATTCTGAAACCATCACAGGAAATTTTTCTTTTAACATACCCATTGATAACACAGATTTTCATTTATGAATTTGCGTAGAACTAATATGAATAAGACCATTGTAACCCAAAGAACTTTGGAGACAACTTGGAAAAATGTCAACTAATTTGCCTACACTATCACCTTGAATGTCTCACATGCATTGCCACAATCCTCTAGGGTGAGAAGTACCTCTTCTCACAAAGTGCCTTATTGAAATATCCTTATCGTCCATTGCATATACATGTCAGTCTAAGATGGTAAGTTACTGACCTATCTCTTCTACCTCTGTAAGAAACTGTTGCACAAATTTTTTGACTTCTATTTTTGCCTTCTGACTCAGGATCATACATCTCCCTATTTGCATTGCTACCTTTTGCTACAGAGTTAAGGTGGTAATCTCAGGAACCTGAAAATGGGTTGGTGAGGACTAATTAAGATATCTGATACATATACAGAAAGGACCAGCCTCAGAGTGTCAGGATCTTTTTCAGTAATGCTTTCCACTTCTTGTGGATTGTGATCACAGAATCACAGAATCACAGAATCCCAAGGGTTGGAAGGGACCTCAAAAGATCATCTAGTCCAACCCCCCTGCAAGAGCAGGGTAACCTACAGTACATCACACAGGAACTTGTCCAGGCGGGCCTTGAATATCTCCAGTGTAGGAGACTCCACAACCCCCCTGGGCAACCTGTTCCAGTGCTCTGTCACTCTTACAGTAAAGAAGTTCTTCCTGATGTTAACGTGGAACTTCCTATGTTCCAGTTTACACCCATTGCCCCTTGTCCTATCACTGGATATCACTGAAAAAAGCCTAGCTCCATCATCCTGACACCTACCCTTCACATATTTGTAAACATTGATGAGGTCACCCCTCAGTCTCCTCTTTTGCAAGCTAAAGAGACCCAGCTCCCTCAGCCTCTCCTCATAAGGGAGATGTTCCACTCCCTTAATCATCTTTGTGGCTCTGCGCTGGACTCCTTCAAGCAATTCCCTGTCCTTCTTGAACAGAGGGGCCCAGAACTGGACGCAATATTCCAGATGCGGCCTCACCAAGGCTGAGTAGAGGGGGAGGAGAACCTCTCTTGACCTACTAACCACTCCCTTTCTAATGCACCCTAAGATGCCATTTGCCTTCTTGGCCACAAGAGCACATTGCTGGCTCATGGTCATCCTCCTATCCACCAGGACCCCCAGGTCCCTTTCCCCTTCACTACTTTCCAGCAGGTCAACCCCCAACCTGTACTGGTACATGGGGTTGTTCTTCCCCAGATGCAAGACTCTACACTTGCCCTTGTTAAATTTCATCAAGTTTCTCCCCGCCCAACTCTCCAGCCTGTCCAGGTCTCGCTGAATGGCAGCACAGTCCTCTGGTGTGTCAGCCACTCCTCCCAGTTTTGTGTCATCAGCAAACTTGCTGAGGGTGCACTCAGTTCCCTCATCCAGGTCATTGATGAAAATATTAAACAGCACCGGTCCCAGCACCGACCCCTGAGGAACTCCACTAGTCACAGACCTCCAGCTAGATTCTGCGCCATTGACCACAACTCTCTGCCTTCTTCCTTTCAACCAGTTCTCGATCCACCTCACTACTTGATCGTCAAGCCCACACTTCCTTAGCTTATCTATGAGGATGCTGTGGGAGACAGTATCAAATGCCTTACTGAAATCAAGAAAAACTACATCTACCGCTCTACCATCATCCCTCCACCTAGTCACTTCCTCATAGAAGGCTATAAGGTTGGTCATACATGACTTCCCCCTCATAAAACCATGTTGGCTGTTCTTAATGACCCCCTCATCCTTGATATGCCTAGTGATGGAGTCAAGAATAAGTTGTTCCATCATCTTTCCAGGGATGGAGGTAAGGCTGACCGGTCTATAATTACCCGGGTCCTCCTTCTTGCCCTTCTTATAGATTGGTGTGACCTTTGCCATCCGCCAATCCTCAGGCACCTCGCCCATTTCCCACGACTTACCAAAGATGATGGAAAGTGGCCTAGCAATGACCTCCGCCAGCTCCCTCAGCACCCGTGGGTGCATTCCATCCGGACCCATCGATTTACAGATGTCCAGTTTGCATAGCTGATCCCTAACCCAATCCTCATCTACCAAAGCAAACTCCTCCTTTGTCCTGACTCCTTCTGGGGCTATAGAGATCCGGGGCCCTCGGGGAGAGTCTGCAGGAGTAAAGACAGAGGCAAAGAAGGCATTCAGCACCTCTGCCTTCTTTATATCCTCTGTCTCCAGGGTACCCACTTCGTTCAGCAGTGGGCCTATATTGCCTCTTGTGTTAGTTTTATTTGCTATGTATTTGAAGAAGCCCTTTCTATTGTCTTTAACCCGACTAGCAAGATTGAGTTCCAAGGAGGCCTTAGCTGTCCTAATTGCCTCCCTACATCCTCTAACAACTGTCCTATATTCCTCCCAAGCGGCCAGCCCCTCCTTCCATAATCCATAGATTCTCTTTTTCCACTTGAGTTTGCCCAGCAGCTCCTTGTTTAACCACGCCAGTCTCCTAGATCCCTTACTTGACTTCCTACTCATTGGGACGCTCCGATCCTGAGCTTGGAAGAAGCGGTCCTTGAATGCTAACCAACTATCTTGAGCCCCTTTACCGCCTAGTACACTTTCCCATGAGACTTCCCTTAGCAGTTGACTGAAGAGGCCAAAGTTGGCCCTTCGGAAATCCAGAACTGTGGCTTTGCTAGGTATTCTATTCCTCCCACACAGGATCCTAAACTCCACCATCTCATGGTCACTGCAGCCAAGGCTGCCATTGACCGTCACCACTTCGACCAAACCCTCCTTGTTGGCGAGTACTAAATCTAGCAGCGCTGCTCCCCTAGTTGGTACGTCCACCATTTGCATTAAGAAATTATCATCAATGCACTCGAGGAACCTCCTAGACTGTGAATGACTGGCTGTGTGAGTCTTCCAGCAAATATCGGGGTAATTAAAGTCCCCCACGACGACTAAGGCATGTAGTCGCGAGGCTACTTCCAGTTGCCTGTAGAAAGCCTCATCAACTCCTTCGTCCTGATCAGGAGGTCTGTAATAGACCCCCACAACTGTATCACCCGTGCCAGTCAGCCCCTTGATTCGTACCCACAGACATTCCACTTGCTCCTCATCCGACCCCGGACAGAACTCAATACATTCTAGTTGCTCTCTCACGTAAAGAGCAACTCCACCACCTCGCTTTGCCGACCTATCTTTCCTAAAAAGGACATAGCCATCCATGACCACATTCCAGTCATGTGAACTGTCCCACCATGTCTCTGTAATCGCCACTAGATCATAACCTTTAGCCCGCACACAGACTTCTAACTCCTCCTGTTTATTCCCCATGCTGCGTGCATTGGTGTACAGGCATTTCAGGGAGCCAGTCCTAGTACCCTTTTTCCCCTGCGGGACAGGGTCTAAAGAGCTATCCTTTCCCACAAGTGAAACAAGAGATTGATAGTCCTCCTTAGCCCGCCATCCTTCAATCCCTAGCATGTTCCTCTTGGGCTTGTCCCCAACAGGCCCAGTTAAATCCCCTCCCCCCTTCATAACTAGTTTAAAGCCCTGTCAATAAGCCCTGCTAACTCCTGCCCCAAAACCCTTTTTCTTCTCTGGGACTGGTGTATCCCGCCTGTCACCAGCAAACCAGGTGTCCCATACAGCAGCCCGTGACTGAAAAACCCAAACCCCTGCCTTTGGCACCAGTCACGTAGCCTACTGTCATAGTGCCATTTGGGCACTGAAGCAAAATGAAATATCATCCTTCAAGAACAATGGGAAGAGGATAGTGAGCAAATAGCTTAATTGTTAAGATTTTTTGCCATTTCTTCAATAATCGATGTTGTAAAATCTTATTGGCTAAATGCCTAAGAAGTCTTCCAAGTAGAAAATTATTAAAATATTCCTTACCTTAGATTTGCATTCATAACAATAACAGCTGCTGCCTGTCCCAGATTCCTGGTTTTCAGTGCTCCACAGTCATTGCCTACATGATTTTCACAACATACATATGGCATCTGTGTTTTTCCTTTGAAGGGGGAGATTTATGAGCAAAGAGTACTCAAATTTAACACACATTGCTTGAACAAATGGCTAGTAAAGGAGTTTTGATAATTGATTATATGTTGGCATGCACGTATCTTCAAGAACCAAAAAAAACCAAAGATGCCTCATAGCAGTGCAAGTAGGAATAAAAGAGATTAGAGAAAGCAAAGGAAACCGGAAACTGTGTGAAAGAGAGCACAACTTCTATAGGAAGTGTTTGGAAGAAAGTGAATTGTCAAGAGAAAGTGCAGTCATCGGAAGTGGTGGAAACTGCATTGATTCGCTCTTTACAGCTACAAGAAAGCAAGCAACTGATAATTCACTGCAAAAAAAAAAATCATCTTTCTCATTGGGAGGTGAATAAGGTTATATTTCTTTCTCTAAATCCTTTTTCCTTTTATGAAATAGTTTGCTTTTCCATGTACATGCGCATTTAGTCTGATTCTCCTGTCCTTGTAATAACAGATGGACCAGAACTAGCTTACATACAGAATGACACCCATATTCATATATATGGTAGTATGCTTTTTCAGAATGTACGGAAAATATGTAAGCATATAAAATGACTGTTGTTTCCTGTATGGATATTCAGTCAAAGAATTTGTCACTTATTTCACATGAAAGAGAAAAGATGGGGAAACACGTGTAATTGTAATATAGTAAAGAGTCTCAGTTGAGAATATGTGACAATTACCCACCAAAGTAGGGGTTTTTTTTCAAAGTAAATTTAGCTTTGGTTTTGTGTTTTTCTAGCCATAGAAATATGATACATGGCGATAAAAAAGATTTTAATGAAAAGCTATTGTTTTCCTTTTCTTGACAAACAATAGAAGTTTCAGACATAAATACTTTGATATTTTTTAGTAATTTTCTATGGATAAGGAAAACACATACACTTTCTAACCAGCTATAGTTCAGAAACAATGACAATTGAAATGAAAGGAAGCAAGTTGCAGAAATAGGAAAACTCCCTCCATTCAGTCAAAATAAACCACTTTGTACAAAACTGTAACAGCTGAATTTCAGGATTGAATTCCTTCAAGAGTAAGAGTGCCCTGTAAGAAAAGCAGGTTTCTCCTTCATAAAGTGTAAATAGTCACATTTGAGCAACTATCAAAGCATATTTTAATGTTTCCTGGACACTATTTGATGCAGTGCCAATGGACTTAGGAGGTGTTAAGGTCATCTACAACT
The DNA here is from genome assembly GCF_037157495.1 of Lathamus discolor. Lineage (NCBI taxonomy): Eukaryota > Metazoa > Chordata > Aves > Psittaciformes > Psittacidae > Lathamus > Lathamus discolor. The sequence continues at coordinate 147,921,301 of NC_088885.1, read as the reverse complement.
GGCCAAATGGGTCACAGCTATTCCTGGACCACAATCAAGATCACAGAATCAAATAAGTATATCTACACAGTGGCAATGGGCACACTCTGAATTACAGGAGATTATGTTAAATATAAGAAAATACTCTGTACTCTGGGTATGCTTCGACACTGAATCAGAGAGGCTGTGGAATCTCTGTCTTGGAGAATATTCAAAAGACACGGCCCTGATCTGTCTGCTGTAGTTAACTCTACTTTGAGCAGGAGCTTGGACTGGATGATCTCCAGAGCTACTTCCAGCCTCATCAACATTGTGATTCCAAGAAATACAAGAATTCTACTTTCTGCTTTGTCCATAGTTTGTGTAATACACTGGTTTGGGTTGGGATATGTTTAATTTTCTTTATAATATCTCATACAGTATTATGTTTTAGATTTGTGACCAAAACAGTGTTGATGACATAGGGATGTTTTAGTTATTGCTGAGCAGTGTTTACACAGAGTAAAGAAGACCTTTTCTGCTTATCGCACCACAGCACCAAGAAGTAGGCTGGGAGTGCACAAGAGTTTGGGAGGGGACACAGCTGACCTGAACCTACCAAAGGCATATTCCATACTCTATGGTGTCATGCTCAGCATATAGAGCTGGCAGAAGAAGGAGGAAGAAGGCATATTCAGAGTTAAGGCATTTGTGTTCCCTAGTAACTGTTAGGAGTGATGAGGCTCTGCTTTTCTGGAGATGTTTAAACATTTCTTTACTGACACGAATAGCAAATTAATTCCTTATTTTGCTTTCATTGCATGCGCAGCTTTTGTTTTACCTATTGAACTCTCTCTATCTCAACCCATGAGTTTTCTCACTTCTACCCTTCCGATTCTCTCCCTTATCCCACTGGGGTGGGGTATGAGCAAGTGGTTATGAGGAGCTTAGGTGGGAAGAGTAGCTGATTCAGTCGTAGGTTCTCAGAGAAACCTAAAATCATGTCTGTATTTAAATAAAAGTCTAATCAAAAGCTCAAGAAGCCAATAAGTATTCTTGTGTTAGTTTCACTTTGCTTTGGGCCATGATTTATACAAAGAAATCAAAGAGTTATAGAATCTTTTTTCCAAAGCTTACAGATTTTTTGCTGGGGACAGTAATTATATTCTCACTGTGGCAATTAAGATAACACACAATTGCATCAATGCTGCCAAACGCTAAATGAAATACACTTGTATTTACTATTGCACCCACATTGAAGGAATAGAGATGTGAGTAAAAAGCAGAGAATCATGTCACTGCATGACTTAGCATCAGCTGGAGGCTGTGCTTTCTTCTCACTTCCAGGTTCTTTGATCTCCCAAGAGAGACTAAGCAAAGCCGTAGATCACAATGAGAAAATGGGATGTGGCTCCCCAAACAGCTGATGTAGTGGCTTTTCCCGCAGAAGCCCAACTGAGTTTGTTGCTCAGCTAGTGTCAGCTCAGCTACTTCCACATCGAGTTTCAGGGACATCACAAGATACTGGGCCCAAATTTTTCCACTTTTGACAGCATGCATACCCAAGGCTCTTGGCTCAGATGCACAGGCCTATTGTTGTACAGCTGTGTTATTAAAAATAAATCAGCTGCTGTGTGAGCACTGCTTTTACTTTATAAAATTTTTAGTAGCTCATTAAAAAACAATAGTTGCTATTTTCTCGTCTTGGACTAAAAAACATCATTTTGGACATAATTTTTATAGTGAGTTTAGTGTTGGCCACAAGGAGAATCTCATCAGGAGGAGCGGAATTCGCAGTTCTACAATCTTACTTATTTCTGATGAAAGCAGCTTTTCAGAGGATTTGGATGTATCCAAAAAATATTTACTGGTATGACATATATGCACTGATGAGACATATTCCTGGCTAGACATCTGCATTAGTGTTTTTCGTTTTTCTCTATGTCTGTTAACTTATAAGGGAAGAAGTTAGCAAGCATGCTGTGCTCTCTTCTGAAAATAGTTGTGCAGTACAACTCTGCAAGCCCCTGCAAGAGGATACATAAATTACGTGATAAAGAGTACCTTAAAAAGACAAGAAGGTGAAAGTCTTGCAAAACTCCACCGTAAAGAATTTTTTTCTCATTCTAACCTACTGTTTCTTTCATGGTGATTTTCTGCAGCATTACCCATTCAACTCAGAGGAAGAGAACCGCATGAAGTCTCAAGCACTAACTTCATGTTGATAATAGAAAATAGGGTAATGTTTGGTTGTAGGTTCATCTCTTCTAGTTGCATTTAGAGGAATGGATGTTAATATCAGAAACATGTACGTCTAGAAGTTGATTTACTCCTAGTAAATCAGTCTAGAAGCTGATTTACTCCTTACATGGGCTCCAACATGTCTCTAAGATAATACTCCTTCCTCTAATTATCTTTTATCCTTGAGTTCCAGAGTAAAAAACTTTATTGTGTCTTTGGACCAAGAGAAATTCTGATTAATTTAGAGGTTTTGAATTCTGAATTGAATTTTGCCAGTTCCTTCTTTCCTCAGTTGGACATAGAAGGAAGTGACTCTGGTGGTACTGCGCCATTTCAGAATAAGGTGTGTTATATTTGTATTTTATCTCATTAGAGAAACAAAGTCTTGCTGACCAGTAATTCTGCATGGTTTATGTTCTTTTGACATGCAGAGTTTAAGATCCCTTACACTGGTATATAAACAAGTGTGCCAAAGTTTTACTTTTCTTTTTCTTCATAATCTCTGTAGAAACAAAGAAATAAGAGATGAAGAAATCCTCTTAGGTTATTTTTCCAGCTCCCACTCTCATTTAACGCCAGGTCATTTATTCCTTATTGTATTGTCCACTCCTGCTGTAAATGACTTGTAAAAATCCTTTCACCAGTTTATCTGGAAGGCTGCTCTTCACTGCTAGCTTGCAGAGATTGCTCCTACTTATACCCATGGAATCTTTCAGAATTATTCTGTTCCTCCTTTATTTCTAAAATAGAATGTGTCAAAGTCTTAGTTTTCTTTTATGATGATAAGGTATCTACTGGAGGGACTAGTTTGTAATGGCCTCATTTTGTGGGTTTGAGTTTTGTTTTTTTCTTTTCAACCCTAGCAAAGAGTTACAGGCGTTTTCCACTTAGGATCGTCATGCTGGCAGCATGTCAGTAGGGCTGCTGTAGCCTTACCTCCGCTGTGGATGGTCTCATCCATGGATTCAGACTTCTCTCCCCAAAAGGCAGATTTTGCAGTTCTCCTGTTGTGACTGTCTTGAGTCAACAGCATCCCTAAATCCTCTGAGCTCACCCATGAGACAATTGGTTTACTTAAATGTCTTTCTTCCCTTGAGACGTACAAACTTGTAATGTACCTGCAGGTAGACATGTAGAGATTTTCTCATCTGGGAGATGGGAAGCTAGTCCCAGCTACCTAAGTTAATTGTGTATTTTATCCTATGACTGTTCACTGTCAAATATGTTAGCACTTTTGTTAGCACAGTGTCATGCCTGGGAGAACCATGGTCCTCCCTCCCATTTCTTTTTCCTTGATATCTGGAATGTTTCATTTGTCTCAAAAGTGACACTGCTTTGGTGAAAGCATTACCTCTATAAATATGGGTGATATGTAACTGAGGAAACTAGCTGAACACATGAGGTACATGTGTATGTATACATACACAAAAGTATAGAGATCTAGGACTTTAAATCAAATTTCATGTAGGCCTCAAACTCAGACTAAAAAGGGATCAGTTTGGGACAGAAAATGAATTTTGGAGGCTTTTCTCTGTATCCCACTGGTGTAAGCTCTGTTAAAATGGCAGCTCTGGTGAGTACCAGACATATATGCCTACTCCTCCCTGTACAGGTGGAAATCTGGACTGTGATTATACAGTTAACGGGGCACAAACTGGAATGATCTGTGCACCAACAGCTATGTGCCATGTCTTTACCTACTGGTCCTATAAAGCCTTCTCACAGAATTTCTGTGCCAATGATATTTGCATTATATCTAAAAGTCAGCCAGCTGCACAAGTCCTTGCCTTTGTTTTCTGAAGTTGGCCTTATTGAACCATGAAAAGGTACATGTTTGGTACAGTGGTCACAGCCATAGATGTCCCATCTACACTATAGGCTGGAATATGCTTAACTGAGACTATAGTATTAAGCTTTCTCTGTGGTGCTTTTGAAAAAGCTTATCTAAAGCTGCTCTCTCTCTGTGGGACTGCATCCAACCAGTCTGAACATGGTCTACTTTGGGTGGAAAGCAGCCTTTAACAAAGACACCTGTATCCCCTGATGTCTAACTCACCATTACTGAATCCTGGCAGTTGGGTACATAAAAGTCAGGCATAGAAGTGTTGAGTCACTACACCCAAGTGTCCTATCAGTCTGGCTGTGAGTGCCACATGATGTGACTGAGGAACCGTGCAGCAGAACAAGAGCCACATTCCAGTCTGCAATATTACAAGCCGCCATAGTAACCACTGGAGCATCCTTCTTTGTTACACCAGAACTACGTATAAAAGGCAAGCAGTCTATTGGGTGTGGTGCATGGCCTCTTACTCTTTCCCTTGGTACCCATTCCACGTTCATCCTGATGTACAGAGTTTAAAAGTCTTAGGAATGGAGAAACTGATCATCAAATTATAATGCTTGGTTCACGTGGTTTCCCCAACACTTGGCACTAGAATGGTTAAGTTAAAAACTAATGTTTACAGTGAACTGGGTAACACTCACACTCCAGCTCACAGCAATGTCTTCTTTGAATTTATTACATGAAATTAAAATAATTTTCATCCAACAGAAGTTGATTACAACACTCTTGCTTAATCTTTAATTTACTTTAGGAGCTTTCCAGAGCTCTATCATTAAGTTTATTTCTTCTAGCAAAGAGTTTGGATTCCTCATCATTATCATAATTTTATACTGGAGTCAGGGATAAAATGCTGGACAGCTCAACAAATATTGTTCCAAAAATAATGTCTGTATCTGTGATGAGTATAATAAAGCCTTTGGGCATAATTACAAAATGTGTATGTTTTCCTCCACCTCTTGCTTCAGCTATGTGTTATCATAACCTCTGTCAACCTATTCACAGCAAAAATGCCATTGAAATCTTGAAATTAAGTTGCTACACTGTAGGGGGGATTAAATGGAAATGTCAGTGTCTCACTATCCTGACTCAGATAAAACCTAAACTTTCTTCAGATAAAAAAGGATGGATTTTGAGAGGTACAGCACAGAAGGAATCCATTCCCTGATATTTTTTATTTCCTAATTTACTTATCTTTATTCTAAATAGAATATGGGAAACATGATGTAGGCTGCGATTACTTAACTGCATAACAAATGTGAGCAGAATTTTTATTAGATAGAGAGGCAAAGGGTTATGCTCAGAAAATGTATCAGATTAAAACCAGCACTGTAGTGTCTGAAATGTTCCTAGGGTGTCACTGGCTTCTGGGTGTCCAACCTGATGTGCCTTTAGAATGACTTGATTTTCTGAAAGTAATATCTCTGTCATATCACAAGCCACTTTGAACTAAACACTGGAGCAAATAGAAGGTATTTTGGCTTGGTATCAAAATATGCAGTTCTCATGGAAAGTGTTACATGCTCTTGCACTATACGGTGGGTGTGTTAAGCTTTCCATCTCATCCAGCAGGAGCCTTGCCATTTTAAAATTTATGCTCTCAGCTCAAGTGATTTTATGTCATGGAAAACTTTAATGATGGAAGGAATTAAGCATTTTCTCCTAATATGGCTTTAATTTTCATGGCTTGCCATCTTCTGGGCTTTCCCAGTGTTTTCTGCATCAAGTGCTCAGAAGATTCACAGGAGCTTGAATATTCAAACACATCTCATGTCCGAACAGGACATGAGTCTTTTCGCACCTCATTTTCTGGTTCTCTTTCTGGTTCTCTCTCTCATAGTTATACAGCAGCCTGGAAGGAGAGACAACACTGTTCCTTAGAAGATCCTATATAAAAAACAAGGACCCCAGCATAACAGAGCTGGATGTAGCAGCCATTGCTAGACACAGACAGCTTGCGCAGTTTGGGTAGGGTGACCCTCAAAGTCCAAGTCAAGTCACACTATTCCAAGCATCTCTTTGAATGGGATACAACATAACTACTGAGTTCAGCTTGAATGCGAAGCTAAGACAGAATTCACAAAGTTACAAGATAATAAAAGTATCATCCATTGTATAGGAGTTTGCAATGGAGTTTTCAGAGCTTGAAATTTGGATTAATGGCAATTAAAGTGGGGTTTTTTAAAGAATTATTTTGAATATCTTATGGGCACCAAGACGCAACTCACAACAGCATGTGTTCTAGTTCTAGTCCATGGTTTATACATGGTGAAAAGTTCACCTTTTGAATTCCAAGTGCTGAACTATCTGAAGCGGGTGAATTTTGATACTGAAAGTAAATGGATGTTGACTGACATTTTGTAGCACTTTCATTTTGAATTGCTCAGTGTTTCCAGAAACTCCTTGTTTTTATTGCAGTTATGACTGCCATCAAGAAGGCTAGAAATTACACTACATGTCTTGTAGAAGCTAAATATTCTTTACTGCCTTGAGAGTTCTTAGAGGAAAATAGGTACACTTCTTGTTTAATCTAAACAAGTATGTGAGATCAATTCTGAACACATCAGAACTTTTGTTGGAGAAATCCTTGTGATGGAGCTTGGCTAATGTCCTTTTGCTGGTTTGGCATCTTGTTCATCTCATTATTGCAGTTCCTATAACGCAAGGACTGTTTTATGGGGAAACTGTGATGCAACACGCCTGGTGCCTCTGCATATGGCAGGACTTTTTTTTCCAGAGGACAAGCTTAATCTTCAAGCTTGAGAAACTCTTTGTGAAAGATGCCAAAAATCCTCTCTGACCAACACTTTTTTATATTTTATGAGTCTCATTAGTTTGTGTTTGGTCATCCACTCATGCATTAACATATGATATCAATAAGTATTACAAGTGTTCACAGTTCATGCCATCCTGTGAAGCACACACAATGAGATGGAAATTACTCTGAGTTAGAACTACAGGAATTATCTTTATAGGCAACTAGAATCATCATCATTCGACCAACTGCTCACAATTTTCCACTCTAAATGAATTTTGACTGGGTTCAGTGCCATTTAATAGGGGACAAGGCCGTGTATCCAAGCACATAGCTTTTTGGTTTGGCTGGCAGCAGTTAAAGGCACTTTAGTCCTATTCAGCCTGCTAGTATTTAATGGCTGTACAGGACTCTGCCTAAAAGTAGGTTGTAAATGTCTATTTTCGTATTAAACATTTAAATCACAGTGCTGGATCACTGTTTCATCTCAGGACACTGCTGATGCCACATGTGGATATTACCTTACCAAACCAGATCTTAGCTAGGTTGGTAATGTCAGAAAACCATCTCTGATCTACTGAAGGCTTTTGCAACTCCAGGTTTGTTGAAGATGGACAGGTGATCTCCATCCAGCACTAAAGGGAGAAAACAATGGGCTCTTGCTTGGCCAGTGTGGGTTGTTGGTTCTCAGAGGAGCTAAAGACTAAATGAAACTCAAAGTGACAAATGACCACTGCATCATATCTTTCCCCTAGTCAACTGTATAATACAGTAGCAAGACAGTTTGGAGAAGTGGAAATAAATGGCCAGACTGCACATTATATGAAACATTGGGTGATGCTTAAATCTTGAGCTACTCATACTTGCTCGTATTAATGTTATTGAATTCAGCACAGAAATAACAGTTATGAGTACCTTTATCTCAAAATAAGGCTGATGGTAGTACAGCCTTTCACATAGTGACTGTGAACAGTCAGATAAATTACGGCAGGACGTTGGTTCTCTCCATCAGGTGAATGCCCTATTCAGTATGTTATTGCACAGGACATTTCATAGAATCATAGAATAGTTAGGGTTGGAAAGGACCTCAAGATCATCCAGTTCCAACCCCCCTGTCATGGACAGGAACACCTCACACTAAACCATCTCACTCAAGGCTTCGTCCAACCTGACCTTGAACACTGCCAGGGATGGAGCATTCACAAGCTCCCTGGGCAACCCATTCCAGTGCCTCACCACCCTAACAGGAAATAAATTCCTCCTTATATCCAATCTAAACTTCCCCTGTTGAAGTTTTAACCCATTACCCCTTGTCCTGTCACTACAGTCCCTGATGAAGCTGTATGCTTTCAGGTCTCCTTTTCTTTTTTTTGTTTCTCTAGGAAGAGAGGGTGTTAAATGAGAATTTATGAAGACCCAAATAGTCACAGAAATAATATTTTTTTGCAAGTGACTGATCTACCCTCTACTAGCTTTACTATCCAGCTCTACTAGAACTCAGTCTTTACTATACATTTATGTGTCCTTAGATAAGAAGAGATTATCCTTTTCATTCAAATTGGACTAATGATAAAGGGATCCAGTACTACACTAAACTTTACATATTATTTTACTGTATTATAGATATAAGTTTCAGCAAATCTATAACTGATATAAGTTTCAGCAAATCTATAACTGTTTCAGAGAAGTGGCAGAAAAGATCCCAAATTTCTCATGAAAACTCTCAAAAAATCAAAATTTTTTTTATTTATCCTCATTCTAAAACAATTTGAACACTCTTGAAACAGATTGGAAATTTGCCAAGTATCATATGAGCAGATTACACAGATTATAAGAATTTACAAACTGCTGGGGCCTCCTCAGAGCTGCAAGTGACCAAAGGCTTTACCATCCTAGCATGCAACTTTTCTATGCTTACTTCCATCTCTTGGATGTGTTTATTTGGGATGTTTGTTTTACTTTGGCCCAAATCATCAAATCTGTTAAGGTGATGCAGTATAGATTCAGAAGGTGCCTCACGCATGCCCAGTCTCAGGACATCAGTGCTTAAGCATTGTGGTCTGATGCCGCAAGTGGAACTCATATTCTTACGTCATGTGCAGTGAATGAAAATGTATAGGTGCCTACAAATAATGTAAAGTCCAGCTGGAGACCTACTGCTACTTATTCATTCCAGGGATTAAAACTGGATCCAGTATTCTTTAGCATCTTTATTGATGACTTGGGCAATGTAGCAAAGTCACTATCAGCAAGTTTGCAGATGATAAGAAGCTGGCAGATGGTACACCAAATGGTTGTGCCGCCATTCCGGGGGTCCTGGTCAGGATGGAGAAATGAGCACAAAAAAAAGACAAAGGAGCCAATTCGGTATGAGCAAAATGACAGAACACCCAACTGTATTTTCCTATAAGATTATGGTCTGGCATGCAGACCTGCAAAAAGCAGCTAGTGCCTTTCCATGATCTCTAGACTCCCTCGGGCAGAGAAAGTGATCCCACCTAGGCACAATGACCTTTTCTTGTAACAGCAAATGAAGCAGAAAGAGACCTTCCCTTCCTATCGCTTTCCATTCCCCCCAGAATAAGACACCTATGGAAAGTACAGGAGGAACAGTATAAATCTAAGTTGCTCCCTGTCCAGGATAATGACCCTGCTGCCCTTCTGACAAAGTTGACTATAATTTGTATGTGAATTCTTCCTTCAGTAATAATTCTTCTTTTCCTTCTGGGAAGAAAATACTCAACAATGAGCTCTGTTATTCCACAATTTACGGTCGCTTCAAACCTAACAGCAATTAGTGAGGCTGCTCAACAGCTGACGGAGGTGTAGTATACACACTCCTCCTTGGGAGTTTTTTCTCTTTTCTCAGTGAACCTTATTCTGGAAATAAATATATCAGTCTTTGGGGTAGCCTTAGCACTCAGTAGGTGATGTTCCACATTGGTTGAATTCACCTTCATTTTATATTTTCACTTGTGTATACTGTGAAGTGTATTTCAAAACAAATGTTAGGTTTATCTGCAAGACTGGAGTTGGAAAGGAAGAGAATTTTTCTTTCTCTGAAACTGTGTACCTCTGAGAGCATGGACCAGGCCCCAGCACTTTGGAAGTTTAAACCAATAAGGATGTGAGATAATTGTGCACTTGAGGATGGCTGATAATAGAAGTATTGCAAGATTGACAGTTTCATTGCTGGCTGATGAGTAGTGGCAAATGATTATTGCTTTTTGTAAGAGCTATCTCCTACCAGGCTAACAGCCATCAGAGGCTGAAAGAGCATCTTGGCTAAATTAGGTGGTCAGTAGGATAGCAGTAATACTATGTAAGAGATTTGATAAAGCCACCAAAACTGCGGGCCAAAGGGGATTACATTGCAAGGATATGCAATACTAACTCAGATCTCTTGAGTTAGTATTGAAGTCCATGAGAGAAGAGTGAGAAGGACTGACGGGTTCAAGCATCTAGTACTCCTAGTAAGTGATAAGTTATTATTGAAACATTAGAAGAGGTGGAACACTCTGGAGCTCAGGCTGTCTCTCTTGACTGTGTTGGGAACAAAGTATGAGTGGGTTCCTGCCTTTGGCATCTCAAGTTCAGAAAAAAATCAGAAAAAGCTGTTTCAGGCATCCACTCATATCCAGTAAGTGAAAGAGGTGGTCAACAGAACTGCGAAAAACAGTACAACACAAAAGTTTTGCACTTACCTTATGAGAATGTATTGATATGTCACTTATCCTGCCCTAGGGTAGAGTGATACATTAAAAAAGGTGCCTTCCTGGCTTGCACAATGAAGTCTATGTAGTTGAAGTTTTCTTGGGGGCCACAGTATTTTCTCAGGTCTAGGCTACAGATGAAAGGTATTGCTGGGGCAGCTCTAATGCCAGGACAGGTACAGTTTAAAAGTAGTTATTTGTGGGGAAACATACTTTAGTTGTGTAATTTACACCATATGGCCAAGTGCCTTGGCTCTGACTGTGCCAAAACCAGATACCTAAGGAATAATGTAAGAACTGGGGCTACATATACTGTTATTTTCTCATGGTGCTTTGGCAGACTCTGACAATTTGAGGCTCAAGAGCTTTATGAACCTGACAATGTATTTAATATTGTTCAATAGATCTTTTTGCTATGAATCAGTGTAATTATTTTTTGGATCCATGCAAACCTTTAGCACCCACAACATTTTGTTTCAAACCTACAATGGCTAGTTTGATTTGAGTTCCTTTACTTCATGTGTTATAATAAAAGGCAAATAGATATTCCCTATGGATTTATTCCTCAAAAGATAAAAGTAACAGATATCTTTTAGGGATTTCCATTCCTCCATCATATTAGATTTTTGACCTCTGATATTATCCACTGTATCCCCCAACCAGTGAAGTTAGAGTTGAGTGGTTATGATAGTTAATGTGTCTTCAGTTATTATGAAAATTTCATTCTAGATTTTTCAAGGAATTAAAAGGCAACTTAAATTTAATTTTGTACATTCTGTTTCTGAAAACTTTCCTGCTTACCTTTTCTATGCAGGTCACACAGAGAACGGGAAAATGGTTAAACTCCATACACCAGATGCAAAAGGGTGCATTTTATACGTTCAACAGGTAGGAAGCTATTTGGTAAAATTTACCACATCTGTTAATATGAAAAGCATTTATGAATATTTTTCTTATGGCCAGTGTAACTTTGCTGTAAAGTTGTAGGCTTTCTGTGTAAGTCATAGAAAGCTTTGATGTGTTTGGGGTCTTATTGTCATACAGTATAAGAAAGAGTGGTTCCATTTCAGCGATCATGAAGCAAGTTCATGTATAAAAGTGCTCGCTCCTCCAATCATATTTTGACTGGCATATTCCTTTAAATGACTTCCAGATACAGAGACCTATCTGAAGTAAAATAGCTCAACATCATGATTCTGATTCTGGACCAGATCCTAAACCAGTATGACACTGTTTGGGATCAGGCACTTGCAGGGTTTAGCCTTCTTTTAGTTAGTCCAGAAAATGGGCACAGTAGAGAAAGAGAAGAAAACTCCTCTGATGTAAAATGTAAGGACGCTAAGTCATGGAAATTACATATGTGAACAAATATATGATGATAGCTTCCTAAAAAAAATGTCAAACACAGACACTAAACAAAGTTTTAATGTAGCTTTGTGGCCTTGGTCTCTAAATTTTATCTTTCATCTTATTGTCAAGAATAAACTGCTGTAAACCGTGACCATAGAAAGCACTTTAGATTTAAAGTGCTGCAAGTACGTCTTAATTTGAGACACTTGCATGCTCATGAAGAAAATCCATAAATCTCTCTGGCTTCACAAAAGAGAGATTATTTTTCCAAAGGTCTATACTTGGGTTTTGAATAAAAGCCATTAGCATCCATAGTGAATATTTTGTGTAACACTGAATTAAATTTATCCCAAGTTTGAATGAATAAAAATTATGTAATTTTTGTGATTGCTGTGCATTGTCTGCTTTTGCCTATCTCCTTAAAATTTTTTTAAGTTGTTAATAGCAGATTAAAGATCCAAAATTCCTACCCGATGGGATTGTAAAGTATAATTTCTCAATCTGGGTCGTAATCTGTCAATGTTAGAAGTGTTTACTTTGGTCAAAGATGGTACTCTGTGTTTTGAGATCTATTATGCAACTGTTTTGATGTAGAGGATCTGCAATTGTATATGTAGCCAGTGAAGGGAGATAAAACACTGGATGCCCACTTGACTGGATTCAATTGCAGAGATTCCAGCTGATTCAGATGGGCTCTGAGTCTTGTGACTGGTGGATAGCAGGATTCCTGCATATACCTACCTACTCCCATTCACCATGCAGGTCCAGGTGTCCTTGTGTATCTTGTGGTCAGGCCTGGTAGACACCATGCATGAGAGAGAAATTAAAATAGCACATTCCCATCCACTATAGTGTTTGGCTTAGGCTGAGAAGACGGGAGTAAGACTTGGATAAAATTACTGGACAAAAGACATATTTTCCAGGTTATGCTAAAGCAGTAAAATAAGCAAGTTAATACTAACTTTTCTCACTCTACAGAATACTGTGAAAAGCCTGATGTTAGGCAACTAGACACAGAGGTTTATTGGAGCTACATGACTACAGCAATGCCTTGAGAACTTACTTAATTTTTTGTCTTCACACAATTGAAAACTGGGTTTAGGGTTACAGCAGGAGTGAATGAACAAGATAAGAAAAAGAGGCACCTCTCTGAGTGCTATGGACCTTCACTCTTACTTGAAACCAAGAGTTTTTGCAAATGATTGAACCTTTTTTCAGTTATTAGAAGCATTATGAGAAAGCTGATTTCAATGGCATTTCTGCATGTATAATAGAAATTGGTTATTATAAATTTATAGCCTCAGAACAGGTAAACTAGCTAAAATCAGAAATAAATACATTTCAATATTTTATCAAGTCTTAATCCTAAATAATAATTTCACTCAGCATCATTTTACTGAAACATTGATTTACTTATTGTTCATTTTTCTCATGTAATAATAATTTCATATTGTACCGAAGAGTAGAAGTTTGATTATATATTCAAAGGAGAGAGATAAAGTGAATAGTATCTAGGTTGTCTGCATACAGCTGTGCTATATGATTATTTTCATCTTAGAAACAATGTTTCCACAAGATGTTTAAATCTGGAGATTTCTGTGGTCTCAAAGTTTATGGAGTATTTTTCTATACAATGAGAATGTAAATGAGGGGGGATAAGAGGAATTAAAGCAAATGCAACTCAAACATTGATGTGGCCAGGACAAATATTGTACAAAGCTAAAAATGCCCTTGGAGATGAATGAGATTGTATGGAAATCATATGTGAAATTGCAGTGAGATTTTCCTGAAAAGTAGCAGATGGTTTTAATTTCACTTTTTTTTTTTTTTTTTTTTTTTTAATCTCAGTTTCTTGTAGACGAAAAGAAAGATGGGAAAATAACCTGGTAAATAGCACCATGCACTTTATGTTATTTAGAAACATGAAAAAACACTCCAATATCCTATAGTATACAACAGTTTTCCTCAGAACAACGATTTATAGCTGCTCTGAAGTTTTTCATGGAAGATTACATCTCTTTCCACCTACTACTACATGAATAGGATATTTTTTCATTTTGAATCACTGCTAGCATTATCCAACATTCAACATCCATCTATGCAAAAGCATAGTTTACTGGGCTCAAGTAAAGTGAGCAGAAACCAATCATCCATAACACAGTCCTGCAAAGAAAATACTCTTTCAGGAGCTTCTGATTTTGCCTTTATTAACTTTAATACGTGTATTTGAACAGATTCCATTGTACCTTCTAGGCTCTTGACTGGTGGATTTATTCAATAGCCATCATGCAAAATTCTTGTTACTAATACTATTTTAACTCAAGAGAAGTTGGAAGGGTTAGACATGATCTGAATATACTCAGCAAATTATGTTCTTGCAGAAACTTAGGTAGCAAAATATCCAATTCTAAGGCTTTTCCCAGGAGGCTGGCACTGGAGTAGTCAGCTCAGAAAAGACCACTATTATCTTTATGCGTTATTAATATATCTCTATTACATCTTTTAGCTACCTGGGGAATTTTGTGTCTCAAATGTCATACAGTATTTTCAGGCATATAAACCTGTACTTTCCTAGATTTTAACTCTTAAGTTTGGCATACGTAGTAATCTGGATATCTAAATGGTTTCTTGAAAAGCTGTCCATGCAGGCAGCACAAAAAGGATCTACTCACTGATCCTCCATGGAATCAAACATTTTTAAAAGATCACTTTGGAACAACTCTTTCAGGGCATTGCATCTAGAATGTTATTTAGATTCGCATTGTCAAGTCATGGTGAACTGTGAATCCATGGACTGTAGCAGCTAATCTTGGGGTGCAAATTGCTCTACTTTGAAAGTAACATGCCAGACAAAGGAATGATGCTGCTTACCATTTCAAGACTTTCAATACAGTTGACTTCAATGTTTAGTAACAGATGTTGGGGAATGGTTTAATTTCAGAAAGCCGCTTTATAAGAATTTCTAATTTTCGGAAGATCTAAAGCAATAAACAAATTATACTTCCTTTGTATGAGAAAACTTTTCAGTTTTTTTTAGCTCCTTCAATAATAGGGTTTTTGCTTTAATTCTTCTTTTGATATCTAATAGAGATTGATGATGAATGTACCAGAACGTAATTGGCAGGATTTTCATGTATTCTCTCTCTGCCTTTTTTTTTTACCTCTTTCTCTTTTTTTGTGTTTCATTGTCCTAATGACAAGCTAATAACAAGCTTTTGGCTTTCTTACCTCAGAAGTGAGTTGTGTAGTTCTATGATTTAATATTTCTCTGCACTGGGAATGAAGTTATTCAGGATTTTTTTTTTTGTGTACAGGTTTATTGAACAAAGCTTGAAAATGAGCCTTTCTCAGAGCTCTCTCAAGATCACTCAGACATGCTGAAGATATCACCTTCACCCACTACAGTTATTTTTATTGACATAGAAAGTAACAATAAGCTAAACTCCTGTTATTCTAGATACAGGTTTTGTAGCAAAGCAACAAGCTTAACTAGGCAGACTCAAATTGCCTTTGTAAGTACAATCAAAGTTTCTAACTTGATGAAACTGTTCAGGTAAAATTCCCAAATCCAGTGCCTACACATACAGCAGCATCACCTGCCAAGAAGATTTTTTTTTTTTTATGTAAGATTACTTGTTAGGTCATTTTATTACATGCCTTATCTTCTGTACATATCCCATCCCATCGAGATTTTTATGTCCTACCAGTTATACAGAATAAAAAGTTGTTGCTAGAAAGTGGCACAGAGATCTGCAAAATAAAAAATATCATCTCTGAGAATATGTTTTCTGTATAGCGACCTGGCAGATAAGGCACTGCTGAGGAGTCATCAAAATTCACTGTGTAAGTAACTTGGTAGGGTAACAAATTCTGAAGTAATAAAAAAACCCCAGAAGTGCTTCAAAATAAAGCCACCTATAAAAAGATTCCTGCTTTTAGCATACTTGTTATTCCCCATATTGCTGCCAAGATTATTTGTAATTGCAGTTCTTTTCACATAACAGATTTTATAGTCTGCAATTTGAACTAGAGTGGGCTTTACTTGTAGTGAAGGAGATTTTACTTGTGTGTCCATGTTGATTCTCAGTAGCTCTCATTTGTTCTAATTATCAGGACTCATTAGTTGACTAGATTTCCCAAATCACAGTCATCATATGTTTACATCCATTACTATAGAAATTCCTTGCCAAAAAACTTCATCGTAAAACACTCAAAAGAAGCATGAAAGCATGTGTTGCTGTGCAACTTCTAGCACTTTGGTTCCTGCCTGAAAGAGCTATATGGGAACACACTTTGTGTCTGGTCCAAGAACTAAGTTCAGAGAGACTTTTAACTAACTGATGAAGCCTCCTATAGTAAACTCTGCACCAAAAGCGACAGCTGAAGGGGACTTCAGAGACAGAATTTTTGAGGGGCTGTGAGAATTCACTGTTGAAATAACTTGGAAGTAAGACCAATTTTACAATGGGTGAGATTCTGAAACACTCAGGCTGCAATTGTGTAAGGGCATAAGGTTCACCCACTCTCCTGCTGTTCCTCTTTCCTACTGCTCCAAGGGCAACTGTCTCTAGGGATTTGCCAGGGAAAATGATTGCAACCTGCTTTAGTTGTGAGCAGTGCTGTCTGTAATGTCTACATCAATGTCCCTGGTCTAAACGGGGAGAGGGTGGGGAACCTTCATCAATGCAGGGCAGGAAAGCTGTTAGAGAGCACACTCAACAGCCAGGAGCCTTCTCCAAGACTCAGGTCTTTGCAAAATACAAGAGCTCACAAATAAATGACAATTGCTAAAAAGAGGCTAAAGAGGATTAGGTTAAGGAACTGTAAAAATAAGTGTTTAGCTGTTCTTCCATCACAAACCTACCATCTCATTTTTAATGACTAGCTGCATTCTGCCATCTACTTTTCCATTTATCAAGCAATAAACACCTATCTGGACATCCAGTACTGGCTTCAGAGTAAGTCCTAAGGAAAACTATTAGCCAACTTGAAAACTTCCAACCCAGCCCCTCTCCTAGTTTTGTGTAGCCCTTAGGCTCTGAGCGGTATCTGAGCTCCGTGCTGTCTTCCTTTTTAAAGATGCATGGAATTGGTTCTTTTGTCTAGATTTGATCAAAATATTTCTAGGCACTGAAATAGAGATTTCATTTTAATTCAATGAATAACATTTTCTTTTTTGAATGAAAATCATGTGTCTTTTTTAAAATTTTGCTGAAAATGCTGGGTTTTTTTCAAATGTGACTAGGAACCCCCCCCCAAAAAAAAAAAAAACCAAAACCCAAAACAAACCAACAAAAAAAAAAAAAAAAGGAAAAACCCCAAAAGAACAAAAAACCTCTAAAACCCAAAGGTACAATCTGAGAGGAATGAATTTTGCCTTCTCGCTACCTTTGTTGACTTTTTTCCACTTTATCCTCATACCTCTTATTTATTTGCACCAAAGAAAGAGTGGGGTATTCAAGCAGGTAGCTTTTAGAAATGGGCTGAAAAAGCCAAGACAGGCTGAACTGCTTCCCTTTCTCAATGGGTTAAGTGCTGTTACATTGTTTTCTTCTATATTCAGTCAGAATCCATGAGCTGATGGGTCAGTAGCTCACTTTTGTTCTTCTATTTAGCATTGTAGTTTAAACCGAGCCATCAACTAAGTATTGTGCAGCCACTTGCTTGCTCTTCCCCTTCCGCCTTGCCAGATGGAATAGGGAGGACAATCGAAAGCCTGTAAAAGCCACAGATTGAGATAAGAACAGGAATGGGGCATCCACAACTTCTTGGGGCAATCTGTGCCAGTGTCTCACATTAGATGCTCTACAGTGGAAATAAAAATACTTAGATTCTGCTGAAGCCTGCTGGATGCTTGTAAGCTTAGCACCATGGAAACCTTTATTGTAGTTGTGATTTTTTTTGCAGAAAAGGCTAATTTTCTCAACAATTCTCAGTTTCAATCATAATAATGAGCTTTTAAGAATATATTGATGCCATGCTTAGGTTAAAAAACAAAGGGAATACTTCAGTGCCTGATTTCTGTATCTTTTGTAACTTCATGCTCCTCCTCTCCATCTGAGCTACTCTCCCGTAATCACTGAAAGCATCGTTTAGCCAGTAATACAAGTGAGTTACCAAAATAAGCAACAGCACAGTTGTAGATCAACTGGTGAATGACACAACTGGGAGCTAGACAGATTTTGAGGTATCTTGAACCCAAGTGTTTTCCTGAAGGTGTTTTAGTACTGAAGAAGCTTGCCATTAATGTACATAAGGCTTTACTACAGCCTGGGAGGCTGTCTTGGTTAAGTAGCCATTTAATGCCTTTTCAATCATAGTCCAGGATCAGAAGCAACTTTAAGTTATTACCAACTGGAAAATGGCTATTGACCGCCTGTGGGTCAAATGTGTTGGTGGTCTTCTGTTCCTAACAGAGAAGAGTTCACATCACACACATATACTTGGGGTCATGCATGCACATACATCCCCTCCTGCCCTCTAACTACCAGAGCAGACACTAACCACCTTCCTCCTGATGGCCTTAGTTGAGAGAAGGATTGAGGTTTATCAGGAAGTTCTTGCAAGGAAACAGTAACTGTGAAAACAAGAGTGTTAAAAGAGGAATGTCCCTAGTGCAAAGGAAAGGAAAGAATATATTCTTTGTTCCTGTGTCAGCTGTCCAACTTGGTCACTGCTAGTATTTCACTTTCACCCCGAAGAGCAGCTAATTGTTTATGAAATGACCGTGTTATTCCTGCCCTAGTAACCTTGTCTGGAAGGCCACCACATGCATTTATTATTCTCTGAAGGAAAATGTTCTTTCTGACATCTGTTCTGCATTTGTTTTCCTTTAATTTTCTTTAATTTCCATCACCCCCTCCCCAGATTGCTCATCTCTGTTGGTCTGCACAGGGTGGCATGGGCTGTGCTAGTCCTACAACCTTGCCTATCTTCAACTAGATCTTTTCTGTGGTTCTGCTGTCTTGCATTGTAGTCTGGTAAAAAAGGACAGAGAAGGGGACTGCGAAATTGCCTTCTCCATCATCTCCCTCCTGTGACAGACTTTGCATTCCCTCAATTACGTATTCCAGTTTACAGTTGTAAGAGTTTATATTGAGACTGTGTTGCAGACAAAGCCTCCTCTCCTTCTCTGCTTTCAGGATTCATTCTCCTCTTTCTCCTAGTGCCAGAGAATGCAAAAGCACTGGCAAACCACGATCTCCTTCCCATGTCATTTTCCAGCCAGCAATAATGAGCACCTACATCATCAGTTCCTGAGGTTCTAAAAGTATAAGAAGGCTTTGCAAGAAATGCAAGTGACCACAATGTCCTTCTCAGTGAAAAAGCTTTATTGTCAGCCATAACTGCTTTCAGCCCTTTCAGATTTCTTTTGATAAGCGATCTAAGAGAATGGCCTGGCTGTTCCCCAGGGAGTCTTTGGTCATCTTAACAGTGACATTTCTTCAGCAGCACTATTTAAGTGACTGACACCATCCCCTGCCCTTTTCCAGCATTTTATGCTTCAGCCTTGGCATCCTCTGCCCTGTGCTAGTATGTGTGAATCGTCACATATGGAATCTGATTTGGGAGGGTTTTTCAGGAGTGAAAGGAGGTTTTTAGAGAAGATCTGGGTCAATAAGTGGTGATACAAATTCTCAAAACACACAGTACAGAGCAGCAACAATTTAAACTGGTTTGAGCAGGACCTTCTAGCATTTATACACAGGAGGCTTAATTGTGGGTTTAGCTCAGTGGGTATAAAAGCAATGCTACATATTTGAGATGAAAGGAGATCTTCATCACTCAATCTTGGTACAGGAGAGAAGTATTGGAGAGTAAAGCAGTGCATGAGGATTTACATACATTGTGTCCCTTTATTCCATGAGATTAGTCACATGAATCCAGGTCATGTGCATAAGAATGTGGTCACACCTGCAGAAATCTTTACTCTTCACTCTAGACTTTAACTATACCTAACCTCCAAGACCTTCTTTTTGGATTTGTTCTTCCCAGGGGCACTCCAAGGGCATATCCATAAAAACAAAGGCAGGGTGACCATTTCTCCTGCCTAACTCACACCTTGCCCAGTGAGGAGAGCTCTTATGGGTTCTTAAACTAGTCAGTCTCTACCTCTAGTTTTTATGAATCCTCATGGACAGGCTCCAGGGACAAAGGCTGTGTTGGCAAGAAATTAGTGGCCTTATTTTGCACAGTCAATGAGACAGGTTGTAATATTAGTCAAGTAGTTTTATTTCAAAGTGTGTGCATTGAAAGTCTGGTTGCCCTCAGGAAATAAAACAGAATCTTTCAAATAATTCCACAGTTGTTTCATAATCTCTTATTTAGGAAGCTGCTACACGCTTACCCTTTTGTTGGGAGATTTGTAAAAATACTTCACTTTTGTCATAATTTAGGCTGTTGCTTCAAGTAGCCTATATAAAATTATAATATTTTTTCTTCTCTTGTTTAGTTTGGCTGAGACCTGTTGTTAGTTTCTGAGAAACAGCTATGGGACTTGGCAGTGCAGAGGCAATTGGTATCCCTGATATCTTAAATGATGTGAGGCAGCACCTGGCTGATTTTATATGTTGTTAATGGCGCACAGATAATAAATACATAATAAATACACACTGATAATAAATATAGAAAGAAATTTAGCCAGGTTCCTTACTAGCAGGATACACAGGGTTTCAAAGGAAAAGAAGTTCTCTGCATCAATTGTGAAAGTTGTTTTTAAGACAAATGCTGTCTCTCCCTGAGGTCTCCTCTAGGTTATTTGGCTTTTTCTTGCTTTGTTTCATTTCAGCTTCTAGGATGTTTACTGCTGCATATGGCATGTATTCATTCATGTTTGTCAGTGCCGAGTTTTATTTACTGTGTTGCAGCCTGATTCCAGAAGAAACACAGTTCTTTTCTGCTCATTCGCTTGATATAATCAGTGAATGCAGCCTGCATACTGTTTTCCATCTGTGTCAGTCATTTATATAGATTAAAACCAGCAGAGGTCCAAGTAATGGCGTTGTGGGGAGGATTCTCCACAGTGGGGTGGCTTGCTTTACAAGTCCTCAGATTTCACTTTGTTTGTTTACCTTTTCTAGTCTGTGCATTCACCACTTACATGTTAATAGATTCGGAGAAGATTTCACTCCAACATCCCCATAGCCTCATCTGTAATATCAGTCAGTGTTGTTTGCTTATTCTCTTCTAAAACTCAGTAATTTGTGTTTCATTAAAAAACATCATCCTTAGGGTTTTTTCCCTGGCCGGAAATGCCCTTATGGGATGTAATACATTAATCTCAATGAATTCCTAAAACGTACCTATGCAGATCTTAAAGCTATTTTGATGTTATACTGTTTGGAGGTAACTAATATTACTCTTGAAATGTCTATAATATGAACACTTTATGTCTTTGAAAGCCTTGCAGCAGTAAGATTCTGTTCATTTCAGTTACAATTTCACTATATCAGTAAATATGGTTTATCTTCTAGTGTCATTTCTTTAAGTTCCTGGTGTCAGAGGTTATGGGCTATATTTTCACACATTTGCCTAATATTTATGCTTCAAGTGTCTGCCATACAGTTTTCTGTTAAAGATCATATAAAAGTGAATTTGAAAGAGCTGCATTTGAAAGGAGAATTATTAGCCCAAGTGTTCTGTATCAGTGGAACTACTCCCTCCTCCACCAGCAATTTGATAAGAAGGAATGGCTTTACTCCAATCTAAATTAAAGCTGAAAAATCAGTCCTATTGCTAGAGTGGCAAAACTTTCTAATTTCAGAAGAACTCTTATTTTTTTCAGAAGAGCATGCTACTGTGTCTTAACTCTGCTGCATGTGCTTAGAATAAAAAGGTATCTAGATGTGTAAGTATTTAGGCTAAAGACCTGTCTTTGTTCTAGTGATCATCCTTAGCTTTGTCACTATTTCCTGTCAATTAAATTGAGTGTGTTAGCACCTTCTTTACCTGGACTTTAAATAAAACTGTGACTTCTAAGGCAGTAAAGCAGCAGTATTAAATGATTGACAGACACTGGCAAGCTGATTGGTGCCTGGAACCACAGAGGTGTGAGGAAACAGATTAGATTTAAGCAAGTTTTATGCTAGTAGGGTTGTATGATTGTGAGAAAAAATTTGTTCTAGAAGCAGTAGTGAAGATGGGTGTTCCCATTGCAGAGGAGGAATATTTACATTCATAATTCCTTTTTTTGCTTTGCCCAAACAGAAGGATACCTTATAATGTGCAGAAAAGAGCCAAAATGTATGTTGCATGTACTTGGGATTTAGGGGGGTTAGATAACAAAATGCTGATCTTACCATTGCCCTAAGAACTAGATAGATCTGTCCTCATTGGATATATGTTCCTAAGCATCCTAGTCCATTGACATTAAAGTACGGATGAAAACATGGCATCTTTAGAGCCTTGTTGGCTTTCATAGAATATTTTAGGGATTCTCTGGTGTGTAAATCTGAGTGCGGTTTCAAGGTTTGTCATCCGGACTAAATATCGTTGTGGCAAAAGCAGATAACCTTTCTCTCTATAGGAATAGGTATATAGATATGTTAGCTACATAATGTATGGAAAAGTACATCTATAATATGCAAATAAACCAGAGATTTTATGCTGGTTGTTGCCTTAAGAGTACCCCAAGGATACATGACCCTTTACACAAAACAAAACCCCAACATTTGTTTGACCATCAGGCTATCTGGTTCCAACAGGAGCTACTACAAACTAAAACCTGCTTTTAGCATGTGAAAACTGAAAGTGCAGTGTCTGCTCTGAAAAGAGTCAATAATTTATTGCTCTTGGTTAGATCAACCCTTAAGGCATTTCAGTAAACCAAGGAAGGGTCTTTCAGCCAATTATCAAGAAGCTATTCTTTGAAGGCATATTACAGTGTCTATAAATCTGCAAATGTGTTTCTTAGTTGTTCAGTTAGAGCTGTAATCAGTTACCATACCAGATGAGCTCTGAAGTCAGCAGATCAGTTACACATTCCCAAGAGGATTTCTTTTCTGTCTTATCTTTTCTATTTCTCTGAAACACATTTAGGATTTCACATATTCAAAACATACTCATCTGAGCAGCTGCTGTGTCAAATGAACAAAGCTAGGGAAGATAATGAAGTACAGTTTTGTTGATATTTACTAATCTGGCTTATCCATGCCTGAAGTCATCTCTGCATGGAAGCAAAAACTTGTTCCTGTTCAGTAAAGAGATTTTTCGCTGTTACAGACAATGTGTTATATCCCAGAGATTATGAAATGCTGCCAAATCATGTGTTTCATCACTCTCCAGGAGAAACTGCACTGAATCTCATGCACAAGAAATAACTTGCAGGAGTGGCCAACTGGCATAAAAGTAGTGTGGTTTAAATGGAAGCTACTTGAGCACCTAAGAGATATCACTGGATGTGTGTATTATTTGAAATAACCTACAAACCTTTGTTTCTATAACCAAAACATTAATGAACTTATCGATCCAAGTATAGCACTGTTCTATTAATCCGGTCTTGCCTTGTGTATATCTCTGGAGGATAACCTTATAAAGATTCAGATGAAGCAGGGGCTACCTAAGAATTGCTAGAATCTCTTCAAAGCATTAAAATAAATGTCTAGACCATGCAATGTAATTTTTACAAGATGCAATAATTCAAATAATAAATAAAGCAAATTGCAATGCATTCAACAGAATTATGTGGTTGAAATATTAAGAAATAGCAAATTGTAGTAGCTTAGATGCTGGATCCTCTCAAAAACTCCCAGTAAGTTTCAGATGACACCAAACTATGGGTGGCAGTTGACGTGCTGGAGGACAGAGCTACTCTTCAGACAGATCTAGAGAGTCGAGAGAAATGGGATGACAGAAACTTTATGAAGTTTTTATAAGGCATGAGTGAACTCCTGCATCCAGTTTTGGGCTCTCCATTACAAGAATGACATTGACAGATTGGATCAGGTCCTGTGGAGGGCCACCAGGAATGTCATTGGGCCAGAGCACATGATGTGTAAGAAGAGGCTGAGAGAGCTGGGCTAGCATAGCCTGGAAGAGAGATAGCTCAGGGCGATCTCACTGCTGTGTGCAACTACCCAATGGGAGAGTATAGAGAAGGTGAAATTAGTCTCCTCAGAGGCAGACAGTGAAAAGATGTGAAGTAATGGACACAAGTTGGAATGAAGGATATTCGGATTGCACATGAGGAAAACTTTCTTCATTCTTTACAGCAAGGGCAATCAAACATCGGAACAAGGGCTCAGAGAGGCTGTTAGATTGCCGTCCTTACACTGATTTGAGCAGATGGTGTCATGTGACATCCAGAGGTCGCTTTGAACCTAATCCATTCTGTGATTTCACGTTTCTCAGAAGGGCTCTGCTGGCCCCTCTTGTAGGAACAGCCTTCTGTTGCTACCTGTGTTTGCCAGCTGTGTGTTGGAGATAGTCTTTGAAGGCTTCCTCAGGTTGTTGTCCTACTTTCAAATACCCACACATCAGTTGGTGTCACTGGGTTCTGTTCAGTAGAAAAGTTTTTGGGTTTGGTTGTGGTTTTTTTCATGCTCCTAGTCAGTCTTTCTTTGGAAATTTATCCTCATGGGCAAAAGACAGAAAGGAAAACTGCATGATCTTGGGGCACAAGACACTTATAATTCAGACTGCTTGTGTGATGTTAGGGTAGTTAATGGGACTGAGATTTCCAAGTGATGAGTTATCTTCGTCTACTTTTATGCAATAATAGTGATCAGCCTGGATTTTCAGCCTACTGAAGAATTTGAATTCTTTCAGATGTTAAAAGCTGGGCTCCCTGAAATACCAAACCTTCCAAAAAATCATTGGCCACTTTGAAAAATCCTTCTTTAATCTCCTGGCTTCTTCTGAATAATAGGAAAGGTAGAGAGATTGTTTTTTGTTCCTTAACTCCCTTCCCTTTTTTTTTTTTTTTCCTTGTGTTATACTTTGTGAGCCAGGAAGATCATAGATTTCTACGCTATGTCCCAATTGCAAATTTGGACTTCATCAGCAGTGGATCAGCTCCAGAGAGGGAATGAGAGTAGTAGAAGAGACAAATCAGCATGGGAAAATCTTTCCTCCTTCCCATTCTCTAGGGGCAGGTTCCAAAAACACATGGCTTTTGGCTGTCAGCTTGCTTTTGGCATCTGTACTCCAGCTGAGAGCTTGTTTGGCCTTGCATGCTTTGATACAGTAACAACACAGCCCACATTTCTGCTGATTAATCATTTGGTCATTCCATATCTTAACCAGCTGTGATCATGAGCTATTTTTCCCTGCAAAGGTTAGAAATATCACTGTTCATCATCTTCATATTCTTTACTCGCTTTGTATAATGGCTGAAGGGTCTTATCTAAGCAGGTGTTGAGGGTCCACACACCTACTGAAGGCAGGGAGGGGTGCAGATGTCTGTCCCCACTCAAAATCAAATATTATCCCCCTACCCTTCAAAGATCATAACAAGCAACGGTTTAATTCATCTCATGAGGAGCTATGCTCTGAGTCCAATTTTGTCCTAGGAGTAGGAATCCCCATATCTATATATTTAATTTGTGCTTTAGTTTTGGTATTTGGGGGCTGCAACCCACTGCCAGCAGATGGAAAATGTCAACCAAATGCACTTCCTTTATGACTCATGCACCCTCTGGAGTATGTCACAAGTAAGCCCTCCACAGAAGATTTATCTTAAATAAAGGAAGATTGTGCTGATAAACTGTTGTAGCTTTTTTGATTTCTTTAGAACCATTTCAGTAACTCCTGCTACTTGTTTTAGTCACTGGGCTGGAAGCTACTGGCAGTGTTATTTTAAAACAGAGAAGTACAAGCTTCCTCCCTGGAAATGACAGTGTGGTCTTCAAGTAATACCGATTGCAGCCAAATGGATGTTAACGCACAATGAATTTTTTCCAGTGATTCATTGGAAATCACATAATAATGAATGAACCCTCACATAGGCAGTAGTATTTTAATTTTTAATGAAAATGCCCAATATGTTTCATCTCTTTTTTCTTGTGTTGAGAACAATGGCCTTTATTCTTCAGGAATGCACAGGTTATTTTTTTCTCTCCTATTTTGCTCAAAGTGACTGGTCTATGTTTTGCAAACTGAGTCAATTAAATCATTCTTCTTGGGAGAAACAGAGTCTCTGAGTCTGTAAATTAAATAAAAATCACTTAGTATGTCCTGGGAGCAAAGTAGAAAAGCATGTGTGAAAACACTCTATCCATCCCAGAGCATCTATAAAGAACTTTACTTCTAGTCATCCCTCATGTGAACAATATTTTCCTCCTGAAAAGAACAGAAACATACCCTTCACTGAATGTCATTTACTTGGAGCCTTTGTTTAATACTTTGCCTAGTTTTAGTAACTTCCATAGGAGTATGTTTTTCTTTCCACTTTTTCATACTGTGAGAAAGATCCTTTCTATATTAAAGAAGCAGTGATATAGGAGGGTGGCTAAATTAGCTGAAGATCTTGACGATAGAGTATTGTCATTAAACTGGTAGATAGGTCAGGGAGGGGAGATCCAAAGGAGAAGATCGAGAACTGCAGATTCCATTCTACCTTACACGTGGGATGTGGGGAGTGAAGGTGTTAAGATTTGCATGAAAAAGAGTTTGGGAATGAGATCTGAGGCCTTGGTGCTTGACAAGCCCTGGGGCATTGAGTTGGAACGTTGAAGGACAGGAAAGGTAAACAAGCAAGCCTTGGGAGGATGGGCCAGGATGTAGTTGTGGTGGGAATCTCAGTTGGAGGCCGGAGGATGTGGGGTTTGTGAGAGAGTCTGCAGTATTGTGATTGGACTATTTACCTGAAGAGTTTCACAGTGGCCAATGAGATTGAACGTTGTATGTATGTGCAGGTTGGGAAAGTACCAAACAAGGGGATAAAAAGGGATTGGTGGCAATAAACGAGGATTTGAGTCTCTGCATCAATTTGAGTCCGTATCGTGAAATGCCACAGTGGAATTACGCTGGATTTGTGCTTCGCAGGATTCAGATGGCATGCTGTGAAGATGGCAATTGCTGACCACCTAGGTCAAAACCCAGCCTAAGCTGAGACATCAGCTCTGATGACGAGAACATCTGAATGTGTCTGGGAGAGACCACATAACTGGTGGATGTTAATACTGCTCATTTGTCTAAAACAGACATTTGCTTGCTGAGTAAGAAGCCCTCCTTGCCTGCTAAAGCTGGAAAAGCCAGATCCTGTCACCTTCCCTAAGAATGAGCAATAAAAAGCTAAATTATGAACCTTGTCTCTTTAATAACTCTTAGTGATCTGTAAGCAACCCAAACCATTTTGGAAGACATAGCCATGACTATAAAGGCCTTGGCAAGGGCTTGGAAAGATATTTAGTTCTTTCATCTCCCTGAGAGAAAATAAATCTGCCAGGAACATTAAAGCACCAACTTTAACTTTTAGTCAATATTCTAACGTTTGCTGTCTGTCATATCCGTGAAACAGCAGGGAAAAAAGGTCCTTTTTTACAGAGCTGTCTTCTGATAGCCTTCTTCAGATGGCTCCTGAGAGACTAGAATCAGCATTCTGGGATTTTCTGGAACCATAGACACAAAAAAAGACCATAAAGAAAAGAACAGCCTGGGAAGGCTGAGGACAGGACAGAAGTGCAGACTGTTAACCAGCTCAAGACATCTACCTTTTCTGCCTCCCATGATTTCTTTGCTGTTATTTTGGCAGAAGGGAGGAGGCAGAAAAGTAGCTTGAAGAAGGGCACATAAAGGAGCCTGCAGAAGGGAAGATTACAGTGAGCAGTGTAAACCTCTCATGAATTTGGGTTTAGAAGGTTCTCATTTTCCAGAAGTGTTTCTTTATCTGTACATAACTATACATTCCTAAAGTACAGATTCTGTGCCTAGCCATACTCGCGTCTAGGCACTTGTTACTTATATTTTGTTTTGTATGACTTGATCTGTTTGTGAGCACTTGCCTGTCTATTGAGGTGTTTCTGGCAGTAGTGAGTGTGCATATCTGAAATCAGGACTAAAGTATCTGGAATTAACTATTCTTCTTGAAAAAAAAGGACTGTTGAGGAAGTCTTGGAGTCTTCATTTGACAAAGAAAGATCAATGTAATATTTTATAACATTTGAATGGTTTCCTATTTAATTAATAGTCTTTAGACAATTTAGATATGTTGATGGCATGTTCCCATTCAGACTGTCTGGAATGTAGATCAGTAAAACAATATATTATGGATATACATTATTTTTATTGATGAAAAGAACATAGTTTGCTAGCACAGGGCTAATTCTGGATAGTTATTATGGAAACTGGCCTTCTCAGCTCTCGTATACGAGCTTACAATATTTATCTGTCTCCAAGGGAAAAAAACAAGAAGTCAGTGGCTGTGATTTGCAGCAGAGAATGTTTCTGGAACCATGGTACTGGAAAGAGATAACCATAAAGACAGTACCACATAACCTTATTTTACTTAAGAAATCTGTAGGTATTTCTTTCATGGAGATATTTAGGAGCAGTCTATAGTACTGCTGCTCAGTGGTGGTCCAGGGATCATACACGGACTTTCAGATCCATGTTGTTTCTACCTTTCAGTGATTCACTGAAGGAGAGAATCCCTCTCAGCACAGAAGCACAGAGTTGACTTTTTTTCGTAATAGCAGATTATGAAAATGTGCTTTGAAATATATCCTAGGGTGTACATGTGTTTTTGCTTCATCAGGAACCTCCATCGCTTATGTTGGGTGCTGTTTGGGTTTTTTTCCTAGCCCTGAGGAAAGCATCTGCTATTGTTGTGAAAGAGTGTGGTAGCTTGGAGGAGAGATGGACAATCATTCTCCATTTTAGAGTAGCATTCGGGGATGCAAAATTCCATAGTATTTTCAGCTACAGAGTATGACAGATGTAGGTGTATATATCTTTCTTTTTATTTCATATTTTAGGTAGAAGAAACAACAAAAGTCTTCATTGTAGCGGTAGATGGACTTTATATTGTTGTAAAGCTAGATGGACTTTACAACTCTCTTACTCATTTCATGGTATCTTCTTCAGCCATACTTTAAACATCCCATTAGAGAGTAAATAAAGACTCGTGAAATGGGAAAAGCACTATTAAAGCTAGAAAAAAATAATAATACTGTAAAGAAAAAAGATATCCCCATTGGCCTTTCATAAGTCATGAAGAAACACAAATTCATTTGAGGGAGAAATCTATGAAATTTGATAGATTACATTGTTCCTTAATGTGGAATTGCCATTCATGCTCTAGAAAATATTCAGATTTCAATACCATGTCACTGATACACATTTGACAGAAGTTAATGGAGGTTTTTCTATTAGTGGAGCAGAACAAGTCTTCCATGAAAGGATACTGTATTTTTCCCTTTTGATGCCAGTCAATGATCATTATGTCTAGAAATCAAGGATTTTAAGCATGGTTGTGGCTAATTATGTCCTCTCTACTATCAGGAAACGTCTGTGTTTCTGCAAGCTTTCATTGCAAGTAGTTGATGTGACTTCAGCAGTTTGGCACTTTGTTCTCTGCTTCTCATTTTTATTGGTTACTTCGTTTCTGAAAGTATTTGCCTTTTCTTCTTGGCAAGGAAAATCTTCAAAATAAGGACGAAGACTGTCCAATCAGAGACATCTGCTACTGATCTAATCAATAGCTCTGGGAGCTGCAGTAGTATCACAGCTATGAGCAGGTGCACGGGCAGAAGCTAGGCTCCAAGTGCATCTGTTACTCCAGTGGCGTGGACATATGTGTAACTTCTGTGCCCACTAAGTGAGCAATAGAATATAAACTAGATGCTTTTCAGTTGGCCCTAAAATTTCACAAGGACTGTTGAATCTGGAAACATCCATCTCTAGAATATCAGTAAAATTTTCTGAGTGTTGGGAATAAGAGGGCTTTAAAGAGCTGCGAGTATTCCACAGATTTCACAGAAGTGAGAAATTTCTAGCAGGTAGCTATAACATTTCACTCTCTCTGTTCTGTCTATAGGTCTCAGGGATTTGGCTGTTGACCTTGAATTGCTACCACCAGCCCATTTATATCCAAAATAAACAGAATTGTGAAGAAGCACAAGAACTGAATAGGGAGAAGAAAAAGTAGGAACTGCCAGCATATTCCTAGGAAAGACATCATGTTCAGACTCTGAAGTGTCTGGGTTAAAAGTGACTTTTCCATTGTGTTATGAACCATTCAGTTGCCTAGATCTAGGGCAACAAATTAATCTAGCACAATGGGTGCAATTTTACTCAGACTGTGTTGCATGTGTATTTACAAAGGCCTCTCTGTTATTTCTTTAGGAACCGACACCCACGAGGCCTCCGCAATTACCTTATTGTAAACTGCACAAGGAATCGTGTTTATTAAAGCAACCTCACAGTCAACAGTTGTTTCAGCAACTCCATAAGGATCCTCCATTTTCAGCGGTAGTCTGAGCACTTGAAGTGAAGCCAAGCCGATTCTAAGTATTTGTAGTTTTGCTGATGATATGTGCAAATACTATCTCCATTGCAAAGTATGAACGTGCCACTCTACTCACTGAATTGAAGAGCCATTTTTATTTATACAGCTTGCTCTGGATGCCAGCTCATGGTATGTGGCTTCCTTCCTCCTCATTTATACAGCCTTCTAGCAAGTACTAAAGTTCAAATATATCCTCTGTTGCCAGGATAACTAGCCGTGTGCTGGTGCTCTTACAAAAGGTGCTGCTTAATGCTTTATGATCTCCTGGATCTGGGATACAGACTACCTCTTTCCCCCTGAAGAACTCATTATTCACTATCCATTATTACTGTGGCTGTGTGTGGCACACATCTGCTATAGGAGGAACATAGATATAGATGAACATTATAGGGTTTGTTTCGAGTGATGAATGAAATTTGACAGGGGAAGCCTTTTTTTCCCTCACAATAAGCACAACACTGATGCGTACAAACTGTGGCAATTATTTTCAGGAGTTCTTACTTGTCACCTGAAATATCTTCTGCATATCTTTATAGTAATATATAAATTCTCAAGCAAATTAAGGAAATATTTATTAGCATTTCCACTATGTAGGAGAAAACAAAAACACAAATGCTTAAGTACGTACAGCTTTTGTTGTATGGTGGAACAGATGGGTGAGCTCTCTATATGCAGATGTTTAAGTTTTCAGTCCAAGCTATTAATCCAGGATCTTACCATACTCACTGGAGAAGATTCCAGGAAGCGAAGCATTGTACCCCAGGATAGGTGTTTAAAGACAGTAGACACAACTTATGATAAACACTTTTACAAGAGGTGCCGACTTTACGCTTTGCTATGTCAGAAAATAACTCTGTTCCTTTGAAAGACACGTTGTCTCGGAGCAGGAGCAAAAGTGTACCAAATATACCTATTTTAAAGAAAATTGTTTGGTAATATTTTCCAGTTAAGAAGACATGCCTGAAATTAGTTTGCACACAGTCTAAGGGTGCTATTAATGTGCAAATGTGTTCTTCATCCATTAAAGCTACATATACAGACATCAATGGTCTTATGCAAGAGAATCCTTGTTCACTGAATGTGTAGTGTTTTGATATATCCAGCTTGTCTTTTGCACATAGTGTATGTAACATATGGTGATTTCTGTTCTGTGCCAAGTCTTCTTGTCCATTAATAATGGTGGCTGACAGGAATTTAAACCCTTTTTATTAGTGATCAGAATACTTTGTAACTGTTACCGATATTTCTTCTACCTTGAGAACATCCTGTCTGCCACATGACTGAGGTCTCCCTCATGAGTGAAAAACACATCTGAAAATGTTGGTTTGTTTATCTGGATGATCTGTCTGACATCACAGAATCACAGAATCCCAAGGGTTGGAAGGGACCTCAAAAGATCATCTAGTCCAACCCCCTGGATGACTAAACAGTTCTCATCAGCATGACATCCCTTCCTATAAAATAGCAATATTCTTCTTCTTTCCATGTCGTCATGTTGCAGGATTTGAATTTAGTGCTTTTTGAGCTTGGTTGTTTGAGGAAAGGAAGTTAATGCTTACATGAGGTCTATTTGTGTGCTTGTTAGTCCCTTCTCACCCCAAAGAATATTTGGGACTGTTTGGCCACTTCAACCCAGATGAAAAGGTGGGTAGAAGTCTCAAATATCTTGATCACCTGTATTTTGTGATAAAAGACATCTGGCTAAAGGAGAAAACCATCCAGATAAGAGCTCAGTTTGGTTCTAGGAAAGACAATTTTAAGGTACCAAAGGCCCAATTTTGAGACCTCATTTAGCAGCATAGTTATATAGGCCATCTCACTGAAGCAGTAGTAAAGGTCATAGAGTTTCCTTTCTTACATCCTTGCAGTTGATAGTTTCCTGTTTTCCTTTAGCATAGGTCACATTGCCTATTATTGTTGGCTGTGATCCCTCACTGACTGGCTGATACAGGCTAAAAGCTGCCTTTTAACCTACAATGCTCAGCTACTAATCAATTGTCTGAGGATAAACTAAGACCAACAAAGCATCACATTACATGAGCTGTGCAGAACATTTGGCAGCATCATGGCTGTACTGCTGAGGCAATGTAGACAGAAGTCAATTCTGATATCAAATTTGGAGTCAGATGTTTCCCCCTTTGAACCACATCCTAATTCTGTGCTTTTGCATTTGACTCAAAAGATGACATGTTATTTTGGTGGGCTGCCCACAGTATATGAAACAGAGACCTCTTTGAAGATCTGCCCCTTCTCCCTGAACCTGTTCTGGTTAATAAGTGATTTACCAGAAAATGCTATTTTGACATAAAACCATTCATAAATACAGAGGCAATTGTAAATAGCTTCAGGAAGAAATAAAGAGGAAAGTGGAGAAAACATCAAGACATATTTTGCAAATTTCAAAATGGAACACTTTAACTTATCATAAAAAGATATTTTCTTTTATGAAATTACCTCAATTTTCAGCTGAACATTTTGGTTTAGAATGATTTTTGAATTCTTATTTATTTGCATTTTTCCACAGAAGCCAAGTTAAAAATTTCACTATGCTCTTTCACAGCTCTGCTATTCCAATGACAGATATTTGCTCAAGGTGGAAGCCAATTTAGGAAATCTATTGAGACATTTTTTAAGAAATAAAAGACAGCATGCACAAACAAGAGAGGACGTGATGAAATTGTCACATATCCTAGCAAATTGCTCTCTTCAGAGAAAAACTTGCTCCGGTAAACGGAAAAGATGAAGTATTTGTGTACATATTTTTAAATCCTGTGTGCCCCTCAAAAAGTAGTGGTTAGCAGCAAGTTAGTGCCAGTGGCCACATCGCATGGCTGATTACAGATGTGAAGTATTTCAATTAATCTGTTACCAGCTAAATAGCTTAGTTATGCGTTTAACAATCTGAGTTGGATTTGTGTTTTACTGGATGAGGCATATGCAACTGAGATGAATGCATTGCTTTTGAAGGAAAAATTAGGAACTGGATAAGGGCTGTTGTTCCTGAATTAATGAATGTGAATTTGTAGCTTCTGCGAGCCGCATACTAAGCATATGTGAAGGTGAAGGGAAGAAAATAACTTCTCTTGAACTCAGAATACATATTAGCCATGTCAAGTCACATACTGATTCTTCTAGCTCTGAAATAATGCTTTTTGATTATGAGATATTCTACCAATTAGTAACTGCGTTTGTCATTTTAAAAGCTCTTATTCGAATTAGGTCTAAGATGTGAAGTGCTGAACAAAGTTGTCATCCATTGGGGGCTGTTATAAGAGGGTCATGTTTCCTCTGAGTTTACACACTGAAGGGCAAGCTGTATCCTAGCTATTTGAAAGGG
This sequence comes from Lathamus discolor, assembly GCF_037157495.1. NCBI lineage: Eukaryota > Metazoa > Chordata > Aves > Psittaciformes > Psittacidae > Lathamus > Lathamus discolor. Next base: position 147,887,662 of record NC_088885.1, on the reverse strand, counting down.
TCTTAAAGGAAAAAGCTTGAGGGTGACTGCAGAGCTTGCGTACATCATCTTAGTGCATGAAACACTGCTGTGTTGTGCCACACCACCATTGCCTGACTGGCATGTTGAATCTCTTCTACTAGAGAATACTATCGTAGTAGTTATACCAGTATTTTCTACTCATGAGCTAAATTGTGCAAAAGTGTGAGCACTCCACTGGAACCAATCTGGGCTGGCTGTTAGAAGAATACCTGGCATGAGAATAGATTTGGCTTGATCATATTTGGCCTGTACCAGTTAGCACTTACCCAGTTCTTGCTGTCAGGAATTAGCAAGAACCGCTGACCATTCCCAGTAGATACTCTGGGTGCAACTGGCCTATTTTGAAATACAGCAGTTTAATAATATAAAGGAAGACTTTTGTGTAAGGTGGCCTCAATTCTAGAGCACTGTTTTGGAAACATTTCCTTTAACTGCATGGGTGTAAGCCAGACCGAAAAGGTCTTTTTCATCAGTAATAAGTGTCACAGAAAATTTGGTGTGTTATAAGAAAAATACCTACAGTGGTTCATAGATCATTATTATTTGTATAAAGTTATCCCAGATATTCCCTCAAGGGGATTATCTTCTGTGCTGAAACAATATGGATGGCTTTTCCAAAACCTCTCATTTTTTAACATGTTAATAAACTCTTTAATACTGTAATTCTGGTTAACCTCATAATCCACATAAACGTTCACTTCTCGCTTGGCCTTGCCAAACTTTTTGCCTTCATAAAGTCCTGTGGCAATGAGCTCCAGGTTGATCATGAAGATGTTTGACAAGGCCAAACATGTTAGTAAACACAGGAGGGAAAACATTTGCTTGTAATGCTCTTACTGCCCGTAATGCTCTTATTGCCCATATCAGGAGGGACTTACTTAGTCTGTTTCCTGACAATTTTTTGCATTCTTATTTTCTCCTGCTGCTGTCAGGCATTTGGGCCTCTCTAGGGATTCGAACAAACCTACCCATGAACATAACTGTTCTCTAAAGTGCATGGTTGTCCTGTCAACCTCAGTATTTACCCTGTAATACTGCTTTTTGCTTCCCACCAACTGGCTGTGAGCAACTGAAGATGTCTCCAGGGCAGTAAATAAACAAAACCAGCTAAGTATGAAAACTCTTCCCTTCCCTGAGTCTAAAAAAAAGGGGGAGGATAAAGGCAAGGAGAATTTTGTTTGTAACAGCTGCCAGTAAACAGCTGGGTTTGCAGTGCAATATTCCGTGCCAGCTCCCAATTTATTTTTTAGTTATTGCTTGGTTTTCCAGCATATTTTTATATTATCTGTTTCAAGAGGTTTTAGGTGTCAGAGGAGTCCTAATCCTGGAGAAAGGCTATCCTGCAGTTGCCCCTGAAGAAAGAGCTATAATTTGCCCACAGATGTAATGTGTAGGGTGTCATCTCTGCCACTTTTGTGACGCAACTTGCAACTCCATCCAGTTCTTTACTGCACATGGCTATGCAGAGCCCTTTTCTATCAGCAGAGCTGGTGGCAGGTTGTGCTTGGTGCTGTGGATTGACTTTGTATTCTGTTCATCCTGAGTGCTGGCTGGAAGAATTGATTTTTTCACTAAAATGAACTAACTAAACCCCTTTCTAATTTTTGTCGACATGAATGATTTTCGCAGTAAACCACCAGCTTTGGATTCTCAGCAAGAAAGATTTTTTCAGTTAATAAATTAAAAGTCAGTTGTCAATTTTATTTTATGAATGTTAAAACCCGTGGATAAAAATGAAATCTCCCCCTCCAAACCAAAAATATCCTAGGAAAACAGCTCCTCCCTTCAACTTTGTCATTTGGAAGACATACCTCTGAGAATAATCACACATTTATTTATTTCCTCTCCCTCTCTCATGCCTGATGCACCTATAAAAATGGATTGGAGTGAGAATCTTAAGGAAAAGAGGTTAAAGGGCCAGGAGGAGTGTAACTGTGCAGTCCTGCAATATGGTACTGCTGGTGCTAGCAATAGGCCATAAGCTTTGCTGTGAGTTTTGCAAGGTCAGGACAGAAGCTTGTCAGGTTTGCTCTGGCTAGACTTTTCTTGACCCTCCTATAGCATTGTTTGATGTGGTTCAGGCGTGACAGCTATTTGTCTGGCCAGGTGTCTTTATCTAACATTAAAATAAAGTTGTTTATGTGGTGCAACTATAGTTTTATATAGTTAGCAGTAACAAGAAGTTTTTCTGGGTAGAATGAGATATTTATGACCCAAACATCATGACTCAGAGTAGGAAAGTACGTACCTGGTACAACAAGAGATATCTTGAGAAGAAGAGACACTGCAGACCAGGAGCTTGACAAAACTGGTTACAGGGGTACCACAAACAAATAATAACATAACATATGTAAATAGCACTATATGTAGTAAATGTGCGTGAAACCTGGAACAGCAGACCAATGAAGAAAGATAAAGGCAGGAATGTGTGTTAAAAAATATATATAAATGACACTAAAGTGAAGTAAAAAATAAAAAGAAAGTTTAAAAGGAATAAAAAAGCAGATGGGAAGAGGAAACCCTCTACATGAAGGTTTCCTGATGAAGTCCTCCTGATGAAGGACTCCAGATGCTGACTACTCCCTGAAGTATCCTACTACTGCCAACATCAGTGTGAAACCACTCAGCTTAACATGCAGAGGAGCAGAAGGGTGAGCTTTGCACAAAGAAAGGGGGTAGAAACTGAGATACGTTATTATGTTATTTATAGTTATGTATATGTAAATGAAAAAGGTGTGCCTCCTCTTCACCAATGAACAAAATTTTGACTGTAAAAGGAGTTACACAGGCAATTCTACCTCAAATAATCAAGAGTGCACGTGGTGCACCCCGGCACAGAGAGGAGGGTCACAACATGTTCATGCTCATGCAATTTGCAAATGTCTTCATGGATGAAACTTTTCCAGTCCAAGCAATAAAGTAGGAAGTGTTACGTATTACACAGATAGCTTCCAACTGACATGGATTATAACTGGAGATGGACCGTTAATTATCATCACAACATGGGTGACATAACAACAGGGTAACTCTAAGAGGCAAGTATCAGCTAGCAGAGCTGCAGATCAAATCCTGCTGATGGGTAAATTGATTTTGTATATCACAGAGCTATTCTGGAAGAGGAAGTTGGATACAACAGCTACAAATACATACTTTTTTTTTTTTTTTTTTAATCTTCTGAGTAAGTTCTTTATGCTGTTTACTGAAGAAGGAAAATAACTAGCTCAGTTGAGAATAGAAAACATAAAGCCAGCATGTCTTAGAAGAGTGGAATCTGGTTTAGGATTAAATCCCACTCACCCCATCACAGTTGACTTTGGTCTCCAAGACTGGGCATCATCTCATGTAAATCTCTGCTCTCTGGAAAGTAGGTCTCTATGCTGAGCTGGTAATATGGAGTCCTCCCTCACTTGGGACAGGGGAGGTTTATCCTTCCCATGCTGAGAAACATGGAGGGTTAAACACTTACCTGAACCTACTTTTCTTTTCAATGCAGCCTGGAGAAAGCCAAGGAAACAACTTCATCTGGGAGCCTCAGCCACACTTTAGCTAAGTCCATGACGGTATGTATAGTTTGCATTGGGTGTTCAGTTAATATGCTGCCTGAAGTAAATTTTTAGCTGAAAAACTCTGTTAACTTTGAAAAATCTGAACACTTCACCTTCTGAGTGAAGTACAGACCAGTATTAATTATAAAGAAATGGAGGCGCTAAGAATGGAGCAATGGGAACTTTGCTCTGGGTCCCCTCTGGGCTCTATCAGTTGACCTCAGATTCTCTGTGTTTATTTAGGGTTGAGTTTTATTTTTTGCATGTAATTATGTTCAAAGTAAGTCACAGAAATCTGAGTAGAGAGGTTGCTTGCACTAACATCACATAAAAACTGCTGAGTGACTATCTTGATCTCCTGTGATGACATGAAAGGAAAGCCAAACAAACAACCAGGAGACATGTTGGGTTTGCTTGTGTGAAGAAGTGATATAAAATCTTAGGAAAACATGTTGCTTATTATTATCAATAATGAAGGCTGCCATATTGTGCTTTAAACAAACTTGGTGCTGATACTTAAAATCAAAGACTCTTAATGAATTCTGCTCTGCACCAGTGACTATGGTGACAACTGAATGTTAATGACATGTTTATGGATGGTGGGTAGAAGGAAACAAACAATAACCATACATTTGGGTTTACAGTAGTAGGTGAATAAAAGACAAAGACTAGTTTATAACCTCTTACCGTGTATGAAGCTTCAAGAGCTGAGTTATTTTTCAGATTGTAATTCGTGATGATATAGTAAGTGCATTATTTTACAGACTTTATATGTACACTGACGTACATTAAAAATCTCCACATTTTTAGATACCACTGTCTTATTGTAGTAGAAAGTGTATACATTTTCCTTCATATATGGAATTTCATTTCCCTTCTGAACCAGTGGTAACCAGTATAAATGTATGCAACAAATGTAAATGTAGTCACAGTTTGAACAGTCACTTTTCCCTTTCTATAGACCATCTGTTATAATTTTGAAGGCTGTTGCTGTGTCTTGACTCAACCTTCTCTTGAGTGATAAAGTCCAAAGTAAAAGGACTAACACTAGCAAGTGACTGGAGTTTACAAAAAATCTGTATGGTTTCTGAGAGTCATACAGTCAACAAAGGGGGTCTGCAGAAGTACATCTTCCAATATGCCCCTATTTTCCATAGTCTCCCTTTTGCTGTTCAAGTATCTGCCTTTCTTACTGCCCTTTGTGCCTCTCACTGGACTGAACTCCAGATGGGCCTTGGCATTTCTGATCCCATCCCTGCATGTGATACCTGACAGCGTCTTTGTATTCCTCCCAGGTCCTGTGTCTCTGCTACCACCTCCTGTATGCTTTCTTTTTATGTCTGAGTTTTGTCATGAGCTCCTGGTTCATCTTTGCAGGCCTCCTGCCACCTCTACTTGAGTTTCTAAGCAACCAGATGGACCTCCTTGAGCTGGGAGAAGGTGATGCTTGAAACTTAATCACATCTCCTGGATCAAGAGATTCTTTGAAGCAGGTCACTGAACAAGCCAAAATCTTCCCTCTAAAGTTGTGATGTTTTTTTCTTGCTTTGCTCCCTCCTTTTGGGATCCTTAACTCCACTATCACATGGTGCCAGTCCAGCCTGACCCCCGCTTTTGCTATGAAAAGGGTAAAATAGCTTTCTGTGTGATAAGGATACTGACTCATTTTTAATCACAGAAGTAATCTTTGCATATATATTTTTTCCATCCTTTGTCAGCATATTGCACAAATCAGCGTTTTTGAGGCTGTGCTTGTAAAAGGCGAAACATTACACTAAACTTGGCTGACGAGTATTTTGTTTAGCCAAAGACAAGATAATGACTAATGTTTCAAACAGATGTGAAATATCATTTTTCTTTCTTCTGCTGCATTCATCCCAGAAAGTGTTATGTAGCCCGTCAAAGGATCTTAGAAGTCATGTAGCAGCCACAGAACCAGAACAGAAATTTAAACAGCCTGCGTGGTAAAATTCTTCATCACAGAGAAAAATTACATCTGATACTTACTTAAAAAAAAATGTTCAAGGCCATCATTCTGTTTTCTTTGTCTTCTACTCAGTGCATAAATAAAATCTGGAAGTGTAGGTAGGATACTGTTGGAGCCAAAAGGAGAAATGAATTTGAAAACAATCTTTGAGGCTGTTAGCATTAGTAGTCTGGCTGAAATGTTTGGCTGAGGGTATAAAAAAATCCCCTAATTGCTGGGGGCTAAAAGAGGTTTCCAAAAAAATAATAATTTCAAACTTGTCATGTCCCTTTTGTTTTGGCCACTTTAGGGGACAAGATAGCAATCTAGGAGGGCCTTTGGTATGGCACAGTTGGACTGTTCTCACACATACGCAGAAGGCTCTAGCATTAATGCTTGGTGTTGCAAGAAGCTCTGTTATAACACACCATCATGTCCTCCAGATGCTGGCAGGACCACTAATAACAGGGCAAAAGCATAGTTCAGTGGGCAATTCTCACTAGCACTCTAACAGTGCAGTTCTGAGTAGCGCTATTGTGAAAAGAGAGATTCACTGTTAAATCTTCACTAGGAACTACAGCTCCGTCCCACACGTTTCTCTCCCCTCCTCCCCCTGGAGTAATTGGAAAGAAAACATTGCAAATGATATGTGAGAAGTGCTCCTGGCATGGTCACCAGCTGTGGCTGAAGTGATGAGATATTGTGAAATCCAAATAAATGGTTTATTATAAGGAAAAACTTTGTTCAACTATTATGCAGTGCTGAGGAATCCACACCTCGTTTGCAGGGGAAGAAAATGTTCTATTTCAATTCCTTGAAGAGATGTTACCCACTTCTTGTGGGCAGTCACTTTAGTGTTATAGCTTCCTTTTTAATTCAAGCTATGTAAAAAATGTTGACCATATGAAACATGACGACTGCTGTATTACGTGGACAAATGTTCTCTGCAAGGAACAGAGTTCTGGAGAGCAGTGAAGGATCTCGGGGTCCTGTTCTTTGCCTATCCAAGATTTTTTTATATCTGAATAATCTGTTACTTTATATATTAAAAAAGTGACATGTCTCTTTAGCATGGACATGGTTGTGAGGAACATGCAGATCCCATAAAATACCTGTTGCCATACCTGTGATTATCTTTCCCATGGAGTTTCTTTGAGGTAGTGATAGAGAGTTGGATTGTTCTTTTTTCACAGTGTGGACTTCTAGACTAATAGCTGTGTCTTCAACTTAGGTACCTCTGGCAGGTGACCTGAAGATAGTCACGTCTTCTATAACCAAAAAAGTTACTGAAATATAACTTTTTCCTGTGAAGAAAGCAAAATATGAAGAACTAGTACACAGCATCAGACTGCAGTGTAAGATGATGTACATTACAGTTCCAAGTGGCTTAATTACGGATTGGTTCTGTCTCACTTAACATGAACTGTCTAAAGGCTGAACTGTTTAAACCAGTAAACCAAGTTACCTCCCCAGTCAGCAGAAGAACAAGATTTTAGTGTAATTCCCCCACTAAGACCTGTTTTGGTGACAAGGTTGATTTTACTTGTAGAGCTCCTTTTTTTCTATCCATTGGTCATGGGACAATCTGGAAATGAGATCCATCTAGTATAACTTACCTAAAACTTAAGCATCAGCATAAGACAAAGTAGGTACGATGAATTACACCTATTTCTTCTGACAACAGTTAATTTTTCTAGAGTGCAGCTATGCTGAACAGGAAACAGGGAAAGGCAGATGTCAGAAAAAGACTTACTCTTGGAGAAACTGAACCATGCTTTGCCATTGACTGTTGTGGGGTCAAAATTTAAACTCTCATGCATATTAAGTCATGATCTACATTTGGTCTACATATGATACAAAGGATGTTGATTAAACAACCATTTTAGAACAAATGTTCAGCCTGGACATTAATGATACTAGGTGTTACTTGAAATTTTTGAAATTACTATGACGCTCTCTGCTGTGGCTTCTTTGGGAAATTTTGTGCATCATCTATGAAGAAGGCACCTACCTGGTTTGGAAAGATGGCTGGTAAAAGCAGTACACCACTTCCACTGAATATGCACCTTCTTAACTCTAAGAGACCTCGTGCCATGTCTCTACTGCACTGAATTATTGATAACCTTCAGACCTAAACTTCACATAGACGATGTTCTGGTTTAAACAGCGAATGGCTGTGTGGTTCTGGGTTGCTGGCTGGGCTTAAACCACGACAGACGACTTCTTTTTGATCTCCTCCCATATAATTTGCTGGAGAATATGCCATAAACAATGTTATAAAAAGTCATATTTTACCTTTATCTGCAGTTGAAACTCAGCCCAAAGTTAAGGGGCTCTGTCCACTCTGTCAGTCACACTTTTTTTACCTTTATCCTTTCTCCAGTCTCCATACCCTAATTTTTATAGACTCCATGAAGCAACTTCCCTGAGTTTGTGAATATTCTGTCATCTAAATTTCTAATGTTTATGCTGTGCCATGTTTAACAGTTCAGTCCTTGGAGCTTACTGGGCTGCATTTCTCACTGCGCAGAGGCTGAAGAAGGTTCCCTTGGTAAATGGAAGTACCTGAAGGAGGCAATTAGTAGTGGAGTTGTCTGAGTTTCAGAAAGATATTGCTACACCTAGGATGTTGGGGAAGATTTTATATGCCTCCATACTTCAGAGTTCATGTCCATCTACACAGAGGAGCCTGTGGAGCCCTGTTAAGAAGCTCTTGGATTTTTTCTGGCTTCTGTAATTGGTACCAGTTTTCACTCTATATACAAATACAGCAGTGTAAAGACTTCCATTCTGCTGTCAGATCAACTTCGTTAGCTGCATATTTCATGTCTGTTATAATAAAACAAAATGCAATATGGCTGGATTTTCAGAGACAACAGAAATTCACTATTCCCGAATATCACTTAAGTTTGCAAACATCCCTCTTTATAATTATGATAGACATCATTCTTAAATTCATAATTAGTCCATTTTTACCTTAGGCAAAAATAAAAGATGCGGCAATATATGCATTTAAATGTGGCTGGCTTACATGAAAATTTTCTCATCTTTGTTTCTTGCTTCTAATGTTTCTATCCCTAGGACAGCACAGGTCAAGATGCAATCTGTGGTACTTGTAAGAGTCAATGAATATAAAAGCCTATTATTTTAAGGGGCTCTTTAGGGCTGTAACACTCTTAACAAGCCTCTCAGGGCTAACATTTAACATGTGTGCCCTATAGAAGCCTGTAATTTACCACGTGCCATCAATTTCATACAGACCAATATATGGCTGTCAACCAGGTGCAGCTCTGCCTGCTCCATAAGAGTTCAAGCATTTTAGTGCAACCCATGATGGCTTAAGTGTGCTAAATGGCTAGCTGCTCTCCTGCTTTGTTAAGGTTACATGCTGAGACAAAAGCTGGTAATGCCTGAAAATTGTTTCTCACAATTTTCACTCCCTCTTTCATTGGACAAAAAAAAAACAATGCTGACAAACAGAGCTAGCAGCGCTGCAGCCTGAAAAGAACATAGGGGGTTTCATTATTTAGTGCAATTCAACACTATATGGAAATCTCATCATATAAATGTCTAACTCTAAAACTTTTAGGAATAAAAAATCTGGGCCCTGTCTATTTTTTAAAACTTTATTACATTGCGGAATATTTTCATGGTAAGCAAAGAGTAGATGTCTACTCAGCTCCAGTGTACCGTGACAAATGAGCGGTAGCACAGACTTGTTTAGATTGAGAGAAGAAAATGTGCTTGAAAGTGCTTGAATGTGTTCATGCTTTTGGTTTTGGCATCCTTAAGGAAGCTGCGCACTAATTTTGGGGGTGTCTGTGTCTTAAAAATATTTTGTGTAATAATATTATTCAGCTTCTTCCTTTTCTAGTGATGAATTAGGAATATGTAGAATTGGCTGAAGTTGTGAGAGGGTGGAAAACCACAACTGGCAGGGAAATTGTACCCTTCAAAATAAGCTTTTCATTGTGTGAATAACAAAAATATGGAGTTTTTTTTATATAGAGAAAAATATCTGACTGAGACACCGACATTTTTCTAGACAAGACATTGGTTGAGAAAAGAAAGGCCAGTCTTCACTTCTGCAGTGTTTTCAAGGGCACTTTTAAATCCTGTTAGTGTTGTATAGATATTAAATTGCTTTTTATCATCCTCTTGGTGTTACACAGTCCTCTTATAAAGTTTATTTTTGGGAAAGATTCCATGTTAGTTTACAGACAGCACACCCTGATTACTGTTTCATTCACTAGCTGTGTATATATAAAATTACCTCTGAGCCTTAGTGGTTTGGTTTGGGTATTTAATTGTTTGATTTGTTTATTGTATATGATGAATTACTGTTTATTGGTTTAAACTCACCCAGGGAACATTTTGTAAAAATACTGTTTTAATTGCTAAAATACACACAGATTTAATTTGTTTGAGGCACTAAGGTGGTTTACACAGGGACTTGGTAGTTACGGGTGCCAACCTTCCTTTGACATTCTATGACTCAGTGGACTCCTAAGGCCACTTCTGAAGCCATTTAGGGAATTACCAGGGCTTTTCTTGCAGGACTTTACTCGAGCCAAGTAGAATTACAGGTTGCATACAATTAGATAATTTGAATACTTTAATGGCTAAATAATGCACATTTGGATTGTTTGAGACAAGTTGTAAGTTCCTGTTCAGCCCAACAGATAACTTTTTTGAAGAGGAAATGGTCAAAGAAAACGAATTCTGGGTAAAAGATTCAGTGAAATTTTCCCATATAAGCCTTTTTAATTTTTTATTTTGAAACCGATTTTTACTTTTTAAAGCTCTAAAAGGTAAAAAGGGATGTCTGAAATGTGACAAAAATAAAAATAAAATAAAGTAATTGGTTTCATAATAGGTCAAATAATGTAGGATTATATCTATTTAAAACAAAGCTTACATTTATCAAAAAACATTAATTTGGGTTGCTCAAACCAGTCTTTTTCCTATCAACAGACAGATTTCAAGAACATTTCACATAAATCCACCCCTCTTCTTAATGGTTACTCTTTGGCTTACATTTCAGAGAGAGCTCTGAATGTGCCCTTTAAGATATGGATGGCTGCCCCAATCTTAGAAGAGCCAATTCCTAACAAGATTTCTTCATTTCATATCTCTAATATGGGGTGCAGTCTACCTTTAATAATGGGATTTCACCTGATGTAGAGTAGCATGTGTGATGTCAAATCACTGTGATCAAAACTGGTTTTTAAAAAAAGCAAGAAAGGAATGGGCAGAGTAGAAATTAGTGAAAATAAAACCTCATTTAGCCTACAATAACTGTATATTTTCACTGCATTGGTGTTTAGCTAATATGAAATATGATGCTGTGCATAGTACCAAAAGTCTTGACCACAGATGTATTGTTTCATAAATAAAACCTTGTACATGTCTGTTATGTATTTAAGTGAAACTGATGTGGAGTTCATATACAGAATTTATTTTCCTGAGTTGATGTGGAATTTGGATGTTGGATCATTGAGTGTTTCCCAGAAGTCACTGGTGGGAACTGAAAGTGGACTGAGGAGACACTAGCAGCTTTATACTGTTTGGCAGAAATGTAAGCTTGTCAGGTCCTGTCATACCAAATGTGGATCACCTCCTCTCCTGAAACAGCTTTTTTTTTCAGAAAATAAAGTGTTCTTTGTCCCTGGAAAAGCAGGTTGTGTTACCTTTTCTTCAGAGCTGTTCATGTCATGTTCAGAAAAACTTGATGTAGAGCTGCTTATCCTGAAAAGTGGGGTAGAGAAGGTCCCTGTCTATATTTCTTGTTAAATGAAGATTTCCTAGAATACTTTCTCTTGAAATGGAAGATCTGTGAGTAACAGATGACTATTAAAATGCTAAATTGCTATAGCAGTGATATGCTTGAGTAGTTCTCGTGGCTTCTGTTTCTCATCCCATCTAAAAATCACAGATGGAAGAGAAGTCATAGATGAGAAAACAAAAATCACAGGCCAATTCATATTAGGGGTAGAAGTCAAAGGAAAGTGATGTGGTATAGGCTTTAATATTGCTTGGAAACTTTATTCAATACAGCTGCCCTCCTTTGGTCCTGTCCTTTAGAAGAGCTGCACAGTTGAAATGTCAATTCTTCTTCATGACAGCTCAACAACAGCTTAATGTTAGCTTTATATATGGACACAAACAAATACTGTTGACTGTATAAGCTGGATTTGGGTTCTTTATTATCAATGATAATTTTTAACTGAGTTTGTTTAGCTTAAGAGGTGAGGAAGTTTTCATCACAGAATATTGAATGAAATTCCATAATGTACTGGGATATGTTGTAAGACACTTGCTACCTGTACATCTACTTCTGGTCCTTGTTAGAAGGACTAGATGTCTCCTTTCAGGAAGAATATGCCAGTGGAATGGTAATAGCAAGAATACAGTAACTCAGCACTTCACAGTCCTTCTTATGGCCTTAAGAGGAGGCAGTCTTCAGAAAAGAGCTCTTCTGAAGGGCCTCTGAGTTTTAAAGAGCTGTAGTTCTACAATGACTGTAATTCATCAGAATTCCCTAGGGATCTGCCTGGTTTGTATTTCCCTCATACTCAGCAATAATAAAAAGAAATAAATCACTGTGTACTGTTATTCATTGCAAGTATTTTAACACTGATGAGATAACCAGGGAGTTGGGCTAAAAACTTTGAAAATCTTGTTATTCACCTTCCTAGGGAGAGAAAACAGTTTTATAAAAGACAGCTCTGTTTCTACAGCAATCTTTTGAAGTCTTTGTAATGGTCAGTCACATCAACACTACCTTATGGTTAACTTCTGGTCAGTGAGCAACAGGTCCTGTGCAATTTCTGTGCCGGATTGAGACCTCAAACCAGAAGAGAGAAAAGAAGCTGAATCTCGTGTCACAGAGTAGTCCTTGATGGGGCACCTTGAGCTGGACAAATTAATTGGTGCAGCTACTGGATACAGTAATGCTGTGTAAGCATCATGTCCCACCCCAGGCAACACAACAGCTACAAAGCAGAGTGCATGAGCCCATGTGGGTATTTAAAATCAAATAATAGGATATTAAAGCCAGGCAACACAGAACATCTGAATGTGGTTCCTTATACAGAAAAAAGACACATTGCTAGAATGTTCCCTAGGAAAGAGGTAAGTCACATTTTTCTGTCACTTACTGGTATTGGTTGCTCTTTAGGGTTGGGACTCTGATCCCCAGTCCTGAATGGGGAGAGGTATTTCCTGTTAGCCACCAATGAGTGCCCATTCATCTCTGCCATATCCGTCTCCTCAGGACTTCCTACTAGGTGTGTCAGCATCTTAGTTTTCCTGAGTCACATTCTCAAAACTTTGCTTTTCTCCAAATGGGGGAGTCATGGGTCTTAGTTTAGGATTGCAAATCCACCAGGCAGCAGGATGATGCCATCCAGAGCTCTACTCAAACACACCATTTTTTGCAAATAATTCCTTCCCTGAACTCCGCCAGGAGGGTCCAATTCACTTTCTGAAATACTGGAAAATGTTATCAGATATGATCAAGAATAAAATATTTGGTACGCGCAACTGTTTTAAAGCTGCTAAAAGTTCCCATGTTATTGGCTGTTCAATCACTGAACAAAACAAAAATTTTTATTGTTTGATTTAACCCTGGAGAATGAAATAAAAATCTTCCTGTGTTAGGCATCTTCATCCAAAATGCCTGACCTTGACCATGATGGAAGCTAGTATACCAAGTGAGGCTGGCAACAAGCTGTTATGGCTTGTTAATGCTTCTGGATTACTAAGGTCATTTGCAGGTAAAATGGGTACCAATTTAACCCTCAAAAATGAAAGGCAAATTCATTTTGCCTCTGGAATTAAAAACTCCCTAAGCAGGCCCTGAACCCAGTGTTGACTCTGCTGAGTTTTACATTTACACAGCTACCATAACAATTTATCTGATATTTTTTAGTCAATCTTGCATTCATGTCTTGAGTGCTGGTTAAATAAAGATAACTCTATCTCGTACTGTGTAAGTGCTGCAGGATTCCTCAGAACAATCACAACTCAGATTATTTTTATAGTGTGGTTTTCATAGTGATATGCTTTGCCATTCTGCAGGGCTGAGTAAACATCCATTCATGCTAGACAATGTTTTTCTGTTTGTTTATGTCAATTAAAGAGCTTGAATATACAGACAGTGAATCCTACATTACTTCCCTTAAACTAACAGAATATGAAATCAGCTGGGCTCAGTGCCGAGAAGCTGATTTCTGATGATAAACTGAAGTAAAACAAAATCTGCTCCATATGGTGCAATTGTAAACTATGTGACTATAAACAAAAACATGCTGTGTGACTAAATACTGTGGTACAAAAGCAGCCATGCAGTGCTGTCCCTTAAGGCGTAGCCAGTGTCAGCCTGTCCACTTTCAAGCATGCTCTTGAAATAAAAGGGGGTTTGAGAGACCAGATGATGCTTGGTGTGTGTATTGATGTCTGGGAAGGACATAGTGGTTCAGATTTCTGAGGTCACGAGAAGGGGCATACTTGGACTTGATGATCTCAAAGGTCTTTTCCAACCTAGCTGATTCTATGACTCTATGATTCTACGATTCTATACCTTGCATCCAGCAATAGCCACCTCTGCCTCTGGATTTTTCTATGGGAGAAAACCCAAAGGTAAGTAAACTCAGGTCAGGAGTGAAACTCCCTCTGTTTTTACTTGCTGCATGGTTGGCATTGAATGCTTTATTCTCAGTGGGCATGTAAGTGCGGCAAGTGTAGGTGTAATGATTCTTCAGCTTCTTAAAATCATATGTGACTCCTACATATTACAAATCCTATATAATTTTATACATTTCCTAGGAGAAGGAGCATGAACACAGGTTGAGATATTTAGCAGACACCAAGACACATGAAATATGGTCTAAGTATGCACTAAGCATGCACTAAGTATGCACTAAGCATGCACTAAGTATTTGCAGAAGGTTTGGTCCAAGCCAGTGCCTGATCATTTCTTAGAAAGACAAAAGTAAATATGAGGTTGTAGAGAGCCTCACTCTGTTCAAGGGAATGTTTTTTTGTTCAAACCTCCTATCCTGGGTTCAGCTTAAACCATGGCAGCTCCCAACCAAGGGCTGGTTTATTTCACACTGATGAGAGATCACTGAGCATTGGTTGGTTGAGTATGGCATCCTTCCATTTCACATCACTACAGAAAACAATTGTCCCTATGGAAAAGGTTTAAATGCTTCACCTGACTTTTGGAAGGATTTGATAGGAGCACATTCCGGACACTAAGGTGCAGAAACACAAGGGAGTTCCTCAAGCTGTGACAACTTGTCTGTGTCATAAATTGAAGTGGATTAAACCACTCTTTTCTGCAACATATTCAATGGTCTCTCGAGTTTAGAGATGTGGAAGAACAAAAGGGAAATACTTTGCCACTATGAATTAACAGCAGGGCCTGTAAACAGTCTTGCTAAAGGAAGGAACATGCAAACTTTTCACTATGTTTGAAAGAAATTGATTGAGGGAAGGAGGCCAAAAAAGTATTACCCCCAGCTTCAGACTGTAAAAGCGTTTAGAGTTGTTTAAGGACCCCATGCACTCCTTTTGTACTGTAAAACCAGAACCTTGGGGAAACAGAACATAAGGAATGAAAGAACTGAAGATTTATTGGTGTTTTCAGCATAAGTACTCATCAGTCTCCTTCAGCAGAAAAGGAAATGAGTTCACTTTTCTCTTTCAGTTAAATGAGGGTTTTCTAAAATGCATCCCTGCTATACAAGTATGGAATAATGAACTCAAGAAAAAGTATATCATATTGCTAACTGTAACATATAGACAATATTTTCTTTTAGCTAAAAACAAACAGAAAGTGCCCTACTGTTTGACAGAACAACTATGCCTTTGGGTTTAGATCAGAAAGTGCTTCCAACTCTATTGTGGCAGGCATGCCTGAAGCATAAGTAAAGGAGAGGACTTCCAATTTTTAATAGACATTCTCAATAGGGCAGAGATGATTCTTGCTCTTAATTTATTTTGCTTTTGTTTTGAGCACTCAAATAGCCATGTAATGTTTGGAGGTGGCGTGTGGTAAAGCTGCAGCTGAACAGACTTTGCTATTAGTTTCCAAAACGTAACAAAACCTCAGTTCTCTTCTGAAAGGCGATTTGTGTGTCAAGTGACTTGTTTGGGGTTAAGAGGGAGGCAGCTGTGCTTCCCATGTCCCCATGAGCCTTGTTTGGCATCTAGTTCTGCTTACTTATCCAACAAGAACCAAAGGTACTTGGCAGTACTGAATAAGGGAGGAGGAGAAGGTAAACGAATCAGGACAAAGAGAAACTGAAAAATACAAGGAATCCGAATACTTGAATAACAGGCACAGCAATTTCTAGTAATAGTGGGACAGGCACCAAGAGTAAAGTTTCCTCTCAAGAAAGTGCCATGAAAGTGAGGCAGAGTGCAGAACACATAAGCAAAGTTCAGACTCAATTATGACATAGAGGTGACCACAGCAGCACTTGTGGTTGACTTCCCCTGTGATAGTGGCCAGCAGGCAATCTACAGTGCTAGGACTACGGCCAGATTTCCCAGAAGCATTTAAGTTATTCACAAGGACATAGGTAGAGGACTAGAAGCTTCCAGACAGTTAAATGGATACAGAAAGACCTGATAGTGTCTCCCGTCCATCCTTACTGTTAAGGTCTTGGTGACTGTCCCCTCACCAATTTTATATGTTGGGTCTCAGCCCAAATATCTGTGTCCAGTTTGCTCCTGGATCTCAGAGGAGTACAGTTCAGTTTTCCTCCCAGACTACTCTTCGCCTTCTTGAATATAAGACTGCATGGTCCTTCCATCCTTGGCCCTAATATCTGTTCCCTGGATTTGCATCTTTGAAATATATTTTAAATTGCCATCTTTGAAACTCACCAATAAGGTGTCAGCTTTCCTCATTACAGTATGAATTTGGAGCATAAAACACACATAAATGTCTTCCCTGAGTAGTTAAAGAAAAACACGCAGATCTGAGGGGTATGTGTCTCCTTCAGTTTGTTTCTTCAGCACTCTGAACCCTTCTTTGGCCATAGCCTGGTCCTCCAGCATTGCTGTTCTGCCACTTCTCACTCTTGCTAAGTTCTAACCAGTCATTTCCTTCCTTCAGTATTTTCCTCCTGCATAAACAATTTCTGCTCCTCCAAACCCTGTAATTGCAGATGGGTAAGAAAGGGGCTTCTTTCATCTCTGATTGTCTTGGTTCCAGTTTCAAGTGTTCCAGTAGAGAGAAACAATAAGGTTAGATACTCTCCACTGCTCTTTGCCTGATTATGCGCAACCAGCAACAACTACATACCAGTCACCACAATTTCCAGACTGTAAATATATACATTCTCCAGATCTCATTCTCTCACTGTCTGCTACGATCCACTGTACTCACAACTCATTGAAACAGTTCTGTTTTTCTACAGCACTGCAGCAAACATGATCCACAATATCTGCCAGATTCTATATTAATTCATCATAATTAGGCTTATTCTGCACTGACCCTTTGTAAATCTTTATGGCAACAATCCTGCTTTAAAATTCAATTTGACTTGAAGAGCCTTCACTCTGAAAAAAGCTCATGAAAAATAATTATCCTTTTTCTTTTTCATTTGCTTGGAAACTTTCATAAAGAGCATAACAGTTAACTGCTAACACCTGAGTCGCAAATGACCCATCGATCCACTTAGAGTGCTACTGCATATTGCAACATGTTCTTTTCCTAGAAAAACAACAGTACAGTCTTCTGTGTAACACACCATGCAAGTAGGGAAGCAATTTAGGTGAGCCAATAACTTCCATCTGTTCTGAAGAACTGAGCATAAAAGGAGTTTCTTTATTCTGGTATAAATTCACAGCAATGCCTCTCAATTTTTGTTTGTGCCAGGGTAATTAGTGTATCCTGCTACTATTGCATGTCCTGTACATATTCCTGAGTGGTTCCCATACAAAGAGGTGAGCTGTTGCCTTGGGATGCTCTAACAATCCTTGTAGGAAGTAGATTTATTTCTTTTCCGTGGCCTATCTGAATAATGCTAACAAATTTCCCTCAGCTTTGCATCACATGAGCTCATTGAAAAGTATATACCCTGTTTTATTGTGGGTTTAGAGTTCACTAGCATAAATAGCTGAATTACTGAGCCTTCGTGACTGTGCTTGCAGTAAACATATGCAAATATATCCGTAAAGGTTTTCTTTATGCTTTCTTAGAAAATTTCTCATACCTGAGTGAAGCTGGTTTTCTCCCTTGTCTGTTTAATAGCATAGTTTTCATTTATAAAGTTTCCTTAAACCAAGAACTGTAAAATACTTGCTGAAATGCGTTAGTATTTTGAAAATCAAGAATTACTGATATTAAGGCCAAACGTCTGGAGAAGTACCTACTAATTCAGAGTTCTTCAACATGAACTATTTTGGATGCCAAGTTTTCTACATCAAATATTGTCTCAGACTGAGTTTTCATTGGAGTTAACGGCTTCTGAAGGTGTTCAACTCCAAAAAAATAAGATTCACTTCACAATTCTTCTTTCTGAGGAATCTCGCACAGTTCAGACCCCAGATTTAGTTGCTCAATTCTGCCCTCACAGCCTGGAACAACTGAAAATGTAACAGTCTGTCAGCAAAAGGCATTGTCCTGTGAGTACTCAGGAAAGGATCTTAGGGATTTCATGTTAATGGCTCTATTTCTGCCTGAGAAGCTATACAGTATGGTCATCATAGGTGCTCCGAAAATAAAGATTTCTGGGCTCTTCCCTCCTGTGTAGAGGAACAAGACATTTGACCTCCTCAGAGACCCCAAGCCTTTTGATATACAACCAGAAAGAAGCTGTCCTGAACACCGACAAGGTCTGTATATGTTTGACCCTAGATGCTAAAGTTTCAGTCTTGATTTAACCATTGGACCGAACCCTTTTTCTGTGTGAGAGTGGTGCATGATGTTTGGAAAGATCTTAGGATGTTGCTTTCATCCTCATCATAACCTTAGCTACACTTTTGGCTAAATGAATAAATACCCGAAGTATATTCCTTGTCTTTCCACTTGCTTATTTTACACTCTGGTCTAAAATGTGAAAGCTGAAAAGTTTGCTCTTTTATGCATGGTAAAGGACTCCTCATAGTTTTACCTCTGACAGGATCCTACCAGTTCAGCTCCACTGAAGCTGTGTTTGAAGGAAACTCCTCCCTCCCTGTGGTGTTCATTTGTAGTAGTCATCAGAAGCTGCAGCCATCAGGACTAGACCATATCAGGTGGCTCCAGACATGCTGGAGCAATCTAGGATTGGGAAGGAAGAAATGTAATTCACTGATGTTTTTAACTTCGGCTCCTCTGAGGCTCTGAACTCTGTGTTGTACCTGTTAGAGTCACAGCATGAGAACACAAATTAAATGAAAGAAAAAGTTAATTAATTGATTACAGGAAGTTCATAAGTTTGGGAAAGGACTATGCAAACATACAAGAACAATGAGCTTATATGTTGCCCACACAAACACAATGAGATAAATCTTTATACCAGAGACGGCTAAGGGGACAGGAGCACTGGGAGCCCCAGGTCAAGGCTGTGCGATGTGAGGCTCTATCTGGCTCTGGGCTGCCTGCCCTCGGCTGCAGCAGAACAGACGTCTACCAGCTAAATCATGAACAACCGTAAGGTCTTTGTTTCTAGGTATTAATTGCCTAATTAGTAATTAGTCTGTGAGCTGACTTTGAGTCATAGACCCTGGAAAGGCTGGGATCCAGATGGCCTTGTATAGTCAAAACAACACAAAGTAGGTAGAAACAGACTCAAAGCTGAACTTTTTACATGCAAAACATAAAATGGTGAAATGTAAGAACTTACAAATAAGATGGCAAGGGCCCCAGTTATGGTCATCTGCAAAATGAACGCAGGCCCCATGTTTAGGTATCTGAGTATTTGTCTTCTTTCATGATGATGGTATAATTTTTAGATTTGCTGCTGCTCTAATCTCAAATTTGGTGTCATTCTGTTGTGCCCAGTCTATAGACAGATTTTTAAATGCATCTTATAAATCGGTACAAATGCATTTCGCAACAGACAAAGTCTCAGGACATTGAAAAGTAAACATTCATGGGTCAAGTGGAAAATCATCGTCCAAAATTATGTGCAACTTGTAGCTTGTGTTTTCTTGTTGCAATTATTTTCCAGACAGTATCAAAGTAAACCAAACAAATTTCTCCATCTTTCCCTCACTCCAGTTACCTGCTGTTTTCTTTCATTCCTCGTTAATACTTTTTGTTGGCTCCAATATGAATCAAGTTGTGCGTTTTGTTTAGTATGTGTATGTAGTTTGGCTGGGTTGTAGTTAACTTCCCCCATAGCAGCTCTTCTAGTGCTGTGCTTTGTAGCTGTAGCTAGAACGGTCTTGAGAACACACCAGTGTTTTGGGTACTCCTGAGCAGTGCTCGACAGCATCAAGGCTCTCTCCACCACCACTCCACTTCCAAATGTCAGTAGGCAGGGGATGGGAAAAAGACTGGGAGGGGACACAGCCAGGATAGCTGATCCCAACAGACCAAAGAGATATCCCATACTGCATGGCATCATGCTCAGCAAAAAACTAAGAGAAAAGAGGAGGGGAGAGCATTCATTAGGTGCTTGTCTTCCTGGTCAACCACTGTGCTTACTGGGCCCCTACTACTAGGGAAGTGGATGGACATCAGTTGCTGCAAGAGAGTGGAAAATAAATCTTCTTTCTTTGCCTTGCTTCTATGTGCAACCTTTGCTTTTTGTCCTTAAAACTGTGTTTATCCTGACTTGTGAGTTTTTCATCTTACTTTCTCCCCCTGTCCAGCTGATTAGGAGGAATAGGAAGGAGAGTGACTTAGTGGGCTCCTGGAAGCCAGACAAGGTCAACCAACCACAGTATGATCTGATGGACAAACAAACTCAGGATTTACTTGCAGCTTCCAAGTGATGTTGGGCAAGTCAGCTATCTCCTGTGCTTATGTTTCCTCTTTACCTTTTGTCTATTTGCGTGTTCAGGTAGACAAAGCTGGCATCTTCCCTTTTGAACTTAGGACTCTGATCATATCTTTGTGGAGCACTTATCTCCACACAATGGGGAACACACAGACCAGGAACATATCATAATTATAAAATTAACTTGTGGCTCAGTTGTTATTGTTCTTCTTCAGAAACCTATTAGATATATTCAGGGAATATGCTGCAAGGGTGACAAATTGTGCTAGTACCTTACTTTCTGCTGCCTTATATTTGAAGGGCCCTATAGTACCAGATACCAGACGTCAGAATATTTGCTGCATGGTGCTCTCTATCATTGTGTGACTAGATGTCATGTGAAGAGGTAAAACCCAGTACTGATGGTTATATGATAGATATAAAGGGATAAGGGAAGACTATGGACAGGTGACTGTCCTGTGCATGCATAGATGTTATATACTCACACTTCTCCAGATCAATAGGTCTTCCTTACTTGTTTTTCCCTGGAATAACAGTCAATAGGTTCTCCTCTTCGTTAGAACTGACTTGTTAACTCATTTCCAAGTGGGAAAATGCAAGCCTTGATCTTTCCAACAGCCCTCCTGAACTATCCCTGTTCACCTTTGATTGCTAAGGAACAGCTAATTTCTTTTATCTTGGTTCCTGGAAACAGAAATCGTGCTGTTTGGCTGGTGGAAAGGTTTTTATGCGTGAGTTTGCTGTATCTATCTCTCTGACACAATGAATCTGCAAAAGTAATTAGAATGAAATACAAGACCTATTAATCAGCAAGGACTGTTGAAATCTCTGCCTTCAATCTTCCCCATAGGAATAAAGAATTAACATAAATAATCTACAACCAATAACAGGGCCAAATTTTACAAGAACCCCAACCCCTCTGAATATTCTTCTGAACAAAGAAGCCCTCATTATCCAAAATCTATACATCCAGCAAGATTGATTCTCTCATCGCTGTTATCCTCAGAGGTGGATTTAATCCATTTATAAGTTTTCCTTAAAAAAAAAGAGAAAAAAGAAAGAAAATAAGAAAAAGAGAAAAGGTTTTTCTAATAAATTTTATTAATGAACTTTCTCTGCAATGGAATAGCCTTTCCCTGAAGACTGCTACTCTGGTTTACAACTGTGATGGAGAAACAGACGGGTGTAAGTGTTCAAATGTTACAATTTTATCAGCTTGCTTTGATTTTTATGCATAAAATCTAATGAGCAAAGCTCTTGGTTGGGCAACACCCTTGTAAATATCTGTCTATGTTAAAAGCAGAACAGGGATATGTGTTTACTGTTATTTCCTCTGTTTCTGCCAGTTTTCAGAATTATTGATATACTCGTATTCCTCTGGGAAAAAGAAGGCAGCAACCTGCCTGGCTGAAATGTTATAATAATGTACACTCTACACGCTATTACCTTCTTCAGTTGAATAAAACATGAATGCAGTCTTTTCCCAATACTCACAAAGGATCATTTGTACTCATAACCTCTTTTGGCAGAGTCCAGCTTACTAACCTGTCCTCTTACATGTCAAGCCAGATGTTAGCTGTCAAAGTAATTATCAGCTGAGTACAGATATTCTGGAGAGGTTTTGACTGCCCCATTTATCTCACTGCCAGTTGGTGAATCCATCTCAAAAACCAGTGAGGAAGCAAGTCCTGATTCAGCAACCAGCAAAGCCAATAAAACTTAAATTAATCTTTTAAGATCAGTAATATTTTTATATATTTTTTTTTTTTACTTCCGTGCATTGTCATTTTAGACCCTGTTGACCCACACGGTACTAAGCAGCTTTATGTGTCATGACTTGAAAAGGTGTGCAGTTCTTGTGTCCTCAACATAAAAAGGACATGGAACTGATGGAACAAGTCCAGAGGAGGGCCACGAGGATGATCAGGGGACTGGAGCACCTCCCGTATGAAGACAGGCTGAGGAAGTTGGGGCTGTTCAGCCTGAAGAGAAGGCTGCGTGGAGACCTCAGAGCAGCCTTCCAGTACCTGAAGGGGGCCTATAGAGATGCTGGGGAGGGACTCTTCATCAGGGACTGTAGTGACAGGACAAGGGGTAATGGGTTTGAACTGAAACAGGGGAAGTTTAGATTGGATATAAGGAGGAAATTCTTTCCTGTTAGGGTGGTGAGGCACTGGAATGGTTTGCCCAGGGAAGTTGTTAATGCTCCATCCCTGGAAGTGTTCAAGGCCAGCTTGGATGAAGTCTTGTGTGGGATGGTTTAGTGTGAGGTGTCTCTGCCCATGGCAGGCGGGTTGGAACTAGATGATCTTGAGGTCCTTTCCAACCCTAACAATTCTATGATTCTATGATTCTAGGTGTTTAAATCTCAGTAATCCCCTCAGTGTCAGAATAGAAACTGGTGAAGTTGCTCCTCTCCCTGAACATGTTGATATTCTTCTTGGAAGGATATAAGTTCAAATATGGTTGCTGGCTTGTACTAAGGATTGATTCCATAGCCCACTGTTTTTCATGTCTGGAAAACTTTGTATGGATTATTCACATGCAGGAGAGAGTGTCTGTCTGGCTTACCTAGACCTTTCACTAGACATGGTAGTTAACCTTTCTGTGGTTCAAGGCATCTCAGACTCTATTTAGATTCATTTTTCTGTTGGAAGACTGATGTATAATGTATTCTGATGAATTTTTTTCACCAATGAACAAAAAATATTTAATAGAGAATTCAATGTGCACCTACTTGAGCAATACGGAGATGTATAAAGATTCTGGCAGAGAATAAGAACATTAATATATTTTTTCTTTCCATATAATATTCACCATGTTTTCTTAGTAATAATACGGTAAAATTATCGGATGAAATCCAACAAATAGAAAATATCTTGAATGGTTTTCAAAACATGACTTTATAACTGAAATATTACACAGTGGCTACTTTTTTGCCATGCTTACGCAATATTGCAAAACTAAAGGGTGAGTACTCACATGACAGTATATGATATACTGCCTTGTTTGATGACAGGTTTTCCCACTAGTTTCCCAGGAATCAGAGTGATTTGTAACTATAAGGCGTTTTTTTCTGGTGGTGAATGCTGCCTTTCGGTAGCAGATTACCAAATCGAGTGTGAAAGAAGACTCATTCCTCCCATTCCTCTGTGGTCATCAGCGTTCTCGGCAGGGGAAATACTCACTGCACGGTTGCGTGAGTGAGGTTGTTCTAACGTGGGTGTGAAGTGCGTCTAGAAAGCAGGGATTGGAAGGCAGGATCCACCCAGCAGTACAGCCAGAAAGGCTGAATTTCCAGCTCAGTTCCCAGTGAAGCCCTTGTAGTTTTTTTATAGGAAACAAATTCGGCAAATGGAGACTTGAAGGACTAGTTCTTCACCCATCTCTGAAACAGAAATAATAATGATAGGAATAAAAACACATTTAATGAGAGTGTTTCCGTTAGATTTTGTTGGAAATGTCATTCAAGTGTGAAATTAAAATACCTCTTCACTGAATATTAAGATAAAATTAATGACTCTGTGTTAATGAGACCTGTTTTATTAAGCAATTGCTTTCCAAGGGAAGCAAAGGAAGTGTTTGTGGCTTTCACCAATGACCCAGTGGAAGCATTAGGAAACAGATTGCAAGTACCAATCCCGCGTAAGAGGTAAACAAATTCACTGTATATTTTTCATGAAAAATGCCTGTGCTTCAAGTTCACAGCATGACAGATCACAATAGGCATTCCTGAAACAGCTTCTGACCCAACCAAGCTGAAGAGAAAACAGACTTCTGGCCTGGAGTTGCACACAGGAAGTTAAACGAGGTTCTTTATCTCTCAGAGTAAGATATCTCTAGGAA
Source organism: Lathamus discolor (assembly GCF_037157495.1). Classification (NCBI taxonomy): domain Eukaryota; kingdom Metazoa; phylum Chordata; class Aves; order Psittaciformes; family Psittacidae; genus Lathamus; species Lathamus discolor. The sequence goes on along the minus strand of NC_088885.1, from coordinate 147,863,336 downwards.
TCCTGTTCTAGTGTTTGACTTCTCCCTCCATAAAGAAATGTTTCCTAATGTCCAGTGTTAATGTCCCCCGGCACAGTTTTGAACCATTCCCACATGTCCTACTACTGGATACCAGGGAGAAGAGATTAGCATCTCCCTCTCCACTTCATCTCCTCAGAAAGCTGCGGAGAGCACCTGAAGGGCAGACAAACGCAATGGAAACCTTTTCACTGACAACAGTATATTGGTAAAGAATAAGGTCCAAATTTTTAAAAATTAGAGTGCCATAATATTTTAGCATCATAATGTTTCTTTATTTTAGTTGCAGAACATCTGGACCCCAAGATGACCAGGGACATTTTCAGTTAACCAAGCCCACTTTTCTGTGCTAGATGTTTTATTTCTGACTCATATCCATTTGCTTTTTGTACAACAATCACATCATTAATTGTATATATGCAGTCTTCTATGTATATACCATCCAAGTTCAGCATTCATCCCCAACAAAGCATTTCCTCCAACATTTGTTCTGCTACATAAATGTTTGTCCTACACATATTATAAGTCAGTGTTTAGAGTGGCTCTGTTCTGCATGGGATAGTCTTCTAGGCTACATGGCAATAAGCTGTAGTGCCAAATATGTATTGGGAATAGCCATGTAATAGAGATTCAAACTTAAACCCAGGCAATAAATGTTGTTACAGTGAACCTCCTCTGGCTCAGTCTTGCAGTAGTATAGCATAATTTTTATTAAAATCTTCTGTTAGCTTCAGATGAGGACATTTGGTTGGCTTGAGGGCAAACTGGAGGGAGACAATGAGAGGAAGTGGATATGGTTGCAACATAATGTTTAGATGTGGTAAACTAAGCCTATTTCACCCTAAAATCTTAAAGGAATACAGACATGCATTTTCGGGTTGGCAGAATTGCTCATAGAGATAATACTCTAAAATTCTCTCTGTAGATATCCTGGGTAACTTACACTGCCTGAATCCAGTTAAGTAAACAAAGCATTATTGTTTAGTTGAATGACAATGAAACCCATACTTCAAGGTAAACGATTAAACACAATCCACCAAGGGTTGATATTTTCTAGAAAACAACTGCCAGGATGAATCTATAGACCAAAGAATAATGTAACACAGGCAAGCTTTGTTATACATCACTTGGATGGGCATTGGGATATTGTATATTTCATCACTTCAAGTGATTCCTTCATCAAGCAAATCTTCCAAAGTAAAGCCTAAAGCCTTGAACATAAGGGTTAAAGGGAAGGCACTAAGTACATATTGTCCTTACAGCCACTGGATTTTGCTCACAAATTAGAATTGTCTTTAAAAGTTAAATTCCTTAGGTTTTGGCACGTTACCATGTTCATTGGAGAGGGTTTTTCTCCTTTGGCATACTGCTTTTTCTGTTACATATCGTTATTTCATCAGTTATATGCACTGAATGTGATTCCAGTCTTTTTCTCCCTTGTTTGTTGGACCACTGAACCACAGTAAATGAAGGCACACAGCCAACCATATGGTAACAATAACATCAGTGCTGCAGTAGAGGAAGATCAAGAGTTGCATATACATAAGGTAATATGGAATATATTTATACAGTTTTGAAGAATATCATCAGTATGTTTTCTTCAGCAATATTTATGTTCTTTAGAATGACAGAATGAGGTCATATCCAAGATGCAGTACGTTGAAAGTACCAGTCAAAAAAGACCTTGTCCCTTTCATCTGTTCTAAATTTTGATCTTGTATATAACTTTGTGGAAATTATAATATATGACATTTGCCTGGAAAACTGCTTCCTTTTTAATTTATTTTTTTTCAGAAAAGGTATATAATTAAAAAAAAAGAAAAAATAAAGAAAATATTAGTGTTTGAAACACTAGAGCCAAAATTTATGTTCTGTACCATTTTCCATTGTTTTCAGAACATCCTATTTATTGGATGCATTTCTTATGTCTATTGGGATAAATGAAGTGCCCAGAAAAGCGGTGGTGCAAGCGTATAAACCTGCTTATAATTATTAATTAAAATTTTCAGCTAAACCATAAAATGGTGTCTGTGAAAAATAATGCAAAAAATTACTTCCCATCATTTAAACAAGTTTAAACTTAGGCAGTCACCAGCAGCTCTGAAAGCTCCTTATGCTTAACCATCAATCTCAGCTTAGTTTTGAGCTGATTAACTTGACATTGGTTTATCACTTTTCAGTCATGTGAATAGATGAACAAAAAAGATGGCCAAAAGTTATAAAAGGAGCTGATGCTACAAGAATTGGGTGGGATTACAACACTTTGAAATACATTTTAAAATTAAGTAGAAGCGCTGGAGCTTTCATTAGAAGTAGGGGAAAGCATTCATTGAAATGGCACTAATTCCAGTAAAGAAGAAAGAGTTTAATTCATTTTAAATATTTGATGAGCCTGTTTTAGGTACTAAACTAAGCTTTAGGTTGAGTGTTCAAACTCAAGTAAACAAGGAGACCCATAAATTTACATTCACAAACTGAAAACTTCTATTTAAATATCAAACAACTTTATTCACTTTCCCCTGCCATTATAACTGTAATTTACAACTCATTTATATATGATCTACCAGCTCTGTAACTTACAGTGTTTTGACATCCTTCTATAGATATTTTAATGGTCTGAAGCCGCTGTCACAACCAAAGATGCTGTACTGTAAATTAAGCTTGTGACAGCCTCATTTTGAGATGGCCAAATGGGATTTCATGTGATTGGTGAGAAAATTTAATATGTACAGTTTTAATTACAAGACTGTTTATCAAAATTTATTTTAGTGGCAATGGCCTTTGACATCTCAGACTATCTGCTACAAGAAGAATAATGGGGCAGGAGGGTGACATATTCACAAAGGGTGGTCTCTAACACGAAATTAAGAAAACTTACCTTCTCCAGCAATTTTAATTTCTGTCCTGGAATTTTTTGACACATTTATGAAAAAAACCCCACCACAACCAACCCCAAATCAAAAACATTTTCTGAGGTTGGATTACAATGAAATCTTCATTTGTATGAAGATGTATAAATATTTTGTAAAGTTCTTAAAGATCACATTCAGGCTACAAGGTTCTGAATGTTACCTGAGCTAGCACCAAATATGGAGCTGGATAAGTTAGTCAGCATGTAGTCATGGATGAAAAGCTCTTGGTATCTCAGTTAGTTCCTTTAGAGCTAGCTCAGTTCTCTCCATACTCCACAGGGTAATATATTTACTTTAAATTTTAGATTTTAGATTACTTTAGATTTACTATTTACTACTTGCTTTAGGTATTTAGTTGTGTGAAATATCCTTATGGCTGCGTTGGTTAGAAATTTTATGTCATATTTATCTTTGCACACTGACATATATCCAGACCTACTGATTGAGTTGGAATGATGTCTCTTTTTTGCCTCATTTGTAAATTTTTCTCCAAATCAAAATCCAGGAAAAATTTCCACCATACTGTGTACCCAGTAGGGCTCTATTAAATTGTCACAGTAAAAAGAAAAGTTTGTAGAAATGGCTTTTGAATAGCTTGGGGTAACCCATTTCATTCCATGCTCAACCACACAAAGTATCATAGTTCTGCCAAAAGGCTGTCACAGAGTTTTAGAGAGCAAATAAATGTCAACCTCATTCTTATGAATAACAAAAAATTTTACTGGGTATGCATATATGAGTCACAAATACAGACTTCCACTTAGTCTGCACCTGTTTCTGTAGGTAAAGCACTGGCATGCAGCTATTCCTATGTGAATAGGAAGGAAAAGGAAATCTTTCTGGATCCTTTTTAAGAAATTAGTTTTAAATTAATAGGATAGGGATACAGTCAGTTGAACTTAATGTGCTGATTTGGCAGGGCAGCTGAGCCACCATAACTGGCTACACGGGTATTCTTAGCACACCTAGACTGTAAGCTAAAATGAGATGGTTTAAACTAACACATTTATTTTGCTGTTAGGACAGGTGGGCAGACACATGGTGTAGTTGAAGAACGTGTTAAATTTCTGCCAGTTTTAATTGGAGCAACCTTCTTTGGGGGCAGGAGTTAGCCTTAGAAAGAGATTTGATACTGAAGGTTGAAGACACCCTTTGTCTTTGAACCTGGCACTGAGGCATAGAAGTTATAGTACAAGTGGGTTGGAAATAGATGGTCCTTTCCAATCCTAACCATTCTATGATTCTAAGTGAGATTAGGAAGACTTCTTAGCTAAGGGAGGGATTGAGAAATATAAAGGAAAAGTAGCTGAGAAGACTGAAGATAGCAGGCATGGAAGGGCTAATCTTCCTTTCCAAATATATTTTGTTCCCTTGTCAGAGATGGAAAATAAGTAGATATTTCCTTTTTTACGCTCCCAAATTAGGCCATGTTTCACACAGCTTTTTTGCTTCCACAGTGAGTAGTCATGATAGGTTGGAGAGATGTTCATTTATAGTATTTTGCTACCCCCTGCCCCCAGGTTATATGAAAATTCATTGATGGAGTTTCCCAGGAGTACACAACCTGGGTTCAGGCCTATATTCATCTATTGTTTCAAGGGAAATTGATGTTGCAGCCTGTCTTAGCAGACTGGCTCCTGAAACATCCATAAGACAGACGGTTTCAAAAATTTTTGTGGTAAGCCTACTGAATGATGTACTATACGGAGTAAGATGCCACCTCTAAACTTCATTATATGAAGTATGGAACCTCCTCTGAACTTCACTGGTGCAGCGACAGTTTCCCACACCAGAGCAGAAGGCACAGCCTCTTGTAGGCTAGTTCTATAGATGGGCTGAAGCTCAAGTAACTGCTCTGTTCTGTGAAAAAGTGATACTGAATTTTTAATGTCATGGTCTGGAGTCACCAGACCCAATGCTAGTCAAACACTGAACAGATAGGCGGCAACACCACTGAGCCCAAGTGAACTTCCACTGCTGTGAATTTCAAAATATATCCTGAAGTTTTCAATGTGAAAAAGAGCTCATCTTTTATTTACAATTACAAATATTTATTGTTTCATTTCTCTCCTGCCACAGGAAGGGCTGGGTCATCATCATGGGGAGCAGTGGCAGCAAGTACCTGAGGTTTTCCTGGTCCATGCAGGCATGACAGACCTTTACAGAGGCTGATAATCCCTGGGAAAAGAGGGTACTCAAGCAGTCGCTATTTTCCCCTCTCCAGTTCCCAGACAGTACTGTGAACAGCTGACAGTGAAATACCCCTTTTCAACTGCAAAAAATGATGTGTCAGCTGTGTTCTACACAGTGTAACACAGCGTCAAAGTGCATGGGTCACTTAAGAAAGAAGGAGCACTGTGATTCAGACTCCTGAAATGGGCCCAATATTTCTTTCCAAGCTGGAACAATTTCAAGGTGAGGTTTGCAAGCAAAACTCTAAAGCAGGAAACTCATCAACTTTAGGAGAACCCTGTCAAATCTTATTAGAAAGTTGCAGACAACTTTTGAAGTAATTCCATTTGTTTGAGCAGTTTCTGGTTTGATGAACCGGGTAAGGTGAATCTTTACCCTTCTGGAAGAAAAATTGCACAAATTCAGTGCTTTATTTTTTTAAACATTTTGCAGATTTAAATTATATTCAAACTGCTTTTAGAGAATAAATAAGTGATGCCCCTTTCACAGATGTGGGAGGAAAACGAAGGCTGAGCACAGTTTATCCTTAGCATGTGCTATTAAAGAAAGGATTCAAGAATTAAATGAACTCTGCATAGGTCTCCAGACCTAGACAAAATTAATATGAACAACCTACTGTAAACTTACTGATGTGTGAAATATTTTCAGCTAAATCTTTTTAAAGCTGAATCAGCTTTTGGGCTGACTGATTTAAACAGCAGCAGTTGGATGAACAGTTCAGTATTAGCTCTACGATATAGGATTTAGGTCTGTATCATGCCGGCTACCCCAGGTAGCCATTTGCTGAAGCACATAGCTATGAAATGAACCTTTTCCTCATTTAATTCTTGTCATGCTGGCTCACGCAAGAGTCATCGCTTGCTGCTGTCACAGAAAGGCAGGCGTTAGAAACTGATGAATCAAGGAGGGGATTTTCCTTCCCTTTCTGGGAGACTGATCTGGATTCTGTGGAAGCCTTCCTCTCCACTACAGACCACAGCTGCTCAGTGCTGCCAGGAAACCACGGAAAGGCAGCAGAGACATGCAAAACGTTTTTTTTTCATGCTGTCATAGTGTCTATCCTTTAATGGCCCAGCAAAGGAGAAATCGTTCCAGACCACCGGAACTGCTTTTGCGTTGCTCATCGGGAGGCTCACAGCATCTAACCCCCAGAGAATCCAGAGATCCATCCTACGCACGTGGCACAGAATTCCCAGAATTTGTCCTGTGCAGAGTTTACAGAGATTATGTTCTCTTCTTGTCTCTTGCTCTTTTTTATTTTGTTAACAGAAAAAAAAAACCCAGAAATTAAGATTTCTTCCCTCTTTTTAAAAGAAAATATTTCCCTTTATTGCAACAAATTATATTTTTTCAAAGAATTTCACTCTTCCTAGCAAATAATCTTACATTCTTTTGTGTAAAATGCTATGTTGCATGATAAAAGAAAATAAATATGGTAAATCTTGCTGTTATAAGAAAAGTACAGGTACTATAAAAGCAGAAAAACTTCCAAAGTGCTACATGAACCAGAAAGAAGTTTATAAATATAGGCAGACTTGCAGAGCACTTCCTATTTTTAAGAAGTCTGAACCATCTTAATACTTTTTTATGCACATCATCTGTGCATGGAAAACGCCAGTCAATGAAAGATCTACAGCTGATGGAAAAATAACCTTGGAGTCATGGCGTTTGTGTTTTCTTCTTAGGCTAGCCTGCTAGCTGGTAAAGGTGATGTGCTGTCACAAGTCAAGGTCCTCAAGTGAACTTGTGCCCTGATTGTCTGACCTATGATACTTTCTCTACTACATCATCAAGGTGCAAATGTTGATCAGGTATTTCCCATCACTATGCAACAACAAAGCACGCTTTATACATTAACTACTGGAGTGAAGGAAAAGTATCTGAAACTGTGGTGACATTTCCACTGTTATTTTTGTGTTTCAGTCTTAAGTTACATCCCAGCACAAACAACTGGGCTTCAGCTATAAATAATGCAAACTCATGTTTCGCACTGGCTGCAGACATCATAATGATGTACCTCACTTTCTACCTGACCTGTGGTTGTATTAGTTACACAAAGACTGACTCAGTCAGTATACCATGTGTGGAATCTACAGACCCACCAAGCACACAAAAATACATTTGAGCCACCTGTGAGGGATATATTTAGATGAAGAAGGGTGGAGATGGGTTTTGGCACAAACCCAGAGCACATCCTTTCAACTAACATTTGGCTTACTAGATTTCATTGTATAGCTATATTAAGCTCCCTTTAATGGTTTCTAACTTCTTATATGTAACTTACAACCCCTTTCAGGGAAGATCATGTGTTCCTCACCCTTTGCAGCAGTATCATTTGGGGTTGTATCAAGGCCAGGCCAACCTGGTTTACAGCCAAGTCAACTTCTTGAGGGCAGAGAAAAAATTTATTTCATTACAAAATGGCATGAATCATGTCACGCTGTTGCCTGCTTTGGTATTAATTTGATTGCACTTATGAGTTGCATTTATGCTGCTTCCATCAGCCTTAGCGGTTCCTGTAGCAGTGAAGTTTGGCTAGTGGGTCTCTGTTTCCTACTGCCCTGATTCCAGTCTCTATTTTGTTGGCTATTTCACAGTCAATTTCATCTTTGGTGACAGGAAAAATAGCCTCCATAAAGGAAAGAAGGAATGACAGATACTCCCTATTTCCAAGCAGAAAACAATGTCCCAGAGAAGGAATGACAGATACTTGCTATTTCCAAGCAGAAAACAATGTCCCAGATTTGACCTCAGCAAAACCCCTCTGTGTGGCACTTTACTAAATGCTCCTTAAAGAACTGGATTTTGTCCAGGCTCTGGTGTGGTACTAATTACCACAGCTTTTGGCTAGGAGTGAACTATAAATCTTTAAACACCACCGAGTCTGATTAGGCTTGATTTTTTTGGCACTACTGTGGTACCTCCAAACAGAAAAATATTTTTGCAGAACAGGTTCAGCACATCTGATACTTCCTTGCATGCAACCATTATCACATACAGGCTTATTGATGCAGGAAGTGAGTTTCCCAGTTTTATTCTTTAAAAAATTGAGTTAAAGCCAGCTCTTTAAGTGACAGAAATCAGCATAACACCGTTGTCCTGAGCTGTGTTTTCAGTAGTTCAGGATATCCAGGCTCTTGGATTTCAGTCCTGGAGGTTAGTGGTAGAAAAGGTTTATCAGGTCATGTCATCTATGTCCTTGTTAGAGAAAAATTGCTCCCTTGTGTACAGAAATAGGAAGCAGCTCTACTTTCTTTTAAACATTTCCCCTCCACAAATGGTGTTTTCACCATTTTCCCTTGGGAGTCTGCTCCATTCAGGTGGGGATTTTCCTGGCTCTAAGCTCTAAATTTTTATTTCACATTCAGATCCAGAGTTTCTGTATCCAGGTAACAATTTTCCCTTTGCCTCCTGGCATTCTTCAAATATCTGTAGACTATTGTCATGCGCCAGCCTTTTGTCTCTTGGGCAACTTGCAAACACTTAACTCTTAGTTGTTCTTCAAAAAACCCAATTCACTTTAAAGCCATGATTGTTCTTAAATGTCTTTTTCCAAACTTTCTTATGTCTCACAGAAATTACTTGCTGTGCAGCGATGAACACAATTTGCAGGTGTAGTTGACCCGGCTGGAGTAGAGGCAGACTTTGTAGAGGGTGGGAAGCAGATGAGAGGAAATACAGACCTCCGTGTGCATGGAGGTGCTCGACTGAGCTGTGGGTTTTGTGTTGAATAGAGAACTTCTCCATACTAGAACTCAATGGTATCATTTGTGCTCCAGAACAGACAGATGCAGAGCATGGGAAACATATTTCTGCTCTTCAAGTATTCATTTTAAAGCAATAACCAAATCCTACCCAACACTGCAGCCTGGCAGAGGTTAGTTGCAATGATCATGTCAAGGAAAGTGCCCAAGGTGTTATCCTGTATCTGGGATTTTCAGTCTTTCCTAACAATTTTCCAGTGAAAGTGACTACTCAAATGTAGTAAATTTATGCCTACAAGCAAGCAGGTTTATACCAATAGTTGCATTTCACAGGCCTGACAATAGTAGTCCAGGAACTCTCAGGCACACCTGGATTATGAGCAGAAAACTAGTTAGGCCTACATTAGAATCATAGAATCATAGAATAATTAGGGTTGGAAAGGACTTCAAGATCATCCAGTTCCAACCCCCCTGCCATGGGCAGGGACACCTCACACTAAACCATCCCACCCAAGGCTTCGTCCAAGCTGGCCTTGAACACCGGCAGGGATGGAGCACTCTGGGCAAGCCATTCCAGTACCTCACCACCCTAACACATGGGAACTTCACCTGACTGCCATGATTTTTCAAATATGATGGCCAGTGGCTTAGCGACTTCATTCACCAGCTCCTTCAGTACCCGTGGATGGATTTCATCAGGTCCCATGGACTTGTGTGTGTTCAGATTTTTAAGATGGTCTCAAACCAGATCCTCTCCTACAGTGGGCCCAAGGTCTTCATTATCACAGTCCCTGCGTCTGCCTTCTAAGACTTGGGTGGTGTGGTCAGAGCCTTTGCCAGTGAAGGCCTAGGCAAAGAAGTCATTCAGAACCTCAGCCTTCTCCAAATCCTGTGTAGCCAGCTCTCCTGAGAGCTTCCTCAGGGTGCCTATTTTGTCCCTAGTCTGTTTTTTTGTTTGCTACGTACCTGTAGAATCCCTTCCTGTTATCCTTAACATCCCTAGCCAAGTTTAATTGCTGTGTTGCTTTCTTGCATGGCAGTATTTAGAGCTGTTTCCTTTGAGATATAGCACAAAAGGCAATGTACCTTCCATGGAAATTGGTGGAAACTGCACACAATCTTAGATAATGCTTCTGAAAGCGGGGAGCACCTTTTTCTCATGGAAGGCAGCAGGGCGACTTGTAACAAAAAATATAAACTGAGTTACTAACCTTAAGTTTTCATAGCACCAGGAGAACTCACTGCAGAGCTGGGTAAAGACAGCACAGCTAGCTTATATTATCTTGCTCATAAAGATCTGAATTATCTTCTGTCAGAGGTGATAGCCTGCATGCAGACTTACCAGTATCAATACTGCCAATCTCCTTTTCTATACACAAAATTTTCCTTAAAAATACTGAATGTAATCTTTGCCCAGATCCAAGAATGTGGACTGCAAAGGAGTGTCTCCATTGGCTTTGTATACTGCTGTGAGGAACAACTACCACTTCCACAACGGAGCACCCTTCTCCTTCCCTTCCTCTTTTTATGCTCTTGCACTCATTTCTACAGCACCATCATCTGGTGGACACAGTTTTTCCTTGGCTCAGCAATAAAAGTGGCTCTTCACTTTCCAATGGCACTCATAAGCAAATCACAAGTCTACAAAGTCAGAATAATAGAGCAGTTTCACACTTCCCAAGTGGTGGCTAGACCTCTGAACCCAAAAGACCAAAGGGTTCTCAGCTGCATGTAGGGCCCGAAGGTTCTTTAAATGGATGCTAAGAATCCCTAAAACCCAAAAGGGTTGAAAGACTGACAAGAAGGACACAAATGTGCTAGCATGTGGTTACAGAAATGTCAGTATCTGAAGAATTTCTGTGAGATGTGGTTATCCACTGGCATCTTTACATATGACTGAAAAGGGCAGGAATGCTTCCATGCTTCTTGGAGGTCTGCCTCACACATCACAAACAGTGACAACCCTGAACCTGAAAGCTCCCTGTTGCAAAATTAGTGATGCTATTAGAACCTGTGATAGTCACAGCAAAACCCAGTTTGGTACCAGGCTCTGCTCCTTCCAGCACCACCTTATGAATCACTCATCAGGATGAAAGTGTTGTAGAATATCTCTTAGTTCAAGATGGCAAGAATGAAACACAGAGACAGAAACACTCCCTCCATTATTTTTGGTGTGGCGGCAACCTGGGAAAATGCAATCACATTGAAATGAAATAAATTATATAGTCAGTCCACAGGAATGTCCTGAAAATAACTTGCAGAAAAATACAGTGCCAGTAAACAGAACATATTGGTATGTTCTATACCTGTCTTGCTTATCTATAATGACTTAGGTAATGAATCATTTTCTCTGGTGTATGAAGACATAATATGAATTTCTGATAAATAAATTAAGAAAGTGGACCTGGGATAATGTAGATCATCTAAAAAGTGAAATAAATATGCCATAAAATTTTAGGAAACAGTTCTCCATATTGTGCCTTTGATCAGTCATATTGGGTGAATTTGACATATGTTTTATCCCAAATGGTTGCTATTATTTCTACACTGATTTGGCTGGAGGCAGCCCCAGAAAATATGAAATTACTTGTAAACCCATTACTATCCAGATGGTTGGGAAAGGTCATGAATGAGAAGGAAAAAAATGACCTGTTTCAGGATCCAAACCATAAACATGGGACCTGTCAACAGACACCCTAATGTGTAGTTAGAAAGAAGCGTGTATGACAGGGCTAAAGAAAAAATCCCCACCTTTATTAATGTTGCAATGACTCCTGACTGTGTATCTCTTTCATTTTTAAAGAAAAGAAAATAGTACAAGACTAGCTAGATCTTTGTTTTATACTTAACCAAGCTTATATAAACAACCCATTCCCACATTTTTTATATGCTTGTCTCTTTTTTGGATACATTCACAGATGTCATACTTTAAGTCATTATAACGTCAAATAGGTTTTGGTTCTTTGTTTCCAGGGTTCTCAGGCACAACACACAGTCTGAACAGTTTGTTTTGCTTGAATTCAGTCTCCAAATTCACTTTGTCACTGTTAAACCCCTGATAAAAAAGACAATAGACCAATTTATTCAATGAGACCAGGTGGTGTTTCAGACCAAACACAATCCTGTGGCCCAGAAATGTCCTCATTCCACTGAAGGATGCTGTAGAGACTTGAATTCCCTAGCTGGTAAAACAGACCACAGTCCTCATTGTCCTGACGTATGAAGGGCAAAAGCCACTAAATATTGAATTTGTAACTTGCAGAGACACTACAGTATTTTCCAGCTGCTGACAAACTTGTAAATGTAAGTGTATGTAAACTGATGGCAACGATGTGATGCATTTGTTCACATACATAATCCTTATAGTCAGTTAAAAATGTTATAAGATCTAATGTCTGGTTAAAATGGAAGTGATGGTGTCCATCCTTTTTTTTTTTCTTTTTGACATGAAGATTTCTGACCCACAGTTAGGATGTAATTGCAAGGAGCAATGCCAGGTCTCTGTGAAGAACAGAAACTGCTCTGCAATGTGGACACACCTAAAAAAATCTCAAAGGGCTGATAGATCCTTCAGCCTCTTTGTGTGTACACCTTGGTTATGATCTCCGAGATTTACTCCAGCCCTGGGAGTATCAAAGCACTACTTTTATTCAATAATAATTGTTTAAGACCTTATCTGGATGCAGAAGTCATCTATACAATATTAAACAAAATACTCTGCATTGCTACTACTGTGATCAATGTTAGTCATGGGTTCTATTGCTTGATCTTTGTCTGTAAGAGTAACCAGGAGTCAGATCCTTATTCCGATATCAGTATGCTTCCTGAATCAAATCTGCTAAGAAAAACAGAAAATAAATTAAAATAATTAAAAAAAATAAAGACCAACAAACAAAACAACAACACACAAGGAAGACACTGTTTCTTATAATTCTTTAAATTGCATGAAAATGCTAAGTTGTGGCTCTTCTGTAAAGAATCTGAAACTGATTAGAGAAAAGGTTATTTTCACACAAATGCAGAAGGACTTAGGTCTAGGGTAAGAATTCTGAGTCTCCTGTGTTTTGCCAGTAGTATAAGGTACTCTACGTAAGTACAAGTTTCTGGAAGTTGTGGTTTGCCATTTTCTAAATTGCATCCCAGTGCTTGATATCCCAGATGAGGAGTGTGTCCAACTGGAAGCAGAAATCAAAGCTCTTCTAAGTAGCTCTGACAATTTGTCCTGCATTCTTCATTGACATCTACACACAAATTTGAAACAAGCTTGAATATCTAAAGGCTCTGTGTTTAATAAAACCATAGATTAAACGCTGCAGTACTACCACAGGCTACAGCCTATTGGCTGTTTCCAGCAGGCAGCATGCCATAAAGTTTGAAAATGTTATGGGGACGTAGTACATTATCATGGTGATGTTGCAAGAAGATTTCAGGACCTTTTTTCTGGCAGTAAGAGAGATAGTATGAGCTGTTCATAGGAAATCCAGCATGCTAAAGCTATCCATGTAGTGGTATACAAACCCCACGCTATTCTTGTAAACTAATCATTGTGCTCTGGCATTCTGAATGTGGCATACACACTGTGACATTGCTAGGAGCACATCTCAGCTTTTCTGTGCTCTAGGAACAAAGGTGGCATGGAGGGACCACAAGTCTGAGCAGAAAAACACTGAAAACCACTTTTGTATTTTACAAATACACAGCAAATCTCAGGTGAGATTTCTTTGGAGTCCTCTCATATGGTCCAGTCCACACAGAGAGAACTGCTTTGTAATTCTGCGTGGTCAAGGGCAATAGAGTACTATAATCTCATGGGTGAATTCCTGTTCCATGTTCGTGCCACCTCTCTCTCTCTTCACCTGAGCATCCTGTTATTTCATGGCCATTACTGAATGTGATCTTTCTGACAGCTATGAAATCAGAGAAGTGTTATCTATGTCTTACATGTGGGGACTAGGACAGTGTTTTGCACTGAGTATGTGTAACTGAGATGTGAAGCCATCAGTGTCTTGACTACAGGAATATTCTTTCAAGTATTCAGAAATATAAATGAGTAATGTCTACATGAAGTTGATTGCTTGGTTTTTTTTTAATTTATCAATACAATTTAACTGTAGCAAACAGTGCTCATCTCATAAATATCATGGTTATTTTAGGAACACTGTGGAATATTTTTTTAGGTGAAACAGGTTGAGATACTCAATAACCTCAGTGATGAAGCAGAGCACTATGTTATACTCTTTAATAGCAATTAGATGACTCTTCTAGATTAGGAAGTTTTTCTTTGAAAAGAGATTATTCTTCTTTTTGAGAAAACTTTGTAAGGTGAACGTCAGCTTGTATGCTACCATCCATTGAACCAAAGATTTCCAGTACTGCTTCACCATGACTATAGATTCAGCCATGGAATGATTACTCTGTCTCAGGGTTTGAGTACCACAAAAAAAAAAAAACCCAACAACAAACTAAGCCAATATATTTAGTATTTTGTTCATGCTGTGTTTTAAAACTCACTGAGGGTTATTAGAATAGATATGCTTTACGTGCTTTATGCACCAAGTACTTCAAATAATAATTAAAAAAAGAGTACATTATTTCCTTATGCTCATAAATGTTCCCTCTGAAGTGTAATAATACATGTTGTTAATATATATTGTAATTCCTTGCCTGTGGTTTTTCTTAATGATGATTTTAATGAAAACTGAGCAGTTTATTCAACAGACAGACATCAAATACTAGTTCAGGAGAAATCTTTAGGTCCTACACTACACAAGCCTGTGTGGACTTAATCATTGTCTTTAAACACATTTTTTGTGTGTGTTTGGCTCAGTTAATCGGGTTTCTGCTTTTGTCAATACGAGGGTCACCAGTCTCAAATTAACGGGAAAGTATTAAAAAATAGTCCTGCTCCAGTGTCATTAATAAAAATTAATAGAGATTTAGAGAAGAAAAGTTAAGCTAGCATATTTTTTCTTCATGTTTTGTTGACTTCAAGAAACAGAACACATTCAGTAACTTTTTCAGTACTCGGAGGGCTGTTTCATCTTGTGGTTCAGGTGAAGGCAGCATTTTGTACCTCCCTTTCTACAACTAATGGGAAACAAATGAAGGTGCCCGTTAGGCCCAGTAATTGAGGCTCGAAGCCAAAGAAAATTTTATAGTTGGAAGTAATCCCTTCATCTTCTTCCCTTCACACGCATTTCATCTTTTACCAACTATTTAACTTTCCCTGGATCCCATGACAAAGGTGCAAGAGACCTCCTAGGTTATATATTCTTCTGCAGATAGAGAATCACTTCTTGCAGTGCACAAACACTAGGTGTTTTAGGCTTGAATGAAGCTTTGAGGCTCCCTATAAAGCTTTGTCATGCTGCTCAGTACCTCTTTCTTACAGTACAGCTAAGAAAATAACTTGAAAACATACAAGGAAATTACAGGCTCTCCCGAATATGCAGCACTCCGCATTTCTGCATATTGTTTCTTTATTTTTTATCATCATTTTTTAATTTCTATTTCTCTTTATACATCCTCTGAAGTCAGATCCCAGCTCTAGAAGAGTCTCACAATAGTTTCCCAACAATAGCAAGAGGAGCCTTCTCCTGTCACCTACCACAGTGAAGAAGTGGGAGCAAGGCAATGCACCCCCTTGTAAAGCCCTTCATTATGATAAATGAGAGTAGAAAAACTGTCACATCTTGTTGAGGGAGGAGGACAATGAATATATATGCATGTATATAAAATATGTATTTTTATATACATCCTGCCTACAAGATCCTCCATGCAGCTTCAGGTTTCATCATAAAAGTAATCTCTTAACAGTAGCTGCTGAGAGTTACAGGTTTGTAACATAAAATTCTTAGTTCCGCTCAGACTCCAACACCTGTGACACCACCAGTCAATACAATCTTCCAGAGGTTTCCAGAGGTTTCCAGTTTTCCGAGTTATGTAAGCCAGTTTTCCTCATGTTGGAATACGTTTTCCGGGATTGCAACTTAAAATGCAAGAATCTAGATATTTTTCTTCACCGTGCCTCATCCAGATATGAGGGAGTGGACATTAGAGAGATTTACTGATGTTTCCTCCAGGTTACAGATTTCCATTAGTGCTCTATGGCATTGTTTTCCTTAACATTTTTTGTTACAAAATGTGTTTATGGTGCTGCTGGGAGAAAAAGGATATTTAACTGCAACCTTAGCTTCTAGTTCAACTTTTGTGATCTTGGGACCTCAGTCAAAATCTCATGAGAAAACTCCAGCAAAAGCGTCAGAAATGCCAAACAGTGACAAGAGGGAGATGTAAAGTCAGCACCATGGAGGAAGGGCTCGAGCATCCTTTAATGTGAATGCAAAGTCCCAGTACGCTACTCCACTTTAATGATGATAATTGTGCCCCAGCTGGCTTCTGTTTGTGGCACTGTTACAGCTTCCTTGAGGTGAGGAGAAGGTTAGATGAACCTTAGAGGTTTGGCTCAAAATGCAATGAAAAATAAATGAAGCAATGCCAGAGAGCACCCAGGTAAAATGTCAACATGTGGTTTCACACAGCATGCAAAATAGTACCACATTAAATGAAGAACAAGGTTTTCAATTACCTGGTCAATACTTTCAAGTCTTTCATGGTTCTTCATATTTATTTGAAGAAATTAGGCTAAAATTAACAAAAAGAAATCAACATGTAAAAAAGGAGCAAGATTTCCAATTTTTTTCCAGAATTTCTTCATGCTATTATAGCTCACACACTGATATTTTAGACCAGCATTGAACTCAAAGAGAATGAAACTAATGCAAGCATTCTTTTCCCCCAAAGCGGATACACAAAATTTTCCATTTTAATACACATGTAGGCCTCCAAGTGTCCTTATTTGCAGAGATACAAAACTCATGAGAGAACAATTCAGTTCAGGCCAAGACTATATCAACCAAATATTTATATTATGGTTGGAGTGCAATCCCCACTCTTTCTCTCTTTCACTCTCCAATTCTACATTAATTGAGTTGCTGTTTTCACATAAATATGAAATGTTAGAAAGTGAAGAGAGTGAAGCCACAATGAAAATCTGGAGGAAAATAGTAACTAAATTTTTTTTTGAAAGAATTTAAGAACAAGATCTCCATCTTGAATCTTCATCTATTTGAGTTTACACATACTTAATGTTGTGCTCGACCTCAGGAGCATTTTTGTGTTGGTTCTGACCCCAAGCTTTGAATAATTCAGACTGCAGAAATTTATATATTTATATATTTATATATTTATATATTTATATATTTATATATTTATATATTTATATATTTATATATTTATATATATATATATTGCTGATGTCAGCAAAACAGAAGATGGCTGTTCCTTTTGTTGTTAACTTACATTTTACATACTTTAGTTTGCTTTTCAAGTGACTATTCTTGGAAACCATTCACTTTTCTGTCCTTTCAGATATCAGGGTTGTCAGAAGTACTGTATAATAATTCATATAATGAACCCAGTTAAAACAATGTTACGAAGTGCTTCAGGAGAAGAAACCTTCGCATTCTGACTCCTGGTCCACACTGTGGATGTGTTCTCTCGCTGTTCCCCCTTCTGTGCGCCTCCTCAAGGTCAGTTCATTGGAAACTTTTTGGTGGGGTCCATGCATCACCCATCAATGCAACTCAGCATGGCAAGCCTGGTGGCCCCTCCATCTGCCTGCTGTGGAAAGCAGGTGTTGGCAGCTCACCCCATAAACCTCTGAAGAGGCCTTGCTCTGTTTTCTATCTTTGTGTGAGAAGAGTTTAGACTAAAAAGCCACCTCATAAGACCCTGCCCAAATCCCCTTTCTAAAGGCTCACTACCGCCTGGCTCATAAACACTAATCTATACCAGACGTGCTCTTAGTGTTATAAAAGAGAAAAAGGGGGAAAAAGCCCTCTTTCAGTCATTCCCCTTACCTTGTGTTCCCAGTCTGCCAAGTCACCCCGTACTAGTTATTTCTCAGCTTTGGACTGGGGGCTACGTAGAACTGAAACATCAACAACATAATCAGCATACGCAGACTGCTATTTGAACACTGATTCCATTTGTCAGGCCAAATCCTTTCCCTTTTGGCTTTTGCTAACCTGATGTGCCAAAAAGTTTCACACTGTAGCAAGTGGAAGAGTTTCTGAGCAGGATGGTGCCGAGAGCCATAGCTGCTGAGAAATGCCACCCCCTTCTTGAACCAGTACAGCCACAGCCATGAGCCATTGCTATCAATTGCAACTGCAGTTTTATATGTTTGTAAGACTGGGCCAATAGTTAAGGCTTCATCCTACAGACTGATGCAAACACAGAACCCAACTGTCAACCACTTTTAATGAACACATTGAAAGATTGAAGGTTGTCCATATCCTCTGGTGGTGGCATCATGCATTTACCTTACGGAGAGAGGTCATGCCCTAGGGTGGATGAAATTCAAGCACTGGCAGGAGCTTCAACTAGATAAATCACAGTGGTTGTTTCCACAGTGTCACAGGTTGTGTGACAGTTTTCTTTGCAGTACATTTTTGAAAGAGTTAAATGTACCATATTCTTTGCAGTTAAGTATCTGAACTATACCTGCTTTCTACAATGCATGAGAAAATCCTGTGTTCCCTAGAAGGCATAAGGAAACACGTTTTCCTGCTCCTTATGCTGTGTGCATCAAGGCAGAGCTGAGTAATAGTTTTGGTCGGGGCATCTTTTGCTCTCTCTGCTGGCAGCCTACAGGAACAGCAGCAGTGCCCAATCCCTGGCAGGCTGCTGGGGCTGCCAAGGCGCACCCCAGAGTCTGAAAGCTCTCCACTCAGTGGTTACCAAAAGGCACCTTTCCACTGATGTGAAACAGAGTCAGTTTATAGTTCTCCCTGAGCCAGCATAACACACTAATGCCTTTTATGTATTGTATTCTTTGACTCTTCATGCTAGGTTACGTTTCAAGGAAAAAGAAAGTTAACAAGTGTCACGACAAAAATACCATCCTTGAGTGGCTAAGTATATTTTTTCTTGCCTTGTAATTTAATGTAAAAATGAAGTTAATGAATTGCAAGGGAGGAGGATACTTTGGAAAAAGCTGGCTGCATTAGAAATAGTCCCTTGGAAATGACAGATTCTTCCATAGGCAGGACAGATCACTGTTCTTTCTTGGTTTATGTATTTGTTTTCCCTTTTTTTATCCCCTGTGAGTGGAAGCAAGAATTTTCCTTCATCCTTTATTTATTGTGACTGATTCTCTGTCTGACTCAATAACCAGCTAGCAAACTCATTTGCTGACAGATGATCTCTAGATCAGATGGATCTGTTAACATGTGACCACACAAATGCAAAAATTAAAAACCAAAAATCCCTGTGATGATGAAAGTAAAAGCCTAAATTCTATGCTGACAGATAAACAGGGCGAGATGAAGCAGTTACCTTTCCTACAGCTGCAGTTCAACACCTGGAAATGGCATCTGTGAATACAGCTACAGCCACCACCATAGCTCAGCTGAGTCTTCCGTGCAGGGCAGTAACTCCCAAACACCATGTGAGCACAAGGGGGATCGAGTTTAATATTGGAAGAAAATTGCAAGCAGGGACATTTACTCATAAAGGAAATAAATCACTGGGGTAAAGAAAAAAAAATTAAATTGGTGGGTCTTAGCAAGGGTTATAGACATAATCAAAAGCATTATGCTTTTACTGGGCAGAAAACCTCTAATCATAGTATACCTACAAACCAGAAGGGTAAGGACATACTGGCTCCGGCTGCTAGTCCCAAAGGGTACAGGACCCCTGGGAATGCTGGCCAGCTTCCAAGAAAAAATTGTGAGTACCCTCAGTCTCAAAGACTCATTAGGTGTTCATATCTGGGCATCTGACTTTCACCTTAATCATGAACCACAGCTTGCTTCCATGCGTCCGGAATCAAACAACCTGAGGTAGCTCGCGGGAACCTGAAGACCTTGCTTAGGCCAAAGATCTTGTGGGTTATAGCACAAAAATATGATGAAAAAAGATGTTCAGTGGGAACTGCTAAGGACGGGGAGCCTGAACTGTTCAACCTTTGTTCCTACCATATCCCCACCTGCAGGGATGATACTCAAGTCCTAGTGCCTTGGCTGTGCAGCCCTGTTAATCCCACCATGCTAGGGACATCAAGGCAGAGAGGGTGAACAGCTGAGATGTTGTTGGGGTTGACTAGACAAAAGGGCAAATGCTTTTGGGTGGAGGAGATGCTGGAGATGGATGTTGTCTGCAAGCAGAGACATCAACACTCTTCCCCATCATGTCTTCACCTGCGGTCATGTGTTCCACATCTGTGGCTTGTTCAAACGGCTGAACACCACTGTACAGCAAACTCTGCAGCTGAAAACTGCGGTATATTTTCCCCTCCTGTGGTTCCTAACATCCTCCTTTCATTTAATTTCACTGCTTCCCTGCAGCTATTAAAATATGATTCAAGGAAAACTGCAATAAAAAGGAAAGTTTTCCAGTTACAACATTTGATTAACAAGGAAACAGACAGCTTTCTCCTTCAAATACAGAGGCATGGGCTTGTTCTTGAAAAGCAGACAAATATTTTTGCAGTCCTGCCTGTCAGACCATCAAATGACTGTGCTTTCTGAATGTGAGTGCACACCATGTTCTGAATATTAATGACTGTGTATCTCTGAGTACCCACCAGGAAAAGCCCTGAAAATACAATACAGGTCCCTATTATTGCTGTAACAGGACACCATGAAGCTAAACCAGAGAGCAAATAAAACAAGACATCAGCATCCAGATGTAAGTTGAAAGCCACACATGGAACGTACTAATTAGTACAAGTTTTTGACAGTGTTTCTGTATTTCTAGTACTTGGGAATTACCCTTTTTGGGACATTGCATTGATCAAAGAATGGGAAACGTCAGAAAATACAGTCACTACTGGCTGGAGCTCATGCAGAAAGCTGGCACTCTCAGTGCTGTCAGACACATTCTTTAGGGTAAATTAGAGTAATATTACTCTTCCAAGTAAGCAGGTGAATTTGACAGTGGTCTTCCTATTATTTGCTCTGGTTGCCTTTCCCCATCTTTAAGATGGCAAACTAAGTTGCTTGTGTGTATTTCTTCTTTAACTTTAATTGGTGTTAAATCCTTAGCTACAGTGTGGGGTATCACTACTTGTTCCATCCCTGGGGTACCACTGGGCTGCCAGCTCCTGTTGAAGGAGTTGTTAGCATCTTGTATTGAATAGAAGTGCTGAAACAGGAATAGACACAGACATCACAGTAATAACATTTTTAGGCCCTAATTCTCATATTCTGCTATAGACCAGAATAGCAGACATTTTGATACAGAAAATGGAGGAGCTTTGACCTCAGTGCAGGATCAAAACTCTTGCTCATGCAAGGAATTGCTACTAATTCCTGCAGCTGAAGGATTTACCAGAAGTAAACTGCTTACAGCATGTTCTTTTACAAAGACAGTCCTTTCCTTTGAAAATTTCACATCAAATTGTCAAATGAGTTTGACTTAGACAGAGAAGAAGCAAAGAGGAAATAATTAAATGCCAAACCTTTTGCGTCAGAAGTGTTGAGTTTTTGCATTTGACAGTTCACGTTCATCTCAGCAAAACTAACCCAATTTGATACTTCCTTTTAGCAAAATTAACCCAATCTTAAAAAAAAACCCAAACAACAAAAAACAAACCAAACAAAAAAATGTTAAGTAAAAGGGTTAAGCAATCTGACAGTGTGAGAAAAATTTTCATTCCAGATTACAGGAAACATTTTTTTCACTTTGTTCATTCCACAATGAACTTGGAAAATTTAGTTTTGGTTTGACCCAAACCAAATTTCTTCCCTATCTGGAAAACCCATTGCTTACTGACCACAACTGATTGTGTCAGTTTCCTCTTAACAGAAAGGTCAAACCTCTTATTTTCTGGTCAGTTCCAAATGATAGAAGTTAGTGAGGAGAGGAGAGGAGAGGAGAGGAGAGGAGAGGAGAGGAGAGGAGAGGAGAGGAGAGGAGAGGAGAGGAGAGGAGAGGAGAGGAGAGGAGAGGAGAGGAGAGGAGAGGAGAGGGACCTGCAGGACATTTTGAACTGATACGTGTATGCTTGCAATATAATCCAAAGTGCTGTTAGACCACCCTCAAGCAGATAAGAAATAATGTGTAAGGGGAGCTGTTGAACAGAACTTTTATATTGAATTTCACAGGTCACACAGATGTTTCTTCTATTACACTAGTTTTAAATTTCTATTTCCTTCTGTAACTTAGTATTGTAGTGTTGGCTCTCTCAGTAACAATAGCAGTCCCTCCAGAAGAGGTGACTCTGTACCTATTTTAGAGAAATCTATACCTTCGACATCATAGAAACCTCTTCCTTTGGAGGCCCTGGGATCTGTCCATCTCCATTTAAGCTGGAATGATCTCCAAGACTGCTGGGAATTTGAGGTAGATTCAACAGAAAGCTATTTACAGGGCACCAAACAGGTGAGAGACTTGTTTGAAAGTTCAGGATGTTTGCTGTCTAATTTGAATCCTTTAACCCCTGGCCACTGCAAATCAAGTAGAAATCTGACAGATCCTTATGCTGTGGCTGACTCACAGGACACAGAAAGGACTGTATCAGGGCGGCTTAGTAATACTTAATTAAAAGAAGATGTGGCAGCATTTTAACATGCACTATTGTTTATACATCTTATCTCCCCGTTACAACAAAGCATTTAATTTCCATATTCAATGCTTTCTGAACAAAAATGGTCCCAAGTAATTTTTAATATCCATGAACTAGGGTTGAAAACTCTGTTTATCTAAGCTGTACATTATGTATAGACATCTTTTTAACACACGTTTTATTTTACAATCACCATAAACATCTGAAACCGTAAGACTTTTTTTCTTTTGTTTTGTGGAAGACAGCACAATGGAAGAGTTTTGGGAGCTCTACAGATGTTTGGATGCAAGAGTGCGATCAGCATACCTGGGAACACTCTGAGGTCATCTTGGGGTTTTTTGTAGCCGTAATTACTTCATAATGCGCCTTCAGCCCTCCCCATCAGACAGTGCCTGGCAGGCGGTGGGTGAACGGGCCATGCCTGTGCTTCCTACAGCATCCCCTCAGGATAGCAGGATGTTCCCAGGATGCAGAGGGTGGGACAGCTGTCTTGCACAAGCCACTGCCTGTGTTTGTCTCTTGTTCTCTCAGTGTCTCCATCACCAGAAGCCTTTTGTTTTTTTCTGGTTTCATCAACCTCCTGCAACTGATTTGTGGAATAGTGTGAGATGGAGAGGTTATCCACTTTGAAACAGAGCAAGCTGTGGTGCTCTTGTCCTGAGTATGAGATATCACTGATTCACAGTCTATATTTTCTGATAGAACAAGATGTGCCCAACAAGGTGACTTACATTTATTCTTACCACATTTATAGAGTGAGTGGTATTCAAATAACGCTCAATCTTCCATGCAAATATCTTAGTGAGCTCAAACATACAGGCATGCTGCAAAAAATATCAGAAGCAGATTTAACTGTGGACTCGGCTATCTGCAGATGATACCCAGGAACTCTTTCCTGCTCGTATCAGGCCTATCTGGTTTTAAAATATCTCATAAAACTGCACTTCAGTGACTTCAGACTTTGTACTAGTGGTCTGCTTGGTCAAACAGAAACAGTGTTCTGCCACTAACTGCGCACTACTCTTTTGTAGCTTTGTGGTTTTGCCCATAAGATATGTAGCACTGATGTATGGAAGTATTTACAGGATTATATCTTGGGCCATAATTTACAGAAATGCATTTGCCACAAACATCCACCGTGTTTCCCAGCTCAGGAAAAGCACTGAGTGTTCCAGACATTGCCCAGTTGCTGCTCAAAGGACCTTACTTCCTGAGGAGAAAAAAGCTGGGGAAATCATTGAAATTGTGGGTGTCTTTAGTGAAGGTTTCTGTCTCTGGACTAGTCACCTTAGATTCCCTTTGTAACCAGTGGAGATCATCAATACAGTCACCGTAATTTCTTTCGAGTTGATTCATCTGTTCCCAAAATGACCATTGGCCATTGCATACTATTGATTGTACTGGATGGAACTACATTGTCTGGAAAAGGAGACATGACAACTGCTTCATGAGTAGACACCCCAAACTGAGCAAAATAGCTCCCATTTCTAAATCTTGCATTGAAGTTTAGTTATCATTGGAATCAACATAACTAAACAAGGTGTGCTTGGTGTACTCTTCTGTGCATGACTGGGCCTTTATTTCTGACTTCATATATGGGATCAACTCCACTGTGAGGCTGGCTCATGCATAAAGGTTATGCATGTGTGTAAAAGTGGGCACACAGTAAAGTTCTTACTAGAAAATTAGTTTTTCTTCTTGAGAAAACAGGAATGAATGGGTGAATGCTGAGACTTTTAGATCATGTTACTGCGTCAGCTTTGTCTATATGCTACAGATTTTTGTTAAGAAAAGGAGGAAAATGGCTTTATTCTGCTAATTTCTTCAGTGCTTGGTACAAGTGTGCAAAACTCCTTAAGCATTGTCACAGAAAAGGGATGTCTTCTCTCCATAACAGTACAAAAGTGCTTGATGAGTGCCAATTTTCTTAATCCCACATACTCAGAAGGAACTCTACTGGTTTTGATTAGAATATCCAAAGAGGGAAAATAATAACGAAAGCAAGAAAAAACATGAAATAAAACTGCATCTGGGACCAATTTTGGAACCAGGGAAAACATACACCTGAACTTTGGGGAGCACTTCATCTTGAAACAAAATCTGTGCCTGAACTTTTCTGACCTCCCTCTGAATATCTTGCACTCCTTATAGCAATACTTTATTTACCTGCTGGAGGCACTGCAATATGTATTTTAGTTTTACCTGTGGCTGGTATATTCTGCCCTGTCTCCTGGCTTGTTTATGACTTACAGGTGTCAAATGTTCCTAGGAGGCTCAGTAACTTGGGATAATGCTCCAAATTGGACAACTTTGACTTCATTGTGAGCCTGAGTTCACCTTATAAATGCTGTTCTCTAATTTTGAGAGCATTGAAGTAGGTGTAAGCTATGTGTGCAGGGTATTTCTTTGCATCTGATCATTGCTTCTTCTCATTTCTGGATCCTTTTTTTTTCCTCCTGAGCTCTGTGATAAACGAATATCACACATGGCACCAGAGAAAATTAACACAGAAGACTGGGATGCAGAGGTGTCCTTGTGGATGTTCCTGTGCGGATTCAACAGTTTTCACATCTTCTTGTTTTACAGCAGTTTGATTTTCCTGGCAGCCTTGCTTTCAGTTTTTGACTCTCCCGTTGCTGGGAAGCTAACTAGCTCCATATGTTTAGGCACTTCCTGAGACAGAGCTAGGCAGTGCTTGATCACTGGGATGAGAATCTGACATTCAGCTCAATGAAGCCCTTTGTTTAGGCACCCCATTTATTGATACAGAACACCAAACGCCCCTTCCTCCTTATCAATGGAGGGGTTTAAATACTCATAACATTTAGCATGAAGTATTGCCCCCACCCTGTCCTTGCCATTAAATGGCTGTTAGAGGACCAAATGGAAAAGCAACAGCAAGTTACTGGTCTTAACAGTGTTAAAGCAAGATATAGTCCCCCCACAGGAAATGTCACATTTGATATAAAACAAGTTTCAGAGTAATAGAGTTGCTGAATTATTTGAGGTGATGTGTATTGCATATATGTATCTACCCCCTCAAATCAGTGCCAGACAGTTGTCAGGTAAGGGAAGCATAATTCTGAATGCAGATGAGCTGTATGTAAATAGACACCAAAGCTGGAAAGAATGTTAAAGCTAGGTCACAGTGAGTTAGACTATGTTTCCCACAGGTTACCAGAATTGAATATTAAAGACGAAATAAAATAGTGATCTTGCTTACTCTCCTTGGACAGAGTTAAAGAGCAGACAGAGACGTCTCTTGATCCACCCAACTATAACGGCTGACACAGTATAGGATAGCAATAATTTATGCCCCACCCACTAGATGAATAAAAAAGAAGGAAGTCTGACTCAGAGATCTGTCTCTGTGTCAACAAACATCTGTAGTAACGCATCTCATGTATGTCATGGCTGTGTCTTGAGTCACAACCCAATACGAAGTCATTTGGTGTACTGTAAAAATCCATGGTGATCTTTAAGTGTTGTTGAAATTGGAAAAAATGTTTTAAAATAGTAATATAAATCTCAATCACAGAGTGATATAAGAAACAAATTGTTCAAATTACATATGCAAAAAAGGGAAGTCCACTTCAAAAATGAATATTTAAAATCTGGATCCCATTAGTGGTACAGGTTAACACTCAGACTGTGGAGTCTTAACATGCTTTTGGGAAAGTAGGACATACCAGGAGCTCTACATGGATTGTTGGATGGTCGTAAGCTAGACAAGTACATCATCTATTGCTTGGTTTGGGTTTAGTATTATTTTCTCCTCTCTAAACAGCTGTAGGGTTCGTTTGGAAAACCATGTTGCAGCCAGAAAAGCTGTCTGTCAGTAAAAAAAATCACAGAATCACGGGATGGTTGAGGTTGGAAGGGACCTCTAGAGGTCATCTGGTTTAACACCCCTGCTCCAGCAAAATCTCCTAGAGCTGGTTGCCCAAGACAGTGTCCAAAAAGCTTTTGAATATCAGCAAGGATGGAGACTCCACAACACTCTGGACAACCTGCTCCAGTGCTCCATCATGCTCACAGTGTATCTCTTACCCTTAGATTTGAGATGTACATTTAAAGGGAATAAGAAGGGTTAGAAATACACTTATTACAGGAACTACATAATTACACTAAAAAGAACCCAAAACCCCACATCTGTGAAGAACTTGTTACAATACAAGAAAACCATTATGACCAGTGAACTCATTTCAATGCCTGTGTGAGTCACATTTAAACAACTTGTATCAGTTTTCTTGCCAGTCCTATGAAAACTCAAATGAACAAACATCTCCAAGTTTCCTCATGAGTCTCCATTCAGTATTTTAATAATGAATTTTTGTCAGACTTTGACTTTTTGAATGGAGACTTGGTATGGCATGATTTTTATCATTAAGCTAAAAGGCAGGAAAGAGAATTATGCAAAAAGAGCGTGAAGTGAAGCATGCCGAAGCTGATAACAAGACCTTTTCTCTAAACTAGCTAGGTAGTGCCAAATCTCACTGGCTTATATTCAGGCAATTGCAATTAAGTTGCTTCCCCAGATCTGTAGCTTGCAAGCTGTATATTAAGATATAAGATGTACTGGCAACTCCATTCTTGCATATGGGAAGATTTAATAATTTTTCTAGAGTCAGCTGCCATAATTGTTCTGGTTGGGAATCACAGGGCTCCTTTGAAAGCCCAGATGTGTTGTTAAATTAAAACAGATTTACAAATTACTGTGCATCAGGTGAGCTGTCAGGTTTTCCAGTAGTTGCTTAGGAATTTGCTCCAAGCCTGCCCAGTACTGAAGCAATACAGCACAGATCCTTTCAATTGCAGGAGTTGCAGCAGCAAAGGTCTGGCCTGATGTCTCGATTTCAGGGAAGAGAGGACCCTTAACAGCAGAGCAGAGAAGAAGCAAGATGATTGCAGCTTCAATGTCCTTTGAGAGCTGTGCAACAGCTGTGTTACAAGCGGAAGTGACATGCCCCAGCGTCCAACACAAAGGAGATGGGCAATCCATCACTCTTTTACTTATGGTTAGTCCATGTTGAGATAAAGACGTTTTCCTTCATATCTGTGACCCCACTTTGCACATTTGCATCTTCTAAGTGCTGAGACTTCAGCCTGTGGGAAGATTCCAGGCAAAGGACATTTCATTCATTTTCTGGTGTAGTGTTGAGGCCAACTCCTCCACAGTTATAGAAGTCATATGGTATCAAAAGAATATGTCTCCAAAAAATGGCCACAGCTACCCTGTGGTTGATATGACAGGAGGGAAACAGGATAATTGAGAAGTACAGGGACTATGAGGGCATTTGACTGACAAATGAATGCTGTGGGCAATGTTAAGGGAAATGAACTATTTAGGATTAGGAAACCGGGAAAACACACACAGATCTTGTATCAAATTCAGCTTTCAAAAAGTGGCTTTTGTGGTTATATGTAGTTATCTGGCTTGTCTTTCTGACCAGAAACTGCTCAGACTGTAAACTTTCTAGTGCTTTGTGCTCATACATGCTAGACATAAAGTCTACATCTAACCATGGGATCCAGGAGCACTTTGCCTCTGGGGTCCAGCTGTGTGACGTGATGACATACTATCTCTCTTCACAGCTTGTTTTATTGGTAGCTGGTGTATGGGCAGGAGGCAGCTGCAGTGAGCTCTGATGACAGTAGAAGAAAAGTGAAACCCATGTGTGCAGGATGCAGCCCAAGGGCATCTGGTACTCAGATAAGACACTGTTTTTGAAACTCAGTCCAAACTGGGATCTTTGAGCTATACCAAAGTGTAAATAGAAAATATGAATTGAAAATCAATGTGAAGCACTGTGCTGCACCCCAGCTATAGCACCCAGACTGATTTGTTTGCTAGTTTTGATTTTTTCCTGGAGTTCGTTATTTCAGACTGAAGCTTGTGAACCCCTACCAGCTTCACTTCACACTCAGGAGCCTCCCAACTGCTCTCACTAGACCATCTGCCCTGGACAGTGCCAAACACCAGCAGAATAGTCCATGGGATTGTGGCCGAAACAGGAGCGCAAGAGAATCTACTGACCCAAACACCTTCCGCATGGGTGAAAAAGGAATTTGACCAATGTTTCCCTGGCTCTTTGCCTTTTCTTTGCACTGATATTGTGCAAAACCCTCTTTGCCCGGAAAGAAGTTTCATTAAAAGTGTCAAACAATGAAAAGGTCAATTCTGAAAGCAAAGGTCTTGAGGAAGAATTTTGTGGATATTTCCCCTTGATTTTTTTGTTGGTTTTTTTTTTGGGGGGGGGGTTGTTGTTTGTTTTTTTTTTCTTGGAGAATCTAGGCAGTGAATTAGTGGCATAAGAAGAAAAAGTGAGTTCAGAGGGAAGATCACTTCCTCTTTTCCTTTTTCCTTTCCTTTTTCCTTTCCTTTTTCCTTTCCTTTTTCCTTTCCTTTTTCCTTTCCTTTCCTTTCCTTTCCTTTCCTTTCCTTTCCTTTCCTTTCCTTTCCTTTCCTTTCCTTTCCTTTCCTTTCCTTTCCTTTCCTTTCCTTTCCTTTCCTTTCCTTTCCTTTCCTTTCCTTCCCTTCCCTTCCCTTCCCTTCACCTTCCCCTCACTTCTCTTTCCCTTTCCTTCCCTTTCCCCCTTCCCACCTTCTCCCCCTTTTCCCTGAACTTTGAGGAGGGAAATTGGAAACTGTAAACTGAAGTCCTCCAAAGGGGAGAGAGGAGAAAGGCAGCATGTCATATTTCTCTGATAGCTGGAACGTTTCAGTTTACATCTGTTTCCTGTACAAGGAAGCCCAACGAGTAACAAACTCACCAGAAATAGTAATGCATGCGCTTTCTTTTTCTCTTTAAACAATCTCTAAAAAAAGGAACAGCGTAGTGGAACTTGCAGTCCATACAGCCAGTAATTTCTTATTAAAAATACAATTGGGAAACAGTTTAAACTTCTTTGTGAGCATGATCACATCTGTGTTAAATAGGCAGAGTTTAAATCACATTGCTACTGAACGAAGACATGGGTGGGAGGGTTTTTTGAGTTCCCAGAAACTAAATGTCATAGGGCATGTCTGCTGGCTAGTTCATCCCTGCTTCCGTGGGATGTGGGACTACAGGACTCACATGGACTCACATGAACTCACATGAATCAGAGTCTACATATGTTGCTGAGGGTGACAATGCGTCTGAGATTACCAAAGCAACTGAGGAAGCTACAAATTAATTAGAATAAATTAATTTTTTCCAACCCTAGAGCAAATACAAAATGAATTTGAGAATTCTTATGGCTGAGCACAGGAATAGCTTTAAGATGTTTACCTTGAAGAAGAAAATGTTCTTTTCGTATGAATAAAAAAGGCAATAGGAATAGCAAGGCCTCCTGATTAACATGATCTCTGCCCAGCATTAGGAAGATCAGTAATCACAGAATCATAGAATAGTTAGGGTTGGAAAGTACCTCAAGATCATCCAGTTCCAACCCCTCTGCCATGGACAGGGACACCTCACACTAAACCATCCCACCCAAGGCTTCGTCCAAGCTGGCCTTGAACACCGCCAGGGATGGAGCACTCACAACTTCCCTGGGCAACCCATTTCAGTGCCTCACCACCCTTACAGTAAATAAATTCCTCCTTATATCCAATCTAAACTTCCCCTGTTTAAGTTTGAACCCATTACCCCGTGTCCTGTTAATACAGTCCCTGATGAAAAGTCCCTCCCAGCACCCTTATAGGCCCCCTTCACATGCTGGAAGACTGCTACGAGGTCTCCACGCAGCCTTCTCTTCTCCAGGCTGAACAGCCCCAACTTTCTCAGCCTGTCTTCATACGGGAGGTGCTCCAGTCCCCTGATCATCCTCGTGCCCCTCCTCTGGACTTGTTCCAGCAGTTCCATGTCCTTTTTATGTTGAGGACACCAGAACTGCACACAATACTCCAGGTGAGGTCTCACGAGAGCAGAGTAGAGGGGTAGGATCACCTCCTTCGACCTGTTGGTCATGCTCTTTTTGATGCAACCCAAGATAGGGTTGGCTTTCTGGGCTGCGAGCGCACACTGAAGCCAACTCATGTTCATTTTCTCATTGACCAGCACCTCTAAGCCCTTCTCCACAGGGCTGCTCTGAATCTCTTCTCTGCCCAACTTGTAGCTTTTCCTGGGATTGTTCCGACCCAGGTGTAGGACCTTGCACTTGGCATGGTTAAACTTCATAAGGTTGGCATCAGCCCACCTCACAAGCGTGTCAAGGTCCCTCTGGATGGCATCCCTTCCCTCCAGCGTATCAACTGAACCACACAGCTTGGTGTCATCGGCAAACTTGCTGAGGGCACACTCAATCTCACTGTCCATGTCACTAACGAAGATATTGAACAAGACTGGTCCCAACACCGATCCCTGAGGGACACCACTCATTACTGGTCTCAGCTGGACACTGAGCCATTGACCACAACTCTTTGTCTGCGGCCATCCAGCCAGTTCTTTATCCACTGAGTGGTCCATCCATCAAATTGATGTCTCTCCAATTTAGAGACAAGGATGTTGTGTGGGACAGTGTCAAACGCTTTGCACAAGTCCAGGTAGATGACATCAACTGCTCTACCCCTGTCCATCAGTTCCGTAGCCCCATCATAGAAGGCCACCAAATTGGTCAGGCAGGATTTCCCCTTAGTGAAGCCATGCTGGCTGTCACCAAGCACCTTGTTGTTTTTCATGTGCCTTAGCATGCCTTCCAGGAGAATGTGCTCCAAGATTTTACCAGGCACAGAGGTGAGACTGACTGGTCTGTAATTTCCCAGGTCTTCCATTTTCCCCTCTCCTGAAAATGGGGTTATATTACCCTGCTTTATTAGCTGAACAAGTATGTTTTTTGCTTTCTTTTTGTTCTGGTCTCTGGGTAGATGAATGAATGAAATGGGTGCAACCTGGAAAGAGTCTTTTCCTCTGTACTTTTTTTTTGTTCATCTGTCACCATGGAACCAACATTCACATTTCCAGAGAACTTGAATGTTTGAACAATGAATGCAGACTATAGATGTCTGAAATGAATAACGTCATTGTCAGTACAGCACTGAGGCCTAACATCAGAACATCTTTTATTTTTAACATCTGATAAGTTCTTCAGTTAATGGATAAATTTTCCTTTTCTGTGCATTTACAGTGTATGTAGAGACAGCAAGCACAATGAACACACTGGAGTTGTTTGCCCAAATTAACCCTGGGGAAATAATCAATTTATGGGCTGTTTTTATTCTGCCACATGAATCAAAAATAAACCACTGTGGAATGGACACCTTAGTTTCAACAGAAAAGGAGTGAGGTCAATATGTTCATGTGTGACTACCGATTTCCAGTACTCAGAACTGAAATACTTTGTAGGTGCCCAATTTCCAGAAGGCAAGTACCTAACCCTCTCCCAGCTTGAAATGCTTTAATGAGTTACAGGGATTACTTCAAATTGCATTTGAAAATCTCTGCACAAACACCTTTCAGAGTCTGGAGGTATCCAACAAAAGGCAGCAACTTAACCGCATTAACGACATCTACCAATACATATAAAAGCAGCTACACTGAAATTGCTCACATTCAGGAATATGAGCCTGCTGTGGCAGAGGGCAAGTATTAGCCATTTCTTAAGATGCTGACATCTTGGAGGAAACCCAAGGTAGGAAAGGACAACTTTTTCTTTTCCCTTTGCTCAAAGTGCAACAGGTGGAGGGAGAATTGTCCTTATCTAGTATCCCAGGGATGATCACAAGAGCCATTTAATTATTTGAAAGGTTTGCTTTTTCTCCTCATAGTAAGATAAGAACACTAAAATGGTTCAGAATACAGCTACAAAGGGTTGCTAAACTTTGATATAAATGCCTTTATCAAACCAGCAAATATTTGTAATGATCTGGGATTTATTTTAACAGTATGAAACACTGTTTATTCAGTGCTATCTAATGTGTAGAATTAAGGCACTTAAGGCTTCAGAAAAGAGAAATTTATCTCTAACATAAGTGGTTAAAACTATTCTGCTGTCTCTGCTGACTTGTTTCAGCAGTGAATTTAGCACGCTCAACAGACAAGATGCAGCAGCTGAACATCACATTCAGTCCAAGCTTTCCCTGTGTTCATCAGACTACGGTGCTTGTGACTCCAGGGTTCACTTTGATGTCCTGTCATTAGAATGCTGGAGCGATAGCTGAAGTGCCATTACCTTCAACTCACCTTTGTTCTGCAGGATAACTTGTATTCTCAGTTAAATCCCTTCCTGTACCAATCTTTATGATAATATATGCAGGACTGCGATGTCATCTGGTTAAATAGATGCACTGCCTTTTGGGATCACACATATCCTGTTACAAGGGTCACTTGTTCCTCAAATGTTTCTGTCTGAACAGAGATCTTCACAGCTTCTATGTATACAAAATATTGGACAGCTTTTCCCTGCCTCAAAATTGCTACATGGGAAATTTCCATGAACAAAGGGCTGGAAGACATGGGTTGTTTAAGGCCATGTGCAAGTTATATTGGACACTTTGCATGCTTTTGTCTTAGCTCCTGAGACTGCTTAACCTGCTTAGAGAGTTCGCATTGCTTAGTTTTTTCCCAGAAGTAAAATGCATCCAGTGAATGTTGGCGTTGTCTTTCATTTTCAATGAAGACCAAAAGCAGTTGGCAAAGAGATTCCCCAACTGGCAGAAGGATGCCAATAGTAAGAGTGGAAAGACGAGGCTGGGAATAAGAAGACTGCTAGTACAGACATGCTAAAAACAGCACCCTTGTAGGCAGACAAAACAGCCCTGTGTTTCAGGCCCATCACTAAAGAATTTCACTGCAGTAATCTGTGTTTTTACAAACACCCTCAAAAGATATTGGGCTGTTTGGAGGCTGGAATCTGCAGGTAACTTACTGCAGGAAGAGGCATCAAAAATACAAATCATACATGGTATTCTCTCTTAAGCACAGGAGAGGAAGCAATCATGAAGGTGAAGGCAGGTTTTTGAAGGGATGACTGGAGGGACTACAGTTTAAAGTAAATAGTGGAGCTACCATAGCTGAGATTGTTACACTTCTAAAGGACAAATTTTACGAGAAACAAGGAAAACAAGAAAGACAGCAAACTAGAAACACACTAGGAGATATACAAGTGAGACAACCAAAGCTGAGATTTTTAATATGAAACACATTCCCTCTCAGGAAATGAGTCTGTTCATCAAAAATACCAAGCATACTGCTCACAAGGAGGGAAGAGAAGTTTGATTTGGTGGATAGAATTAATTATGCATGCTAAGATGACAATAAAGCATGGTATCAGGACACAACATGTAAACCAGTTAGGGATCATTGAAGTCAGAGAAGTGCAAAAGGAAAAATTAATCAAGACAGTATATGAAACGTGGTGGTTTCTGGTATTGAAAAAGTATTCTGATATCAAACATGCTCCATTTTCAGAGTTAACATTTGATCAGACATCTTTATATGATTATTTGACTTTTTAAAAGTGTGATAAAGATATGAAATGAACATATCCTGAAATCTGGGATGCTACATCAGAAAAAATAATTAATGGACATGAACAGATATGGGGAGCAACTTGTGCTAATAATTCATGTTCAAAGAAACTTCTCTTCCTGTAATGGTAAGAAGTTTGTTAATTAAGAAACATAATATATTAAATTCTCATGCTGCATCCAGAACCATGTCACCTGAAATTCTTGTTCGGTATGTTAAGCCAGTGCAGGTTAATATCATGCCTATTTAGGTTTTTCTTTAAGACAATGAATCCTGAAGGAAACATTCAGAAGTGCAAATTTCACCTGCCTTGAGAAAGAACAATTGCTGCTGAACAGTGATTTTTAAGTCATAAAAACATAACATTTAGAATCTGTGCATCCATTAGCTTGGCAGATGTTCTTAAAAATATTCCCCTGGTTCTAGGATTGGTATAATTACACTGTCATTGCTGCATGTCCCTGACAAACGTTCAGAAACTCTCATGTGTTTCTGGGTGCCTTTATGTTTTCTGAATCCAATACTCATGTGTTTATTGCTCGTTTGACTTTATCCAATATGTGTAACTCTTACTGCAGGCCAACCTAGGCGTAGCTTTGGTACAGACTTGCTTTGATGCCCATTACATATCTGTTTATGCTCTTGTGATGTTCTCTTCTGGCAAGGACCCAAAGGGATCATGCCAGTTACACCCTGGTCATGCTCTTCAGTCCCAATGAAGACATTCTTGAAACTGAAGATTGCTGCACAAAGATGCCTGGACAGTGCTCCACTTGCGTCTGATAGAGACAAGGTGCACTGAGTGCCCTTCATCCAGTGGTTTCTCACTTTTTACAAGTACATAGAAGTTGAAGGATGGATTAGCTGGTGGCTTTGTGCAGTATCCTGACTAAGGACAGTGCCATGTCTGCCAGCTGTCATGCAGGAAGGATGTCTCTACTGCATTTTGCAATTGCTTATGGAAGAAAGAAATCATCTTTTGTTACCAGGGTGCCTAAAGACTTCATCCAGGCAAGCTACAGGTTGAAAAAGAAGAAAAAGCTATTAAGGCTTTTTGCATTAGGAGCTTTATTGAGTTGGCACAATCTGGACTAATTAAAGTCCTAAAAAGTAGTTATGTTACAACAATGCCTGATGGACTGTGTCAGTGTGGGCATGCCTGTGCATGAGGGAGAAAAAAGCAGCCACCATAATAATCATAACCTATGAAAATACAGGGCTGTCACAAAAGGAATATATCTGACAATGAATCCATTTTGTTAAATATTACGGAAAATCTTCTAGATTCCTTTGGGAAAGTACAGAAAATTCTTGTGCAGACCTGAGGGAAAATTATCTAACTGATCTGTTAGCACCTCTGCTGTTAACATAAACATTGGCAAAAGCTATATAAATAGTGGTGGATTCTAGAAGGGCTGTGAGCAATTTAGCAGCAAGAAGCTCCTTTTTAAATACACGAAAATTAGATGTTTAATGTGTCCCAGGATATGTTGTGTGTATGTGAGTGAGCACATTCAAATGCATAAGGAACAACCTGAGAAAATGTAACTTGCACTACTTTAAAATTAATTATTCCTCAGTTAAAGCCACAGTAGTGTTCTTGCTCTGGTTGTGATTAAAGTTCCTCCTCTGACATTATTCACCTGCAGCTATGAAAACAAACACATTTGTCATAAGAATAAGGTGTTTGTTTGGGTGGGATTTTTTCTAAACCTATTTCTTGTTTTCTTGGGTAAGTTAGCCCAGATCTTCCATTTAGTTCTCTTCCAGAAGAAATCAGAGCTCACAGGAGTGGAGTATAAGTCATTTCATGACAGACCAGCAGCCAGAATGACGATACACCTTTCCTTCATCATTACATGTATTTTCTCAGCTATTTACCAAACCTATTAAAGCTTACCAAAAGTATGTAGAAAATCTATCCCAGGCCTCCCCACACTTATTACCCTTCTGTCTCTATTTACAATTTACACTGCATCTAGGAATTTTAAGCAGTTCCATAATAAGGAGAAATTGCTCACACAATGCATTTGGTGAGGTGGATATACCTGACCTTCCGTGGTTCCTGAAAGTGGGGACCTGGGGTGATGTGCAGAAGCTTTTTCTGGAAGCAGTAGGTGCTTTATAAGAGTGAGATGAAATTTACCTGACCAAAATTACCGCATGGGTTGGTGTTAAAGTCAGAATTAAGAGGTCTGACCTGGGTAGCCAGTTCCAAAGACACATGAACTGAAGAGAGCAGGTGAGCGTGTGTGACTGTCACCCGCATCACTCTGCCCAGTTTATCTCAAAAACCCCCCTTTGAATCACCCCTGGGTTTGCAGTGGATGTTTGCAATGTACGTGATTGATTGAATATTCCCTTGGGCTGCATTTTAGCATGGGTGGGACTGCATAGGAAGGGGCAAAGCCTGTGTTATTTTCCTCCTTGGTTCCTCTTCTGGTAAAATATTACAGCACCTTACCCTGCTGTTCCTGTTATGCTTTCTATTTTGTTAAAATGCCCAGAGGTCTTTGGGCATTTCATGCCAAAAAAATATCCCTACTAGTCTCCTTCCATTTCCTCTCCTGCACTCTTCCAGGGTCAAACCCCTTAATTTAACTGGGGCTTCCCACCCTCCTCATTGCCCAGCAAAGAGTGAAGAAAAGAATTATTGTTATTTAACAACTCTGAACAAGAAAAATAAAGCACAGCTACTTAAAAGACAGGAAATTTCAGGAACATTTTCACTGAAAATGCAGACATTGTATCACTGAGAGGCTTGGAAATGTGCAGAAATTAAATCTCGATGTACTTTCTGTAACCGCATTGACTGCAAAAGGGCTTTGCAAAATGTTTTATTAATGTAACTGTGGCAGGATTTCTTTCCTGGGACTACAGACAGTCTGAGAAGCTAGTTTCGGGCTCATTGAACTTACTTAGACATTAAATCTAATGCCTGAATGCCATCTAAAATTGTGCGACTTAAATTAAGATGGTGCAATACCAGCCTGATTGATTAAAACAAAGGGCTAGCAGAGGGTGAGATCTGCATGTGTGGAAACAATATATAGTTGAAACCTGATTTACTGGGTTTATCTTCAATTAGTAAATTTAATCTAATGACAGCTTTTATCCCAAGGATGAAGATATGAACTATTTCTTTGCTTCATTGTGGAAGCTGAGATCTGTTACAGGGAAGGAAATACAGAAGGAGGAAGAGATGGGTGGGAAGAAAGATTGAAGAGAACAGGGGATGAAGGAGACTGGGGAGAAAGTCCAGAGACCTGGAAGGGGAACACATCTTACTCAGCAACACTGACTGTAAGAAGACATTAAGCAGATAAACAACAATTTACTACTTAAAAGCCATAGTCTACCCTTGAAGTATTTGCAGACCTCCCCATGAGGTCAGTGGGTGTGCCAGTCTGGGCTGTCAGAAATTATGTTGTCTGAAATCCATATCCTGGCCTTCGGGGAGCAGCTGGACGTGGAATTTGGCGCTGGCTGTGGAACAAGTTTGACATTAGTGTATAGAGAAACTGACGCTGGTAGACGCGTGTCTGAGGTGTGATTGTGCAAGGATATGCTTTTTCACCCTCAGTTCATAGGAAAGCTGATCAAGCTGCTTAGTGTGTATATGTTGTCTACTAATCTGTGGTCATGGGGTGATTTTGTGATTTCTTATGTACTATTCTCACACCTTCCTGAGGGTAATAATTCCTTCTTCAAGTGAGAAAGAGTGTTACCTGCCTTGTCACCTGCAGTGACCTGAATGTGCTAGGACAGTAATGGAGGTTATTTCTGTTAACACAGAGAGTCCGTGGGGGGAAAGGAAATGGATCCATGACAGATCTGCCCTCCTCTGTGGCTATGTTTACGTGGACTTCAGTAAGACCAGAATTTACTTCTGTACAACAGTTTGAGCCAGTTACTTCAGCTAGTCAAAAGACGAAATAATTCTAGTAATTAAATACCAGTGGAACTAATGCTCAGGATCACTACCTCGTTCTCAGCACCTGTTTTCCTCTTATTGGAAACAACTGAGCTCCAAATGGTGTAACCTGTACATGACAGGAAAGCCAGGGAGGTAGCCACACAGTGAGCATCATCCTTTGAGCTCAGGGACTGAGGCAGAGGGGTCACATGGGAGCTAAGGGGGTATTTCCAGGCTTGGGCCTGGCAAAAGCTAGGATTGTCAGAAACTGAATGGATTCGGATGAGTCTGATTTCTCTGGCAGGAGAATTTAGGCTGACATAAACCAACTCCAGAAGATGTTCAGAGGAGATAGAGTTAATAATGTTTTTCAGTATGCCCAGAAGCCTGGCTGTTCCAAGATTCAATCTGAGAAAAATAAACACCAGATATATCTGACAAAGATATCAACAATTCCCTGTAAAACAGCTGAAGAATCATATAAAACCTACAAACATCTCCAGCTCCTGAAGAAAGATTTGAGAAATCTTCTTCTTAGAGGCACAGGGTTTCTGTCCTTTCCAAAATACTTCTGTCACTGACTTTCCCCATCTGCACCTTGATATCTTCTTCAGAACACATTGCCAAATCTAATCTTCTTCTACAGAATTCCCTAGTCTGAATGTTCTTGACGCTATGATGTTGATACATGTCACCATAGGTGCCAAAATATGAGGGAGTATTTTCTTGCTTCCATTTTGTTCTTGTTATATTTGAGTTTCACTGAATCTTTCCTCCTTCTTGTGCTACAAGCCATAAGAAACAACAGAAGAAGCAGAAAAGCCCTGTGACCTACTGACTTACCCCACCTTGACTAAAACCGGTGTAGAAGAAGAAAGTCCCCATCTTCTAAGGTGTTATAGCAAACGAACATGAGTATGGTCACTTGAAGACATGCTCTGCTGGGAGAAACATAGGTAAAAGCCCAAAGATAATCTGGCATTCAGGCAAGAGCTGCAAGTCAAGCCTTTACAGATCTAAGGAGCCCACAACCCCTTTTTGGTTCAGCACAGAAGCTGTCTCATAAGCATCAAGCTTCAAAAGAAAGCTGATAGGTGTCCTCGTATGTCATACACGTTAAATATGTTTTAGATTTCGGCTGGGTTGGATTTTTTTTTATTCCCTTCATTCTGAGTTTATGTCCAGTGGGGCATTTAAACTGGAGCTGACAGTGTGTCTGTCTGTACCCCAGCCCTGTCAATCCAGCTACTGACAGGGAGGAAAAGTGAATTAGAGAGTTGTGCTGCTTCGGTTCAGTTTCTCTCTCAAAAATAGATATTGATGTGAAGTGGCCATGAAAGGACTTTTTGTGTACGGCTTTATCCTGTCATAGCAGGAGTTGCTGTAATGAACGGAGGAAATATGAGATGAAGTGGGAATATAGTCATGGGCGAAAAAACTGACAAAATGTCAGGAATCCTTTCTTTGTAAATCTAAATGTAGAACTGAAACCAGAGCTGAAATGTATTAAATAACTGTCAAGTAGAGAATTACTGGGAGCTGCCTTCCACTCTGTGTAGAAGATGCCTTTCAAAATACTAAGTAGCATAATTTTCAGCTGATGTTTCACACAGCAGTATATGGGAATGCAAAACTGGGATTAGATGCACAGCCGGGGAAGAATGGCATCCTGCTGCAGGCTCTGGCAAGCAATGATTAGCACCCACTGGAAACCTGCCCTCACACAATGAAGAGCTGTGGAGGTGCAGAAAATTTTATAACTTCTCTGCTGTGGCCTCACATTGAGATCTCATGCTCCTTGTGAAAGGGGAGTCATCAAGAGCATGGCATGCAGGGAGACCTTCCTTGACATTTCAGGTGAGATCACAATGAAAGAAGGAACTATGCACAAAAGGAGCTGACCGAGGCGTGAAAAATATTGGGAGCCCAGGCCAGCCAGATGCTTTGTTGATGACCTCATGTACTATCATCATCAACTGGTTTGTGCTACCATTCCCTCTCCCCCCCAGCAACAGCAAACAGTCCCCACCATGAGCTCCTGCAGACAAAACCTAAGAGTGGAGGCTGGAGTCCATGGCTCTCTGTTGTGCCTGGGTCACAGGTCTTGATGTTTTGTGCTCAAAGACATTCACACTTGTGACTTGGTTGTGCTGGTGACCGCAGAAGGAACTGATGTGTTGAGAAACTGAGATGTGGGGAGGCCTTGATGCCATACACAGATCCTTACAGGAATCTGTACCAAAAAGTACAGAACAGCACAATAACTAAGGATAGTGATTTAACTTTCTGCTTCTCCTTTCTTGATGAGTTATAGAAGCAAAGAATGGTTAGGATTGGAAAGGAAATGAAGGTGTGTGCCTTGAACCAAACTCTCACCTGGTCAACCACTCAGGCTGAAGCCATTGTGCCCTAGTGGTCTATCTGACTCCACAGACCACGAAATCTCTATAAAAATAGTTCGTCTGTGTCTCCAAGAAACTTTTAATGGCACTATGTTATACCCTCCCTACTCACTGACTCCAAAAAATCTTCATTC
Organism: Lathamus discolor; assembly: GCF_037157495.1. Taxonomy (NCBI): domain Eukaryota; kingdom Metazoa; phylum Chordata; class Aves; order Psittaciformes; family Psittacidae; genus Lathamus; species Lathamus discolor. The sequence continues at coordinate 147,822,971 of NC_088885.1, read as the reverse complement.
AGCGAGGGAGCACTGGTATTGGTACTTCTGAGCTTTGTTTGACCAATAAAAGCACAGACCAGAACTGGCCACAGTCTAAAGGCTGTGCCAAACCTTTCCAGCAGTATTGTCCTATGCTGGCCTCCTGGAAGAGCATTGCAAAAACCTTCCTCCTTCATTTTGACAAATCAGCATTCATACTCCCAAGCTTATTAAGCTTATTGGCTCTACCTGATGAAAGAGATATAAAAGCTTTCTGCTACACAAGCTAATCCCCTAATGAAGGTCAGCCAGGCTTCAACCTTGGTTTTCTTAAGAATTGTGACATTGAATGTGAGTGCTCTGTCTTATCACAAAAAGCTCAGCTGCTCTCATGGTGGAAACTCACCTCAGGGACTGCATCCAAGTGTGGCACTCATAAACTGGATGCGTGGCATCGTTCACCCTGAGGCACTTGCTTCAGAATGCCTGTTTTGAATGCCTGTTCACTAGACAACTCTGAAGCTGTGGGGTGATTTCTTCTGAAACAAATGAAGGGTAGACAAGTGAATGCTAACTATGCTTGCATAAAGACGCTGGTTCCAGCCACAATCCCACAGACTGAGTCTGGGAAGGATGCAGAAAAGCTCCAAGCTGGCTGTGGGACACATCCTGTCTCCTGGGCATTGTATTATCTCGTTATCTTTTATTTAATTTTGATTAATTTTGCTTTGTCTTAAATACAAAACATAAAAAAGTTGTGAGAGGGTGAAAACAAAGAACAAAACAACCTTGAAAAGACTATGATTTCACCTTTTCTGATAGGTTTTATTGTTTTGTTTAGCCTAAATTGGAGCTATCCTACCTTTTGATCCGAGACCCATGACTAAAACAGATTTGCTACAAACAAAATACTGCTTTTAAATGATTGCTTTAAGTAAGTCTGGAGTGTGGTTATTGTGACTTGAGAAAATAAGAGACTGTTTGTTTTAACTGAATTCATAACATATGTTTGTAATAAATGGACTTGGGCAGTTGTCCTGATGCTAAATGGGCCAAAATTTGAATTACTGCAGCTTTGGTAAAATTTCAGCACTGCAAAATCCAGCAAAGAAAAAAAAAAAAGAAAGAAAATCATGTGTGAAAGTTAACAACTGAGCAGAGGGAAGGAGCTGGGGGCAAGATTTATGGCTGCACAATATGATGGGGGACAGGGAGCAGTAGAAATGTGGGCTCGGAGGGAACAAAGAGTTCCTGAGGCCCCCAGCAAGACTGAGCCCCATTGCTCTTTGTGGGGCTGCAGACAGAGCTCAGCCATCAGCCACCTGTATTTCTCCTCAGGAGCAGCAGTTCCTGCTCAGACCACCTACTATGAAAACCAAAGCCAGTTAAGGCAGAATTTAACTGCTCGGGTTCAAGACAGTGATGCAAACTGCCTGTTACCCCGGCAGTCCTAACTGAAGGACTTTGGCTTGTTGTGCTTCCAACTTTGCCGGAAAAGTTCACAGTGTATCTCCAAATGCAGTGTCTCATTGATGGTCTGAGCTGGCAGGCTGAATTTCAGTGTGTGAGGGAAATTTCATCACACACTTCCCACCACCTCCTCTTTTCACAGCACAAGGTCTAGGGTGGACAATGAAGAACATGTCAGCACACTCCTCTGAGTACAGAAACCCTTCCATAGACATTCACAATGGATTTCATAAAACCAAAAGCAGGTTTACTATAGTTGCTTTACAGTGCAAGTGCGCTAACTCTGAATGAGATGTTCACAAGAGAAAATGTCACCCTGTGCCTTTCTTAGTCTCAGGTTATGCAGAGTCTCTAACTCCTGTGGCCTCCCCAGGCTCACCTCCTTCTGCGCTCTCCAGCCACCATAGCTCAGACAGCGCCGTTGTCTCAATTTCTTTACTGTGATTTCCTTAATAATTCCTTTATTTAATAAACTAGACTGAAACTTGGACTTAATCCCATCACAGTAAGCACTGACTGAAGCAGCGAACAAAGCCTTGAGGGAAAACCTCACATGAACATTTTAGAATCAAAGCATTTAAGAGCAAACAACATTAAAAAAAAATAAAACCCTAATAAAGTCTACAACACAAACTCCCTCCAGTTCACCTTTTTTTGTACTTGGGCTTGAAAAGAGCGTCTTTGCACTTACTGTTTTGTCTCATCCTTCCTGAGACAGGGGTTTTAGTTCTGTAATTTTCTACTGATCTCTTTATTTCAGGGATGTTCTGCATGGGCAAAACAACTTTACTGTTTCAGCTTGTGGTCAGGAAACATGCAGATGTTCTGAAATTACTCTGACTCCGTGTCAAGAGGTTTCTCATCTTGATCCATTATGTTGCTTCCCAGATTGTTTTTCCAACAGCTGTCCACTTAAGTAAGCTGAAAACATTTACATAGACAGTAAATTTTTATTATACAGAAACTGAGCCTTTATGCCAGGTCAGCTCCTGTTGGTGGTGTTACACACAAAAAAACAGCTACAGTCTTGTGAGGAGGTAAATTAATGTGATCATCCCTATTCCCACTTGCACATGTAGCACTTCTGTGCATATCTCATTTAGCCTATGGGAGGCAGTCATTGCTTGGGTTGATGGGCAAGGCCCGGCTTAATCCATCCGTATCTGCTCTGACCAGCAATAGGAGAAAGCCAAGACCTCGCAGGAAACATGGTTTGCGTTGGACACATGTGGTCTGACGGGCTGAAATTGCAGATAGAGGGATGGATTTTTGCTTGAGTAAATACTCTTGCTCTCACTGCTGCATGGCAGATCAGACCTTGCTCCTGTTTCTTGACAAGGATGTCCCGAGTGTTTGGTTTATATTCCTATTGACTACTGCTCAAAGAAATGACATAACTGTACTTACAGGTCAATATTACACCTTAGGTAGACTTCTACCCCTGCCAAGAGTGTAATTACTGATATTACTCTACATGTTTACATTTTTGCTTAGAAATTACATTATCCTTAACATCTTTTAACACTTTTCTACTTTTCAGTCTCCTCCAAAGTTTTGCTGCAAATACAGTCAACTGTATGTTGCAATGAGAAAAGCTGTACTTTTCCATACATAAAAATCACAGGGGGTCAAGGTATACTTCTAGCACATGTGCACTAGAGGATTTCAAATCAGTACACTAGTGGTGGAAGGATATATTCAACAGAATGCAGAAGTTATTAGTAAAGACAGTACCAGCCACATCACAGCTTGCAAAGCAAGCACCAAAAGGGCCACATATCTTGAGGCTGTTGCCTCTACTGAATAGCATAGTCTACAGGAGGAAGGAATGAATGCTATAATGACATTTGGTGCTCAGCCAGTAAGAGCACTTTACTGTGTGCTGTTCTGAAGGGAGGGAACATAGACTGTGTGGTGAGTGTGTGAAGACTATATCCTTCATTATTCTCACAAAAGCACGCTATAGCCAGGTACTATATCTTAAGGCAAACCCGTTTGATCATTTTCTGTCAAATTTCCAGTTGAAATGACTTTTGAAACATGATTGTAATTACATCCCTTAAAGGCTTATTGGAATGGCATACCCCCTTCTGCAATACCTGTAGGCCCTAAAACTGTGCAATATACTGAGAGACTATGGAGCCTTTGTTTGATTATACAAGTAATTAAATTTAAAATTTTATTAAACTTGTTAATAATGACATAAAACATCAAGCTCCATATTTTGTTTTGATTTGTTGTGAGCTTTCACTAAATCCACAATATCCTGGCACATGAATGAACTGCATATAAGGCTACTCTGGTTTAATCACATAAATTCAAAATAGTGACATCGCTTCAAAGGAGGCAGAGAAGGAAACCTATTGGGCTGCACCAAAACCCCCTCTTTCTAAAGGCATATAATGCATCCTACACAAAGCAGCACTGTAAAATTGGGGTCAGTGCCTACATGCACCGGTCAGCTTCAGGGTGAAGCGCATGCCCAGCAGGCTGCAGAAGGCTTCAACTTGTCCTGGTGAGAGATCAAAAGGCCTTCTCTGTCATACCATCTATAGCTGTGAAGTTCAATCCTGGATATTATTATGATCTGTTTCAAAGTTGAAGAGGTCTCAGGGAGGGAGTTGTCTATGATAGAAAAACTTGCTTGAAGACAGGCCATAGGGATCTCTGAGTCCTTTGTCTCCCGGAGGAGCCAGAGAAGCATCAAACAGCTCACTGCTTTTCTCCTTACCTTATCCCTTCAGGCTTCAGTCTGTAATTCCCACAGGATGTTCATTGAATTGTAGGCTCAGGTCCTTGTTTTAAACTCATGTAGGCTTTTAAAATATGACAAAAAAATAGAATCCAAGCTAAGTTTTTCTCTTGTGAGCTTCCTTGTCTATATAAAGAAAAACCGGAGGTTTCAAATCTGGAGTTCCTTTCTCTCTCCTTCTCCAGAAAATAGGTCAGAAAAGCCCACAGTTAAAATGGAAACACTTCCTGTGAAGCCAGCAGTAAGACAAAAAAAATTCACCAAAGCAATCGAAAAGTGATGTTGAAGGTCATGCAACTTTTCTTTGTAGTGAGACCCTTCATATGACTGGCTTCATAGGGGTTAATTTGCAGAAGTTTGCGTGGTTTAGGAAAGACATATAAGATTTTTTCCTCCTTTCAAATATGAACTATAATATAACTCACACTTGTGCTGTTAAAAGCACAGATCATAAAACACCGGCACTACAAGGTGGCCTCCCTGGCTCTGCTATTATATAGCTTTCTCAGCTCATTTTTAAACATTTACATTTGTTCATCAGACATTAATATACCTTCTGCTATGCTATACACTGGGATGAAAATCGTGTTCTTAGGACAAGGCAAGGAAGAAAAACTTCATAAAACTACTCAGCCTCACAACAGTAACTTGAAGCAGTTTTGGCCTTTCATGGGAGAAGAGAAAGAAGAGAGGAAGAGCATGTGTATATTCATTATAGCCCTTAAAGTTTACAGAAACACAGGTTCCCAAGAGCCATCTCAATAATGGTTTTAGTCAAATATTTATATTGCTATAACTTTATACGTTTAATGATTTTCCCCATTAAGGTTTTTGTGGTTTAGCAAGGAAAATCCAAATATTCTTGATGATGATTGGTGAGTTAAAACCTCTTGTAGCAACAAAGTGCATAAAATCCTCTCCAAGTAACTGCCTTTTTTGCACATCTGGAAAGATTCCAGTTTTTTATCTGCCAGAGCCTTACAAGGGCAGCTTATTACATAAATAAACAGAAGAATATATGTAGTCATAGAATGACTGAATTGAGTATAATCTTACAAAAACAAACCCTGCCTCAATACGCCTTTGTTTGTTGCCTTTTTGCACTTTTATTGACTCTCCTGTGTGTACTATATAATCATTACTGCCCCCATTTTCTCCCTGATGTGAGACATATCCAGGTGGTCAGCAACAGCAAGGCTAAGGCTTGCCTAGCAGTGCAACCATCTGCATCTGAATGCATCCTGGAAATGGGATCTCTCCTTCTCATATACTTTCCAAATGGGTAAAAGCACCACTGCTATTCAAGATGTCACAGACGTCATATGAAACAAATCTGGCCTGCTTGAGCAGAAGTTATTTCTTCTGAGCAACTCAACAAAGAAAATAAGGGCCACTTCACGGCCATGACCATTCCAAGAAGTACTTTCTACTGGGACACTCTTACCTGAAAGGAGAAATTATGTGAGTGATCACAGGAGAGGAAACAGTCCCCAAAACCAGAGGAAATTCACTCTTGGGTGAAATAAAACCACTTTCTAATCTCTTGCACACACATCTATGAATGCCTCTTGTCATGGAGAGAAAATACTGTCACTTTGTTCTGGTCCAACAGGCATCCCCCAGGGTGATTACATGCTGCTCAGTCCTTTGATGGGAAGTGAACTGCACCGCTGCAGCACACAAAGCCCGTCTATAAACACCTATTTAATACATTCTCTGGTTATACAGAACCCTTCCTGGGCAAGGACTGAGTTACAAAATCTGGTACCTTCTGGCAGTGAAAAGGTTGGAGCACCCTTCAAACAGGGGATGAACTCCCACATGTAGAAGAAAAATGGCATTATAATTATGGCAGCAAAGATGCTTTAGGTTTCTTGCATTTTTGTAATTTCAACAATCACATGCGACAGAGCAAAACAGAAAAATGAAAGGTATTTAATGTTTCTGCTTCTAGCTATTTATCCTAACCTGCACCTAGAAGCAATTAAAAGGTGCTTACACAAAAACCTGCGTAGTCTAATTGTATTACACTTACTGAAAATAAACTTTCATTCCCATTTGAGTCATGATTTACGTGATATGGCTTTATCTATTCACCCTGTTACAACAAATACCAGCTACAGAGGTAAGTCGTTATCTCCTACAGTTTTTGAAGCTCAGGAAAGGGAGGAAATTACTTGCCAGGAATGCCTTTGGCACAGAGATCATCATACATGAACATTTCTGTGATGCTGTCACTTAAAGTGAAAGTAAGGAAGAGAGGATGTCTCTGAAGTTGAGTCCTGTCTATAGGTATTCATGCGCTGGCTGAAGCAACCGGGATCCTATAGATAAATGAAGTTCAGCCCAAACCCTGGAATCCCAAAACTGGAAGTCAGTTTTCAGTCTGGCATCATCTCATGTATGGGTTTCGTGCTCCTTCAGGCACAGCAGTTTGGAAATCAGAGACCTCAGGCTGCAATTGCTCAAAGTGTAAGGCCCCACATGCAGCTTGATGTGGTTCTTGCTCTGCTTCTGCCCTGGGTCTGACAAAAGAGGAATGCTGTGATAGGATACTGTATCTGGGATATCACATGTTTAACTGTTGCTTCATGGGAGGCCTAAGCTTCCCCACCATTAGCTAAAAATGTAGGAATCAGATGGGAAAGTCACAAAACTGGACAGTGCTGGGACTCACACACAAGACAATGGAGGAGCAGGACCTAGACCTGTGCAACTGCAAATGCCGTCTTTTCACAGCCAGCCACCAACCCATGCCTGGCTGGAAACAAACCCATAGACCTCGGGTTGCATTCACCAAGGGACAGGAAATGGGGCAGAGTGCCTGTCAGTGCTTGTGGGCATCAACTGAAGAGCACAGGGGTATAGGGCACCCAGAAAAGTAACACAGTATTCTGCCTGTCATTAGAAAGTTAAGCTAGTTCCAAAACAGCGAACACCCCGTATAAACTCAGATTTACGCATTTATAGAACTGAGTACTGAAAAGGCATCATATAGAGAAGACAGTAAGCTATTTTGCTAGGATCCTTCAGATGCCGTGGCTTAAATGCATTCATCATGTTAACCCTGGTCTCTCTTTCTCCAAGTTGTGTGCTGCAAACAGTCTCTCCACACACAGACCCTGATCAACCTTGTCATTACAATTTGTCACACATCTCTTTTTATGTTTGGTGCTGTACTGGAATATTATATCCTTCACATATTGCTGTAGGCTTTTAGTCTGGAGCAAAGCATGAATAAGGTGGGAATGAAAATCAGGAATGAGAAAAGGACAAAAAAGAAGGAAATTGCAGACATTAGTAACTACCAAATTTGCTCTGGAGGTTTGACATTTCCTGTAGAAATAAGTCAGTGACATGGTGGTGATGACAATATAGTAAAGACATGCTCAAGCTAACTTTAAAACTACTGTCAGCACCCTCAAAACCATGGGAACCGGGGGTGACTACAAAATCACTGGAGCAGTGGAGTGAATGTTCAGTACTGAACCACTATGAAGAGACAGCTGCCAACATCTGGACTAACTAGTCTAACCACATCACCCTGCAGCATAACCACAGGGAGTGTGTGGGCACATCTGAAATGAAAGATGCATCTTCACCTCGTCTTTTGGATTCTAACCTGTCACATTCTCATACTTCCTTTTTAGTGCACCAAGCTCAAAGCACAAAGGAGATGTAGGCTGGGTTTTTTTGATGATGACAATCATGCTTTTTATGCCTTATTATTTTTTTTCACAAAAGCTTTTTAGAAACGTATTTCCTTCCCTTAACGTTGACTCATTCCTCAAAAAGGTAAAAGAGACAATCTGTAAAGAACCTAGCCATGTCTCTGCAGACCATAGGAGCTTTAGCAAAGTGTTATATTCAAAATTATGCAAAATGCCATGCCGGTTTCCGTCCCAGAGCATTCATGTAAACTTCTTCTCTAGTTTTACTGACCTAATACCTGTTAGTTTTAGCTTGGAAAAAAGCCAGTCATGAAAAACAAAACTAACAAAAGCAGAACAATGAGAGTAGCACAATTTCTACCTCACAAGCTGCAAAATCATAGAATCATAGAATAGTTAGGGTTGGAAAGGACCTTAAGATCAGCCAGTTCCAATCCGCCTTCTGTTATTTGAAATAATTTTCCTGAAATCTGTGGGCAAATAATTTTCAATTGAAGTTGGAATACTTAAAAAAAAAATGTTTAAATATTTTGGGTCACTTGAAGAGTTCAGCTTTCAGAAAACTAAAATAATTCAGTCCAGACAATGCCTACTGTTTAAGTGAAACTTACCTCAGTTCTATTTTATTTTTCAAGGGAACTCCAGAAAAATATTCAAATGACAATTAGGATTTGGAGTTAAGGATTTGATTTGCCCTCGTTTCTGAAGAAACAGAGTTTGACCTGAAGTGCATTTCAACCGCAGAATAAAAATTTTCATGTCACTGCTTACTACCATTGGGCAAAAGGCAAAGCAAATCACAGTCATAAAAATATGGGGTTTGAGACAATTATGAAGATGTAGAGGAGATGCTAAGATCAGGAAAGTGCTCTGTTATGAAGAGCTGTGGCAGGCTTGGTGTTTTATCAGCATACTTATGGTAATCTTCTTACCCTAACATCCACTTTGACTGAGTGAAATAAGCTGTAAGAGTACAACTTTTCCCAGCAGAAACACAGGGGTTTTTGCTTAAACAGCTCTGTACTGGGCATTAACAAAACCTCAGCAAAAGCCTCACTTACAGCAAACCGCCTGCAGCTTTATGTCAGCAAAACACACAAGCAAAAAAAAAGGTCATGTGAGATAACTGTACTGAACTATCTCTCCCGATTTTGTTACCCAAACAACAACCAAAACAATCCCCTCCCTCCATCCCCCTCCCCTTCCCCTTCCCTCCTACGTTAAAAGAGAAGCAGCAGCCTGCTCAGGCTATAAAAATTCCCAGCCTTTTCATAGCCCCAGTCCCCAAGGGCCAGCGGAGCAGCCTGCTCCCCACTAACCTCCTTCCAAAAACCACCCCCACCCCTCGCAACTGAGTCATTTGTATAGGGCTCCCCAGGGTGCTCCCAAATGCTTGGGCCTAGAAACCCCCCTCCATTGCCCCAGGCTTTCCACCTGTGAGGAGATGGCCCACGGGAGACCCGAGCAGCTTTCGGTTACCTCCCTGCCTGCCAGATGCAGGGTGGGGACTCAGCCCTCACACTCTAATACCATATGATGTCAAAACCTCTTTTTCAAACTAAAAAATAAAAACTAAAAAACCCTGTGTTTAAATTTCAGGAGCTTTAAATTCCCATTCCCAGGCTTTCCGTGTTCTATCCAGCTGCTGAAGTATTCTCACTTGCTAGGGCTGATTAGAAAATCTTTCATGCCACAGATTTATTTTGTTTTAATAGGAAAATGCAGTTCTTTCAAAATCAAAATGCTACTTGTGAAATCTTTGCAAATACATTTGAATCTCCTTCTGAAAGCAGATCAGGAATAAATGGTCTGACGCAGCTGAAATCTCTGTTCCATTTCAGCATCTTTTATGACGAGCTTGAGTTTTCAATTCAAAATAAACTTGAAATTACGCCATTTTTTTGGTTTTATATGTTATATCCTTCTACAAAAAAAGCCCAAACCAAAATGAAACACTGTTCAATCTCACAATATTCACATCCAATTTCTTCTGAATAGAGCTTTGAAACTTGGTGGGGTTTGTTCTGAATTGACAAAAAATCCTATGACAGAAGTATAAATGTGTATTACGTCTCTATGCCTATAGGAGTGCTTGGGCAATGCCCATCTTTAAAAGCCCAAATGTCCACTTGTGGAAATCCACCTGCAATTATCTGCCTGTGACTGTAACTACCTGACCAACACAACACAGGAATTTGTAGCACACAGCCTGCTGTTCTTGCTTTGCATCCATTCTGCACCCATGCTGATCCCCAGGATTTCGTGCTTTGCAATGCTCAGCGTTACAGCATTTCATTTTCAGGTCCTGGACGTATATCTGCTACCCTGAGATAGATGTCCATGCACTGAATGAGGAGACTGGAGCTAACAGGTAACAGCAAAGGAGAAAAGTGCTCTCCAAAAGTAGTGCTCTAAAGAAATACATACACTAGAAACACCAGAGGATAAAGGGTTTTCTTAAATCCCTCTCCACTTTGCAGTAGCTTTGTATAGCTACTTGGACACTAGATGATGTTACCTTCCATGGAAGTTTCATGCCCTTGAAATCTGCTGAGAAAGGGGGAAAATCTATGTATGTGGAGCTCTGCCAAAATCACTGTCAGTGTAATGACATGCTGAGACTGACCTGGAGTCAGATGGAGTTGGGGTACACTGTGTAATTCCTGTGGTAATGATGGGGAAGCCAACAATGCCAGTAATTTTTTATCTAAGTTCTTCTTCGAAGCTCATCCATAAAGACTCTCTGACACACAAGTAGGTGCCTCTCCACGGACCTTACCAAACCCTGCTCTGAAAACCCTAGTGCACAGAACAAGGGTGTGAAGTTCATTCTACACTGTTTCCTTCCTTCCTTCCTTTTCCTTCCTTCCTTCCTTTTCCTTCCTTCCTTCCTTCCTTCCTTCCTTCCTTCCTTCCTTCCTTCCTTCCTTCCTTCCTTCCTTCCTTCCTTCCTTCCTTCCTTCCTTCCTTCCTTTTTTCTAAGAGGACGAGAGGGTTTAGGATTCAAATCTAAATTGTTTTTATGTAAAAATATCTTTGGGAGCTTTTGAATGGCCACACAACTTCATACAAATTTTAGCACTGTTCGAAGAATTGTATCTCTGACTGCATAGCAGAACCAAACCATCAGTTTTGCTTCACAAAGCTGCTTTTCAATGTGTAACGAAAGCAGGGAAAACCCTCAAAGAGCTCCCTGAGCAGGAAACCATCCTGAGAGAGAGATGTTGTGACTCATCTCCATGGCAACTGGGGGCGATGACGCAAGCCGCAGCTCCAGATTATTCTTGTTTAGCAACAAGCATACAATGCATAAATACGTGTTTGGCGACTAGAGTGTTACAAAGAGAATGATGAATCGTCCAGAGATCCTTATCCATCAAACTAGCCAGTAAACCTGGTGGGTGATACAGATTATTGGAAACCAGCATGACTAATAACACGAGCTACTGATTTGCTGGTTTCATTTTTCTTTTTATATGACGATAATGAGAAGGAAGTTATAATATTCCTAAAGGATTTTATTCTAGAAGACTTTGGATGCTGCTTTTATTGTTATTTATTTCTTAGGACACAGCCTACCTTGACAAGTGTGAACATCTCTGCCTGTGCAGTGACCCCATCCCAAGCTGTGAAAGAGGTGTGATGTGGGAACTCCAGCCCCACAGCAGTGCACTGTCTACCACCAGTTGTCAGTAGAAGGCAGCAACTGTTTGTTTTGAATCACTGTGATACTTTGCACATCTGCATGAAAGTGTACACACACAGTTGCAGTCCCAGTGAGCACTCAGACAAGCACAGACTTCAGAAGCAACTCTAGTCAGATTACTGAATGTGGGTAGTACGTGTTATGATAATGATAACTTTTTATAGATTGTGTCTAGGTTAATAAAAAGTAATGACCCTGCTATGTAGCACTTAAAAGTATTATTTTTCTCTTCTCCCTGAAAAATAGATTAGTTTTAAAAGGACCCACACCCTTATCTGAAATATCCCAACCTAATTTCTGTACCTCTCAATTTAATCTGTAATACTTTTCCATGTGCCCAAGGCTGCTAGGAGTATCACTATTCCTCAGACTGCCCTTGTGCATATCTTCACCCGGGTGGCAAACCAGACTCCTTGTAACACTTCTGCTCTGTAATAGAGTCAAAAGAGACAGTAATGCTGTGATGACTGCTGCTAAGGGAGAGTGTCCTTTCACTCAAGTAGATGTCACTGTCTAATTCATACCTATGACCAAACTTGAAGTCTGTGAAATATCAGATTCAGATGTCCTAAGATGAAACATCTAAGCTGCCTTCAGTGCTGAAGACAGGAAACACAGCTAGATGAACAACTACTATGGCATTTTCTTTGCTGCTGTGACCAAGAAGTCTTTATTACTAATAAAAATGGTTTTTAAACTATTTTTCCATATCCCCTCTTTGCAATCAGACAGACTTTCTCCCTTTCCCCTCATGTCAGAAGCCCTCCTAGAGCAAGTAGTATATTTAGTGCTATTTGCTTCCAGAAAATAGCACTAAATTTTTCAATCCATTTCCAAATCATCTTATGTGAGGTGGCAACTAGGCATCAATTCTTTGTTCAGTTAGGAAATGCCTCTTCAGAAATATTAAAAGCTTATAACAGGGAGAGAGTGAGCGAAGGTAGCCTACCGCAGCATGACAGCTTTGCATATATAGAGCCCTACTGAAACATGCCCAATGCTAAATCCTCTGCCACAGCTAGAAGAAATGAAAGTCACCTCCAGACTGAAAGAGGCTTTTTCCACATGAGAGAGATCTGGCAGCTCTTCTGGAGTGAGCAAGTATCTGGCTGCACAGCATTTTGGACTGCTTATTTCTCCATTTGCCTGGCAGCTGGAGATGCAAGACATTCTTCTTTAAGAAGGATCACTAGATAGGGATGTGCTTGTTTCTTAAAACTGAAAATAAGTTACTCTAAAGTGAGTATCAGTTTTCTTTTGAAATTTAGCAGAGGCCTGGTAACAATTACCATACTTCAATGATTATCAACAAAGGGAATATCTAAAACACAGCAAGATTTTTAAAAGAAGTTTTTGGTTCTGGAAACACATTTTTGGTGCATGATCTGCATCAGTTTTCCAGTGCTTGATATTCAAAGGTTCAGTACTTCCAGAAATTGAGATGCCTAATAACTTGGACCAAAAAGCAGGAGGCATTCAAAAGCATATATTTGAAAATCTTGGCTATCTGTGCCTGCTTATCTAATTAACTTCACATTGCATATACAACTACCTAATGGACTGTCACAACCTGTGCCTGTGACCCTGCCACCATCCTCTTGCCAATCCAGAGATTCAAATATCATAAATCAGCTCCTCCCTTGCACACACACACACACACACACACAAAACTGCTGTTAAGTTTGAACTTTTTTTTTCCCAAAAAAGTTACAATTTTTTGTTGGACTAGAAGACCTCCTGAGTCTTCCAAGCCAGACTCTTCTCTGATTGTCTGATGTGGAATTTCTTTCCTTTCCTTTCCTTTCCTTTCCTTTCCTTTCCTTTCCTTTCCTTTCCTTTCCTTTCCTTTCCTTTCCTTTCCTTTCCTTTCCTTTCCTTTCCTTTCCTTTCCTTTCCTTTCCTTTCCTTTCCTTTCCTTTCCTTTCCTTTCCTTTCCTTTCCTTTCCTTTCCTTTCCTTTCCTTTCCTTCCCTTCCCTTCCCTTCCCTTCCCTTCCCTTCCCTTCCCTTCCCTTCCCTTCCCTTCCCTTCCCTTCCCTTCCCTTCCCTTCCCTTCCCTTCCCTTCCCTTCCCTTTCATGTACTACTTTATCCATTCAGAGCAGGCATTGGAAAGAGTCCTTCCAGATTTGTCCTGAGTACGCTAGTGTGAGAGTGAGCATACCAGGGCCTTATAGCCTCCAGCTTGCTCGCAGGGTTTGTATGAAAGTGAACAGCTCTCTCCTTCCTGAAGCAATTCTTAGCTTGTGCAGATAAAAATTTTGGCATCGGATAGTCATCCCTACCAATGCCATCACCATCTATTGGTGGCACTAATGTTACGCCTATCTCAGGTAAGAGCCAAGATTCTATGGTTGTATGATTCACTGAACCTTGGACAAGCAGTGATTAGACAGGAAGTCCTCCCCAAGAAATTACAAACCAAAGACCAAGACCGGAGAAAATAAAGAGATATGAACAACCTTAAAGAAAAAGTGAGACAATATTGGTCAGAGAGATAACCGGCACATTCAAGATCTTACCAGTCTACCAGCTCAAACAGTGTGAAAGACGATTTTAATTTGCAGGAGACTACACAAGCTCTTCCCAAGACTGAAGGCAGCTTGGGGAAAAAGCACTGAAGTGTGTACTTGAACCTCATGAAGTTCAACAGGGCCCACGCAAGGTCCTGCTCCTGGCTTGGGACAATCCCAAGCACAAACACATGGGCAAGGAATGCATTGAAAGCAGTCCTGAGGGAAGAGCTTGGGGATGCTGATTGACAAGAAGCTCAACATGAGCTATCAGTGTGTGCTCGCAGCCCAGAAAGCCAACTGTGTGCTCGGTTGCATCAAAAAGAACATGTCCAGCCTGTTGAGGGAGGTGATTCTCCCCTTCTGCACCTCTCTGGTGAGACTCCACCTGAAGTACCACATCCAGCCCTGTAGTCCCCAAAATAAGAAGGACATGGACCTGTTGGAGTGAGTCCAGAGGAGGGCCATGGAGATGATCAGAGAGGCAGAGGAAGCTCCTAAGAAAACAACCTCAAGCAGACAGGGTTTTTTTACTTTTCATTATGAGGAACTCACATATTGATGGCTGAAGTAAGATGTTGAGATGATTGTTCTAAGGATCAGATGAGGCTCAGTAAACAGAGAGGTAATATGTGTAAGTGGGCGTCATATATTGTATGAAATTAATTTAGCAAAAAAATGAGACAAGCTTTCACTGTTTTCAGGTCTGAAATGAGAACAGTGATTTTCCAAACTCCATGCAGGTTAATAATAACTGTTCTGAGCTTGACTTGACTCAACTATTTGAGGAAGAAAAGGGTGACAAGAAATCGTGGATCAGAGATGGGTAAGGGATTTCCAAGCAAAGCTAACATGTTTAAATGGTATAAGAGAGACAAACACATTCATTGACAAGAACAATAGTGTTATCTAATTTGAAAAATCCCACCAAATTATGTCATTTTGCGTTTTTATTTTATTCTGTCCTCAAAGCAACAGTAGCACGTTGAAAAGAAATACTTGAGGCAAATGAAGATAGATAAAACAAATCTTCACTGTGTTGAGGAAGTGAGGACAACTAGTATCTCTGTGTCCATTAGAGCTCTTCCATATCACAAACTTGCCAGGTGCATTTAATTTGTGACAGTGAACATAAGTGTATCTCAGGTAGAACAAGGTTAGGAGAGGAAAGACTGCTGAACATCAAATGTTGTTTTGTTTATTCAGTTTATAGGAATTTTTACTTTTTTTTTTTTAACAAGAATATTACATATTTACAAAAATAAGCTCCTTGAAGATCATGTTGTAGAAGTCTAGAAAGCATCTGTATCCAGAGCCTAAGGAATCCAAATTCTTTCTGAGCATAACTCTGGATTTATGATTATATTCACTTCAGAAAATAAGTGTCCGTGGACAGCTGACCCCTGCCATTTTATGGCTCACTGGCTCTTGACAGCTGCTTCTGGGTGGTTGCAGGTTACAACATAAATATTTCTTCAGTTACCATTTACCTGCTTCCTTGTGGATTCCCCTTTCTTAATGTGTGCCTGGCTTCACACAAAGGACTGGAAACACAGCCTTTGTGAGTTTCTAGTCATGGGGGAGAGGAAAGTGACTGACTAACAAAAGATCCTGAACAGCTTCTAATTCAGCTCTTTTTGTACGGGTCACCTACCTGCAGTTTGTTTCACAAACTTCTTTCAAAGGAGTGAAAGCCCCAACATGCTCATGTTGCCTATCTGATCTTTTTCCTGGGTTTTGCACGCAGATACAATGCTGAGTGGAAACAAGGAATGTTAGAAACTTTTATTCTTGTTAGACTCTTCAGGGTAAACTGGGAAGGAACTGGTCATGCTTGGTGACTTTGCTTTGTTTAATCGGATTCAGATGAAATGATTGCTGATAGATTTCTGCAGAAACATTGCGAAACTTATTGACTGACAATTTGGGAAGAATTTACCACACTCATTTATGACTTCATTCTAGATAAATATTTCCTGTAAAACTAATCTACGAATACTTAAAAATATGCTATATGTAATTTATATATTACCAGTATTAAACGTTCTTATATTTTACTACTGTAGGAGCAGTTTTGACACATCAGGAAAAAAGTATCCTGACTTGAAGAGGTATCTCTCTGAATTGTTGGATTAGACGAGAATTGCTGTGTGGTGGAAGCTGTGCAGTAGTCATAGAATCATAGAATAGTTAGGGTTGGAAAGGACCTCAAGATCATCTAGTTCCAACGCCCCTGCCATGGGCAGGGACACCTCACACTAAACCATCTCACCCAAGGCTTCATCCAACCTGCCCTTGAACACCACCAGGGATGGAGCACTCACAACCTCCCTGGGCAACCCATTCCAGTGTCTCACCACCCTAACAGGAAAGAATTTCCTCCTTATATCCAATCTAAACTTCCCCTGTTTAAGTTTTAACCTGTTACCCCTTGTCCTGTCACTACAGCCCCTGACAAAGAGTCCCTCCCCAGCATCCCTATAGGCCCCCTTCAGGTACTGGAAGGCTGCTATGAGGTCCCCACGCAGCCTTCTCTTCTCCAGGCTGAACAGCCCCAACTTCCTCAGCCTGTCTTCACACGGGAGGTGCTCCACAGGCAACAGACACAAGCCTCCAACCCACAATCCTCTCCCTCAAGATGGATGTCCAAATTCATATGGTACACTGGTGATCTCAGCTGGACTTTCACAGGATTAGTATCTCTAGGAAGATGAGTTTGCAGAAAAGGGGTTATTTTTAAACACACCAATGATTTGTCATTTGTATACTTTTTAATGTCTCCATAACATCTGCTTTCTGCTATTGCATGTTGTGTTTGCAGGACTAATAATTTATATTATCAGCAAGTTACATTTGAAAAGAAGTACAAGATCTCTGATTTGTTTGCATTTCTTTTAGAAATTACAATTCCTTAACCGGGACACGGAGGAGAGGTACAGCTGGTTTCCCATGTCCAGTTCAATGTCCAGTGCTAGCTCCAACAACTGGAAGTCTACTGGATAGTCTGTAGAGTGGGAGGGTCTTTTTTCTCAAGGAAAATGTCTTCACAACTGGTCCCTATCTGGGAAAAGTCAGATTTGTGTGAATCATCTTTTTCCAATAAGAAAACTTTCAACTGAAGAAATTCTGATCAGACCTAAAACTGGAGTCATAATGTTATATTGGAGAAAAAAACACTGCAATTTGGCTCTTCTTTCTTTGCCTCACACTCTCATATTGATCAAACAGATGCAGCTCAGACCAGAAAAGCCGCACCAGTGACAATGTCATCAACGTCAAGATTGTTTTCATGTTATGTATCTCAGTGTTCAAATAAATAGCACTAAACCCATCTTTTTTTCAATTATCTTTTAATTAAACTAATTTCTTTCCTCAACTGAGTGAAAAAAGTGCATTGTCACTTAGCAAAACCAATAAATCCAGCAAAGTTCCCATACTGATTATCGTTCTTGCAGGAATAGAGTTACATGATATCAAATACACACAATTGTGCCAGCACACTCTCATCTTAGGATCTTATGAGCCATCTTCAAGAGCTTTCACCTAATCAAAAAGCCAGAGACATAATGAAAATAGGTGCTTTGGACACTCTATGATTAATTATAAAGAGGCCTAGAAATATTATCTTAATAAGCAGCCTTTGTAAGGAATACACACTATTGAAACATACTTGTCAATGCCCAGCTCTAATAATGAATGAATGAATAACACTTCTGTGATATATGAGGTGATGGCAAAAAGGAATGATAAGAGGGATGTCATAGCTAAAGGATTAAATTAAGTTGTTTGAGGAGGGCTATGCCACATAGGGACTCTCCCTAGATGCCTTGGCTACAAAAAGAGACAGCTGTCATTCATACCTGTACTTTGCCTGGCTTTGCTCCCATGCAAGCATAAGCTCTTGCACATGTATATGGTCCCTTCCAAAGGCCAACTGAGTTTTTCTAGCATGTAAGTATGGTCTTTGCCTTGTACAAAACTCACTGGCTGCTGTTAAGATTTAATTTCACTTGCAAATTATGTATTGTACTAGGGCAGAGTCCAGGGGAGTTGGAAAACTTTGGTTAGATACTTTTGTTCTTAGTGATTTATGAGTCTTAGGTGTGTTTGATTTAATTTCAGGTGGGTAACTAAAACAGTTCCATCCATAATCACCATGTTGGTTTTGGAAAAATATAAAATTACCTGAAAGATCATACAAACGTGTTCTGGCAGAGACATGATGATAATATCAAAGCCATTGAACTTGTTTATTCTCTCAGTAATGAATATGCAAAAACCTTAGTTATAGTGAACTGTACATCTCCATTGATTTTAATGGGAGCAATATTTCCTTCATGTTCAAGCCTGGCTCTGTTTCTCCTCAAGCTCCTTCTTTGGTGTTGCAAATATCAGACAGACTAGGGTAAGATTAAACTTATTGGCATTCAGAAATTACTAAGCATTAGCCCTAAGTATTTCTTGGGAAGTATTTCCAGTAAACTAGAAATTAGAAGTGTAGAAAGTAAAGTAGAAAGCAAATAATCTGTGTTTTGAAAAAATAGGGACAGATTTCCTGAATATTTTTTTAAGACTTTTTAATAAAATAACTGCAAATTATGTTTGAGGTTTGAAAGTCTTTATGTAACAAGAAGCAGCAGTAAAGCTTCTTTTCCACTGTGGCCCTTAAAAAAGTTACTACTTACTTTCACTGCATTTCCATTAATTTGTTTACACGTTACTTAAATGGGGGTTTTATGCTTTAAATCACAATGTAAAGCCTGGTGCTCACTAGAATGTGTTTCTGCCCCATTCACTTCAATTGAGTTCTAGCCTGATTGGTCTCAACTCCAGCTCCTGAAATGGTACTTTGCTCATTAGTTTTCCATGATACAGGAAAACTGATTCCACTTTTTTTCTCTATGACGATGCCATCTCAAGCTATCCACATGGATGGATCCTTGCTTTTTCTCTCCCTTCCCCTCCAGCTCTGACCCTGTCCCCTGAAGCCCCAACCTTCTCAGTGCTGGTCCTGCTGCCTGCAGGCCCATGATGTGCTTTGAGTTAGTGAAATGATCTGGGTTAAAACCAGACTTATTTTAATTAGGTCTGAATAATTTAAACACACTGATTTCCACAACATGCCATGGTCCAACAGATGGGGACAATGGGGGAGTGGAATTCAGTACCTGGGACCAGGGAGCAAGTAGCTGGCTTTGTATAACTCCAGCTAACACCTCTATTGTCACCAGGTCTTCAGGGAAAACACTTGAGTCTTGTTTCACTAACGAAGAAAATTATGTCATCTGAAGCACATTGGTTTCTTAAAGTACAGGTTGCTTGGCTTGGTGCTAAATCACAGAACTTTAGACTTCAAGAAACTCTTGCAGAATTCAAATGTCGTTGCTGTGTCTCGTCAGAAGCTCAAATGGTCCATAGAGTCTAGAAAGGATATGCCAATCTTTTATGCTGCGTGCAGTACTTTCTTGTCTGTGAACACAGATGAATGTGATCATTAAATCCAACTGATATAAATGGATAGCAAAGAGTCTAAGTGCTAAAGAGGTTTGGTGCCGTGGTTACATAACAGCTATCAAAAATAACACAAAGAAATCTTGGTACTGTAGTTTTTCTGCTGACTATCGCTCCTTAAGAAATATTGCTCCTACTGTAGATATGAAATCAGAAACGCCATTTCTTATCTCATTACTGCAAAGCCAGAGAGATCTTTTCCTCTAAAGGAAAAACAAAAATGTTATGAATAAGAAAAAGAGCTGTGGGGACATGAAGGAAAGGGAGAAAGGTTAATGCCCAGTTAAACAGGGGTGGTTTGAGTACATCTGCCTGGACATTCACTAGGCAGTATGACTGTGTTAGTACAGCTTGATTTATTAAGACCCAGTTACCACAAAGGGACCATGACCCACATCAAGGCACACAACAGACTCTATTTTTTCAATTCTTATGGTTGTTCAATCTACTGCAAATTGTTCTGTGAACAAGCGCAATTTCTTTGCAAAAAACAGTGTTTTTTCTCACTTTCGTTTTGCAGGATCACAGTGGTAACGTCGCCATACAATCCATCAACACCACTACAGGACAGACAGTGTTATGATGCATTGCCTTGAAATACAGTGGTTGTAGGACTGGGAAGACAGTTTGCTCTAGACAAAGGCACAAATGGTTTACACTGTAGTACATTAATAGATGGGTTAAGGGTGCATTTGATTGCTTTTGTGGCTTGCTTTCATATATGTCACGGATGCACAATCCCTGCATGTTGTAGGGTTAATAGTTGCGTGTGTGTGGATATGTTTCAATAAATCAGATTTGTCTAATGCAACAAATGCACAAAAATGTGTGCACAAATGAAACATGAGTTGTCCCTCTCTGTTGGTAATCTATGTTAGACATTGAACACCAACATCTGTTCTGGAGGGAGAAAAAGCAGTTCTGAGAAATAAGTTGCCCTGAAAGAAAATCACCTGCTAACCCACCATTCATTAGAGGCTGATTTATGCATATAAACCAAAGGAGTTTTAATCTTTCCAAAACTCTTAGATATGTTTGTTTTACAAACAGTTCTGGTGAATTAAAAAAAAACCCAACACTCAAACACTTTGATTTTGTTCATATAGTTTACTCTAACGGTGATCTTATTTGCTGAGATTACATCTTTATTAAAATTATCTGGACACGTCATATATGTTTTTTTATGTTTTACATCACTGGAAAGGCAGCTGGTTTACTTTGATCAAGCCTGATCAGGATGGTCAGTGACTCCAGCATATACTTTCAAATAAAGCAGTACCAAGCAATGCTCTGAATACAAGGAGTCAATGGTCTCCACTGGCACTCTGTTAGGATGGCCCATGGCATTGTCCTGATTGGGTTCGTCTCCCATACATGGTACCTAAGCAAGGTTTAGAGATTAGTGCAGGGCAAGGGCATTTCCTTTAGGTGGAGGGACTGTGAAAGACTTGTTTGAAAAACTATGTGTTCCTAGTGGTATTAGAGCCACTGATTAGCCCTGGGCACCTATAATTTATCACTATATTATGCTCATGAATTTCCATGTTTGTATCTTTATCTGTTTCTCAGGTTATAGACTACAAACTTTCTAGGGCAAGGACTTTGTTCTCTTTGATCATGTTACACACTAGGATCCTGGTCCATGACTGTGTCTCCTTCTGCAGCCTAAATAATAGAATCATAGAATCATAGAATGGTTAGGGTTGGAAAGATGTTAAACAAGACCGGTCCCAACACCGATCCCTGAGGAACAGGGATCAGAATAATGCTTCAGACAAGGGTATAGTAGAGAACAGCTTAGAGAGCAGCATAGAAAAGAGCTATCAAAAGACAGAAAAGAGAACAAACTGCAGCCTTATCCACTGTGGAAACCATTTATTTTCTTACCCTTGCCATCCTTAGGCACTTATGTTGATCACAGAATAAGCAACCAGAGGAAGCTATGAACATATTTTTCATCTATTGCTGTTGCTGAAATTATGTGTAGTTGCTGTCGTGTAAGACTCTTGATGAAGTCATAAAGAAGTCCCTCCTTACATGGTGTGTTACAAGGCAGGAATGAGCGGCTGACTGCCATGAACTTTTCTATCATTATTTTTCCTTTTCCCAATACAAATACTAGATACTTTGTATTTTCTAAATACAAACACTTGTAATCACTTTTAGAAGGGAACCCTGTATTCATGCAAAGCAACAAGGGATTCCAGCACCAAGACAGATACATCTGGACAATTTGGTAACTTCCCAAGCTTTGACTTAACTGTTAAATTGGTGACTGTGTTTCTTTCCAGTCCATGTGGAAATCTTCAGTCTTGAACTACAGAGGGCTGGTGTTGACATTTCTGATGGATTCAGGGCACTCCCAAACATTACAGATGTACTGATGCACTACTTGGAGTTCTGACGTTAATGAAAAATTTATAAATGTTACAAACAATCTGATTTTAAAATGCACAGATAGGACCAACTCATATTTGAGAAGCTTATTTCTGCTGAAGGTGAAGAAGTTACACCCCAGAAGTAATTTGGCATGAAAAAGTGACTTTGAAGTATACTACAGTGTGTCTGAGAAAACACATTAGTGCTCAAAAGTGTATTGAGGAAAAACTCAACCATTTTGTCTCAGGGATAAAATTGGCTAGGTCAATACATGAAGAAAACGAATTATGTCATATGTTATGTCAGTGAGAGCCCTCTGTTTCAAACATGCAACCAATTACCTTCAATAAATAGGAGGACAATACTTTTCCATGTGATTTGAGTTGATGAAAACAAATACAGTGATGAGACTTTTCTTCAGCTGAAACCCTGTTCCCAATTAATTAATTAGGTTAATTCAATGGCTTTTCACAGTGTGTAAATCAAACAACTGTGTCTTCTGCTGTCAGGCAACACTAAAATCTAGCTTGGGGATTTTTGCTTTTCCCCTTTAACATCAGGTTTAGCTGGTTACCTTCCAGATCAGTGCCTTTGAGAACAATTGGTCAAAAACAAAGAGAAAAAAGCTCAGAAAAGAAATTTCAGGCTGGCCTTTTAGTAATTTCATATTGGAACATTTTCATTGACTTCAGCAGGATTTACTCATCTGTACCAGCTGAGAATCTGGCTCAAAATAGTTAAGCCTCAAACAGTAGGCTTCCCAGGACTGCTATGCTACCAACTTTCATGACAGAGACTGCTGCAGGTTGTGTCTTGTGCTGTGTCCTGGATCTGATAAACCTTCTCCACTATTCATAGACTTTTAAATTTAAGATTCTGGGCTTTTCTGAAAGTTATCTTATGCTCAAACACAAGTTACAGATCTGAAGCAGGGATTACCAGGTGAAGTTGTATGCAGTAAGTCAAATTACAACAGTAAATCCACTTATAAAATAGACATCAGCTCCTAAAGTTTTTGAATCTGTTCCGATATTATAATGAATGTTTCTAGCCATCACAGTTAATATGCATTAAAATTGCTTTAAAAGGCCTGTATTTCCCACATCTTGTCAAATTTGTAAACTCCAAGATCCCTTACTCTGGGACACTTTAACAAAACTGCTCCATGTAAAATAAGTGATTGTGACAGATGAAGATGACGGATTCTGGCCTGCACGTTCAACCGCAGCCAAAGATATATAAGAAGGACCACAGCACAGGAAATGACCGAGTAGAATCATGAGGCTCCATAGCAAGGCATCCCAGGGACCGCAATTATCCCAGGTCAGACACCCATAAAGTGAATTATTTGGTCAAAGATTTTAGCCTGTTGTATAACTTTTGAGTGAGTTGCATAAGTTTTATTAGACCCAATTTCCTGAGATCTTACTTGCTGACACTGTGGATATTAAGCTGTTTCTAACTTTTTTCTAGTGGATATTTTTTGTAAGTGTAGTTTAAAAAAAATACACTAAAAGACAAAAGAAGAAGGGGACTATGAAAATCCATCCCAACCTTCTTCCACATAAGCTCTTCACCTCTAGTCTCCTATGAATGTAAACAAAATTGAGATGTGTTCTTGTATAGGTACTGTGATTCCCTTTTCATTTTCCACACCACCATGGGTGTGAATTAGAGGAGATTCTTTTGGCTACATCTGATGGGATCTTTGATATGCTGCTTCTTGTACTGAACTGGAAATAAGTATCTGAGGTGCTGAATGTTCCTTATTGCAATTGATAAAGAGCTATTTAAAAGAAAGTTGATTTTGCTTCCCTCTGTTGTTGACTGCACTTGCTGAACACCTTTGCCTGCTGTCCTTGGCAGCCTAATAGCTATGGTGGTGAGTTGTTTACTTTATAATAAGCATAATGACATTCTCAAAGGGTGTATTTTGAAAGAAAACAGGCCATTGTGAGATCAGATTCAAACAAGCAAGCTGCTCAGAGCAAAGCATTTGCCTTTTTGGTCATAATGAATATGCCAACATCTACACTGGAAAACACATGTGTGTCCACAGCAATGCTAGGACAAACAGCTGCCTTACTCAGGCCCGCAGGCAAAAAAGTAGCACAGAAAGTTTAATTTTGAGTTTTCATCTACTCATTGGAAAATGCAATAAACCAAGTTGAATTACAGATGATATATTTTGGCCGAAGTTTTCACATTTGCCTAGGAGATTTGGTAATAAAGTTCCTAAGCTTTAACAGGGACAGTGGTCCAACATCTTTGCATAACTTTGGAACTCTCAGAACATGTAAGGTAAACATATAAAGCACATAGAAGTTAAAGGACCTTCTTTTCCTACTTTTCTCTTCCTGAGAGTCTCATGCACAGACTAAGAGATCATTCTTCCACCCCTTTTTCATCTCCCTTATACTCTGGATGATTGACAGCTACTCAGTTCAGTTTAGCAGGTTTCCCACATTGTGTGGAGATCAAGGTGATATCTTACCTTGTTTCATACCAGGAGAAACTTACAGCTTGAATTATCATTGTAAACCTCTTGAGTCCTTCTTGAGCTAGAGCTGAAGTGTCTGGGAAAGTTAGCAGAAAAGTAAGTGTGACTGTATCTGCCTGAGTTGCAGGAATTGACAGTGTGGACTACCAAAATGCAAAGTACTTTTTGGTAGCTTAAACATGTATTACTGTGTGTGCATTTTAGTTGTATCGGAAAGCGGCATGTGATCTGTGAGACACTGCTATTAAATTGTGTTCTGTGTAAAGATGTATCTGTTTTCAACTAGCTGCTGTATTGGTCCCCACAGTTGCATGTGGATTTGTGCAGCCCACACCAAGCCTTGAGCTGCCATAGCCATGATGGTAAGGTTGCCAGAGTCTGTGGTATTAAAGGTGCCTTGGGGACAAGCAGTCACAACTCGCTTCCCTGTGCAGATGGCTGCTGGTGAAGGAAATGGGAGTTTTAAAAGCAACCTAACTCACTGGTTCGGTGTTCTGGGTCAAGCAGTAAGGAGTGGCAAAACTGGCCTTTCCCCACATCAGAAATGGACAACAGCTGGCTCTGCCTCAGCTGAGCCCCACCAGGCTGCCTCCAGTCTCTTGACCCTGGCCATCTGAGTAAGGCCTTGGCCAGTGTCCAGTTGTTTCCATCTTGTGTAAACCAAGCTGAAGGGGTGGAGGTCTGGGGGACATTTAGCTCATTTCTCCGCAGAGCTCCCTGGGTGGTGGGGGCATGTAGCCAAGGTCCATAATTTTACATCGAGCTTCTGTTTGCCAGCGTTCACCCTTAGCAACACCATGGTCTGGGGGTTGCCCGCACTGCCTCAAGTCCAGCCTGCTCTTCCATGTAGATAGTACTGAAACAAGTCTGGCAGCTGAAGCTAGGAGTACTTAAGGCAGGTGGGGACAGCCCACACTGTGCTTACTGCTACTTTGGATGACAAAGCAGGAAACTATAGGCAAAACAGCAGGACATATGGATCCCCAGTGAAAAGCTCATCTGCAATTTCTTAGCAACCTCCCTGTGAGGTCCATCTCATTACTGGAGGATGTTCTAGAGAGCATGGCTTCTCAAAACCAGCCATACCACTAGCACTAACTTAAAAATTAATCTAAGAGCATAGTAAAAACATACAGACTTTAAAGTAAAAAAATTGCTACCTGAAATGCCAAGGGAAGGTTTTTATGAGAGCTTAGAATTGTGGCTTTCTTTGGGAACTTATTCTTGGATCTACTCAAGGGCTAATTCTCTCACAGTTTTGAAATATTTTGTTTTTACTCTGAAGCATTTTCTTAAGAAGTGGTGACATTCCTGACAGGAGGGTACTGAGTGATACCAAAGTGGTGCTGCCAAGCATTTTTAATGAGCCTACCTTGGCAAAACATGTACAGACATGCTTGATGTTCGTGGAATTTAGGGACCTAAGTTAAGTTTGTTGGTTAGGCATGACTGAAAAGTGACAATCTCAGTGGCTTGATATTGATATTGTCTAAGAACCCACTGTAAAAACCGTCACATGCAGCCTGTGTTTCTATATTGAGTCCTGTGGGTCTGTTTCTCCTGTTTCTCTTCCCTTTTGGTCCTAGAAAAGAAAACAACTCTCCTCATTGTTCTCAGCAATGTTTTCCATGTTTGTGTTTCAAGTCTTCTGAAGTCTCAGAGACCTACAATCCCTGGAGACAGAGTACCAGATGGGGTAAATCAGTAGCAGAAACACTACAGAGAGTCTTCTTTGAGATCTTTCATTGTTGTGTCTTCCCCCATGATTGGGGTCAAAGTGATCACCTAATACTGGTATAAGAAGACATTTACCCTCAGTATCCACTACCTTCCTTGGTAGTGTGGGGCACTGGGCCAGCAGTGACAAGGTGGATCTGACATACCAGTTTCACGTCAATCCATGGTTACAAACACTTTTTACATGTTTTTACTCCCTTTCTGCTTTTGGCACATAATAGTGTTAACTCCTTTCTGGTAGCAGCAGAACTAAGAAACTACAAGCCCACTGGAGCTTTAAGTTTATGCTAACTGATAAAACAGATTTAAATTAATATTTTCATAGATGTTCTACACCCTATTAATGTTTGAGTATTTCCTGTGGTGGAATGCATTACATGCAATTATCAATAATTTTATTTTAACTCTGAGGGAAATTAATAGTAGCTGTTTTTACAATGGCATGCAAAAATTTTAGTCAGAGCACTGCTAAGTGCATTTGAAAACCATACTGTCTGTGTGTGCATGGACTCCACATGTTGAAGAGCAGAAAATGTTAATATTTTCCATAGTTGATAGATTTATTTTAATTCTTGAAGAATTAAATATGAAACATGAAACATTTTCCAGCCTGTTCGGTAGCTTTGATCAAGATGAAAACCTAACCAACTTAAGTTCTGGTCAAGCAGATGACTACCTCTATTTAATATGAAACCATAACTGAAGTCTAGGTAAAGGCAATATAGATTTAATCTTGCTTTCAATCTCAAGGTATTCATGGACAAGGCATTTGGTTTTCCCTAGAATGTAAGAGAAAATGTTTTGTATTACACATCACATATTTTTATAAGTCATAGAAGATTTATGGCATATAACTGTGCAAGTAGGTGGTATAAAAGACTAGCATCTTTGCTAAAATCTTAGATACATATCGAGGGAGAGAGTTCCTTAAATTTACTCACCCTACATTGTCATCACAGCACATACTGGAGCAACTGAAGTTGGGGGGAGTTGCTCCATTTCTCTACTGGGAGAGCTGGTACTTTGTGTTTGCAGAAGGCTGAGAAAGGACTGGGATTTGGTTCCATTTTGGCCATGACAATGAGAAAATTCCCTGCTCTTTTTTTAACTTCTCCAGATCCCACCAGCATACCCACAACAGTAAAATACCCAAGACTCATCTGAGGAATACAAAAGCTGTGTACCAGTAAAGGCATTTAAATAAGTCATGAAGTCTTAAAAGTCAGAAATCCTTCTGCGAAGAGGAGTTCTTATGCTTCTACTCACACTAAGATGGGGAAATGTTACAGACACCATGATACACAATAACAGCAGTTTTTCATGGAAGATATTTATATAACATAGTGATGGGTAACAGTGAAAAACTGCATGGACAGATGGCAGTGAGATGGACAGACAGATAACACCATGGGAGCCACAAAATGCTGCCCAAACTGGATTTATGCTGCTTCAACTGAGCATAGAATTACTCGTGCAAGTCAGCTGCATCTCCGGTGAAACACGTGGAGCTGTTGGTGTTGAAAGGGCCTCTGAACTAATAAGCACTTTAAACATTTTTCCAAACATCTTTCTGAGCTCTGTGAATGACCCTTCCTTGTTTCCCCATGTTAGCCCACCACCGTTAACCCTATGACAGTGTCCAAACAAGAAACACATCAGGCAACTCCGGAGGAAGGACTTGCCACCACATTTATCACCGTCTTTTCCTTCTCTCCGGCTTTTGTGATCCTGACAGTTGTTTGGGCTCAGTTTTCACTGGCCGGTTGGGATGAAACTGAGCCTGCCCTTCAGCTGAAAAACCCAGTGGCTGGGTGGGCCTGGAAAAATGGCCCTTTTTCCCCTCCCTGTTTAAGCCTCTTGTGAGTAACTCCCTGCAGCTGTCCATAAACATCGCTTTCTGAATGGAGTGAGAGATGTCTGAGGCAGGCTCTGCTCTCGCTGTTTCTCAAATGAAAATAAATACTGCCGTCAGCCGTTGCAGGGGATTGCTGTGTCCTGCTCCATAGCTTTGCAACCACCTCAGGACATTTTTCTTCAAAAAGATGTTTACAGCATTAATTCTCTGCAACCCAAAGTACCCCAAAATAATGAACTTATGAGTAAACGCACACCATACAAGATAAAAGTGTATGTACATGGTTGTAAGCCAAATCCCATTCTCCTTATTACCACACAATTAATGACATAGAGGAAGATACTAAAAGTGCAAAGCAGAAGGCTGTATGTATGCACACAGCATATACATATATATATGTATATATGAGCAGCAAGCATGGTTTTGCACCCAGTGTGAATTCTGCCACCCAGGAAACTGCTGTTAACCCAAAGCTGTGGGTAGAAACTCACCTTGCATATGCTTTTGCCAGCTCCTCTGGTTTCTTCTCTCATCCTGCTGTGCCCACCCTAGATCATGGGCTTGTGCTTTATCAGCTGAATCACATCCCCTTGGCCAGGGGTGTCTGAACACTTGATGAGCTGCTTACAGACCACTTAGACCTCTATGGCATGTGGGGATTAAACACCTTTCCCTTGCCCTAGGGCCACTGGTACTTTATCTCTGCCCCCCCACCACCACCTCTTCAGTGTGTTGGCCCCAGAGCTCAGCGCGGGGTTTCCTCATCCAGTGTGGTCACACAACCAGGCAAGTCTGAGGAATATCAACAGCAAGCCATTTCTTACACAGCTTATTTTGACTAAAAAGGGCTGGTTTTAGCCTGTTGTCTGTCTGAGGATCTGAGGAGACAGCAGCCTCCCTCGAGGGCATGGTAAAAAGCCGACAGGAGTGGTCTGTCCTCAGGTGGCACTGCCAGGGCTGGCCAAGAATGTCTAGCCATATTTTTCAGACCCAAGTTTAGGATATGAAAGAAAAGTCCACTTGTTTTCAGATCTGGTTTTGTTTTCCCTTTAATCTTTTCAGCTCTGATGTCTTCTAGGCATTTGGGTTTGACTGCATCCTGAAAACAGTATGAACTGGTTTAACAACTGAAGGTTTTATTTTTGCTTTCTTTGTCTGAATTCTGTAGAACTGAAACTTCATTCCACCTTTTTTAGTCAAATTTTGCAGCATCCTTGATTGCTGGAAACTGTTCAATATGGACCTGCTACAACACAGGAACACAAACATTGGATTAGGCCCTCAGGGTCTATCAATCAAGCCCACATTCATAGTGTCTAGCAGCAACTCAGAAGAAATGGACAGGAAAATATTAAAGAAAGGGAAGCATATCATGAGCTACCAAAATCCAAGCAAGATACTTAGATACTCTGGCTTGTATTCCAAATAAGTAAAGCAGAGGCATCAAAGTTGACCACAACTCTTTCTCATGTGTTGCTTTTAAAATTTTTTTTCATTTCAGAATTCAAATAAACAGAATAAAATTTTAATGATGATTTAATGAAAGAGGGCACCACCAAAACTTTGTTTCTGTGTCCCATCCTCCCAAAGACACACAATACGAATACAAACGCATTTTCTGAATAAAATGCATTCAAAAAAATATAAAATCTTAGAGTGTTTTCAAATTGATGCAATGCAATCTTTAGATGAACTCTCAGTGCTGAAGATGTTCCAGGTGGTCTCAATGCTCTTTTCACTCAATGTTGTCTTTTCACATTCAGGTATGAGTGGGTTGTTGGGAGGATCGAT
The DNA here is from genome assembly GCF_037157495.1 of Lathamus discolor. Lineage (NCBI taxonomy): Eukaryota > Metazoa > Chordata > Aves > Psittaciformes > Psittacidae > Lathamus > Lathamus discolor. The sequence goes on along the minus strand of NC_088885.1, from coordinate 147,793,128 downwards.
GGGTAAATCTCTGTCAAGATCTCTTGCAGTGAACTCTTTGGTGTACTGATCATCTTCGTATACTGATACGGCGAATAAAGAAAAGGCGGGTCAGATCTTGATGAGCAGAATTGCATCTATAACAGAAATAAAAAAATAATTAAAAACCAAAACCAAACCAAAACAAACAAAACACTCCAAGCAAACAAAGCAACAACCTGTGGGGAAGTAAAAGACTGAAGTGGGATGGTTTTATTAAGAACTTGCAAGTTTATCAAACTATATGGCACAAAAATCCAGATATCTTTTGATCAGATCGCTCTAGGATGCTGTAATTATCTCACCATTTTAAGCACTGGTTAATTGTGTTTTTAAGAGCGGAGTGTTTGACTTTGTTGCCTTAGTAACATTATTGCAATATTACTTTATTTTTTTCTTTGATATGCATAACTACCAAGAATTTTTAAATGTCCAACTCTCAAAGCTACACTAAACAAACTCAAGAAACTTTGTTGTCTGACACGCAGACAGGACACCAGCAAGGTTGGAACTGTTAGATCACAGTACAAAAGAAGTCCCAGAAACCTGGTAGCAGTAACAGACTATGCAAAGACCCTGTAAGCTCAAGAAGACCTTGCAGTGTAGACCCTGCTCCATGGTTTAGTGACTATGTCCAAGTCCATGATGCAGTTTCTTGAACTCAGGAATTACAGGAAATTTTTCTTAGCTCTTATATTTAGCTCAGTTTGCTGCTAAGATCCCCAGGTGATTTAACTGATAAACTTTTGTAAATTCTGTCACTATTATAATCAGAATGCAGCAGGTATGCTGCTTGGAAAAAAATAGCCATTTTTTACCAAAGATTACCAAAGTAAACTTGCTCTCTCTCTCTAGCTCTTTTCACTGGATGTCAGTAGATATGGAGCTATGATTAGATAGATGACTTTAAGGCTGAGATAATTTCTTGTTTTCTAAAGACAGCAAAGAATTGTCTTTGAAAAAAAAGCAAGTCAGTGTTCAATGAACATCTCCTTGTCACTGTCTTTTTTGTTCTCAGTGTGCAACAGTCACTTTGAAGGCTCATTTTACTACAAAAGCACTTGTGTGAAGAGTAGCCCAAAGGACCCTGCAATGGTGATTAGTCTTTGTATACTCCCAGATCCTTTGTGCCAGACCTTCAGCATGACAGTTCAAATGGGTTAGGAGTTCACTCTCACTTAATTAATCCCAGATTTTGTTCATATGGCACACATCGTTGGTGGCAGGACTTCCAAGAAGGACTGCATAGGTAGGAAATCAGCTAACAATGACTTCATTTTTCTTTGTGATTCTCTGTGAAGCAGGACTTAATTTAGCAAAAAATCCAACCAAATGAGCAAAAAAAAACCCTGAACGTATAGCTACGATTTCCAGAATCAATACCAAGATAAACAATTTCATTTCAAATGCATGTTTTAAGTGGTATTTACAGGACTCAGACTCACAAATTACCAGAAAAATACAAAAGCTTTTTCATTTTCCTTTAATGTGTAATCAATATTAGCAAGCACTGAGATGATTTAAACAATTCCCTCTTATCCATTCCCTATCTTGTCCCTCTGTCACATTGTGTTTTGTTTTTTTTATGCTGTTGGTATTTCTTATTTACTTGAGAGAAATTAATTTTTTGGGGTGTACTAGAGCCTCTAGCCCCACGGCTTGAAAGAGCTCATGCTATGAATGTCCCTCTGCTTTACAAAGTGTTGCTCATGAGCATATGACTGTGTGTATACATTGTACATGTGTATACAATCCAGGTCTTTCTGCTAAGCTCAGGTTTTATCTTTAAATTCACAGAACGCTGATGTATTTTATCCTGCATGAAAATTTTGCAAACCAGTAAAGATGATGAAGAGACATAAATGAATAGGCATTTATTTGCCATGCTGACATTTTATCCCAACACAAATCTCCACAGTATGAGTTCTTCAGATCCATTCTTCAAAATTACTAGTAGGGCTGGAAAAATGGTGTGAGTAGGAATGGAATTCATAACATTTTTAGATGTCTGTGATGTGGACATCTTCAACTGACCTGGGAATTTGCTCATTTACTAAAGTAGTAAAGACAAGGGGGCCTATAAGGATGCTGGGGAAGGACTCTTCAGGGACTGTATTGACAGGACAAGAGGTGACGGGTTAAAACTTACACAGGGGAAGTTTAGATTGGATATAAGGAGGAATTTATTTTCTGTAAGGGTGGTGAGGCACTGGAATGGGCTGCCCAGGGAAGCTGTGAGTGCTCCATCCCCGACGGTGTTCAAGGCCAGCTTGCACAAAGCCTTGGGTGACATGGTTTAGTGTGAGGTGTCCCTGCCCATGGCAGGGGGGTTGGAACTGGATGATCTTGAGGTCCATTCCAACCCTAACTATTCTATGATTCTATGATCTCGTGAACACCATCTCGGCTAAGTGAGATGGCAAAAAAAAAAAAAAACCCACAAGAAAACCAAGAACAAATCAGAACAGAAGAATTGCTTTCTACACAAGCCTGTTTCTGTCTTTAAGCATTTTTTTGGTGACTAGCTCAGGTACAGATTTCTGCATTACACACATGTAAATCTAGGGCAGATAATTATCACCTCAGTCAGTGACTTGGGTCAGTTCAGCATTTTATTTACTATGGCTGCTGCTAGTTTGGTATTACAGTTATTCAGCACAGGATTTTAGGGAATCCACCTCCTTTTCCACTGCAGAAAACTAGAACGTTTGTTCTAGCTGTTCTAATCAGCTAACAGGCGTGTTGCAGTAAAATGTTATTAAGGACCTGAAGGCAACTTACTAAGTTACTAGATTTAGAAGATGTGATTGCCAAAACAATATCCAGTATGTCCAGAGATTAGCAAAAGGAGCACTGATAGAGAACAAGTATGTGAACACCATCAATGTGAAAAGGGCACACCATTACCTTCTTCATGTCTATACTCTTTCACTGGTGTTGTCCAGATCTTGGATAAGATCAGGTTTTGTCCCAACAGGACTTACAAAGCCTTAATACAATTACAGCAGAGGGTAGTCAGGTAGGCAAGCAAAAAATGTTTTGAAAAATTCTGCAGGTTTAGTAGAAAATGGATTTGGATTAAAGGTGTAGAAAGATGATTGCTTAATTTAGGGATGAATTTAAGAATGCTCATTAATTTCTTGATGCTGTTAATGCCTTCATGCACCTCAACTACATGGTCTGTCTAATTCTGGTAGACAGCAAACTGACTGCAGTTTTACATGCCTTTGCTGTCTGGTGTGTGTATATTATCATATCCCAGAATAGCTGAGCATTAACATTTTAAGATAAAGGTAAATTTTACAATTCCTGAATGTTGAAGGACATCTCTGTGGAATGAGTAAGAGAAGGGTCTAGATTATTACATATCAGTGCACCCTAAAAATCTTTTAAAGGTACATTACTGACAAACCTTTTCTTCAACACAAAGGGTCTTTCTTTCCCTAGCACAATACATTACATTTTGTCCTAAGCTATACTTTTGTCTAAGAGGCAAGAATAAACTCTCCAATGAAGCAGAAGTCTTTATAGAGTTCACTGCTTTTCCTCAACCTGCCCTTTAGTGAGGAACAATGCATACAAGTAGAGCAACTGCGAGAGGTCTGCTGAAACCAAAAGCTGCATATTGTCCAAACTGTTCTTCTGAAAGATTAATGCAGTTACATATCATACTATCAGTTGTACCATTTAATATGCAACTAGTGGGTGCTTAGATACTGAGGCTACATCTCCAATAAGAATTAAATGTGGCCAGTGCTTGTCTGGCACTGAGGCCACCTGGTATGGAGCACTGCCAAAAGCAATACTACTAAATTCTATTAAATACTACATCAGTATATTAAAATCTCTTGCTCTGCAAAGCAGGGTGACTGCCTACTGGGAATGGCTCCTGCCATGTGCTAATCTCAGAACCATGCCTGGGAACAATTTGAGAAACTGCTGACACAGGCCAAAAATATGCCAGAAACTTCTCTAATAATATAAAACTATGGAAGACTGACTTGCAGGGTCTGGGAATATTTCTTCACACTGGTAAATTTATGGTATAAGTGTAGCCTGTAGAAAAGAAAGCAATGTAAGGATGCATAGAAACTAGGTTAACTGTTCTATACAGGGAACCTGGCCACTCAATATGGTGAGTCAATTCGCCCAATTATCTTCGAACCTATATTAACTCTATGTCTTATTAAGTATACTGCCCTAGAAAACATTTCACATGGTGAAGCATTAATTTATTATTTCCTGATTATTCCATAGTTAATTTTAATGTACAATTTCATTAGGCTCAAGGAGAAGAAATGTTGTCTTTATAAACCAAGGACTGGCAGATAACATGAGAGCGTATCGAAGCACTGGGAGCAGGGATTAGCTTCACTGCAGCTAGATGCAATTACAGATGTTAGAATCAGTGAGCTGCGACATTTTTCTATTTACACATTTGAACTATGTTTGAAAGTTTGATTTTTAATTCAAAGTCTTTTTACAGACCTCTTTCCTCCATGTTATAGCAGCCTCACTTTGCGTGAGGTTTTAGACTGCCCTTTGTTGGGGGAAACACAGAAAAATCAGTATCAGACAGGTTTGTAGTTTTACTTATACTATGCGTTATTGAACATAACAGGTAGTGACTATGCAATAACATCAAATAATTTGTTCCATTAGGATGCACAGTACTCTTTGTGTAACAATATGCCCGCTTGTTCTTTTAAGTATGAGACATAACAATTCTTTATGAGCTTTCTATATATTTAAAGGGGAAAGGAAAAAAGCATTAAAATGGGCAAATACTATATTCCAACTGGCCATGTGTTGCAGATCAAAAAAGACTGAGTTAATCCCTGTAAAGTTAAAAGTTTACATCTTCAAACAGAACCAAAATTTTCCTTCTATTACATCGTTTGCCATGTATTCTTATCGCTAATAATCATTGCATGTTAGCAAGAGAAACCATGAGTAGATCCAAGTAATAGACACTTCTGTAGTTTCTGTTTTAACAATCTGTCAGAGACAGACTCTGAAAACAGTGTAAAGGAAGAAAGAGAGGGGAAGAAAGAGAGAGGAAGAAAGAGGAAAAGAAAGGATAGGGTGAAGGAAGGAAGGCTGGTTGGTTTAATACAGAGACACAAATTAAAAGCAGCAAAAAAAATGAAAAGAGACCAGGGCTCAGGGAGGAGAGATGAAAGTAAAAGAAAAGACAAACATACACAGCTAAGGCCAGAGTGCAAGTCCTTTCAAGTCCTCATTAACCTCACAGTAAAGAGGTTCCTTGTGAACATTTAGCCTTTTCATTGAGCTCTGCTTTTTCATTGACAAATGTCAGCTGTGAAACATGTTTGGACGCAGCAGTAACCCTCTAAAACCTCTTTCACAGAGCACAAGCCAAATCTGCCACTATTTTTTAGCTCCAAGAGCAAATACATTAATATGAACACTGTATTTGACCAGCATGTGGATGTGAAAATGAAACTCGTGTCTGTGTAAGTAGCCATGTAAGAACTGGGAAACTAAAGTTTCCCTGATTACAACCTGAGCACCAAAGTCACCAGAGCAATCCAATTGTGAGGGTGAAGGATGTACCCTCACTCGCAGCTTATTTATTTGAAAACCTCCTGGGAGAGCATGATTCTTTCATTCATATTTGAGGGTCTCAGGAGCAGCTGTCACAAAGAGGGACCATGGCACTGCAGCCTCGGACAACTTCTTACTTACAAGCACTGGGTCAATGTCTAGGCTTTCCCACCAAGTGCTTAAACATGTGCTTAACTTATAAATTTGTAAGTAAAACCATTAACCTCAGTGTGGGTACTCACAGCTCCGAAGCTCAGCAGAGTACTGGGGTTTTTTGAAAGCCTCGAAGCACAGATCCCTAGCAGAATCTGAAACCCTTTGAATTTAGAAAATTGCTTCCCAGGGAACATTTTGAACAACTCTGCATATAGGTTTGGTATAGGGTGTTATATGATTTAGGAGAGACAAACCCAGAGTGATATTTACAAGAAACTCGGAAGAGGTTTTTGTTTACTACAAGTTATTTCCTTGCCAATGGTAGTTAGTTTGTTCTTTCCTCATTTATTCATGCTGAAGAATAAAAGGAGGGAAAAAGCCAGTTACTTAGGAACGTCAAATGCGTCCCAGCCTAAACTGTGAACTACTTAAACAACAGAACATGTCACAAAACTGACATCAGTGCTTCTCCTCAGTCCCACCCAATGATAATGAGAAGCTATTTGAACAATTTCAGCAGAGCAAAATAAACAAAGATTTTGTGCAGACCCTATTGAGAGCTTGATCCAGCAAACCTGTATCCAGCCAAATAAGTCTTTGTCAAACTAGAAATCCCTCCGATATTTCCTTATTCATCAAGTAGGGATTGTTTAGATTATTGCAGTAATGAGCATGTACAGGATCAGGTTAAAGAAATTAGTCCACATTTCTCTTCTTTATACTGACTGTAACCACACAAAAGACAGCTGACATCTGTAAATCTTGTTTCAGTGGGAATTAAATACCACTTTTGTGGTAAGGCAGGGGAAAAAAGCAAGGACATAACAGGGAGAAATTCTGAACAGTTCAGCCACTATGAACACTTCCCAATTATTTTATTAGCAAATGGTACAGAAAGGGAACATCAGGGGACAATGAAAACATTCCTGCAAGAAAGGACAGGGAAAATACTATATGTAATGAGAAAAATGTAGGCAGCACACTTGGAAAGTGGTTTTCAAGGAAACCCCTTTTTACAGAGATGAGAAGCAAATGAAACAAGGCTCCGAAGTGGAAGCATATGTGCTCACCGAGGGGAGCTGACGTAATTGGTAAGCAGATCTTGGCCTCCTCCAGAAAATCACATCTTTGTGGAGGACGACAGAAGGGTGTGTGGCAGGCAGCGAGGGAGGGGTGTGAGAGGGAGCTATGTTTACAGCTGAGGTGATGTAGGCAGCTTAGCTACTGCTTTCCTTGGAATCACAGAATCACAGAATCCCAAGGGTTGGAAGGGACCTCAAAAGATCATCTAGTCCAACCCCCCTGCAAGAGCAGGGTAACCTACAGTACATCACACAGGAACTTGTCCAGGCGGGCCTTGAATATCTCCAGTGTAGGAGACTCCACAACCCCCCTGGGCAACCTGTTCCAGTGCTCTGTCACTCTTACAGTAAAGAAGTTCTTCCTGATGTTAACGTGGAACTTCCTATGCTCCAGTTTACACCCATTGCCCCTTGTCCTATCACTGGATATCACTGAAAAAAGCCTAGCTCCATCATCCTGACACCTACCCTTTACATATTTGTAATCCACACTGATCTTCTGTGACAAGGTGACCCACTTCGTGGAAGAAGGAAAGGCTGTGGATATTGTATACCTAGGCTTCAGTAAAGCCTTTGATGAAATTTCCCACGGCATTCTCCTGGAGAAGCTGGCAGTTCATGGCTTGATGGGTGCACTGTTCACTGTATAAAAAACTAGCTGGATGTCCAGGCCCAAAGAGTGGTGGTGAATGGACTTAAATCCAGCTGGTGGCCAGTCACAAGTGATGTTCCCCAGGGCTCAGTACTGAGGCCAGTTCTGTTTAATGTCTTTATCAATGATCTAGACAAGGAGATCAAGTGCATCTTTAAGATCACCAAGTCCACCATTACTTTAAAACTGCCCTTCTCTGGATCTGCTCCAACACCTCGATGTCTTTTTTGTAGAAAGGGATCCAGAACTGAACACAATATTCAAGATGCAGCCTCAGCAGTGCTGAGTACAGGGGGATGGTCACTGCCCTGGCCCTGTTGGCCGCACTATTTCTAACACAAGCCAGGTTGCTGTTGTCCTTCTTGGACACCTGGACACAATTCCGGTTCATCTTCAGCCAGCTGTCAACCAATACCCCCAGGTCCTTTTCTGCCCAGCAGCTTTCCAGCCACTCTTCCCCAAGCCTGTAACATTGCATGGGGTTGTTGCGCCAACCTAAACGCTTCTACGGCTCTATAACCTGTAAAGGTCACAGGGCAGATCCTTGGTAACCATCCTCTAGAAAAGAAAGAAGTTGTTAGTGCATGGAACTGCAGTTTAAGACTTTCTATAATGGCCCATGGTTTGGGGATTACATCTGAAAAAAGTTTTGAAGGCAGGATATCTATGAGCATTTTACTGGTGCAGTTGCACCCATCTCCATACCCAAAAGTGTCTGTCCCATCAGAAATACCCTTCAGACACATTTGTACATCCCAGCCTTTGCGTACACCCTGTGTGCCTAGGCATCAGGCAGCCTTGTGGAGGCTTCCTGTCCTCAGCTGCAGATGGTCAGTAACACCCTCCACTCTGTATGAAGAAGGTACTATTTCTGCACATGAATTTATCCTTTCTACTTATTTTAGTCTGTTTCTTAGTTTTTAATGCTTAAACTAAAAATCTTCACTATCCTTTGGTTTTCACAGAATTCCTCGAGGGCTGTTGTATTACAGAGGTTTCCACCACCATAAAGGCAAAAGCAGAGGCTTAATGCAATGAAAAGATTAATTGATGTCAGTATGTTTTGGAAAGGGATGTTAGGAAGGAGGAGTATGTGGTTACAGCAAATAACCGAGACAAAAGATCTAAGCTCTTTCCCAGTCTGTGCAGCAGTCCTCTTGCATGAGTTAGGGGGAGCCATTTATGTCCTCTGCTGATGTTACTGCTATTTTGGGATGTATATAAGGATGCCCGTCTCATTGTGGCTGTGCAATGCCAGGTGTTGTTGGCACAGCATGAAAGGATGTGAAATTATAGCTCAATCTGGCTGAGGAGGAAGGAAAAGTGGTGGCCATACCAGGCAAAGCAGAAGGATATAAACATTACTTTGGATCAGAGCAGCCAGCAGAGCACAGACCACCAGACTTTATGGAGCGTTACAGCAGAGGTGAGTTTTAAAGAGACAACATAATAGACTGGGGGAACTGGGGAGCCATCCTTATGCATAGGATGCAGCAAGAGGTATGATCCAAACTTTTAAACAAAATTACAGTAACAAATAATAAAAAATGGGAACGCAGGCAGGGGGATTGATAGAAGCATGCTAATAATGTCTTTGGCATGTATATTTTTCAAGTTTCATTTGTAATGGCTGAAACAGTTACATCCCCAAGCATCCCCTCTACTCCTCACTTCCCGCCTAATCTAGGGCATCACCTCCTCAGATGCAGGGACTGAATAGTCTCCTTCAATTACCCTAGTCAAAGCAATCTTGCTTAGTAAATGTCTGTTATTTAAAGCCTAGTCTAAGCTCGGCCGGCTTGATTTAAATAAAATTGATTTGCCATGAAAAAAAAGAGCCATTTAACTGACATTCTGAGGAACTGGTAGGTTTTGATGATGAGCTAGTTGTGAGTGTTTGGGGTTTATAAACCTTTCGGTGGTACTCCTTGAAAACATGGGTTTGTTTCCTATGAGAGAACAGGCAAGTAGGAAGATAACATTTATAGCCTGCAAGGGGGTAAGCAGGTAAGACAGATAACATTTAAGTAGTGGCATTAAAAAGATTAAGGCTTTATTGTACTTCTCTAGCTTGAAAACGCTAAAGGATTACAAAGCAATTTTATCCCATTATCATAAAAGCTCACTCAACACATAAGAAAAAAATGAATAGTTCACTTCGTGCATTTAATTCAGTCCTTTGCCTGTTTACATTGAAACCTGGCTGCTTTAACTCTCCAAATGTTTAGTATCAAGTAGGTTCAAAGAAAAGTGTAATTTCTCAGCAATGAATTTCCTGACTTTGCTCTTTCTGTTTAGAAAAGATGATAAAATGGATTGCGGTGTTTTACAGAATTTCAGTATTTATTACATATCGAAGCTATTGGACTAGCATTTTAGAAAGATTTACAGGTTTTTGTCTTCAGATGTCACGTAACAACTTTAAGACTAATCTCAACTAAAGATGATAATTTGCCAAAGTAGTTTCACAACTGTCTGGAGTCCTAAACCTTTCACACCGGATTTTAGCTCTGCAGGGCCCACAGGGTATGGGAGTAAAGAAAAAAAACCGAAATAAGCGAGCCGGCTAAATCATTTGTATAGTGATTAAGTGAAAAGGCTGCAGTGACCCTTAAACTGATGAAATGAAACACTGTGAGAAGCAGAAAAGCAATAAACAAAATGGCAGAGGTTGCTGAAGACTATGGACAAGGTGGTTTTACCAAACGCCAAGCCCTGAGGCAGACCCTACCCAGCAGCACAGTCATTGCTTTCCTTACCCTCCTAATGCAGAAGCATTATACTCTACTAGGGTTTCTCAAACATTTACAAAGCACATTTCCCTTTTGGTTCATCTTTCTCCACATGACCCTCTCTTCCCAATACATTTCAGGTCCATTCTTTCAGGGCAAGACAGCAAGAGGGTTGTTACAGCCCGGTGCACATGCTTGTCTTCTCCCTGCCCCTGACAGAACTGAGCACTGATAGCAATTAAAGGTGGTGTAGTTAGCAATTCCCTTGCTATTGCAAGCACTGACAGCCAACACTTAGACCTGATTCTCACTTTGCCTCTCTGGAGGAACTGAGCTGCTGCTGACTTCTGCTGTCTAAAATTTCATGACCCTTTTGAATGCTCTCGTGACCTTCAGGGGGTTCATGACCCTGACTAAGAAATGTTGGGCCATTTCTGTAAAACACTATTATTTTTTCATGAATAAATATTCCCATGTTCTCAAGTGCACTAACAGCTTTAAATGGGCCCCTGCAGCTTCACTGTGGATAGACTTGCATGACCTTATTTCTACACACTCCAGCACTTCAGAGATCATCATATATCTGTCTCTCTAGCTGCTGATTGCAGATGCTGTGCAGCATCCTGTCATTCTTATCAGGTGGAGGGAGCCTCAGTCTGAAAGGTGAACAAAGGAGGGTGAGGTACTGTGATCAAGGCACAAGATGGACAGTCATATAAACTACATCATTTAGCATCAGCTGGAATGATACAGACAACCCCTGGGCCCTGCTGATATTTGCATACAGTGGCTGATGGGACCTGGGCAGGGCCAGGATCAACAACGGGAAAGTTAAATGTGCTGTAACCCAAACTAGCACTCTGCTGCTGAGGCAAGTGGCTCCGGCGCTGGCATGATGAGCAGTGGAGTGCTCTGGAACAATCCACAGGACAGCTCCTTAATACGTATCCTGAGAATGCCTGTGGGAGGTGTGACCAAGTCCAGGAAGCTGGTGAAGGGTCTGGAGAATAAGTCTTATGAGGAGCAGCTGAAGGAACTGGCGTGTTTAGTCTGGAGAAAAGGAGGCTCAGGGGAGACCTTATTGCTCTCTGCAACAACCTGAAAGGAGGTTGTAATGAGGTGGGGGTCAGTCCTTTCTCGCAGGTAACAACTGGTACAAGAGGAAATGGCCTCAAATTGCTCTGGGGGAGGTTTAGACTGGATATTAGGAAAAATTTCTTCACTGAAAGGGCTGTCAAGCATTGGAAGAAGCTGCCTGGGGAAGTGATGGAATCACCATCCATGAAGGTATTTAAAAGACTTATGAATGTGGTAAATAGGCACCTACTTTAGTTGTGGATTTGGCAGTGCTAGGTTAACAGTTGGACTTGATCTTAAAGGTCTTTTTCAACCTAAATGATTCTATGGTGCTATGATATTCATTACCCCTGGTTGACTCCTTTCTTTAGTTGTAACAGAATTGGCTGCTGCTCTTGATGGTCACAACCTTGGTGCTTCCCGTTCTGCATGAAGAATTTCCATTTGGACATTAATGTGTACCAAATGGAAAATGGAAAGATAAAAAACTCGTAAGAGAGCAGTCTCAATCTGCCAGGGCATCTGATGGAGAAAAAAGACTGGCTAAGGTCTGATGCAGAAAAACTAGGACTAAAATTCTGGATACCTGTCCAAAAGCCATACACATGAAGGTTGCCTCTTCTAACCCTTAGGCACCCAAATTTGTTTATTGGATATGGCTAACTGAAGGTGATATGAATTTACGTATCCAAGGAAAGATGACACATACCCTGTAAAATATTTATAGACTAATAGTGAAAGAGAAAGCCGGAGTCTCCTGCAGAGAACAATTCAGCACAGAAAAGGAGTGGTAGCAAGAGAAAGCATTCATATGAAGGTCTCCGGTCTGATTCATAGAACCCAGTATAACTGGGAAATCCCTGTATTGCAGTAACAGACTTTGGACTCAGTCTTGCACCATTCAAGCACTGAACAGTACTGAGCCCTGGGAGGATACGCAGACAAGGCATGCAGCCTTGGATTTGGTCCCAGCTTAACCTCCCTGATTGATTTTAAGCAGGCTGTGAACAAACATTTACTACAGTAACAGCAAACAAGGGAGTCTCTGTAAGGTGTAAAGCTGGGATGCAAATTACAAACATATGTAAATTGAAATCGTTTAGGTTAATTTCTTGGTACTGAATTCAGAGACTAAATGCTTATTTCAGAATGCTCATTCCATGCCTTGAACTACTGCTTTGTCCAGCTCTTCAGTGGCAGAAAGCAACTTAGCATAATCCTTCTACTGTAATGTCCAGTTTTTCCACAAAGATTATGAAACCAAAAAGCCTCTTTCTAAAGAAGGCTTACTGCTTTGCAAAGCTGACCACTGTGTGTTTAACTGGACCAGAATGGTTCATTGGAGAACAGAGAGAAATCTCACATTTGGGAGGATGTGATAGAAGAGTCCCAGACAACCTAAACAATCTTTGTTTGCCAAACAATGTGTGTGAGGCTTAAAAAATGATGAATTCGAAACACATTTCCCCCTTCACAACAATTGGAAAATACCTTTCAATCAAATGAATAATACAACTCCTTCCCGAAACCGGTGAGGCTGATTATCATCTAACGTAAATCACTGTAACGCTTCTCGCATGAATGTAGCTGCACCCACCAGCTGATATCATCTAAGGATCTGGTCCAGGAATCTACGTAAGGGATAGTGTCAGATAACGATGGGAGACCTTATTTTTTGGCACACAGGCCTAACTGTTAATCTCGTCAAAGTCAGTTCCCTTACCTCTTGTATTGCACTCAGCTTGAAATACTGTGGGTTTATTATTTCTCACAATATTTCTGCTTCTGTCTTTGGCTTTATTTGACTTCCAGCTGAAATCAGGATGTTAAAAGAAGAACCTAAATTATTTTTAAATGTGAAGTATTTTAAACTCAGAAATGTTGATACGTTGTGGGGGATGAAAATTTGAGTTGCTGTTAATTTTATCTCAGCTATTCAAAAATCAATAGTGAGAGGCTGCATTTCTTTAGAAAAATAAAGTGATGAGGGCTATTTATTTAGAGAGGTATTCAACAGTATAGGCTTTGGCCTGCCTGAAAAATAGGACATTTGACCTTTTGTTGAACTACTCTTGCAACGTATATAATGGAAGTTTTAATCAAAGATTTCCTGGTTTTTGTATGTGAATATAAGTCACCAAAATCCCAGGCTCTACCAGTTAGTGGAGAAGTGGTTACTGTTTGCAGTCACAACATTAATAATGCTTTTTGAAAGTATACATAAGTTACTAAATCCACTTGAAAAACTGGAATATTTGATAAGATTTTTTTTTTGGGGGGGGGAACTCTTCAGTCTGTTTCAGTCTCCTTTCAGTGGTAGGTGATGAAATTATTTAAATGACTTTCTATTCCCATCCCCAAGATGATCTGCAACTTCCCAGCATGAAGCTGGAAGAGGTGGCTTTACTGTACTATGGTGACCTTTTTCCCTGGAAAAGCTAAACTAATTCAGAAATGGTTCTTCTGTTTTTTGAGCCCATGCAAGTAGAAAAGACCATAATTTAAGGGGGGGGGGGGGGGGGGGGGGGAGATAGCTCTTTGAAGCATAAGATAAATGTGTCGTACACAGGCCACCTAATACCCAGATCTCTTGGGAGTTCACCAATTCTGTAGTTCCTGGAGTGCTATCAATGTGTTTTTCAGTATCAAAAATCATTGCTGCCACCATGTTTGAAATTTGCCCTGGAAAGGTGCTCGTTTGGGCTGTTTTTAAAAAGCGTATCTTGGTTTTGTCCACTTCAGCTGACCCTAACATCTCACTAGAACTCAGGTGAATGTATCTGCATCCAGTTGTAAGATCTGTTGAGACTCTAAGAATTTAAAGGTAGGGATCAAGTCAAGCTGTTTTGGGGGGAGCTTGGAAAAACAGCTGAGTTTATGTTCTGCCGATGCCATAACTCAGCTTGCTAAACTTCCGGGGTCATGCTACATTTGCCCCAAAGAAAGTAGCTAAGGATATTGACTTACAAACGCAGTTGGATACAACCCAGCCTGTGGCAACAGCTATCACCCCCAACTGTGGTAGCTTCCTACTTCTCTCCCAGTGCCACTGCAGCCTGCAAGCCTGAACTACACATGAAGTTGTTCCTAAATGATGTGCATGAAGTTGTTCCTAAATGATGTGAGCATGGTGTGCTGTCCCAGCCCAGTGACAAATCCAGTCTGACTTCTCAATTCAGTGAACTACAGGTCTTCACTTTTACCTGTGATTTGCCTGTTCTTGCTGTAAAAGGTGGCAACAGATAGGACTGAGGAACTCAGGGAGGCAGCTGGAGACCACAACTGCCTCAGCTATCAGTGTTTCATCTGCTTTGTCTGTATGTCAACACCTGAAACCTAATCTGGGCTCATCCAGCTCAAGTTGGAGCAATCTAGTCTAAACTTCCAGCACTGACTAGCTACTACTGAGTCATGCTGGGTAGATTTTAGAGCATTGGAAGAGAGTTAGCTCCTGCAGCTGAGCTAACAGTATAGTGGACAGTGGGCCACTACAGTTGGGCACATTGGCTTAATTGGCCCTTGGGCATGCATTAGTGCTGCCAGCTCTGGGCTGGAGGAAGATGGATGCTCTTCTTGCCCTCCTGACTGTATGGAAAGGCTGGTAACTGTGGGCAGAAGAATAGAGAAGGTGGCTGTAATGGCAAAATGCCTCCTACCACCCACTACAGTTACGCAGAGCTTGTAGTCAATCTTCAGACATTTTCTCTAATCTAGGCAAAACCTGAGATGTGCATTTTTTATGTCCAGCTTTCAGCTGGACTCCTCATGAACTACTGCTGTAAGAGTGTATTATTATCATTGCTATTGTTTTATAATTGCATCCAACTATATTTTTCAAAGGCAGGAGTCTTGAAATTAATACAGAGTTCCCTCTCATATTTATTGGTACCATTCTGAGGGTCACATATAGGAGGATGAAGAAAATGAAGCAACAAAACACCCCTTTGCCTTAATTTGTTAAGACAGTTTGAGACCCGAGAATAAATTTTCTCTTTAAGAAGGGATTCTTATTTCCTTTCTGATTATGAATTGGACATGTACAAATGAAAAGAAAAAGAGGAAGAAAAAGACAGAATGAAAGAAGTAAAGAAAACAAAGATGCTAAACTGTTTCAGTTCTAAACAAACTGCTGTTTTAATGGCAGTGCTTATAAAAACAATATTATGTTCAATTATTTAGTATGGTTTATTTAACAGAAAAGAGAAAGGGAGATTAAATAGCGTATTGAGGAAGTTCTTCTTTGTTTGTTTTTGTCTCTGCGGTGGTTCATTTTACCCACCAGTGTTTTTTCTTCATTGCAAGCCCCCCTTCTCTCTTGATTGAAAACAGACTCTGTAATAAAAATGGTTTAAGATCACAGTGATAACTTCAATTCAAGAACATGAATAAAAAGCACCCTTAGAGGAAAGACCCCATCTGCTCACATATGATGTTAGGAAGAGAGTGCATAATGCAGAGTAGTGATTGCTACCAGGTGTAAGATTACTCAGGTCCTCCACGTATGGTTTCTAATCTGTATGGCCACTTAGAAAAAAAAAATGAGATTCAAGTATCCTGTAAAACAGGTCCTATGTTTTACATTTGAACTCTTCCTGAACATCAACCTTATTAAAAATGAATAAAAAATGTCCTGAATGTAAGCTGTAGTTTGATTTGGAGTTTATGGACTCTGATAGCAAACCTGCCCTTGTTTTTAATGGAGCAGGAGCTGGCCTCAGCTTCATTCAAAAGGAGACCCTTATCAAGCTGCCTTGCAACAATCACTCCACAAGTGGTTTCTATTTAATTTTATTCTAATCACCCTACAGAAATGCATTTTTCACCAAACTGAAAGCTTGTCTTCCCTGAAGCCCTGGAAAGGATTAGATAGCATTACATCAGACATTTCAAACAGTAAATTGTGAACTTGGAAGAAGCACTTCAAAGCATGGTTATGTGAAGCTTCAAGTGCCCAGGCAGAACAGAAAAGGTGAAACAATCACAATCTCTGCAGAGGAAAACAGTGAGTCAGTGAGTGTAAGACATGAATCCTGTTATTTTAATCTAACATATATATTAACATGGGGTTTAAAATCCATGCCTGATACACTGTGCTAGAGGCTGTACGAATGTATAATACAGGGCCTAGACTCATAGACAAAATTTGAGCATCATAAAAGCAGGTCATAAGCAGGGATGTCAAGACTTACACACCTTTCGTAACTGCAGGTGTGGAAGGCATGGTTTTTTTACCCAAAATAGTTAAATTTTTAAAAATCCAGTATAGAAACAAATGAACATGTATAAAACAAACCTTTGCCTTGTAGAGTTTGCTCATCTGAATACACAGAACACATAAAATTGGAATAACTACTCTTCTATCCTTTTAAAGCCGCTTCACTGGGCCAAAGTGAGAGCAGACTTTGGGCTTAGAGAGCAGACTTTGGCCTCTTCAGGAACCTGCTGAGTAAGTTTCCATGGGATATAGCCCTGGAGGGCAGGGGGGCCCAAGACTCTTGGTTGATATTCAAGGATCACCTGCTACAAGCTCAAGAGTGTTTCATCCAAACTAGAAGGAAGTGCAGCAGGAGGGCCAGGAGACCTCCATGGGGATAAGGAGCTGCTGAGGAAACTTCCAGGGGAAAATAAAGGCTTATAAAAGCTGGAAACAAGGACAGGCGACCTGGGAAGACTACAGGGATGCTGTCTGGGAAGCTAGGAACAAGGTTAGGAAAACTAAGGCCCAGTTAGAATTAAACTTGGCTAGAGATGTTAAGGATAACAGGAAGGGATTGTATAGGTACGTAGTGCCTAAAAGACAGACTAGGGACAATGTACGTCCCCTCTGGAAGCTATCAGGAGAACTGGCTACACAGGATTTGGAAAAGGCTGAGGTTCTGAATGACTTCTTTGCCTCGGTCTTCACTGGCAAAGGCTCTGACCACAGCACCCAAGTCCTGGAAGGCAGATGCAGGGACTGTGAGAATGAAGACCTTAGACCCACTGTACGAGAGGATCTGGTTCGGAACCACTTTAAGAACCTGAACGTGCACAGGTCCGTGGGACCTGATGAAATCCATCCGCGGGTCCTGAAGGAGCTGGTAAATGAAGTTGCTAAGCCACTGGCCATCATATTTGAAAAATCATGGCAGTCAGGTGAAGTTCCCGACGACTGGAAAAAGGGAAATATAACCCCCATTTTCAAGAAGGGGAAAGTGGAAGACCCAGGGAATTACAGACCAGTCAGTCTCAGATCTCTGCCTGGCAAAATCTTGGAGCACATTCTCCTGGAAGGCATGCTAAGGCACATGAAAAAAAACAAGGTGCTTGGTGACAGCCAGCATGGCTTCACTATGGGGAAATCCTGCCTGACCAATTTGGTGGCCTTCTATGATGGGGCTACGGAACTGACGGACAGGGGTAAAGCAGTTGACATCATCTACCTGGACTTGTGCAAAGTGTTCGACACTGTCCCACACGACATCCTTGTCTCTAAATTGGAGAGATATCAATTTGATGGATGGACCACTCGGTGGATAAAGAACTGGCTGGACGGCCGCACATAAAGAGTTGTGGTCAATGGCTCGATGTCAGGCTGGAGACCGGTAACGAGTGGTGTCCCTCAGGGATCGGTGTTGGGACCGGTCTTGTTCAACATCTTCATTAGTGACAGGGACAGTGGGATTGAGTGTGCCCTCAGCAAGTTTGCCGATGACACCAAGCTGTGTGGTCCGGTTGATACGCTGGAGGGAAGGGATGCCATCCAGAGGGACCTTGACACGCTTGTGAGGTGGGCTGGTGCCAACCTTATGAAGTTCAACCATGACAAGTGCAAGGTCCTACACCTGGGTCGGAGCAATCCCAGGCACAGCTACAGATTGGGCAAAGAAGAGATTCAGAGCAGCCCTGCAGAGAAGGACTTGGAGGTGTTGGTCGATGAGAAAATGAACATGAGCTGGCTTCAGTGTGCGCTCGCAGCCCAGAAAGCCAACCATATCCTGAGCTGCATCAAAAGGAGCGTGACCAGCAGGTCGAAGGAGGTGATCCTGCCCCTCTACTCTGCTCTTGTGAGACCTCACCTGGAGTATTGTGTGCAGTTCTGGTGTCCTCAACATAAAAAGGACATGGAACTGCTGGAACAAGTCCAGAGGAGGCCACGAGGATGATCAGGGGACTGGAGCACCTCCCATGTGAAGACAGGCTGAGAAAGTTGGGGCTGTTCAGCCTGGAGAAGAGAAGGCTGCGTGGAGACCTCATAGCAGCCTTCCGGTATCTGAAGGGGGCCTGTAAGGAGGCTGGGGATAGACTATTCATTAAGGCCTGTAGTGACAGGACAAGACATAATGGGTTAAAACTGAAACAGGGGAAGTTTAGATTGGATATAAGGATGAAATTCTTTCCTGTTAGGGTGGTGAGGCACTGGAATGGGTTGCCCATCCCTGGCAAACTAATGGTTTAGTGTGAGGTGTCCCTGCCCATGGCAGGGGGGTTGTAACTGAATAATCTTAAGGTCTTTTCTAACCCTAACTATTCTATGATTCTGTGAAGTCAGGAATAAGGGTTTACCCTGCCTTAATTATACTGGTATAAGCTGGCTAAGGGCCTCTGCCTATTCATACAAAGCAGGTGTCACTTTACCAACATGGGGATGCCCCTTTTGTTCCTAAACAGAACATTAGTAAGCTAGTAGCTGTAGGCACCTTTCACTGCTTGCCAAGCCATTATTAGTAGGCAAAAATATATGCACTCAATGAAAAGCTTGCTTTGGGGTTTGAAGTGGGAGGAAGGGTCAGTTTACCAGGCTTTTCGTCAAAATCGTTTGTCCAAGGAAGGTGATTTTGTATTGGGGTTTTTTGCTTGTTTGTTTTTAATTAAACACAAATATTTCATTTCAGCTCACTCTGGGATTGATTTCTGCCAGCTTCCTCTTTGCTCAGCACCCTTCCTGGGCTGTCTTCTCCAAGGGCTATAGCTGCCAGGGAGTTCTATTTCGTTCCACTGCAGTTTGTAAGGGCAACATCTCTGTGCAGAATGGGAGCTACTCTGTGGTCAAGGATCCTCCTATTTGTCGAGCAGCAAAAAAGACATTCAAGAGATACTGCAAAAATCTTTTCTGAGTTGGACTTTTTGTCTTTAAGCTGAAAAGAATCAAGGAAAGATTTGGGGCTTGGACAGATAGCTGTTTCCAGCCACAGGAAGTCCAAATAGAGTCCTTCCTAGGTAGCAATTATAAAATTTTCTCCTAAATATACTTTTCCTTATAAGTCTTAGAGTATATGTGTACCATCTTATGCTTTTCCCACTGCTATATGTTTAATATCAGTCCTAGGCCATTAGAGCAAAACTGACATTCCTGCTTCTACAGAGACTCACACAAGTCAGAGCAAGGGAACAAGTTTTAACCAGCTCATGGTGACAGCCAACTATACTGTGTGCTGGATGCAGCCTACTGCCTAAATACCAAGTACTAAGGACAAATTTATAGTGGATAATATTGTGGATACTCTGCTGCCTCCTTCTTCTTGGGTAATTACATATTCTGTACCTCACACTTTCCTATCCGTGATAAAACTAGAGGAGGCTATTCAGCATGAAGATAGAGCAATCCGAAGAGCTATGGAAATGTTATTACTATAACCAGTGAGGAGGTGGACCACTTGTGGTTGTTAGTCGCTGATTCATTGCTAACAAACAGGCAGCCTTTATTTTCAATTAAAAGCACATCTGCCCATTATCTGGCTTTTTTCTCAGTAAAGCTTGACTACCAGCTGCATTGTAAACTGTGAAACAGAAGATGAAGAAGCCAGGTGGCTTCTAGGATGCGAGGACGAATAAATGAGACAGATCATGTGAATTATCTCAGTTGAAGTAATAAAACGTAAGTAAGTGACCTGGGAAAGTCCTGTGTGTCTGGTTTTGGACCATAAAATCTGCCTGGTTTACCTGCATTAGTCCTTGTATCAGGATTAGCAGCCTTTGCAGGCTAGAAACTGTGTTGGTCTATCATTGCTACAGTAATCTTAAAGCAAAAGGTCTAATGGCAAAAGCATCTTAAAGCTACAAGCTTGGTAGGAAATACTATACTGTACCTGTATAATGGGAGATTTACTGTCAATTCTCAATCAGAAGCTGTTCTTGTTGCTGTAAAAATATTTCAGTTGTGTTTCCCCATTAAATATTCATCTGTCCATGCAACAGCTCTTTGGCTCACTGGCAAATGACAGGTGGAGTCACTTGCTGTCCTCTGCATCTCCGACACACTTAGGTCTGGGCTAGGAGCCCAATTTATACATGTTTTAGGGCCAAGAGCTCAGCAAATCACTGGAGGAAAGGGTCTTTGTCACAGCCAGCTGTGATTCTGAATGACACTAATCGGACTAACTCTGGCTTTTCACTTCATACACCCAGAAGGCAAATTTATTTCATTGTAGGCCAGAAGTCTTCTAAAATAAAAAAAATAAATAAAGCCACAGAAGGTTGTGGTGTTTGTTCAATTAATATTTTGTTGTTAATTGTTTGCAACAAATGGGCAAAATGCAGAGACTCTGTCACAACTGGGTAGTCATATTTTAGTTCTTATTATAATGGATAAAGACTCACCACCAATCGAAGTTGATGGTTGCTGTGGAACCAGTGTTTACCAAGGGGAGTATATTCAGCATAGTCAGACAAAAAATAGTCTCAATATATAAGAGAGAGATCTAGAAAAGCTAAAGAGCTGAGATCATGAGAGGGGTGGATGGGGAAGGCAAATGTAGTAAAAAATTAATTGGAATTTTCTGATGGAAGGACTTTGTGAATAGCCAAAGGGGTACAGTTCCACAAGCAAGAAAAAGGAGGGTATCTACTGAAATCTGATGGGAGATGAACATAGATGTTAAAAGACAATATACAGCAAATGAAATTGTAAAGACAATTTGCAGAAAAGACACTTGCAGATATACCCCTACAAAAAGCTAAAAGCCTTTCTATAGAAAACTATG
This sequence comes from Lathamus discolor, assembly GCF_037157495.1. Lineage (NCBI taxonomy): Eukaryota > Metazoa > Chordata > Aves > Psittaciformes > Psittacidae > Lathamus > Lathamus discolor. The sequence goes on along the minus strand of NC_088885.1, from coordinate 147,771,881 downwards.
GTTGGTAGGATTAGGGACGATAAGTATTAAGAGTTTCTATTTTAGGAGAAATGACAGATTTTTTTCAGGCCATTAGTAGCAGAAGACAACATTAGGCCACATTTTTAGAGATAAGTATTTTAAAGCAAAAGCTCAAATGAGGATCACCCCAGGGTCCCATGAGAGCTGACTAAAATGGTCTGTGGCATGCAGATGCTCATTTTTATCTCATTTTGGAATACCAGGGAAGACAGCTAATATTGTGCCCCCATGTTAAAAAAAGGGAGGGTGTGTGTGTGACAAGAATAGGCTGGTAAGCCTGACATCAACACCAGGCAAAATATTTACTACTCCCTCTCAGACTTTTTCACTCCTGACCTTGTTTCTTTACTGGACATTGGCCCAGTGCTCTTAAAGCAACCTTCTGTTTTCATATGCATCAGGGGCTGAGACCAGTTCCCACTGAGGTCTCTGGGAGCTCGACTGGCATTCCAGCACCCTCCCTGCTAAATATGGCCACATATGGTCCCAAAAAGGACTGGGGGAAGCAGCTGGCTGACAACAGCACACAGAAGCTGGGACTCAGCCAAAGGGCAAGAGTACCAGCTGATGGATTTAAATAGGGTCCCAGCCCCAAGGGACAGAGAGGACCAGAGGCATGTTTCCTGAAGGGAAGGTCCTGAAAAACACAATTTCTCTTTCTTAAACATCCCTTGCAGACCACTTTGACATGGACAAGAGAACTGAGGGGGAAAAACATAATAACACTGATTCAAGACAAGTTAACTGGAGGAACAAATAAACCAGAGACTACCTATCTTCAACAGACTGCATCTCAGTAAAAAGAAGAGGGTAAAAGAACTGGAGACAGAAAGGATAACATCACATTGTATCTAACTCCAGATTATTTTCCTAAACACAAATTAGGATTTCTTACCAATAAAAAAGTTATAAATTGTGCAGTTGGTATACCTAAATCCAACAGCTACATCCACTGATCCCTTAGTCTGAGATGGCTGGAGGATATTCCTGAAGCTTTTGATTCTATGATTCTTTTACTGCTGTTGTTTTAATAATCTTGGATGCAGACTCTGGAGGACTATCAGTTTTTCATGAAAAGGGCTAAGGAGAAAGGCCAATAACTTCCTTTTCTTCAAAAAGTGAAGGGAAACTCCCCGCCCTGATTCCAGCCAAATCGGGGTTAAGAGAGCAGTAAAAGTAAGTAGTATTGGCCAGTGACATTGCACATGCATCTCACCATAGGCTGAAGAATGCCAAAGGACAGAGTAAAATCTCCTCCTGTCACTGACTCCAGAGAGCTATCAATAGGACCATGTGAATCACCTAGCCTGGAGAAAGTGTGTCCTTGGGTGATAATGCTGGCCAGTCTTTTCAAGGCAAAAGAATCCCGATTTTCTTGCTAATCCAAAAGATAGAAGCAAACTGTGTTTAATTCCTGTCCAATGTCAGCTAGATTTCCCACCCTTACATGACGAAAGTTGTCAGCACCTTTCTCATTGCTTCTTTTATTCCCATAGACGATCACTGATGATGCTGTGAGCTTGGAAGTAGCATCATTTGAACAAGTAATTTGCCCAAGTAACATACATTAGAGTGGCAAAGTCCTGATGCTTTCATTTACAAATAGATGCTCAGCAGCGGATAGGCATTTTCAAAAACTTTGTGAGAGATCACATTTCCTGGTGGATCGCCTGAGGACGCGGTAACTAGACAAGCTTCCTCATCTTAATAGAATCAATTGATGTTAGCTAGACAGGCTTCCTCATCATAGTGGATGCAATTGATTTTAGCTAGACACATTCTTAACCTTAATAATAGGAGTCACAATTGCTGAATATTATTTGTAGCAGGCCTGTCAGCAAATGTCTGGTTTAATTTATGAACGAGAATTGTGTCAACAATGGGAGTTTATTGTTTCCTACATTTCCTGCCTTCTGGTGTAGTCGGTATGTAACACATTGTTATGGGAAAGGACTTGTGCAAAATGCGTAGTTCTGAGTGAATCTGGGGTCACACATATACCACCACAAGCATTAAACACTTTAATTCAAATAGGCTTCTGGCAAGGCATTTGGTCGTGTTCTTCCCACATTAGATGTTTGGAGACATCACGTAAGTGGTCAAACATGGAAATTGTTTTGTTCTTTGAGCACTCCTCCATAAAAGAGCAAAAAGTTTCAGTATTTCACTAAGAAAATCCTACTAGAAAACACTACGATTTTTTTTCCTCTATGTTCTCTTGCTGAATTCATGAATAATTTCAGTAACCCCAGAACTGCATCTCTCAGCGAAGCTTCTGATGGTTGAAGACATTTTAGGAAACTCTTCAGAGGCTGCGTCTTTCAGCTCACTGTTCACATCTCTGTCCTTCTGATGGAGGTCTGTGGAGTTTTGTCTCAATTGCCCAGACCTAGACATCATAAAGCAACCTCTATATAAAGCAGAAAAAAAGGAGTGAGAATAAAAGTGTGTCCTGGTCTTTTCTGCTTTGCAGCAATGTATATATCCTGGATCTGAAACGATGAAAATGCTCTAGACTTTTGTGGTCCAGATAAGTAATCTCTTTCCAACTCCAGCTCTGTTTCAAAGGAGAAAACTATCTCTAACTTCTTAAATTGGCATGAGAAAACATCTCCAAATGTGACACACCCCATTTTCAGATGAGATAAACTGTATAGAAATGTCTCTAGTTGTAAGGCCCCTCATGAAGCAACAGCTGAATTTTTTTAATCCTCTAATATATTTAACTTCATAACAAACTTGACAGATAAGGAAATGTTATAGCGCCCAAGACCTGCATTCATCCTCCTAAGTGTAAATACCATATTGAAACTCCTATCTAAGTCCAGTATCTTAGGATCCTTACATGGCCAGTAAAATACAAGTACTGTTAGAGTCAAAATCAGCCTGAGTTCTTGGTTTCCCAGTCAAGCTGCCTCACCAGGCAACTGAAGGAGGAGGATGGTGAAAGTCTTAATTTAAAGAGCAGGAGCTGACTACTTACAGTAGGTGCAATGAATTTGGGCCTGACCTCATGAGCACGGAGACACTGAGAGAAAGTTCCTATCACATTGATCTTGCATAGTTACTGTGATGCAGAGATGAGAGGGGGATGCTGAGTTGCACTCAGCCTACTTCCCAACCCACAGGCTTACTACCCTGCAGGAAAATCCCTCTTTGGCCTGAGACTAGCCGAAGAAGAACCTGAAAGCAGGTCTAGCTTCAAGCAGTCCATCACCCTCCGAGCCAAAGTTGTTTGCTCCTGTGGAAGTGGTTAGTAATTGTGTTTTGCAGCTATGTGTTACAAGTGGTAGTAAACACTGACTAGAACTGGTTTGTAGCACCAGGGAGGGAACAGCTCTCTGTGAAAACAATGGGTATGTAATGAGAGCCTGTGACAGGAAAAATCAGAGACTGTTAAGGAAAATTTCTGGAGAAAATTTGTTTTACATTAAAAAAAGGGTGGGAGTGTCGCAGGGAGTTCTGGTTCTTTTCAAAAACTATCTGATACAGTAGAAACATACAGCAAGAGAAAGGCAGAGGAAAGATTATGTCACCCAGAAATGGACATATAAAGTTATAAGTGGTGCTATGACAATATTCTTTTATGTGGTACTCTCGTTTCTCACAGTGAGACTATCTGACCAGACGTGGGTGTCTCAAGGGGCAGGACAGGCTGGAAACTGAAGGAAGGAGGGCAGAGCACATGTGGTGGGTGAGGAAGGTCTTTGAGGACTGCTGGTCTGTTAAGTGCTGGTACATGTATTTCTGTGGAAGTGGGAGGAGTTCCTATTGTGTTTCAAGCTGAGAAAAGAAACCTTATACCAAATTATCACTTGCAGTAAGTGCAAGGGCAGCCGCTTCTGAGAAAGCAGTAAAACATCCCCAGGGAAAGTTTCTTTGCGCTTCTGGTTGATTTTAAGAGTTTTCTGAAATTTTGAGAATTATTCGAAGTGTCAGATATAAATAATGCCTGTGAAGAAAAAGAGTTTTCTTAGGAAAATTAATATAAAAACAACCATACCTTCTTCCCGTTGTTTTGCTCAGACAATGAGAAGATAGCACTGCTACATGGAGGAACTGAAAGGGAGGGTTTCCCCTGAACGCAAATCTGTTTCAGGCTGAAAGTTTTCATGAAGTCCATGCTTTTTTCTCTGCTGAAAATAAACCACTCTCCTCAAATGATCATATCCTCGTGTTGAGTGACTTGAATTTATAGGGAGAAAAAATGTCTTCATGAAGCCTTAAAATGAAAGGGGGGATCAAATGAATGTTTTCATTGGCGTCAGCTAGTCCCCCTTTCCCTAGAGCAGGAATCTGAAAGTCCAGAAGGGACTTTTCTTTAGAGCATTGTAAAGTCATGGAGCAGCACTTGGACATCACCAAGCTGAAGAAGAATATGGTCTGTTTGGATTCCCAGGCACTTCTTAAACAGAAGTAATGAACATACTTTGCTACAGGTACTGCCACCAGTTGTTTGCATTCATAATTGTGCCCTATTCAAAGGTGTAAGGTGGGTAAGTCCCACCACCTGATGGGGATAGTTTGCACAAATCTATTCTTTGAAGCTATGACTCATTTTGAACAAAATGTATGTTAGGGAACTGCAACAGCACCACGACTGAATCCTCTACAGAGTGAGTGCTGCAGTCCTTGGATTGCTTCCTCTGCCCACCAAACCCATGTGAAAAGTGAGCTGAGGTTCCTGCAAGCAACTCCAATTTCAACTCATTTTGGACTTTATTTCTTCAATTCCATGGCCTCCTGCGGTAGCAAACTATGCAGGCCAGCTACCAGCTGTGTGAACTCCTGCCTTTTGTTTGTTTTGAATTTACCTGCTGGCAGCTACATTTATAATCGAGTGCCAGAAGAATGGAAAGAGAGCGTAATGCATCTCAGTTGTTGCCCAGATTTACTATGTGGACATGGTGGGTCTGGAGACAAGTATTAGAGGAGGGTCCTGCCAAAACCCAGCATTGTGTCTGTGGGGAATGTTCCTAGAGGAGTGTTTAAACCTCAGTGTGGGAGTCTCCCAGTGGGGAAAGTGAAGCAGGAAAGGAATAGATTGATCTGCAAGGATCCAGAAAGGGATGGTCTGACTCTCACCTGCATGAGTCATCCACAGCTGTGCAGGCTGCAAAGGAAAGGAGGGAGGACTGAAGAAGCAAACAGATGTTTATGCATGGGATAGCTGTGGAAAAAACAGTCTGTTGCCTGAGAACTCCTCACCAGCTTCACTGGCACATGGTCATGAGGAGTCTAATATTAAGCATTTTGGGTTTCACTCAAAGGCGGCTAAGTCAATGGGAATCACTCTTTGGATTTCTCTGTGTTTTGGACCGAATCCTTTCAAAACAAGCAGTGAATAGAAACATAGGTTTCCTTCCTCCCTGTAGCCAGGATTTTCAGAATACTTCACGTTTTAGAACCATGGTTGAGTTTTCCAAAACAAATTCCCCATGAATGGAGAAGTGATCACAAGTGACTGAAATACCCGGGCTCTCTTCAGGTGGTGAGACAGAGAGACTCACTGTAAGCTCACACTTCGCCTGGTGGTCATAAGACATGAATAGACAGACTGGCGGCCAACACTGTGGTCCTCCAGCACTGTTAGGAGAGCTTAGCTTTGCTCATTCACTTGCAGCTGCCTGTCAGTGCACTTACCTTTCACATAGGAAGCTCAATAGATTTCTGAGAACCTGGAAATATGCAGCATGTTTTGTTGCATGTTTGTCTTTGTAGTTATGGCCAGCTTCCCCCATAAGAGTTGCAGGTACTTGAATCCTTTCGAAGCTCTTGCCCAAGGCTGTGAATATTCAGGTCCTCACCGGCTCTGCCCCAGAGTATGAACTTCATCCTTTATTTTATGTGGTAGCAGTAGGATCTCCAACACTAAAGCAGGGATGAGTTTTCCACTGCATGCTGGAGCTGCAGTTCCCTGAGCATACAAGCTGGCCAGAAGTAGTGTTAAGCCTCCTGAATGTATATATGTGCATTTCTCTGTTAAATAAATTGTATATTTAACTAAATTTGAGAAGAGATTTATTAGGTAGGGCATTAACCAGACCTGATTCTGAAAACAAGGTTTTCTGCTTTCTCAAAAACTTGGACTGTTGGGGTATTTTGTGTGCAGTATCTCAAAACCACCTTGACTAGCTTTTGATTTTAAAATAAATACATTTAGACAGGCAGAAAGTGTTGTAAATGTTTATGTTTTGCTCACTTTTTATTTGACTTCCTCTCATTTTGAAACAGGAAATAATTTTTTTCCCCTATAAGAACACATTTTTTTTTTTTACAGCATTTGGGTTTTCTAATATGTAATTTTCTATTATTTATTATCAGTTTTATTTTCCAGCTCACAAATGGTAGATAGTCCATTCCACCTTTCCAAAGGACCTCCATAGGTGATTTATCATCTGCAGGCAAATAGGCACAATCATTTCTGCATCATGGGGGAGGTCCTAAGGAGACTAAGGCTAAATAAAGGGATATCCAGTCTGTTTGGGAACTTTCTATGTGATACATTTCTGCATTAAATATGGCAAATTGTCTATTTAAAACTTCCTGGGGAGGTGTCCAATAAGTGGATTCAATTACCTTTCTTTTTTTTTTTTTTTTTTTTGTAAAATAGCTTGATTTTTATTTCCAAGATCAAATTTTAAGGCCAGCTTCAAATTATTTTGTATAAATTTATCATTTTTTATAAATTTTAATAATTTGTCTCTGTAATTAAAGACATAACAGTCACATAAAATTCAAAACAATACAGCTCAAAGCCGTTTAAACAAAGCATGATGATTGATTGTCCCAAACTTCTCTTCTCCCTTTGCAGAAAAAGAAATGGTCAGGATTTATTTGCAATATAACACAAGATGGTGAAAGAAGTAAAAATTCTCATTACTTTTACCTGGGATGGAGGAATTGTCCCCACCTAACCACATCTGCCACCCGAGGCTGGTCAGTAAATCGCACCCATTACTCTGTCTTCCATATTTCAGTGGCACAGACTGTGTTTCTGCTCCTGATTGTGCACTGCACAGCCCCTAAAGGCCAGCCAGGTGGGGAAGCTCCCTCATGGGGAGCACGGTGGGAGCCCAGCTTACTGGCTTCTCCAGAGAGGAATAAGGCTGCTGGGCTGCATCTGTACCTCCTGCCATCCCCAGCAACTAAACCTCCAAAAAGGGGCTCTTTCACACACAACAGCCATCCCAGATGGTTCATCCCCCCTGCCTTGGGGACATTGCCTCCCAGCAAAGCCTCAGGTTGTTTGCTCCATCTGGCTCATTACTACTGTATACCCTGCATCTGTGGTGTTGTGGCTCAAATTCAGTTATTGGTGGGGCTCTGCAGCTCACATTAATAACTTATGTGCCTGGTTTTCAGGAGTCTCATTGCTCTGCCAGGGTGCCACTGGTGTTGTGCAGGAAGTGGCTCAGCACAGGCTGGCCAGGGCAGGATATAAGCATGGCAGTCTCCTGCCTGACCATCAGCAAGAAGATGAAGTCCACCATGTCAATGGCTGAGCAGGACAGTTGGGGTCAGTTTTGGTTTCTCCAGGGAAATAGGTTTCAAATTCAGACCTCTCAGTTTGTAGAGGCAGAAGGGAACTCAACCACCCTTTACCAAATGTGTGCAAGGACAATGGGAGAGGTCTAGGCTTTAAGGACTATACTGAGCATTGGTTAGCATTGCTTACCCAAGGGAGGTATGAGCTCTTCTTAGGGTGCTGATACAGCCTCACCCAGTACATATATACAGGCATCATGAGGTAAGTGCCATGCTAAGGAACTTGAACAATTTTTGAGAAATACATTACAATGGTTTGGTTTTTGGGAAAAGGGAAAGGTTATCTGAAAGGGAGGGATCCAGAGGATGGCTCAGACAGATACTGTAACCTTCCTTGGGGATATTAAAAACTGAGCTGAACAAGGCCCTGGGGAAGCTGACTGTGTTGGCCATGGTTTTAGCAGGGGCTAGTCAGCTGGGTGCTGGATCTCCAAAAATCTCTCTCCATCTAACATTTTTCTGTGATTCTGTACATGTACTGCAACATTACACACAGAAATGCAAGGAATAGTGAAGGGTCAGGAGCCCTGAGAGACAAAAATGGAGTAATACCTACGAAAGTCATGCATGCAGTCATATCCTTAAGCATCCTGCCACAGCCTCTATGACCAGTGATGATACTGAATACTTGTAATCAAGTCCACACTGACCTGGGCTCATAGTGCAGAAGGAGAATATTTTTAGTTTAAAAAAAAAGGAGAGGAGAAGACTGATCTGATTCTCCTGGAAAATAAACTTACTTCCATGATTTCTGTGGTTGTCTGGAAGATTTTAAAACAGCCATCAGACTATCAGCCTGAGGGGTGTATTCATAGATTACAGGGTCTAAAGGGACTGTTGTAATGATCTAATTCGATTCCTTTCTAACATATACCATAAGACTACCCTGCAATCACTCCTGTAGCAACAAAAGCATATCTTTTGGAAAAAGCTTGCATTGAGATTAAATGGAAGGAACACAAAATGCTCCTTGGGGCAGAGGTAACTGAGACAACTGAAGTCCCTGCCAAAGGCACCAATCATCATGGCAGAGGCTGAGAGCAGCTAAGCTACATGGGATGAAAGGATTTCTGTTGGACCGGCTGCAACTCTGGAGCAGAGAGGTGCGAGAGAGAAGGCCAGGAGAAAGCCAGAGATGCAAAATACTGAATTTAACAAAAATCAGGCAACAAGGTTCTGGCACATTTGGATTTCTCAGCAAGGAAACCACCTCCCGCTTGCTCTGTGTGTGTGTGTGTGTGTGTGTGTAGCAAGGAGACCTGGCACACATTTCTGGTAAATAAATAGGATTGAACAAAGACTCTGCATGATTCTATCAGCTTCTCTTCCCAATAGAAAAATGACACAGGAAAACCCTGAATAGCTGCTAAGCATTCAAGCCAAAGGAGCATGGGATTTCCAGAAGTTTATGGTTTCTTTGCAGCATTCAGAGAATACTTGGTGTGGGCTATTTTGCCAGAAGGGCCCATCTGACACACAATTGCTCCTAAGAGCACACAGAAGTCATAGAGAACAAAGAACTCAGTTAATTTTCTGCCTTCAGGTAGCTATGCTTGCAGTGAAGAACCACAACCTGCTAACACAGGCTGGACACATGAACTACCCACATGTGCCATTGATAGTGAGTGGAAGCTGCTGCTGCTCAGTAGCACTCGCAGTGCGCAGCAAGGATGAGAAAGCTGCCCAGGAGCTTGGAGAGAAATGACCTGTGATCTGTAATGCTTGACTTGTTATTAACAAACCCAGAAAATATGGGGAAGAGCTTCAGATGCCTAAGGAGACATCCCACTTGTCCCCTGCCATATGGTGCTTCTTTGCCTGTGCCTAGGAGAGGAAGGGACAAATAAGCAACTGAGCAGATGAAAAGGGGTATTAGTTAAGGAGACTGTGCCAGCCCCATGGCTGTAGATCCCTTTCTGGCCAGTTCAGAGTTAAAGCAATTCACACATTGCTCTTGGTTTATGTCTTAATGTAAAATGTGTAAAATCGGATCCTACATGTCATGCACCTAGAAAGAAAGAAAAGTGCACGTGGAGCAGGAGGTGCTTGGAGTACATCACCAGAGAGTTCTTTCCATTACTTACAGAAAGCATCTCTCTTGAGAAAGAACGTATTATTTCTTTCTAATTATAATAAGGTGTCTATTAACACTTAAGTTTCCCACCTTTTTTTTTTTTTTTGGCCATTCACATCCTACTGGTGCTTAATAATTTCCTACATTGCATTGACTTATAACATGAACAAGCAGTAGCATTAAAGAGACAACATCCTTACTGTCCAGAAGCCCCTGTAAGCTATGATGGATGGATATCAGCATCACTGGCTCTGGTTCAAAGCAAAACTCAACTATGTTTTGCAGCTGGTTCACAGTTAAAATTCAGAGGACTGCCATGCATCCACAGCTCATGGAGATCCAAGTCACTAAAGTGCTGAAACAACTAGTTTCCTAGTGTTTTTAATGGGAATGGGGTGATGTAAATATTTCTGTTTATAAGCCTTCCTCCCTTGGTTCGTCTCTGTCCCACTACATTTTGTAAAGAAGCTGAGGCACAGACTATCCATCACTGCATAATCTTTGAACACCTAAGCACAATGGGATTTTGAAGGCTGCTAGGGGTTTGGGCACTCTCATCATATAAAACCACCAATAATTCTACAGTTCATACTGTGATATGATTGCTGGGAAGATGGGGCTATTGCTGAGCTAATCCATGGCTGGAATTAAAGCAGAAAGCATATAAATTTCATGAGGCAGTATCTAGTTTCACTGCTCACTTCTTTCTCTCCTGACCTCTCTGTAATCAGCAGTAACTTACTGCACCTGCATGTCTGTAGTACCTCCAAGGAAGTGAAGGAATTATTCCAGATACATTTTGACTTCCAAACGTGAGTTTGCTTAGATAGTTTTGAACCCAGAAGGGGAGAATTCAGTTGCCTAAACATACGTACAGTGCCAGCCAAGGTGCTTTCGATATCAAGGCAGACATCTGTGCAAGGTAGATGTGACAGGACCTATGAGACACTTGCATCTTCATAGGCCATCTGGCCTATGGAAAAGGCCATAGCCCAACAGCTGGCTGGGAAAGAAAGCATGAGGAAACTAAAAGGGTACCTGGTACCTATATTCAGGCCATTGAGACAGTCTCCAAATGTCATCTTATGGAGTAAAAGTTATCCCAGAAGAGGTATTTGTCTGGAAATGTTACACTCCTTCCATATTTATAGTAAGAGATTATCAAGACATGCCATAAATGTTGAAGGTCAAGACAAAAGACGTTCTTTATACTATATCCAAGCCTCAGGTTCTTCCAAGGTTCAAGCAATTTAGTCATCATTGCTGGAGACAGCACTGAGCTGGGCCACAGGATAAGGCCAGGTGGGTGAGGCAGCAGGATGCACTGGGGCTCAGAAGCAGCAGGGAAGGATGTTGCTTTGCTATAGGTCCTGGATATATCCTACAGCATTGCCCCTCTCGGGCTCCTCAGCACACTCGATTGGTGAAGGCTGCTTGTGAACTACGCATGGGCCAGTATATTGCACTGGTTATCTGAAGATCCATCAGCAGGGCTCCCGGGTGGAGACATCGTCCTGCAATGATGTGGGGGCACACATCTGGCTGCAGAAGGAGTGTAAGGGGGAACCACTTAGGGAGTGTCTTTCTTGACGTAAGAAACTTGAAGAGTTTTGTGTCTGGAGAGATCAGTCATCCCCAGACGCTGGGCAGTTTTCTTTGGAAATGAACCTCCTCCCAGACAGAGGCAGGAGGGAGAAGTTCCCCGTGTCATGAGCAGGGTGGGGGCTCACAGCTCATTCGTGTCTGTCCCGGTTTCCGTAACATGTCTGAGTCAGGGAAGTTCTGCTGTTAGAGAAAGTGATGACTGACATGATAAAGTGAAAATTCCTCTGTTTGCATCACTGCTTTCTGCCCACCCACTTTATTTCCTCATTTTTAGCAAACTTCATAATAAAAGTTGTTATGAAATGCTATTTCTCCTTTCACCGTCTGATGAGTTAACAGCAAACCCAATTAAATGCAGTATGTAAGTCAGCCCAGTTGTATGCTTCTCCCACTGTCTGACTCCCTTTAAGAACTGCTTCATCACTTTTAAGTCATTTCCTTTCCCAGATGAAGCAGTTTCACTTATATCAAAGAGCTTGATCTAAACCAAACAGTCTTACAATAAACCAGACAGCCTCGTTTTTGATATCATTAGCCTTTAAACTCAGAGGGACTTCTTCAGACAGGAGCTGCAACTTGTTACCAGATGTCAAAGAATGTTCGTCATCAAAACCTCAAGTGACAAGTTAGGGCTGAGCAGCATGAGCTTTTTGATTGTATTTTAAATGACAGAAACTTTTATTTGGTGCCCAGGGTGGCAGAAGGAAAGAGAGAGTATTCCAAAAACCATCTCACAAACGGCTCTAAGTACTCTCAACTTCATGATTTAGCCATTGGATTTCTCCATAAACTGCTAATCTGTGTTATAAAGGGGCAGCATTTGTGGTTTTCCCTAGAGAAAAGAAGTGCTCCACATACTATATTAAAACAGTGAATATTGAATGTGTTTCTCAGATATGATTCAGGAAGGAAATTTTCAGCAATTCCAGCCTAGGTAAAAACATGACTATTGGTTTATTTCTGCGTCTAGGACAGACCAGGTGAGATGGTTTAGTTTGAGCAGAGGGAGAGATTTAGTAGAAGAAATGTAATTCTTTGTACTTTATGAAGCTTTATAAATTGCATGTGACGATAAAAACACAAACCCAAAGACTGCTATCATGGAAAACTGTAGCTGATTTTTTAGCAGCTGTCTAGAAAGGAAATGAAAGCAATCCCAAGAGAAAACCTGGATGAGGAACTGAACCTTAGCAAGGTGTATCTTTTCCTGATTGTATCCCTAGGATGCAGTATTCTGTATTAACAACTATTATTACAGCCATCATATGGTCTCCTACAATTCATGATCTAACCCACAGACTGTTCCTTTAAGAGACGGTTATTCCTTTGTTTCTTTTAGGACAATGCCAGAAATCACGGAAATCTGTATAAATGAGAAAACCTCAACAGAGATGGGCTATGGCTATATCTGTATAAATGAGAAAACCTCAACAGAGATGAGCTATGGCAAATAATTAACCACTTTCCATGGTTTATCCAACCCACAAAATCTAGGGCAGGTGCTGCTCACCACCCACATTAATTGCCCAGAACAGACTGACTGGTTTTGGACCAAATGTTTTCTCACCAGCACTTAATATCCCTGCCATAGCATGAAAGGAAACAGAAACCTGAGAAGAAGAGAAGATTAGAATGGTGGGAAGAAAAACAGCTTCTTAATTGTGTAGTGGACTCTGTCTGACTAATGAATCCCCTTTGAAAACCACCCATAGTAATAAATTAGGATGTAATATATTGCAGATGGGTCAACAGTGGCACACACATAGCCTTATGTATCTGCCACAGGTGTTTGATTTTACATTTGACAGCAGGTCAAGGAGTAACCATGCAAGGACAATCCTGCTATAGAGAGTGACAATTCTGGTTTGCACCGGCTTTCAGTGTTAAAATCTTGTTCTAGACTGGAAGGAAAACTAAGCCTCTCAGTTGCTCTGTGGAGTGGAATTATGTTAATATGACTGGCTTATGATCAAAAACATCATTTAAAAAATCAGATCTGCACTTTTTTCTGCATGAAAAAAAAAAAAAGCTGACTGGTGTTTAGAACCCTTCTAAACACAAACATCACCATAATTCAATAACTTCAAGAAGGGTTTTACTTTGACAGAACAATACATGCTGACAATATTTCATTAAAAATGTTGTGTCTAGAAATGACCAGCTCTTGTGAGGTCCTTTATGCAGAGTCTTGTTCCATAGGCTTAGATATCGGATAGTATCTAGAAGCAAACCTCAGATACTATAGTCTTTAGTTTATGAAGCTTTTGGGGGTCTTCAGCATCAATTGTGAAGATATACTTGGGGTTTTTTTTTTTTCAGACCTGCAGATTACCCAACCAAACAAAAAAGTGATGTAATATAAAGGAGAATATTCTGTTCTCCCAAAATAGATTAGTAATCTAGAGGAAAAAAAACCCCAACAAAATCACACATAAGGATGTTAGAGAAATTTTCATTGAACCTTATACAATTTGTCTAGACTCCTGCTGTTGTCAGAGCTCTATAGTTTTCTACAGCTTCTCAAGGAGAACTGAAATGTTCAGCCATTTCCTGGGTTCCAGTTGTGCTTTTAACTGTAAACTTCCTACACATTTCAAGTAATTTAGCCTCATTGTTCCTCCCCTCCATGTGTCTGATTCTTGATGAATAAAAAAAACAAGCCAACCCCAACTGCAAAGGGCTTGGAAATCTCCCAGGGGCTGCACCTACACGATGTAGTGAAGAGTATCTGTGAATCAGTTGCCCCAGTGTTTGATACACTGAAACAGAAAGGCAGCCACTGGAAGATGAATGTTTTAAACTGAAGTATGTATAATGATTTATCCTCTATTCCAAAATACTGCCAAAAGTCACCATTGAAGGTGTGGTACTTACCCAGCTGGACCTGTGGCAGCTCTTTCATGCTTGTTCCTGAGTTCTGCAGATGCTATGTACTATAATCTTTCAGTTAAATGTGTGCAAGACAGTTTTTGCTTGGCACTAGTTACGAGAGTTATTTGTTTAAATCAGTCTCTCCTGGTTCCAGCTGATGCTGCAGATAAGAGACATGCTGGAGCTGTTATGGTCTGTAACATTTGGCTGTGGCCGGGACAGTGTCTTGCAGCCAAAGTCTTGCAGGGATTTTGTGGGATGGCAGTGCATTTCTGCTGCTGACGCTGATCAAATGTTATATTTTAATTGAATTTCTACAGTTTTGGTCTAATGACAAATGTGTATGCTCTGCATTATGCCCTCTCGTGACTTAAAACTGGGAGAGCTACAGCAAAGGGGCTCTGCTAATAATAAACAATATTAAATGTCAGCCAGATGAAACTGAAGAATGGAAAAAAGAACAGTAAGATGCAAGGAGGTTTTCTTTCCACTTACTTTATTTTCACTGCATTTAGAGGATTTTCATAGCTTCTCTGCCTTAAGGAATATTTTGGTACATAGAAATTCACTTCTGTGGGGTAGCTCACAAGTCTTGCTACAGACTTGAGGAGAAGCAGAATCAAGACCAATGTTTTGGTTTCTCCTCATTACTAGCTTTTCCTGCCCTAGTAGTGCTTCTCTGCTTAGACATGTTTCTATTTTGAGTAGTTTCTTCTCCACAGATCCATGCTACATGTTGAGGATAGGCTTCAACTTCATCCAATATTTTGCCATGAAAGACCAATTGTTCTGCAAACAAAGAGGAATGTTTTATTGTTCTGGCATTTTGTCTGTTTGGACATGGTTTAGAAACTAAAAAATATATTGAAAACATGCTTCAATAGAAATTGAGCCCAAGAATCCTTGGGTTTTTTTTTTTAATTTACTTAGTTGTTGCAAGACTCCTAGCAAAGCTAACACCTCACGGCTTTAATGGAAGTCCTTCAACTAAAGTGAAGAGTAAGATAGACAAACACTATATAGCGTTGTCACTAGAGGTCAGAGCTTCTAATGGTCCTACTTATTCTGTGGAAGCTTTTCCCTTTCTTAACTGTTTTGTCCTGTGCTTAAAGACCCATGAAAATCAGAAACTGGCTCAGGAGACACAAGAAGCAATTAAGGCAGCCTAGCTTCCTCCAAAAATTATGCCTCCAGTTGCCCACAGCAAATAAAATTGATTTCAAGAGTTGTGTGCTTGAACTCTGCATATGTTTTATGGGAAGAACGAGAAGACTAGAGCTTGTACATCAAGGCTGCAAGTCATGGGTTCCAGGAAATACTGTGTGATTTACGTAAAAGTGCAAAAGTACATTGTTAAATTTGAATTGAGGCTATTTAACCTTATGGTCACTGTATTAGGGAATCTATTTCTGGGATTTTCTAGAAACAAATAATATGGCTACTATGTCAGCATTAATCTCATTAGCACAGAGCCAAAATCGACTAATTATTTTTGTATACTCAGAATAGGGGGGAGGATTACACTGGCAACTAACATCACCTCAGAATCCACAGGATCCATAATCACGAGCTTTATAAGTAAAGACTTGCCTAAATGGAAGGCATTTTCTCTACAGACACTTTCACAGCTCACAGGATATTATGAAAATAAATGTACTAAAGCATTCAGATTTTGAATTCAGATTTTGTGTAATGGCATTTCAAAAAGTAAACAGGACTGGAAAATCCATTCCAAGGCTTGAACACCAAAATTCTCGAGAAACAGCTTACTGGTGTAACGATAAATGTCATTAACTCAAGTCAAAGAAACATCTGAGTATCAACAACAACATTTAGATGAGCTTTATCATTAATGGAGCCAAAATAAACTCTCAATTACTGCATTCCTCAGTTCCCACCCATCCACACATGAAGCGATCTGGCAAAGCACATTACCAGTAACATGAAATTGCAATAGTGACCTTAGTGACAAATCTCCCACAGACAAAATGCCCAGTTTCTTCGTCTACAGATGGTCAGTATCACCATTCTTCCAGACAACATGCCATAAAATCATGTGTAATTGAAGGAAAAAAGAACAGGATCCTCCACAACTGGCAAAAAAAATGTGATAGCTTGGATTTTCTGACAATCTGAGAGGACAGAAGTTGTGTTGTAGATCCACAATGGGAAAATTAACCAAAATAAAGCCAGATGATCTTTTCTACCTGGCCTTATTGCCCTACCAAATTTGGCCATTGCCCCCCAAAAATTGGCTTATGTGCATTCTTCCTAAAAACACAACAGTACTTTTAAAAGTTAGAAATAAAGTCAACACCAAAAGATGGGGAAGAAACCAAGTCATGACATTCCTAGTTAGCAATTGTTAGCAAGAAACCAAGACATGAAATGCTCCAGTTATCAATAGTTGCTACTAATGATTTTCGATTTTACACAATAAAATCCCATTGAAGCCAATGGCCAAATTTCTGTTGCTGCAGAGCAGGAATTCATACAATGGTCTGGTGACTCATGAGTAGGTGTCAACAGGCAAATAGATTAGATTTCCATATTCCAAACTCACATTAAATTGTCACCAGTAAGTTACCTGTTTTCTTGAGTGATGCTGTAACTGAATTGTTGGCATTCGCTTCACTTTCGAGGTTGTATTTGTGAGGCACAGCAGATGGATGTGTTAGAAACTGCACTTTCCATAGAAATTGGTTGTTTGGTTTTGAATACCCTGAAAGTTGGACACCCAATCAAGACTTTGTGGGTTCAGTCTGGTTTTGGCATATTTTGCTCTACCATTTCAATTCCCTTTCAATTAAGTACTTTATACACAAGGAAACACTGTCTAAGCCTAGCAGCTTATTTTCAAGGAGTTATTCAACTCAAACGTGCAACAAAGTGCAAATTCACGGCTCTGAGCCAAACGGTAGTTTATCCATGCCGTTCTATTAGCAATTTATTTGAACGGCTTAAGACTGCCTGAATAAATTTTTGACCCCTGCTGTTTGCCACTGAGCTCAGACTTCACTACTGGCACCGTTCACGAGACGAACCCTGCAGTGTTTTCTCCTATGCCCGCCATGCTTTTCCTGCATTGTGGTTGACACCTGAAGCTCCTGGCCCCTTCACTTCTGATCTATGTGTTCTCCTTGAACTGCTGTCCTGTACTTTGAAGTGTGCTGCTAAAGTACCTGGACTCATTCCCTTGCAAAATTTGGTCATTAACCCTCTAAAACTACTTTATATGCACATTCATCCTCAAAACACAGTGGTACTTTGCGGTGTTTATCCATAAGCCCTGAGGAGACATGTACCTGGGAAGTCACTGGGCAAAATGTCCCAGACCTTCCCAGATTCTGAGTCTACCATCTCATCACAATTTTGCAAAACCTTCTCACTATCATCATCTTTGTCGTGTTTTCCTTTTGTAGGTTATCTGTGATTTACTTCTCTAGTAATGATTTGTTCCATACATTTTCTCAGAGGTAGATTTGATCTTGACAACAAGCAACACTGAGAGTCTCTTGCTCCAGGGACACCATTGTTTTCCCAGGCCAAATTTGGCAAATATAAAGGTATGTATGCTTCTGTTCTATAATTTTATATTACTTTTAAAGTGCCATTTTAAATATCTTTAAATGATGTGAAGAGTGAGCACCAGTTTATTTACTCCCCATTCTGTTTCCTCCAGTCTTTAGGCATTTAGAGTCTTGCTGTTTCTGGCTTTTTGTCAGAAGCCTTTACTATTGAAATTTTTATTTGAAATGCTGATATTTGTAGCAATTCTATTGATTAAATTTGGGAAAAAAAACCCTCTCTGTTTAAATGCCTTCGCATGACTTGCTTGTTCTACACCAACAATGGAGGTTGCCAGGTGTTTTTGTTTATTTAATTCCCCCCTCCTTTCTTTTTCCTCAACAGAAACTGTAGTAATGTATGCTTCTAAAACATACTTGGAAATGTGATCTTTCGCATTAAAAAACTAGGCCTTCCTCATACTGCCTGCCAGCCATGCATGTTTGAAGTATTAATGTACAACACCTAAAAGAAACATAGTATTAATACAGAGCTCTGCATTAAAACACCTTTCAAGACAAGCCAGCTGTCTTACTCTGAAAAAAGCCAGGAAGCACAGATGTGGAGCTAATCAGATTGTTCATTATAAATGAGCTACCTGGAAAAATTACTTTTTGGTTTCTTACGTCCCTCCCCCCACCAATGATTAAGAAAAAGCCCTTGGTTTTATATACTTATTTGTAATTTGAGTTCATCTAATACAGTGCAACTGCTTTGATTCTTTGGCTAGGCATTAATCATTAGTGGTCTGACTTAAAGAAATGTCAGGACTGAGAATCTGATGTATGCAGGGTTTTCCACTGCGTTTCTCTGTTATCTGAAGGCAGATGAGAGACAGACTGTCATTTAATTGGAACTTTTCTATGAGGAAATTCACACATGTAGCCAATAACCCTTCTTCTTGGGGTCCTGCAGCACCGGTACAGTACCTGTAACCGGCAACTGGTAAACTTGGGAGAAGGAGCTTGCCACTGCTGACCAGCCATACCCTTGCTCCCCAGATACTCAATGAACAGAAATCGCAATTTTTTAATTCTACCTGATTTGCAATAAAGCTTTTTCCTGCTTTCCTTAGGGGGAATGGACCTGTGGACATTGCGTTCTTCACTGGGGAGACCAATCTGCTGGACCGCTTCTCATTGCCTTGAAACTACATGCTATTTCATTAATGGAGAGCAATACTAGTGTACCTGGAGTAATTTGGACAAGGGATTAATGTGACAAAGTTCCCTTTTTCTCCTCTTTCCCCTCTCTCTTTACCATCTGTCAGATCTGGGAATCAATCTCTGTCTCGGATTTTCCTCACCGTTGCCCAGCCATTTTTTCCAGGCTACTTGTGGCTCTCACTGCTTTGCAAGGAGCAAAGGAAACACAGTATTAACAAACGACAAAGAGTTGGCAATAGTAAGTAGCTGTGAACCTGATTGCCAACCCAAAATATCATATCGTGTGTGGCAGTGAGAATGCACAAGGGTCTGTAGATTGGCAGCTTTCACTGTAATTGGATGGTTTCTGAGGACATCCATATTCAGCCAACATTATTTCAGGTCCAAGTAGGACAAACGTGAAGGGAGCAAAGCATCTTGCTGAAGTCTACCTCTGTTACAGCACTTTTAATTGGAGTAATTTGAAAACAGCCTGAAAGTTGGAAAGGAATAAGAGATTTTTTTTCTAAAAGAAAACAAATTTCACATGTGAATACTCATAGGGCTGGGATCATGGAAAGGGAGAAAGTCTGAGGCTTTGGTGAGTAGAATACAAATACAATACTCCTACTGGAGTCAGTGTCTTCCCACTAGGTTCCATGCTCATTATGGAAGTCGACATATGAGCAGTTGTAACTTTCCAAAGTTAACTATTTTGGCTGTTTTGGCCTCAGCAGAAGCAATCATACATTGTTGTGTTTCAAAGCATCTTCCCAAGTATATCCTAAGTACCTCTCAAGTATCATCACACAGACCGTGTAGTGTAACATAAGATTTTGTTTTCCAAAACACTGCAATCTTTTACCTGGTAAGCCAGTACTTAGTTGTCATGAATGGATAATTTTATGAATGTGCATTAATGTAATTCTTCCAAGTTTCTACGTTCCAGAAAATGTAAAATTACAGGACAGGGTAAAGAAGATGTCAATTTACAGATACTGAAAACCACTGATGTTGTGCCTGAGTGTTAAAGGAGTGACATACGCTTGGTGTCTGTAGAACAACACACACTTATGACAGTGACCATAGATAAACACGTAGTCATATATACCTGTGTATGCATATATATATATATCCTCATATATAACAGGGTTCAGTAAAAAATATAGATAGATCATTTTTAAGCTGACTGCTACAGCCAGTAAGCTTCTACACAAAACTGCACTTAAAAATTTCTTCATAAAGAAGCAGAAGAGTTTCTGTTCCCTGGCTACTGTCAGAAGTAAATCCAGGTAACATTCAGTTATCTCTTTCTGTAGCTGTTTCCAACAGCTGTTACTCAGGTCTATACAGTGCTCTTTATGTGCTCGTTACTTGAGCAGCACTTAGGAAAGCACAGTCACTACCCAGGCACAGATTTACTGAGAACACTTAAAACACCAGCACCACTCACTGCAGGGAATGTGCTACAGGCTACACTGTGCAGCAGCTGTTGCATGGACCTTCCCACCCAGGCTGAAGCTGCTTTTTCTTTTGTAAAGGTATTTATAGGCCACAAGGAACAATTAAATGATATATGTATAAATAGTGGAAATGCAAAATGGAAAATGGACATTTGCCTCAATAATATTGTTGGAAGGCTTCATAACAGCAGAATCCAAAGTAACCTTTACAAGAAAAGAAAGCAACTTGGTTATAAAGACCCAGGACAGCAAGAAATTAAATTATGGAATTAAATGCAACCTTATCGGTAGCAAGAATTTGATCTTGTTAGTGTGAAAATAGATGCTAATAAAGAATTACAAGAAAAATACGTTATGACATCAGGAATGCTGAGATAAGAAGGCGATATTCTGTAAACCAATTTGGCATAGGCTGTGTGGCTAGATGACCAAAAGATGGCAGGTAACCAGTGGTGATGTCAGGAGAAAAAGTTTCAGAAAGGTCCAGAAAACACTCCTAAGACACAGACATGGAGATAAAAAGGCTTGATATGAATGGTGTTGAGTAGGAAAAGGACTTTGCAAAGCAGGAGAAATGGAGAGGATACGGACCGGATGCCAAAGACGAAAATCTGGTTAATGGGAAGGAGATACAATCTGTTATGAGGCGATAGCAGAATAGATGTGAGGATTGGATCCCCAGTGTTATAGAAATAGTTGTGTGAGGATGCTTATATATTCCCACAGGATCATTAGAGCAGTTCCAGTTGGAAGGGATCTCAGGAGGTTTCTAATCCAAACTTGTGCTCCAGGCATGTACCACTTTCAAGAGCCTGGGTCATTCTTCTTGATGACCTCCTCAGCAGTCCTGCAGGCTGCAGTCAGATCACCCTGAAGCTGTTTCCTCAGCCAGTAGCAGGCTAGGAAGTTATTAATAAAACCTGAGGATTTATCACTTCTGCTGTGTTAACCTGGAATATAAATTTAGGGATGTTCTACTTGTTGAGGGCTATAAATGGGATGCTGGTGCTCTGTAACTGGCTTGGTGGGATCCTTTGTAAGGCAATAAGTGTGGCTTGTTCTAAGAAGGATCTTTGATGCACACTTCACTGGTGGTCATGAGTCAGTCTCATAACTTGATATAAATGCTTTCCCTAATTCCAGGTTATTAAGCCTATCAGGAAATAATTAAGCATTTTGGTTTTTTTTCTTTTCCTTTTTTTCCTTTTTTTTTTTTTTTTAAGGATTTTCTTTGATCAGTAACCAGATGCTGGAATGAATTTGATTTAAAGTTTTCATGATATCAAGGATTGATAATCTGAGCTTTCTTGCTGCTGTCAGGAATATTTCCCAGTCAGCAAGTTGTGTCTGCAATCTGTTACCAGCTGGTGTTAGCTCTCAATTTGCTAAGGGCGGAACAGGACTTTGGCAGGCTTCCTCACAGTATGGAAATGTACTTATGTGGCAGCAGGGATATCAAATAGTGGCTGTCCATCTTTATTCAGTGCTGAGGACATCAGCCACTGTGGAGATGGGGAGCAGGCCAGCAGGAAGAGCCAGGTGTCCCAGGGATAGGGGAGAGAAGGACAACTGGGGAGAGGCTGGGGATCAGATGAAAAGTGGAGTCAGGGAGCAGGAAGAGAATTTAAGTGGTGACACAGACAGGAGCTGATCATGGGAGACAGTCAGGGTGGCAGGAGAAAAAGGAGAGCTCTCCATTTGCTCCTTACTAGGACTAAAAAGGAGTCAGGCATCCATCAGGCTCCATGCAGAGCTGAATCTCAGCTGAGGAACAGCTCCCCACAAAGGGCCAGATCCTCTGCTCTTGCCTCCCTAAGTGAACAGGGTTCCCTGAAATATGCGGATTATTTTATTTGCTGGTGGAGTAGTGAGAACAGACTTTATCTTTGACTCCTCCACATGGCAGCACACAGAGATGGGTCCAGGGCCCCACATAGCTCCATTTACTTTGAGCTATAACACTGTGCCATCTGAAGAGACAGGCTCCGCATCTTGCTCTGATGATGATTTGCCACTGTGGAAATTTGAGAAGAATGAACTTGGTGGCTCCAGAATTAACCATGTGGTGCTGCCCTCAAGCAAACTGGTTGCTGAGGTAAGAGTGATGGAAGAAGCAATGAAAAACTGCAATTTGCTTTGGTGTGCAGGATGAACTTCTGTCTCTCAGCACCAAGAAAGAGGCAGTGTAAATTCTGCAATCTCGAGGAGGGAATCTTAATACTTCATAGCAGCAAAAGCTTTCAAATAGTGATGTAATAGTGACATACTGTAAGAAAGTTAATACGCCCCACAGTTAATGAAAAAAAAAAAAAAGAAGCTCTTGATAGAAGTTTTATCTGATGACTCTATATGATGTTGTCACTCTGGTTAAACTCTCAGCAGCAAAACACCTTCCTGGTGCTCTGTAAGAGGCAAATGTTAGCCCCGTTTTGGATACTATTAGAGAACAGATCACTTTTTGTTAATTTGCAGATTTACTATTTACCTGCACAACTTTGCCCATATTGTCAAATCCAGTTCCAGCCTAATCCTCTTTGGTTGCATTCGATGAAAGTCTCAGTGTGATCAGAACCTAGTATCCAATTCTGTTTGGGAGATTGTTGCTTTTCAGACTTTCACTTCACTACAAAAGGACTTAAACATTCTTTGTGGAAAACATTCAGAACCATTTCCCCCTCACCCATCAGATAACTTCAAAACTCACACAGCTTTCGCTTTTCGCATGAAACCTCAGCTACAGTCTCTGCAGGTAAAATACAGTCGGTGGAATGAAAAGCATCCCATGCTATGGGCAGGGCAAGATTTAAGGAGAATTTATTGCTTGGTGCGCTTTTGTGGTACACAGCATATAAAGGCAAGAAAATCCTCAAACCTGCCATTTAAGGTTTTGCCTGTTATGTGACTGTAGTTATCTCAGGGGAGAGAGCAAGGAGTCAGGGAAAGAATGAATGGAAGTGGGGAAAAAAGGGGAAAAGGAGCTATAAAACATTTTGCAATCTACAGGGGGAAGTGCAGGTCTGCCAGCTAAGAGCACACAGGAGGGATTTCAGGCCAGCTCCCAAACTCCTTTTTGTTTGAACATTTTGTAAACAGACGTGGAGTCTTCAGCATAGCAAGGGGTGATGGATGGGCATGACTGAAGACAGTAAGTGGTTTAGGAGCCAACAGACCTTTTGCAGAAAAGATCTGGGCATCAAGGAGAAGGCAAGACTGACTTTTTAACACATTTAGATACTGCCTGGTGGAACAGAGCAATGTATAAAACCTATGAGCCAATGCCTAGGGGAATTCTCAGAGCCATGAGCCATGGCTCCACTCTATTGGTCTCTCTGGAGAGAACACAGGAAAAATTAAAGACCTTAAAGGGATCTTCTGAGGCCTGGACAACTGTGCTGCCCACTTGTCATAAACTGAATGAACCAGCCATAAGCTGAACATGGAGAGCTGAGGGCTTCATTTTATACCCAGCTCAATATGCTGCTCAGGCAGCCTGGGATGGAGCTGCACAGGTCAGCTCTGGCTCTTGCTCTGCATTTATAGTCTGACTTTCTCTATTAACCTGTGTGTGTGCCACTGTTGTCCCTCCCATTGCTGCATGCTTGTCTTCTCCGACCTCTTCACAAGGCATCAGGTCTTCAGGAAGTGACAGTAGCACAGACACAGGCTCATTCACTGCATGTCAGAAACCCAGGCAGGCAAAATCTGCTCAAGATGCCTGTTCTGCTTTTCATTTTTCCTTTGAAATCTTCTAGCTGTTCCAGACATTTGACTAGTCTAAGGTCAAAGCAGATGAAAACAAACAAACAAAAATAATCAAAGCAACTTAAAGACCTGTTCAAAGTAGTTCACAGGGAAAGGTTTGGGTAATGCAGTGCTAATTCTTTGCTTTCTTCACATGGAGCATCAAAAGCAACAGTGTGTTCTTTATCTTCTCCATGCCATCAAAGCAGCTGAGATAAGAAGGAAGAGCCACACTCTGCCTTCATTTACACCACAGTGAGTTCATAACATTGCTCACAGCTTGTGAAGTCAAAGGGGTCTATTAAAAATTATCACTATGCCAAGCAGGTATCAACAGGATGTGCAGACCTGCCAGACATGGAGATTTTGAAGAAGGAGGGGGAAATATCATTCACTTTGGAACTCTATTAAATTTAATAGCTTTTATTTTGTACCAATATGTCTAAACAACTTAGAAAGAGGACCAGAGGCCAGAAAATCTACAGGGATAACACCCTTGTTCAGACTAATATATTGATAGAAAACTGTGTTATTTTGGTACAGTTCATTTTGTTCCGTAATATGCTAGGCCAACATAAACAGTTTGCTACCAGTGTAATTGCCTGTTCCCTCGAGTATTTTCTGTGTTGCTGTTTCAATTATACCACTGTAGTTAAAGTGGTAAAACCATCAAATGCAGACAAGCCCCTTCAGAGGGAACCCAAACTGCCTGCCAAATAGGAATTTGTATTGCTCAAATAAACTCTACACAAACAAAATATTCAAAGGCTTCCAGTCAATAAACGTCAATGATATTAGTTCATAGACTGTCAGCCAGTGTGGGCCAGCTGTACAGAGGTAGTTAGGGCCTAAATATTGAGACACATCAAGGGGAGTCTAAAAAACTGCCTGAGCAGTGTAGTCCCATCACTATTCATTAAGAGTGAATCATTAGACACCTGACTATGTTTGTACGTCTGCTGAAAACCATGAATTTCAACAACAGACTATGCTGATGCTCTGGTAAAAGTATTTTATGCTCCTAATCCTCACAACTGAAAGCATTCTGAAGTAAAATACAACCATCCTTTAAAGGTATCTGAAATACCTAATGTGGATATCCATCTGAAATTTCTCATCAGCACAGTTTTTTGGAAATCAGTGGAAGCATAGCATCAAGTTCAGGGGAAGATTTAACAAAAGGATGCCTAAGTCATGCACAGGAGACTCTCCTGTTCAGCTCCAACCTCTTACTCCCACCTGAAGTCCTTGCAAGTATTCCTCTCTTCCATGCTGCAGCACCTTCAAAGAAAACCTAACTAGTCAACCTGGGAGTTGAATTCATTGTGTTGGCAAACTTCACAGTTGATCAGTTCTGGTCAGGAGACCTAATGTGTGCAACCACCTCAGCTGCGTGCTGAAAGTGCAGATTAGCAAGGGCTCCTTGGTGGCATACAAAATAGAGTGGTCCTTATTGGCAGGACTAGGAGCCAGGCTTAAATTAACATGGAGCTGCAGCCTGTTTTCCCACAGCAAAGACTGCACAACCCAGCATATCCTGGTGCCTGAAACATAGTTGAAGTGAACAAAGCAAGAAAACAAGAACAAGCCTTGTGCTATGTTTGCTGGCAGAGCTTAAGCAACCTCTGTTGAAACCTCTGTTAGAAAGGGAGTGGTTAGTAGTAGAAAGGGAGTGGTTAGTAGGTCAAGAGAGGTTCTCCTCCCCCTCTACTCAGCCTTGGTGAGGCCGCATCTGGAATATTGTGTCCAGTTCTGGGCCCCTCAATTCAAGAAGGACAGTGAATTGCTTGAAGGAGTCCAGCGCAGAGCCACAAAGATGATTAAGGGAGTGGAACATCTCCCTTATGAGGAGAGGCTGAGGGAGCTGGGTCTCTTTAGCTTGGAGAAGAGGAGACTGAGGGGTGACCTCATCAATGTTTACAAATATGTAAAGGGTAGGTGTCAGGATGATGGAGCTAGGCTTTTTTCAGTGATATCCAGTGATAGGACAAGGGGCAATGGGTGTAAACTGGAGCATAGGAAGTTCCACGTTAACATCAGGAAGAACTTCTTTACTGTAAGAGTGACAGAGCACTGGAACAGGTTGCCCAGGGGGGTTGTGGAGTCTCCTACACTGGAGATATTCAAGGCCCGCCTGGACAAGTTCCTGTGTGATGTACTGTAGGTTACCCTGCTCTTGCAGGGGGGTTGGACTAGATGATCTTTTTAGGTCCCTTCCAACCCTTGGGATTCTGTGATTCTGTGATTCTGTTCCCTTCTCCATAACAGCTCATGTACTACTGACAAGAGTACTGTGGTTCTTATATCGCAGCTGTATTCCAGCATTAGAGGTCACAGTGAGCTGAAGGTTCAAAACAAAACATTAACTTGAGCTTTAGTGGTTTTAAGAGGTGCTCTCACTGGAGGCGGTAGGTCCCAAGGGCAACTCCTTCTCACCTCTCATATCGTGTTTTGACTTGGTGAAGGGATCTCAAAATAAGACAGTTCCAAATAAAATGTTCCCACTTTTATCCCCACCTGATGTTTTCATTTGCAAATTCCCTGGACAACTGTGAGCTCTGAGCAAAATCCATGCCTGTATTCAGTAATGGACTTGGTATCAGTGAAGATCTATCAGGAGATTTTCTAAGTATGCTGGTGTAGGTGCTCTCTGTGGTAATGGTTTAGTAAGAGTACAGCTTTACCATTGCTGCACATCTCTGAAATAGAACAGACTCATTCTTCTATTGTAATATGCTCATAAAGCTGGTGCCAGATTGCTGGGATAAAACACAGACGTTACCTCTTCATAAGATCATTCCGAAGGCCTACATGTCACATGGTGCATGTACATTAGCATTTCCTGTTGTAACAGATTTATACATTTGAAGTAAATCCCATCACTTCCTCCTACTGTGCTTTGGTTCCCATTGTGCAGCAACCTCAGATGGAGTGACCCAAAATCTGTTCAGCTGTGACTGGACTGGAAGAGGCCATTCTGGAGTAATCTGCTTGGCCCATTATGGTTGCTATGGGGACAAACTACAGCTAATGTCAAATAACTCTCCAAAACACAATCAGTGTGGGTGTCAGATCCTCAGCATCAAATATTTCACTCTGTAAGTCTGTTCTAGATGATTCTACTCCATGCTGAAATAGAAATCGCTCTTCTGGGGCATCTCTGCATCTCTTACTTTTCCCACTCTTTTGATTTGTTTGTCACACTGTCTTATTTGCTATTCATTTAAAAATCTGTCAGAGAGCTTTGATTTAAGCAAGGTCTATGTAGCGATAATTACCCCTGACTTTTTATCTGTGTTATTCTGTGCTATTTTTTTAGCATTTTGCTTTTCTTTAAAGTATTTTTGTCAAATAATAGCACTTAAATCTTTTGCACTGTACTTTTTAGGCACATAGTTAGGGAGAACAAATTGTTCTTCTACGTGTGACTGACAATATTGTTCTCAGACACACCAGGGACAAATCTGACAGGATATTCAGTAACATAAAAATCCTTTTAAACTATAGCTTTAAGTGGAAAATTAATCTCACTTACCCTTTGATGGTTAAAATCAGGAATCTGAGACTTCTATATGGAAAAGGAACCATGTCTCCACGTGGTACTTCAGCCATCTAAAATCTGAATCACCCGCTGGAGATGTTCATGTTTCTTAGTTGAGCACTTTGGTGCCCGCAATGGCTTGTTCACTGAGAAATAGAAAATCCCATCATAGATTTGCACCAATAAGAAATTAAATAGTATCCCTTTCAGGTATAATGTTCCTCTCTTTTTATGAGCAGTGAGGGTAGCAAAGTAATTCTGTCAGGTATGTATTCCACTTACTGAAGCTTTGATAATGGCGATTGAAGAATCAGGTAAAAACAGATGGAAGAGCTTTAAAAGGGTTAACTTTCTCGGAGACTTTTGAACTAACTACTTCTAAATGGAAGCTAACACTGCACCTTTGAGAATATTATCCATGAAAGAATGGGAGAAGACCTACCAAAAAGATGTAGCCTACTGGAACACCATGATATTAATGGAAAGAGTGAAGGCAAGGGATTAGTGTGCCAGGGTTCAGTTCTCCAGTCTACCAGAGTCTCTTGTGTGACCTTGGAAAAACTATTTATGCTTAATCTTTGAAGCATGTAGATAACTAACCATTATTAAAGACTTCCACTTGAATCTATTGCGCTTCAACTACTTTTGTGTAAAGTGTAAGTAACAACACTTCTCTACATGAGAAGGGTGTTTTAAGTTGTTCCATTGCTAAGGAGAAAGGGCAGTAATATTTAAGACAAGGAATCACTCATTAAATTGTGATTGTGACATTGTGACTCCACAGCTGACAGATATAGTCAGGGTCTGCAAAAAACTTGATGGTGCCTGCCAGCAACTTGATGGTGCCTGCCAGCATCATACGAGTTGAAACTGAATTGCAGTAGCATTATCTGAATAAGCAGATACTTATTCTTTGGCATTAAAAACTACTGTGACTTAAAAATATATGCTTTTTTCAAGACCACCAAGACAGCGGGATCTGCATGAGGGCTAGTTACAAATCTCTGACATACACAATTGTGCAACAGCATCTCAGCAAGGTTAGCCAAACTTCATGCTTTGTGTATGTTTCAAACAGTGCCAGAGATTCCTTTTCCAAGTCCAAGTTTGGTTTCCTCTTTATTTTACAATAATTTTGTGCTTAGGAGTCTGATCAAAGGCCACCAGAAACTTGAAATCCAGAAATGAAGTCCAGAGCAAACAACAGACCAGAGTCAAGCTCCCTCACACTGGCCTGTTTCTGGCACAGAAGTGTCATAGCGGTTGTAAGAATCCAGCCCTCTGCAGATGCTTTACTTTTTTATCTCAGTGGTTAGCTAAGGGTTTGCCTATCAGGACTTCTTTAGAGCCAAGATCATACTCATGATTACAGAAGGAGTTTCAAAGACGTCCCAGTCCCTTTAAGAACAGAATTTTTGTTCCCCACAGAAAAACTTTGTTTTCTATGAAATGTAACCTGCAGAAAATCTGCCATGGCATTACAAAAGAGTAAGTGAAATGTCCTCTATCCACTATGAGGTTCTTCACCTATCCACTCCCTTTCCTTTTCTTTACCTTGTCACCAAAAAAATATGTATTTTAAAGCACTCATCCTTTCTGGAAAGTTTTGGCTCATTTCTATCAGATGAGTCAGGCCTTTGCATCACTTTCACTGCAGACTGGCACTAAGGCATCTTGCTGCCTTACTAATGAGCTGATAAAATCCAATGCAATGCCTCATAAGGGTGAAGCACCCTACTCTGTTACAAATCACACTATGTTCACATGGACCACTCCTCTCTGGCACTTCTATCTTTCCCGCCATACCCATCAGAGCAGATATATTTAGCATCTTGTCCCTAGCAGCTATTTGTAAAGGAAATCCACATTTTCATTTGTTCTAATATGTTTTATATGGCCTTGTCCTACTCCATGCATATCAATGGACACACTACTAGAAGAGCAGTGTTCACTTCCTTTTGCACTTTGATGTCTCATATCTTATGATGCAACGAAACACTTTCCTCTGCCCTAAGCAATAATGGGATTTATTCTCAGCCTGGGCACCGTGACGACAAAAGTGGTGCACGCTGTAATAAGGAGCTTGAAATGGCAGTGTGGTTATTTGCATGAGTTTCTTTTGCTGCCTTTTTTTGCGCAAGGTCAACATGTGACTGCACATCTTGGTTTGTTCCACAAGTCCTTGAAGAATTTTTCCCTTCACCTCTGAATCCCTCAAAAAAGAAAGTAATTATAACAACTAACACATGCAAAATAATGTCTGTATTTGTTGACAGAACACATTTCCATAAACAGAAATGTCTTTGAAGTTGTCATGAGAAGGACCTAGCTGAGTTCACAACACTCTTGCTGTATATAAATGTTATCTTTGCTCAGAACAACTGAGCAAAACCAACAGTATTAAAAAAAAATAAAACAGTATTCCTGACCTGTGCCAATGCTGCCAGGCAACAAACCAACTAAATAGCACATGTTTTCCTAGAGCAATTCTAAGGTAATATGACTCCACCTACCTTTGCAGAAGATTTGGGTCAACGTCAGGGCAATGGCAGTAGGACAGCAAACATTGAAATGTTAGTTACTGGACTAGCTGGGACTGAGTAAGAGAAACTCAGGTCCTCTGCTAAAAGCAGAGCATAAGGACTTCAGTTCACTAAGTGTTGCCAGGTGTTCTACAACTATTGCATTTTGACACATCTGAGAATCATAATGGAGCTGAACATAAATTAGAGTTGATATTCCTTTGTCTTTGCTTGAGGAATAAGAATGAAGGTTGTTCAAAACATTTATATCAAGTCGGTGTGCCAGAAAGTTAAATTTGACTAAGGGAAATGACCACAAATACCAGTGCTGACAGCAGATGCTTTTTTACTTTTCCCTATCCTTTCTTCTTTTCAAATGGAGTTCCTAAAGGATGGAGCTATTTTGGCTAAAAAACCTCATCATTTTGGTTAAAGAACTCAAAATACCTGCATCAGCTTCCACCTACCCAACTATCATTGGAGTATTCTTTGCAGAAGCATTCATATGCTCCCCACCACTAACCTTCCTCCCACTGTAGTCAGCTGAACTGATTTCTATAGGCATTTGGCTGTCAGAAAAGCCTTTTTTGGGTTTAGTAGCTAATTAGTGTCAGCTAGCCCACACCAGGATTCTGAAATCCTCATCCACAACCTCCAAGTACTTCTACAAGGAGATGTGAGGTCTTCAGCTCTTCTTTCTCTAATGACTTTTTGCTTTCTCAGTTGGATCCAGGAACCACACAGTATATGCCTGGGTGATATCTGCACATTTCTGCAATCTTAGCATGAAGTCTGGCATTCCTTTTATACAACACCTGAGTTAGTTGCCCACAAGCTGCTGGTCTCACAAAGTCCCGCATACTCCAGCAGAGTTGTGTATAGGTGCAGAAGTCTGTCCTAAAAACTATCATGCTGATCAATGGAGAATATCACAAAGAAGTCTTGGTTATTCAGCTTCATAAATACCTTTATAAGTACTAAAAGGAGCTTAAAACGTAGAAGTTGCTCGTTCTTCTGCTCTGTCACTGCAATACAATATTACTGTTATTATCTAGCACAGCAGAGGGGTTGCAGCAATGCATCAGTGATTCAGACCCCTTGAAATGCAGTACACTATATCCTACTCAGAGCAAACTAATGTAACAGTATGCACCACCAGTGGTAGCCACTGTATCTGTACCATTGTGTTGACAAGACATACCAAGTTAGGTGAGCCACTCCATTACATGCTAATGTTAGGGATGGGAAACCTGAGATGGGAAAAGGATGATGTAGATTCAGCATCAAGCTGTTCTCACAAAGACACTGAAAAGCAGTAGTGCAAACAAGTAGCAGTGAATATGACTAGCTATTTAGTGAAGCTATGGGGATGTAGATGTACATCTCAGGTTGCTTCTACAAAAAAAACAGGTAGGAATATACCATGATGGAAAATATATTCAGTCTACTGAATTCATTGAGTTCATTCAGCTCACTGAAACAGAAGAGCCCATGAGGAAAGACTGCAGATGCAGCATGCCATCCGGAGGCCCTTTTTAGCACAGGTTCACAAATGGTGATTGAACCCTGTAACCTTTCTCTGTAATCTCTGTAGATTAAATGAAGCGTATCAAAAGACCAAATCATCCAAAGGTCTTTTGCAGGGACAGAGCTCAAAAGAGGCCACAGCAGGTTCATGAGCCCCATTTCTAGCTGCATGGGAGGATGAGGAGGAAATCAGCTGTGTCAGATTGAGATGAGTAAAATCCTCATTTCACTCTGGGTTTCCATTTCCAGAATATGGGTTGTACTGCCCATAACAGCTCCATTAGCTTTGCCCTAAAGCCAGACAGCTGCATACATTACATCATTATCCACAGAAAAGCAAGATTCTCCATGTTCTAATAGTATATTTTTTATAAACCTACCAATCCCTCACCAGGCGAGCAAAAAGCAACGATTTGACAAATAAGATATTTCCACAGCACTGACTCACATAGTGTTATGCTTCTTCAGAGAGGGCAGAATGTTCAGACATGAACTAATGAAGCAGTTCTTACAACTAGTGGAACATGCCTACGTGATCCTGGGCTCATGAGGACACTGGATATGGGTGGAGATAAGTGACAAATTAGGGGTGAAAGGACAGGAGAAGATGGGTAAATGTCCTGGTGGCAAGGCAGGAGATGAGACCTTGCTACAGAAAGACAAGGGAAAGAGCAGGGTTCTCACAGTGGGGAGATGCTGTGAAGAGGGGAAAACCATAGAGTTGGGTGGAAAAGGACAAAAAGGAAAGGGCTTTCCTGCTCCACCTCTTCATGCCTTCTGTATTTCTGATATTCACCAGTGAAATATCCATCTGACATTAAGACAGGAAAATCTAGCCAGTTAACACATGGCTCTCTGTACCTTGTCTCCAGAGGGTTGTGCCTATGCTTTTAGAAGGCGTCACTTTTGTTCCTGGTGCCAAGCACCAGGGCCCTTGCCAGCAGCATCAATGCTTCCAGGCAGATGGGGATGGTGGATGCTGCTGCACTGCAGTGTGGCTGAGCGTACGTGGTGAGGGAAAACCTTCCCTGCACTGTCAAGGTTTCAGGGAGAGCTTGGCTCATCCCAGCTGTACCTGGTTGGAGGAAATGTAGCTGTCTTCTTCGTGCTTCTATAAAGCACACGCAGACTATTGAATGTGCTCATTGCTTCTCCTTCCTCACCCCCAGTGCAGACTCACCCAACTCTAACCAATGGCTTCCCCCAACATTAAATCAGTGGTGAAAGCTTGCAGCTGAAAAACTTTAGTCTTTTTCTCATTATTAATCAGCCTTACACATGGCACAGATTTTCTCAGGGAAGATCCCCACATATATTTCCTGTACAGCTGGTCACTAAAGCCATAACAGTTCCCCGAATGTATCAACAGATGTGTCTTTGCAGCCATGCAGAGTAAAAACTTGGACACAACTGTTTCGTCTTCCAGGAAGCAAATCCTCTTTTAACAGTTTTAGTTTAGATAAAAAGGCCTTTAAACTGGATTAAGTTGGGTTTTCTCTAGCAGTCAGCCTCATCAGCTGTGTAAGTGGTTAACTCATTCACTCCTGTGATGCCTTTTGGGCTGTTTTGTTATTTCTTGTGCTGTTAATCATCTGATAACACTGGCAAGAGGTTGTGGGTGCCTAGGACTGCATTTCTCCTATGTTTGCTAGAGATAAAGTCTGAGCAGCTTCTGCTGAGCCACAACACTAAAGCCCCCAAGTAATTAAGGAAATCCAATTAGTTCCACAAATACAAGGTGCAAGACCTCCTTTTGTCCAGGGGTCTGGCAAGTATTTTCATGACAATATGCAAGAGAATACAGTGGTCAAATGGCTAAGCTGTCTGCCTTAAGAAAATATTCACCAGTTGAGCTACAGTTACTGCAGCTATGCCTGAGTAAAACCCCTACTGTTCTCCAAAGCAAAGGGGAGTTTGTAACATACAGCCCAATTCAGCAAATCATATCTACCGATTGGACTGACAGTTCCTAGCAAACATTAGCAGACATCCAGTTTTCTCAGGTAGCACAGAACGGCCAGCTGCACTGGTTACAAGCTGATTTCCAAGAGCTGGGAAAGGTGTGTTTTGCTTTCCCAAGTATCATAACCACATTTAAACAAATGCCTCAGTAACATTCAGAAACAGGCCATGTCTTTCCCCTCTCTGTTAAAAAATGTCTCAATCGCTACTGGGACAGAGTTCAACACCTTCCTGTAATCCACACCTGGAAACCACAGGCATGCAGCATATCAAAAAGTAGTAGCCCAAGGTTAATTCCATCTCATCCGTTTCTTCAGGTGAAGGAGTCATACTTCACAGCCCACCTTCTTACGCACTTAGTCATTAAAAAAAGAAAGTCTGTGAGGGCTTCCTCTTAAGTGCCTCTAATTCCCTCTGCAAGTTATCACTGACGTTCGAATTTTAAAGCTTACACAACTGTTTTACTGCAGTTCTTGGAACTAAACTGTTACGCATCACAGCTTTTGTGCAATACATATATGCTAAAGTAAAATTCAAATCCCCTGTTTAGTCTGAACCCATTGGCGCAATGCCTAGAGTGACTAAGGAAAGCGACTAGCATTTACAGAATAAATCTGGAATTAATTCTGCTAGGGAAACCAACTGTTTTGAGAAAAAAAGAGTGTAAGAGATGGAAAACAATGGGACTCCCACTATCTGCAAGAGCTGTCACACATAAGCTGGGGCCCAGGTAGGTAAAAAGGAGATAACATGTAATGGCTCAGAGAATAAAGGATCCAGTCCAAACTCCTTGACTGCCGGTGGAAGTCTACACATTTTTGTCTGTGGGCTTCAGATGACATTTCTACACACCGAGCTGTTAAAAGTTACTGGGCCAAATTCCATTTTCATTCATCCTGGTGTTAAAACAGAAAGAATCCAGCAGAATACAGCCAGGTCCATTCTTGTCTCTGTGGGGCAGAGAGTGGTTCCACCGTAAGTAGTACAGCTGTACACACCCACCCCACCCATTCAGCATGAAGGAAAAGAAAACATTGTTTGGTTTATTCAATAATACCCCAATATAAATCTAGTAAACATTTTGCTCAAGATTTTGAAACATATAAATGCAATTTAAAGATTTTCGTAGCAGAGATCGTAAGGATGTAATGAAGTACCCCACTGTATACTAGGTCCATGCTGGGGAACATATTTTCACTACAAATTCAGTAGTGAAAAAAACTTACATTCCCAGAACTGGAAAAAATGTTTGAAAGAGATGGATTAATTGAGTACTGCTAATACTTACCCAGTTTAAAGACTTTGGGGTTAAATAATGTTCAGGAAGGGGATTATGGATATTATGATTAAACTTGAGAACAGTGTAACTTGAAGGAAAATGGTTTAGAGGACAGTTTTAGAATCATATAACTTCATCACTGTTCCTGTAATAAATATTTCCATAAGTTTATAACATCCAAGTGGTGAGTTCTGTTTCTTTGGAGTAAAAGAATTTTATATTAAAACAGTAACAACACAGAACAGCCCACCTACTGAGGAAAAATTTTCTTACAAACTATGAGCTAAATTCTACCTTGAGCTCCTACACAAAGTCTGAGATGTCAGGCTAATGGTTGGACTCGATGATCTTAAGGGTCTTTTCCAACCTAAACTAATCTATGATTCCATGGTGAGTTTTCACTTGCTATACTGCTTTGGCAGAATAAAATCTGTTGCCATAACTGTAGTTTGCACACAGAACTCGTTCCTAAAAGATTTACTGAACAGTCCAGATAGTCGTTCTTCACTGTTTTAATCACAGCAATGGTAACTGTGCATGTTTGTAGGTTTAATTATGGCAAAAAGAAAGACGAATTAGGAACTAATTGTCATTTGTTCATGGGAACTAATAACATTAGCCCATAGTTGTCTCCCCACTATGTCTTAGTTACAATGTGTGACAAACTCTTACTGCAAATCAGGTCGTCTGCAGGAACCCATTAAACTATGATAACAAGATATACCAGGTTTAACCTAGGTATTTCATCTGCTTATTCTGATGAAATATGCCAATCTTGAGAGGAGTGTCTCCACAGTGTATAGTGTCACTTGTAAAAATATTCAAAAGTATTGCAAAGGTCATCGGCATATAGATTAAACTCAGAAGAGTAATTCACTAGGTATAAAGTCAAATAAAGTTCTGAGTCAATACAGTTTACAATTTGAGCCTACAATATACATCCAGGTAGCGTTTGTTGTATCTGTGCTAAAAAAAGCAGAAAGAAATGCTGCAACGTGAACATGCATAAAACCACAAAGCGCATATTCTAATGGCAGTGTCTTTTTAGTGGTGCCTGAAGCATTTAGAAATGCTTGACAGACTGACCCAACTTTGAAAGGACACCCAAAATCAAGAAGGGTGTTGCTTGGCCTAAATCAGGAAAGGATAAACAGGACTATGCATTTGCTAATCAGACAATGGTAGGTGGATACTAGAGATAACTGTGGCATAAATTATAGTCACTAGCAGCCCAACCTCATTGTATGGGGCTGAGAAACAAAACTTTCGGGCAAAACTGGAAAAGGGGGGCAAAGTAAGGTAGCACTGCCCTCACAAGCAGTCTAAACTTGATATGGGAGACAAGAGTAAGGTAAGAGCAGTCTTGGGTTTTGTTATGGCCTAAAAAGAGAAAAGCAGAGCTTCTACAGGAAAAGGCAAGACTTGAGGAACAAGGAGATAACCTTTCTGCTGGAGCTTTGTTTAGACTTGGAGGTGGTCCTAATGCTGCTTTTGAAGCCATTTTGGTCTGCAAAGCAGTTTGTTTTTCCCAGGCCTCCCTTTTTCCCTGGGCTGCTTTTTGGAAGACAATGCAAAGCGAAAGCAAACAGCAATTAAGTTCAGGTAACACTAAATGTCTGACCTGAATCCACAAACACAAGGGATCTTTCAAGTTGAAGCTGGAAACTTCATCCCTAAGTCAATTACCTCAGTAGTGCTGCAAATGGGAAGCAGAGATCATCTAACAGGCTGAGACCACAGGTAATTGTGTAAAGAAAACAAGGTACCCTAAGGATGGAATTAGGCCTTTAACTCTGTGCATTCTGGCTTCTGTTGGCTTAGAAGAATATGGTATTTCCTATGCTTATTGCACAGTTCTGAAAGGATAGATTAATAACACAATATTTTCCTAGTTGAACGTTGAACAAACAAACTGTAATACCTTATTCTGAGAACTAAAAACCCTCTGTCTTTCAGGTGTTAACAGTTCAAACAAAAGGTCAGGTCTTAAAAAATGTGCTTATATTGATCTATAAGTTGTAATTTGCATAGATACAAAGCAGTGGGGGCTTTTCTTTATGCTACAGGAAACAAGGAGTTTACATCAAAGATCACTGAAAGGTGTTCTGTAAGTTCACAGAGCAAGAAACCCCTTTGGTCTAGATATCTGGATGGAAATCTCATGAAAACAGGCTTTTCCATAACATTTCCAGTCATTCCTAATCCTAGCTGGCTCAGAAACATCAGAGCAATAACGTTTCTCAGGTTATTTCAGTAGCCCTGGTTTTGGTCAAACCCAGGGAGCATGTAAACTTTACAAACAGAAGTCTGACAGTCTGAGGAAGCCTCAGACAAAAGGCTTACTTCAGATTTAGTTCATTTATGGGTAATTTTTTTTATAATATTAATAAAGGTGCTTTGTACTTTCATCCCAGAACCATGTACCCCATGACTCAGTCTTCTTCAGTGTTTAAACTATGCAGTTCTGTAAGCCCAGAGTTCCTCACCACCATGGTTATATCTACTTTTTAAGCTGCGATATTTATGTGAGGCATTCTGTGCTGCTATAGATTATCTTGTTTCACTGAACTAAAATAAAACTCTATCTGTGGTATGCTGCTGCAGGTAGAGAAGGGAAATATTTCAACATATACATGACTCCCCACCAGAAGGAAAACAGTGAGAAAAGCATCTGCTTTTATAGCATGCTGCTGCTTTTCCTTTTACCATGATCCTTTCTTAGATGGCAGAGGTGCAGGAGATGATGCTTTGTGTGCCCTTCTCTCCTCTTTGCACATGCACTATCAGTAACAGACCCCAAAGAGCTTATCTCTGCTTAGTGTTGTTTGATTTTATCCTTTGTTCATGACTAAATTGGGAGTTTTGAATGCAGTTCTTTCTTTGTTATCACATAAACTACTTTTACTCATTTGGGGCTTTACTGAAGCTTTGAAACCAATCCACTTGCTTCACAGCGGAGCCTATGAAGCCATAAGCCCCGAGACACTGTCACTGCATTAAATGATCAATGAACTCTCTTTTCCTTGCTTTATCAGAGAGCAGAGGTCAGTATGGCAGATGCTGTGACATCCAGTAGCAGCCACATTGAGACATTAATGACACCTTTTCTGTACTTTTGCCTACCAGTTTGTGACTTCATTTAGAAATTACATGACTACAATGGAAATGAGTGTGCCCAACCCACATCAGCCCAGTCAAGACAGAAGATAATTGCTTGCACCACATAATCTTGAGAGCTTGTGCTTCACAGCAGTTTTCCATGTACTTTAAGTGAGAGCAAATTGCAATCTGCAGCTCAGTGTTGAATTTGCCAATAATTTTACCAGTCTAAAGAAAACTGAGATGTTCGCCATTACTCAGTAGTATTGTTCATTTTGCCTTTAGAACAGTCCAGCCTTGAGTATAAGTGACAAAATATTGCCAGGAGGAAAATTGACACACAGTCTACCAAGACACAAATATTGTGAAACCACAGAGGCTTGTTTGAAGTCCCTTCATGAAAGTATAGAAATAATACAAAATTACAAAGGAGAAACACTGCTGGTCTGTGAACAGACAAGGAGACTGGGAGTGTGGCTGTGGAAACTCTTTGCCTGCAAACCCCCTTTAATTTTCTTGGTTTCATTAGAAATGGATGGATCTGACCTCTCTCTCAGCAGGGTACCACCTTCTAGTTCGTCACGTCGCTTCTCCATGTTTCATCTTTCAAGTCCATCAGATGTGCTTCTCAAGGACAGAAAGCTGTTGTGAAACAGCAGTGCTTAATATTTGCCAACCAGTTCATGATATTTGGCTGAAAGGTGCAAAACATATTGCTAATGACATGAACTTCTAGTTTTTTTTAAATTCACCAGCAAATCTTATGAACTGATAGTAAGAGATCATCTCCTTTCTTCAAGTCATGCCATATCTTATTCTTCAAGAAGTCCCACAACACACCCAACAGATCTGAGTAACAGACTGAGTAAAACTGGCAAAAAGTCGTAACACAATATCTAATTGGGGAGGGGGGAATGTGGTAGTTTTAATCAGGGTATCTTTAAATGCAGTTTAATAAAGTAGAGATATGCCTGGATATGCATAGATTCAACTCTGTTTACAAGTAATATAATTGGTACAAGGATATTCCCCACTCTTATGAGTAAAAACATTTTTTTGAGTTTGGGTTTACTGCTCATTTAAGATGGAATCAGAGTGATCTGACTCTTGCGTGGCCAAGGGTTACTTAGGAAAAAGAAAGAGAAGCCAGAGTTTGGGAGCTATTTGTTATAGGCATACCATGTGCAAATAAAGAGGTTTGAACCTAATGAAGAGTAGATTGATTGCAAATTTTCTACTGATAGTTTGCTTTTAAACTATAAACAATGAGACTAGCAGTGCTTTTTATTTTCTTTTTCAACCTACAAAAAATTTAACATGTAACTACACTGCTATAGCATATGTCTGAACTCCAGTTATACCTTTCCAACCTAGAAAATTCAAGCAAGAGAAGGAAGCATGATCCCATTCCCCCTCAAGGTACCTTTTACTCCACAGTAGTTAAAAGAGGCCTCTGAAAGATCAGTGCTTTGGTGCCAGCCATACACATCCTCTTCTTGTTGCTTATGGGTTTTGATCCAGAGACAGGCAAACTCAGTAGTAGGATGGTTATTCTAGAGCAGTCATCCCTGAGGCAGTTGGCTGGCCTCTGTGGCTGCCCTGGTCTCCTTCTTGCAGTCCTCACAGCCAGACACAGCCCCATCTGCAAATGGTCCTTCCCTTACTGCCACACTTGGTGGGTGCTTTCTACTGGCAATGCCTGTGGCTGGCTCTTCCTGCTGATCAGGGCTGCTTCTAGCTGCCCTGCTAATAGCTTTTAGCTAGTTGTTCCAAAAAGGTTTACTCCCAAGTAATCTTTCCCACTACCTTTTTGCCACTTTGCCTGTTAATTTGCTGGCTGTTGCTTTAGCCTGCAGGGCAGACTCTCACAGCAACTCCTGTGGTGATCCAATTCTTTTATTAAGGGTTGATGATATGCAAAATCTGCAGATTCCTCACTCCAAAACCAGAGGACACCCTTTGTGCAAACATTGTCATCCTCTGAAACTTAAAACTCTCCTTTCCTCAGTGTGACGAA
This sequence comes from Lathamus discolor, assembly GCF_037157495.1. NCBI lineage: Eukaryota > Metazoa > Chordata > Aves > Psittaciformes > Psittacidae > Lathamus > Lathamus discolor. The sequence continues at coordinate 147,731,899 of NC_088885.1, read as the reverse complement.
TGATGCTATGCTTTATCCCTCCTTAAAATTTATCTTTTCATAAAATAAATGGTCCCAAATAATGATAAACAACAACAACAAAAATGGCTGGAATATTTTCACTTCATTCTATTCCAGTAACCTCTCCCAGTCTCTATCTTCTGAATAGACACCAAGCAGGGTGTCTCCTCAGCCTTCAGATCAACAGACTAATACCATAAGTGCCATCACTAGCATTGCTTTTGGTGAATTTGCTTTGATTATTATTATATTATTATGTTGTCCTCCAAATTACTTAGTATTTTCCAGTGCTGCCACATCCTTAAATAAAGAACCTTGTATGTGTGCAAAACATTGCCAGTATTATGCATTTCTCATTCAGATTACAGTCAAAGAGATTCTTCTAAGTGAGAGCTAAACTTCTTTTGCAGATTCAGAATAGAGGCTTCCAATGTATAACTAAACCTATCAATCACGGACAAAAGGTATAAAACTTTCTTCTTTTCCATAGCACAACTTATTAGAGAGTGGACTCTCCAGTTGCTTGAGTTGTCCAGAGCTTGTAGTGGCAGTGTCTTCTTTTATTTCTGAAAGGCAAAAATAGACAGAATCCTATGTGGACTTTCACAATAGACCTTAAAAAGTTAAACTTTACATGCAGGTCACAAGCAGCAACAGAATTAATTACAGCAAAACTCTGCCTAAAAAGAGGCTAACAGTTTGCAGAAAACATACACATCACTAAATGTTAACTAATCTGTCAGATGTACCAAGAAAAATCAAAGCTTATAAAAAACCATTCAAATAAAGAGTTGATAAAAATGTTGAACAGTGTTAGACACGGAACAGCCCTCTGGGGAATTTCCATAAGGAACGCATCCATTTGGTAACAATTCCCCATCAACAAGTACTTTTTGAAATCTGCCAGCTGGCCAGAACTTAATCCATTTAATGTGTGCTATATTGACGTTTTAACTGCTGTGGTGCTAAACCAAGTGACTTTGCAGGAATATACCTACGCTAAATCTGAACAATTATGTTTATTAGCCAACATGTGATCTCACCAAAAAGACAAATAGCAGAAAGCCTATTTTCCACAAAATCATGTGGATTGGCATAGATGTGATCTATAATTCTTTTTTTATTATTGTGTTCCATAATTCTTTATTGGTTGATCCTGTCTCTGCTTTATTTTGCCTGGCAGTGAAAGCTACTCAGGTTAAATTCAAAAGTGACAAACTAGCAAAACAGAAAAACTCTAAAAACTGACAGAAGAGAGAAAAGCATTGCCAGAATCTGCAAATTAATCTTTACAGAGACTGCTTAACACCAACGCTGCTGTTTCTCCTGGATGGCTTAAGGGTAAGGAAATTAGTAATACTGCAGTCAGGGGACAAGGTTTTTCACACAAAGGGCAAGAGGATCATATGTCATCAGAGAAGCGCATTGTATTACTGCTTCACTAGAGAGTTTTTATGATTATTTTTCTTCCCTCTTTCATTATCTATTTTTGATATAAACTACTGTTTTTAATATAATTTAGACATTTTAGATCTATGTTTAGATGGTTTCTAAGCTGCCCATGAAAGTAATTTTTTTTTTCCATATATTAGGAAAAAAAATGCTTTAGCACTGTTTGGATGCTAATTGCAGATTTTAGTGGTCATGAAAAGAGTTTATGATTATTTATGGGTAGGTGCTTCACATATTGAGCTCCTGGGAAGTGGTGCTGTTGCCCTGGGAAAGTCTGTAAAGAGTCTGATGCAATATAAAACCAGAAAGGTGACAATATTGATGTAGATTTTTCCTTGTGCAGCATTCAGTATTTTGATTAATTTAATTTAAATACTTGTTTAAATATCAAATATTAAAAACAATTTAAATAGTTAAACAATGGCTCTAAATTTCAAGTGTTATGGCCTTAATTTACTGAATTGTATGGTAAAAAATCAGCATTAAAATGATTTGCAACTTCTAACAAAGATACAGAAAAAAGACAGTGTTAGAAACTGTTATGTGTAGTCCTAAGAGCTTTTTGACTGAAAATCTGTGTAGTTCCAGATCACAATTCCAGGCAATGTCATTATTTACCTTTTCTCCCTAAGAGATGCTAACATCCTTAACACCATATAAGCTGCATAATGAGGCAGGAGCTAATTGTGTTCTTATATAAATTTAGAATACAAATATTTTGTGTTCTTATACAATATTTCTGGTTTTGTCCTCAGGGCTCTTCAGTTCCTGGATGCCTTCTGTCCAGTTCCCATTTCTGTTTTGGGAATGCCCCAGAAGGGAGAATCTGCCAGGCATGAAGAATTTTAAACATCAAAGATTTATAAAAATGAGGCAGTGAATGGGAAAACAAAAAAACCTTTACATTGGACATGATTTTGTGTCTGAGGAGTGAATATATATTTACAGCGCTTGAGGATTATCAAGGGAAAATAGTCTGGCTTGTTAACACCTGATCAGAAGGATTCACGTTGGACTGATAAAACAAAAAGGGGGATCTTGTTAAAGAGCTGGAAGTTGATGGAGTGTTTTGTTACTGATAGTCTCATTCTCAGCAAGCACTAACAGTGTTTGTACACTCTAATTGTAGGGGAAATTGAATACAAAATGTTATCATGTCTTTAAATGGGAGACTCAGGATGAGTTAGTGGAAGTTTTAACAGGCTAGGCAGGAAAATGTTGATTAGTAGCACTCACGTGACTTGGAAGGTTGGAGCACTTACACGTAGGAAAGAGAAGCTTTAAGAATAATAAAACACAAGGTGTGTGGCTCCATTGGGGCTGTTATTGCTCCCTTTAGAAAATACTTAGAGGAGCACTGAGTGAGCACAGGCAGAGGAAGTGGCATGAGCAGATCCAGGGACTACCCTGAGACATTGACAGCTTTGACTTCCCACCCCAACCTTGGTGAGCCCCATTGCTGCTCACCCCCTCCCAGCTGGAACCTCCCTGGGACCCCAGGCGCTGTCCTAGATGTCAGAACCAGAAAACTCACTGGTGACAGTGGTCACTCCAGCTAAAGCGCAGCGCCTGCAGGAACACGCACATTTGGTGACACCTCAGCCATCTGGGCAGTTCAAGGAGACATGCTTTAGGTGATATTTCACTCAAAGGGAGAGCAAACCAGGCAAATGGCTACTAGCTCAGGTTCCCACATGGTATAGCCTCATTTACAGCACTGTGGCGTCAATGTTGCACCATGACGTTCGGCATCCCATTCAGCTGGTTGGATCCACCTGGGGCATATTGAGCAGCCATGCATGTTGGGAGGGATGCTGGAACTGGGAGGAGGATGCAAAGCCATATTGCCCCCTGGGGGAACCCTCCTTGAAGGGAGATCTGCCTGCATGCTGTCCTGCCCTGACCTTGTCAAGATGTCCCATGGCCAAGTGGAGGGCACCTCATCAACTGGGAGAGCAGAAATTAGAGAGGTGTGAGTGAGAACTTGAGATCTGGTGCTGGGCTTGACAGGTAACTCTAGGGCTTCACCTCCTCCTGGGAATTATTGCCTCTGCACCAGAATAGGACAAGGCCATCTCCTCTGGTCTCTCATGGCGTGATATGGTTCACGTGCACCATAGAGCTTGACCCATCTCATGAGCACTCACACAGCAGCATCCAGCCAGATTGAAACCTTTCAATGACCCACTGCAAGCAGACGTCTAGGTCCGGGAAGTCTACGTGACATCCAGATCCATAGCAATGAGACCATCTTTCCCTGGGCAAACCCTCCTCTAATTGTGTTTAATGAGCCCCTCAGTCATCCTGCAGCAGTGGTGATAATGTTATTGTTGACTGACCACAGGGACCGTGATTGCTGTTAAACACATTTTAGATGAGGTCAGGATATCGTGGTAATAAAATCACTTGAGTTTGTGGAAGAATATATATATATGTATATATATATATGTATATATGTTGATTTCAACGCCCATCTGAGTCAGTGGAGAGTTTCCTATTTATCACCATTAGCTTTATCTTAAACCCTGTGGGACTGATATTTAAGGGAGCTAGCAACTGGGCAGGATGCTGGAGACCAGTTTAAGCAACTGTTTTTTTTTCCATTTGCCTCCTGATGACCTAAGTCACCTCTCCCCGTGACTCAGTTTCCCCATCTGCAAAAGGGATGGTAAACCTGACCTTCCTTGGAGAATTATTTCTTTTTGAGGATGAAAATCTACAGACAAAAAAAAAAAAAGTGAGATGAGCTTATTTTGCACCTAGAAACAAGGCAAAAAGGTAAAAATACATGCAAAAAAGAAGATAAGAAACAATCTTTTCAATTAAATGTTTTTATTTCTGGTGGGGAAGCTGAACTCTCAGAAGAATTTGTTATTAGCAGACAAATTTCTCATCAGCAGCTGCAGAGATTAGTAATCTGTGGCTAACCAGGACTTAATTCTATACGGTCTGCATTCAGTGCGTCATTATCAAACCCCTGTTAATCACTTGGTTAGTGCAACAGTGGTAGCTAAAGCTGATTCCCAGCCTCTGATACTGTGCTTGGCGGACATAAAACGCAAAACTTTCCTTGCTTTTCCTTCAGGAAGCAGCTTGAGACTGGGCTCAGCTAGGAATCAAGCTGGAAAAAGAACTCTGGTCCCTAATCTAATCAATGGAAACTCTCACCTCTACAAAGCCAGGGTTTAGCCCTGTATCCAAAAATAAATATCAAGGGTTTTCCAGTGCATATCTGTGACTTTTAAGAAAGTGCCTTAATGGGCTTCCTCTGAGTGGCAGCAGCCAGCAGTGCTCTCATCAGCAACATTGATGAGCATCTCCTTCATCAGGACGTTGTATGAAATGTGCTTAACAACACTTGCAGCTATAGCACTTGGTCAATCATACCATAGAGCTGCTGACCTCAGAAGTGCATTTAAGAACATTTTTTAGCTATGGCCAAGTTGAGGCTTGCTTCTCTGCAGGGCATTTTGGAATACAGTGCAGCCACATACTTTAAATAAGCAAATCAAGTGAATCGCACATGTTCAATAAAGTTTTCATTGGTTTCAACAGCTACTGGGATGGTGCAGAGGGGGATATGAGGTCTGGTCATATAGCTAGAAACATAGAGGAAGACGCAGGTTTCCATAATATCTCAGCTCCCCATGATCCAGTAACAGGAGTTCTTTGGCACACGAATCTTCCATTAACCACATTTTTGGAACCAGGCTGATGGTTTGCTTGAAAGGTTTACAATAGGATTTCATTGGCCTTCCGCTGCGTGTTTATCTGGCTCTCTTTTCCAGTTAAGCATTCAAAGCAATACCCTTGGGTTCTGACTGCATGAGAACCAAAACTGCTGCACTGAAATGGCTAAAATTTGCACATTTAGCTTGGAATCCATGAATCCTTGGAGATAAGTAAGGAAGTCTTGTCACTGAGCTAGTGTGGACACTTAGACAGGCCAAACCACCAGTGAGCCTCCATGTGCTGCCACTAAATGCTAGAATTTGGGGTGATTTTTCTGTCACGAACAGAAAGGTGAAATGCAGCAACTTGTGTAAATTAAAGCGCACCCTAAAATACTTACGGCCCTATGCTACCAGCACAGGCAAGGTTCAGTGAAGGACATGCATCTCACTGGAGTTCAGTGAGAGAAAAATGCAAGTGGAAATTAAAAGCATGAGAAGGGAAGTGACAGTAGGGCTCTGAGAGCCTCAGGGGAAGGGTGGGCATTGGAGGTGTATGTCACCAAAGCTGACCTCAGACCATGAATGGGAAAGATCATCATGGATGTCAGTAATGAAAACAGATAAGGATGTGGTGTAATAGTGGCTTCCCAATACCTCATTGACTAATAAAATGACCAGCACTGTAATGTTGCTTTTCACCACAAATATCTGAAAGCATCTGAAGACTTTCAAAGATGGTAAACTCATTTTGTAGATGACAAATATTGATGAGTAGTTTAATTAAGAATCTTATAACTCACCCTCAACTTTAAAGCTTCTTGCCCCAAGCTACACTATGAATTGCTATGGTATAACGTGAAACTTAGTCTTTATTTTAATCAGGAGATATTTTCTTCTACACTTACAGTAGGATTAAGAATGGCTTTGCCTTCATTAAGGTGGTGTCAATCACAAATGAAGAAATACAAAGGAAACATACCCAATGAATGTCAGCAAAAATAAGATTTAGCCATTTTTAAGTATTATCTGGTACAAAGAAACAAAATGTAAAAGATAAGGGGTGTGTGTTGGTTGGGATTTGGGTTTTCTTTGTTTACACTGCTTTTATCTTTAAAAAAGAAAAGCAATGCTTGTAAAAAAAATAGTTTTTCCTGTCTTCTAGCCACAGATGTAAGCCACATTAAACATTATAAAATTGCCTAATGTTGATGCAATTGCTGATCATAGTTGTGTTGGACATTTTAAGGAACCAGAACCACAGCTTTGATTTGGAGTCAGTGAATCAGCCAAAAGCAAACACAAATTCAGCTTTGGTTGCTTTATGCTGGAAGTATGGCTCAGGAAGCCACCTCAGTAACCTTGTCTATTCATTCATTTGACTTTGTGAATGGAAACCAGAGATCTAGGGTATTGGTTATAGAGGGTTGGGTTGGCTGTGGTTTGGGTTTTTTTATTCTGAACAGAATACTGCTTTTCCTACTGTGGATATTTATGTGATTTTATAGCGCCTGATGTCATTTAGATTAGGTCAGGGCATCCTGAATTTGTCTGTAAGCTGACCAACATAAAATTACAGAGAGATTCAAGACCACACTTTGGTATCTTTCCATGTGTATTCTGTGCAGATAAATATCACTGAAGAGAAGGACAAGTTCTACAGAATTACAATATCTAAGATGTTACTAGAAATGGAAGCTGTGATTCTAATAGCCCAGCTTAGTTTTACAGAAAATTGTGACTTTATTTGTTAATGTCCAGTTATTTATTTCCCTGTAGTCAGTCATTTTATTTTTTATTGATAACTCAATTGAACCCACATCTGTTTATCAGAAGACAATTACTTTCCTTCAAGTTGTCTGCTCATGAGAGTTTCACCCCATTTGCAAGTTCTGGTGTATTTCGTACAGAAAGTAAAGCTCTATTTGTTTGCAGGAGAAAAGATCTATTCAGCTGTATGAAGGGGCTTATCTAAAAAATCCAAATCTAGCCCCCAACCAGGCTGCTGCAAAATTTGTTTTTCTTCACATCATCTCACTGTGTATTTGAGTATATAGTCTTGATAGGGGGAGGCATCTTTCACCTGATCGTCTCTTCCCTTCCCATTGCTCTAACTCAAAACCAGCCAGTGTTCAGTGTGGCCACTTTCACATGGGAAGCAGGAAACAAGTCAGACTCTATCAACCTGCATGTCTCAGCTCTCCCCATTGACATTTGTAATCATCAGAGATTTTAGATAATAATTGTTCAACATTTTAGCTGTGCTGGTCACTCTTAACAAAGCAAATTTGGGCTACTGTGAAAGCCAAAGTTTAGGGTCTGAACCATAGGTTTTTTCTCACTTCATTTAGCTGCCTACTGATTAGGGACTTTCTTTAAATGATCACCTAAGTGTCCTCATGAAACACTCATGCAAACAGCCTTAGGATGAATTGGCAGTGTCTACATTTCTCTGTTGAATGATGTGAGAGAGTTTAAGTGACCATCTTAACATCTGATACTTAGATATACTAATTTAGGAGAGATGAACTCAATCATGAGAAATATATGCCAAAAGTAATTAGCAACTTTTGAAATTATAATTATACAGGTAGCACAAAAAAGCTTCACCTAGATATGGATTAAAACAGCTACCATTTTGCTGTAAACCTATATCTACAAATGTTAGAACCAAAAATCTAATACAAGATATTAAACATAGGTGTTCCAGGAGTATATTTAGATATCTAAAGAAGTGGTAAGTATTTATTTTAAGAATGTATACTGAGCAGATCCATGTGGACTGGAGGAGAGCTACTAGTGCTTTTGAAATGAAGAGATGTGTTGACAGCTTTAAACTGATGGAGAAATTTATTTTATGCCATTACTATTGTTACTGATTTTGGCCTGAAGTTTTTTTGCCATCACATAGGTCCACAACAGAAGATCAAATTTAATTGCTTTGTTTTATATTACAGTCAAAGTACGAGACCCAGATGTCTTGAAATCTTGCCTCAGGTGGGACGTAGAGAGCCAAGCACCTAAGTTGTCTATGTTTATATTTGGACTGGCAATTCCCTGGCACAACTAAGCTTCCAAGGAGCTAAAATTCACCATGCAACTCACTTGCATGTGTCAGAAACACCTCAGCCTGCAATGGCCATATCTTAATTTTGACTTTATTCCTCTGCATACTCTAAACTGTAAGAATCTGCGGAAGCACCTTGCATAAGTAAGTGTGCTCTGAGCAGCCTAATAAATGCTATCAGGAAGGGAAGATGTTAGCTGGAGTGCACCTGATGGAACTGGGAATCGTCCCTATCCCTCCCATTCTCTTGAGTAACACTAGAGCTTCCACTTGAAAATCTCAGAAACCTTAATGGATTATTTTTGTCTGCTTCCAACCAGTGATGTAAACCAGCCCTTACAAGGAAGAACACAAACTGGTTTAACATTTGTGTGTGTGAACATATATCTGTGTGAGAGAGGCAGCACTGTGCAGAGCTGGGTTGTTTAGAGGTATTTTTCTATACTTCCTCTTAGGAAACAGAGCAAGAAAAGGATGAAGAAACTCATTCAGCGCCCTTTACCTGCCAAGTGATTAAAAATGGCAGATCTACCCAGGCAGATGGTAGGTGCCTGTCCCAGAAAGCATCACTTATATCAAAACTGCTTCTTATAGCATGGATCTGGAAACACCTTGAAAGACGGAGGCTCCTGGAGAGCCTTTTGGTCTTATCATGCATGTAGAGATATAGAGAATTGCCTATAGATACAGAGAGCAATGCTTTTCTGTTCTTGGTACTAACAAAGGCTTGGATTGCTTAAATGATTGCCAGTGACAGGAACCAGCCTAAGTTGGATGATAAAACCCCACACTACAAGAAAAACACCAAAACAACAAGCACCACGTTCTTAGAAGCAAAAAATAAAATATAAAAGGATATATGGGGAGAGATATTTGCCACCTCCTAAAAAGATTTTTAAATCAAAGGGGGGCACTGTGATTAGATTAAGGCCCCAGAACGACAACAACTCAGCTTTCTCTTTGAACTCAGAGCAGCTCCCACGATGAAATGGTGTTCAAAGACAATTCCTTTGCATGAATAATATGGGGGAGGGTTTAATTACCACCTCCTCTTCTCATTCTTCATCTTCTCGAGCCAGAAAGCTCAGGTTTCAGCAGTTTTGTTTCTCACTGACAGTGTGGTAGACAGGGGGGAGGGATAGATGGGAGGAAATGCTACAAGGCTGGGAAAAACGGCAGCAGCAGTGAGCTGTAGCAAAAAGGACAGAAAATAAACGGGCACCATTTCCTTCATATATAAACCAGTTTAAAAGAAAAAAAGAAAGAGCTATCCCACTAGTGTTATAAATCCCTGGAGAGGCAGTGGCCAAAAGCATAAGTCGTGTGCAAACAATCTTATGTCTCAAAACTCATCTCACTCAGAGGTGTTATGTACAAGATAGCTATGTTGGAACCATAGCATATACTGAGCAGTGCTGTCTCGAACCTGGTTTCACTCTGTCTGAATCAGCTTTAGTAGAGCTACAACAGATCCAGACCACAACCAGTAAATCCTAATGTTCCCCTCTGTGTGAGTAAAGACCAAATTCATGTTGCCTTTATACTTATGTTGTCACTTATTCTCTTTCTAATGGAGTAAAATTAGGCATTGCTAATGTTATTAGCCACTAACACCAAACAAAGAGAGAAGTGTGAGCCTTTTTTTACCAGATTTCGGATCTTTTCAAATACAATTAACTTGAGCTCATATAATGTTTGCAGCTTAGAGCAGAGGTAAGAAATGCTTTTAGTGAATATTAATACCTTATAACCAGCTGTGCTATTGCTTGTCTCTGCAGACCTCTTAAAGTATCTGCAATAAGAATGCCCTCTCTGGACACAAAAGTAAGCTCTCCACATGTCCTGAAGAGACAAGGATCTGGTTGTATTTCCTTACTCTGAGCAGCTTAAAGCTCTCCCCATGGCAAATCGCCCCTTGCCACTCTCTTCCCGACACATGTGCCAGCTGAGGATCTCTGAAATGAGGTGGCCCCCCCATAGGAACTGCACACCCTTCCTGATGTGAACTTTCCCTTGCCAGGGCTCTGCCGTGAGTCAGTTGGAACCAATTAGCGTGTTGTGCAAAGCTCATGTTAGGCAATAGCAGCTGCATGATAAAGCGGATTCCTCCCAGGCTGCTTCGTTTCCAGTGGTTTCTGATCAGCCTCCCTGGTCTGTGCCAGGTGTCGACGGGACACCCCACCAGGAGAGAATGGTTTCATTCACTCTCCTCTGGCATCTGGCTTGGGTGGAGGTGAAAGGGGGCAGAGCAGGCAGTTAGAGTGCGCTTAGCTGGGGCCACAGAACCCAACAGCACCCAAGATATACGGGACCAAAAGAAAGGTATTGTTGAACGCCTGATGTTTGAATTAACAAGTGGAAGCAGCTTAGAGTGTCAAGAACACTCTCAGGACCTCAGTCTGAGCTCAGGTTTCCACATCCCACCCGCTCCTGTGCTAACCAGCAATGTGCTCTCTTAGAAAAGCACTAAGGCAGCTCTCCCCACTGAGCAGAGGTCATATGAAGACTCAGAAGAGGGACATTGAAGTTTTTGGCCAGGTACAGAGTGCTGGAGCCTATCCACACTGGGGTGAGCGCTTCCCCAAGCCTCCAGGACTTAACCCAGAGAACCACATGAGCCAAGACAAACATGGCCCCACAGGTGCTCACACAGGCAAAAAGCATGAGCAGAAAGAGAGCTGACACTTAAGCCTGGTCTCAGAGCTATTTCTGCCTGGTCGGGGTGGCCTATGAACCCCCTTTGTGGTGTGTACAGTAAGGCAATCCTGACCTGCCCACACACAAGTTGCTGCTGTGTGATTATCTCTCTAGCAGGAGGGTGAGGGGGAACCGGGAAATACCCACTGGGGCTGCTGGTGTCTGCAGGAACAGATGAAGACAGAAAATAAAGGAAAAAATAAAATTAAATAAAAAAAAAAAAAACAAAACAACCCACATATACTTTAGTCCCATGAAAGATTCTTCTCTGTTCCGAGAAAGAACCAGAAATGAGCCAGTATAACACATCACGAACTAGCTCTACCCAGCTCCATACCTCGGGGAATTTTGTTGGCGATTTGTATTTACTAAAACATGGCCAGCTGTTGAGGGGTTTGACCAGCCACCCTGAAGATGGCGAAACAAATGACACCAGAGGAGATGGAGGTTCTCAGCAGGAGACACAAGATAAGGACTGAGGGCACCTCCCTGCTGAGGCTGGCTTGAGCAGCCCACACAACTGCTGAGCTGCTTGGGGGAGCACTGGCTCCTGGAAGAGAGAAGATAAAGAGACATGGACAGATCATCCAAGATTAATGATGGAAAAAAAAATTGAGAGGACTTGTAAGAGGAAATTTTCACTATGCCAGAATCATTATTAATCCCCTGCAACTCCCTGTGACTAAGAGCTCTTAAACTTCATTGGCATTTAGAAATGTAGATATTCCATTACAAAAAAAGTGTCTAAGATAGTGGGATATGCAAAGGGGATTAACTGTAATGGGCATTTTCCATTCATGCATTAGAATATTTTTTCAGAAGAGTTCATTACTTTGTCTCTAGCTCCTGGCAAGTTGGTTTTACCTCCTCTGGTTTTAACTCTTTTTGTAATTTGTCCGTGTTTTCAGCTCCCCCGACAGTTTCTACAGAATTAATCACAGAGATAGAGAAGTTTCAAAAATATTAAGGTATTCCAAGCACTGGGTAAATAAATATCAAAAAACCCCACAAAATCAACCCCCTCACTGAGATAAACATGGGCATGATCCTTAGCAGACATCACAGAAGCAAAGCTGGACAGGAAACAAGCCTTGGTGGTTGTAGCATCACTTGCTTTGATACAAAATGATATTTATAGAATTTTAATTTTAAACTTTTTGCGACCTTTTCTCTTGAGGGCTGTCCCGGGTTCAGCCTGGCTACCTCAGTCAGTAGCACATGAGACTCTTAATCTCAGCGTCGTGAATTTGAGCCCCATGATGGGCACCAAAAAGAACTGTTGTGGTTTAAGCCCAGGAGGTGACTCAGAACCATGCAGCCGTTTGCTCACTCCCCCATTTCTTCCTCCCCCTGCTCTCGGAGGGGCGGGAAGGAGAATCGAAAGAATGTAACTCCCACAGGTTGAGATAAGAACAGTCCAGTAACTGAGGTATAACACAAACCACTACTGCTACCACCACCAATAATAATGTTAAGGGAAATAACAAAGGAAGAGAATACAACCACTCACCACCCGTCAACTGATACCCAGCCCGACCAAGGAGTGATCTAGCCCTTCTGTGTAACTGCCCTCAGTTTATACACTGGACATGACGTGCTGTGGTATAGAATACCTCTTTGGCTAGTTTGGGTCAGGTGTCCTGTCTCTGCTTCCTCCCGGCTTTCCGTGCCTCTCCTCATTGGCAGAGCATGAGACTGAGAAAGTCCTTGATGAAAGTTAGCATTACTTAGCAACAACTAAAAACATCGGTGTTATCAGTGTTGTTCCCAGATTAAAGTCAAAAACGCAGCACTGCACCAGCTACTAAGAAGGAGAAAAATGACTGCCACTGCTGAACCCAGGACAGAGGTCCCCCTCACAGGTAAATCTAATGCAGTATCTGTTTCTCATTGCTTTGCACAGCATGCCATTATTTGAGCAACATAAGACTTTGAGTTATTTGTGCACAGCAAGACTGGCACTCAGGCTTCCAATTTGTCCAGCTCTAAGTGGAGACCACAAGGACAAGGATCAAATCTTTTGCCTAACAGGGGTGATATACCAGGCTGCTTATACACCACATACTCCAAACTCTCCAGAACTCTCAAAGACCATGCTACTTTTGAGTGCAGAGCTGACACTATGTGCAGGGATCCCAAAGCACCAGTGCATGGCAAGTTCTCTGCAACACTGGGTTGGTGATGAGCAAAAAGCTAAAGTCCCAGGAAAGGTAAAAGGCAGAAAAGCCCCTCTGAGTCTGCAAACACCAATGCATGAGTTATTGTCACTCCAAGCCTCCTCAGCTCTTGTGTGCACCTGCACACCCTTTGAACACACAGGTGGGAGGTTCTGATTTCTCCTAATGGGAACATGTGATACTTCCTCTTGAATCTTCAAGCTTGCACTAAGCTTACAATGTTCGTCTGAAATAGGGTAAAGAGGCACAAATCCAGCCCTTGGAAAGCTGACGTTGCCAGTTTATGGAAACACATGGGCCTCTACTTCCTCTGGAAGGGAGGGTCTAGAGCAGCTAAGCAAACTGAAAGGCGAGATACAAGCTAAAGGCAGCTTTGAGAAGAAAGATTTGAGTTTTTGCTTTTCCATTGCTTTATGCTAGAAATAACAATCAAACCTCAGGAAGGGGTGATGTGGCACCCCATCATTATGGACTGTGAGTGTTGGTGCACAGATGCTATGGAGATATCCCTAGGTGGGTCCTGGATGTGAGCTCAAACATGGCAAGTCCCTCAGGAATGGCTCTATACTTCCTGAGGAAACAGTAAAAACATTATAGGTCTCTGCAACAACTGGTGTTTACCTGCTTTCGCAGTTCAACTCTTTACATCCACATTCATGCCCACATTTCCTGAATACAAAACCAACTGACATCCCTCTTTTTTACATTGTTATGAGGAACCATAACTAAAGGATGGAGACAAATCCCTTCTCTCCTAGGTCCCAGGAAAGAGAAAGTCTCAGTACATCCATGAGCCAGGGACACCAGAGGGTGAATCTAAGGAAAAGCTACCAGCTGCTGATTCAGAGCACTGGGAGGAGGCATGCTGCATGTTCAAAGGATCTTGCAGATGTGTCTGGAAAGGAAGTGGGGAAAGAAATATCTGTTATCTGTGACTTCCCTTGGACCAGGATGCAAAGGGCATCAGCAAAATTTTCTCCTGTTCTCTGGAGAACAGAGATTTATGAGAAGCTGTCCCCTATTTTAGTTCTGCTTTTCCTATGATTTCTTTGCCTCCACTCAGGATGGGTCTCCCTCCAGTGAGGAGCGCAACTTATATAGATGAAGAAAACCCCCAGTCTTCAAAGGGCTGCAGCACATTGCTATAATGCCGTCATAGCATGGCTTAGCCCCATCTATATAGGCAAGATCAAACAGCATCCTGCAGAGTCAGGATGCTATTGCATTACAACATGATTCTTCCTGTGACAGGTCTGGCCAAAAGCCAGGCAACAAAATGGGTCTGCTCGTGCTGAACGGACTTAAGAGTCACAGACAGCAGTTGGAGATTTATGCTGCTGCAGTTGCTTCAGTCTCCAACGTGCTCACATCAGAAATCAAATCAAGACAATGTTCCCCAGTATTTCAGGCTTACCCAGCCATCTGCAAACCAATGATATGAACTTTGGGTCTTGTATGTCATCACTGTAGCTAAACATTTTGCGTTTTTCTTTTAAAAATGTGTTCATTGAGTAAATTAATCATTAATAATAATTAATATCAGTTAATATTAATCTGCAGAAAATGGGAGAGGAGGAATCCTAGGTAAGCATATTAAGAAATCATGCTATGCTCTCATTTTCTAATGTAACTGCCCATTCAATGACAGCTTCATAGAAAGTGGCACTTCTTGGTGGTGCTTTGCTGCCTAGATGCTTTAATGAAAGGGAATCAGGAGGAGGTAGCAACTTGAGGTACCAAACAATGCCCCAAAATCTAGAGATTTTGTGAAGAAGTTTTATCTGTTCTTCTTCATACATCTGTACCCTTGCTTTTGGCCTTGAAGTCATGAATGTGTTTACTATTCCTTGCAATATGCAGGATTAATCCATCAGTAGTGTGGATTGGAGAGGGGAGAGTGAGGGAAATGAGCCTGTTAGGGCTTAGTGACTGTAGCAGGACTAATAGAGCAGCTGAGACCCTTAATGCACCTCTGTTAAAAGGCCTTGTGTCTACCGTAACCTGGAAATTGCCAAATATTTGCTTCAGGTATGTAGGAATGATACGATTGAATTTATGCTGTGTACCAGCCATAGCATCTGAGATGAGTCAGAGCATATGCTAAGATCAAGCCATTACAACAAAAGACTATAATGCCAAGGGATTTACACAAAAATATAGATTAGCATGGCTTGAGTGAGTGCGTTTGACTGAGGCAAGTGATGGGCTGCAAAATCTTAAGCTGCTGTAACTCAAGTCCCAGCAATCACATGCCTGATACATTATGATGCCTGTGTCTATCCCAGTAAATGAAATTAATTAATTAGGTCTTGAAGGCTCATGTTATGCCCTCAAGACCAGGCTGGAGCCTGCAGGTGTTTCTGCTTGGTTTGGTACAGTAGACATATCCTGACATACTGTCAGGTGAGTGCATCCAAAAGGAAAAAAAAAAGAAAACCTTTGTTGACCTCTGATGTGACATTAAATGTCATGGGAGGACAGAGCTCTCTTCAGACCAGGGACTTGGTAGGTGTCATGTCCAGTAGGACCCTGAGCTCCATGTGGATGTCAGGTTGAGGGTGGCACTTTTACCACTGGTCACAGAACATGAGTGTTTGCAGAATCATGGTGTCAGAGTTTTATGCTAAATTCTGTTGGTCTGGACATTAGTTTAAGGTATATTTAACCTCTAGGAACAGGCAGATGCCAGGAGCACCGAAGGCATTTTGATAGCCAGATCACTGACATGTCCTCCAGCCATAGTGGGGAAAAGTCACCAAAACATGGTATGGCTCTTTAGCCATGGTGCTCCTTCTTTTAGGAGTCAGTCCATGACAAAACACAACATCTCTGAATTACCCTCTGGAGGAAGCTGCCAGCCTCTTTCTATACCATCCAGACTTCACAGACACCCTCCTCCTGCCCTAACACGCTGTTCCCAGCACAGGGGTCAGACACAGTGGCTGCCCGTAGCCCGCAGTGGGAACAGCGGGTGACAAGGCTCACAACTCTCCCTGACAGATGAACGTGGAAGTTCATCCTTCTTCTCATGACATCGTTTCCAGCCCTCTGTCTACCAGAAGGATTTCCTCTTCCCATGAACAGCAATGGAAAGACTTTCCCCCACCATAGGCCAGACAATATCATTTCAGACTGCAGCGAGCAGCAGCAGGAGAAGCTGAACTCTGCATCAGGGCACATTAATGCTGCCAAATCCCTGTCAATTCTGGAAGCTCTGATATATCACCTACTCCTGTGGCTGCGGTCAGGGAAAAGACCCTCATTGTCAAGGCTTCAGTCTGACAACAGGCATGAAAGAGCAGTGTCTTTGAGGTCTGCCCTCATAACCAGAACCGAAAACAACGTTTTCGGTAAAAGATTAGGAGAGCAAGTTGAATCAGCAGGCTCTGCAGCCTGTCATTACTCACAGGTTTGCTTTGTTATCAGCATGTACATTTCAAACATGTTTGCAAAAGGGCTGTGGCATGGCTGACCTCTTCGGATTATGGAGGAAAGCAAGAATATTATTTGGCCTGGGTTTGCCTGTGATGAGGTCTTGCATTCTTTGTGTGTAAGTTGCTGGGGATCATTAGTGCTCTCTGTATTGTAAGTACTTCCTTCACTGTAAGCAGACCTGCTCTCTTCAGGTTCATTTCCTGCTCCTCAGTGTAGCACTACTAGATGTTTTCACACACTCTGGATGCATTGTGTAATATAGGGCAAAAATCTTCAGCAGCTAAGTGACCTGACCATCCAACAACCCAAACAGCTCAACTGCCATATGCTGCAACCCAGCCTCCTGTCCAGAGCACAGAGAACCCATAAAGACCACAAAGCGGGACCTGCACCCTTCCCACCACCTAACAATATAGCCCACACAAGAAAAAGTACATGCAAATCCTGGCTCCTGGGGCACCAATTGATTGTTACTGTTGTCATAGAAGACGCTGCCGTAGATACCTGTGGTAGGTCCCATCTGGAGATGCACCCTTCTTTGGTAAGGTCTGCATGTCACAGATCCATGCTGCTCAGCATGTCAGCACAGCACCCCACGAGTGTTAGGTTCATTCCTGATTTTTAGCTACTTCTGATGATCTGGAAAAGATGCCACTAAGTCAGAGCTACTGCTCTGATGTGGGACTTACAGAGAAAGGAACAAGAGATGCATGCACCTTTTGATTTCTCGCAAATACTTATAAAACATGGGCAGAAAATTGGCCTCCAAGTTGTATGAGCATAGCAGCATCCCTTGGGAACTCCTGGGGTAGCTGTACTCAGATACTTGCAGGATGGGGACCCATCTTTCACTGAGCTGGTGATGGTAGGGAGGGGACGTCAGTTTAACAGTGTTCATCTTCCTACCACTGATTTGCACCATAAATCCTGTTCTTGTCATGTGAGCAAAAGGCTGAGTAATTGTATAAGTAAAGTAGCATGTTTGGGTGAACTGGATGATAAGAACCAGCAGCAGACAAAAGAGCACCCTAAAAATGAATAAAAGGGTTGTCCTAAATCCCCACTGAGATCTCATACACTTCAAGAAAGTCTCACTCATTTTCTTCTTTCAGTTAATGAAAATTTAGTTTTGATGAAAACTTAACTTCAATACAAACTGAAATTTCATTTCTATTATTTTTTTTTAATTATTATAAATAAGCACCTTATAGGGTAATCCCTGTGTCTTTATTCCCATGTGGCAGCTGAGGAAGTCTGTGCTGCCTCAGTTGCCAGTGCTATTGGGAGGACAATCCCAAACACCATGCTGGCACAGGCCAGGGCAGTGCTGCAAGCAGGCTGTGACCGGCTGCAGCACTTCAGGGCCCTGTCTAAGCAGCAGGGCAATGAACAAAGACAACTACCTCCAACCAGTCGTGGAGGCTTCTAAAAACCACTATACTGGTGGCAGTAAAACTCACTATTCCATCCAGTTTATCCATCTGAAGGCAGCTGGGAATGTACAGGAATAAGTCCCTACCATGTGAGCAGCTTGTTTGAGGCAAGAGCCCCAACATCCTTCCAGGTGGGGAACTGGTCCTATTTAGGGATGGTGGAGCTCTCCAGGCTGCTCAGGATCAGCCCTGTCAGGAACCTGGCAGCAGTGAAATAGCATGGATGAACATGTGCCAGCCTTGATCTGCATGGTTCTGGTCAGTTTAGTTTACTAGCACAGTCATTGTTTGTAGATCTATCTTTCAATTGCATGTGTTCTTTGTTTTATGTGGTGTTATCTATGAATCCTATAGAGAATATAATGCTGTCATTTAAAAATAACATTGAGTCGTTCTAAGCTGGGCTCTCACTACTGTCACATTAGACTATAGGCATGTGATTAAGTCATTTCTCTTAAACTAGGCTTCACAAAAGAAACCCCTAGCTGACCTGCTTCTACTTCTATTCCATGATGGGTACACACTAGAACTCATTACTTCAAACTGTCCTGAGGCCATTTTGCTGACAATCACAGTCCATTCTAGCCAAATTCTGGACACATCCAAATGTGCAAGACTTCTTTCTAGTCTGAACCTGTCTGCTCTTGACTTGGAACTGTTGCTTCGAGTTGCGGCTTTCTCTGCTATGTGAAACAGAAATTGTTGCAAAGTTTCAGTTCTGCAAGAGGGATTTCATTTTAAAGACCAGTGGTTTTCTACAGATCCTGTAAAATTCACTTATAAATAACCTAGGATTTAAATACCCCGAAGCCTTGGCAGCCTCTAAAATGGCTCTGTATCTAGTGAAAACAACCACAGAGTTTTAGGTCTATCCGCATACAGTCTTCATGAGCCTCAAACTGCCCACAACCTTTATATTAAAATCTGCAAGTGGATTCTCAGCTGCCATAAAATCATCATTTAAGGCCACGATTCCACTTTCATTTACACCCATATAAGCTTCTGTAACTCTCACACTTCTACTACATAATGCATACATGGAAATAGGTGTGGAGCGCACCTGATGTGTCAGTCTGGTTGTTGGCAGTTTCATGGAGTTTACAGATGGAAGGAACTGTTAGATCGCTTAGTCTAACATCCTCACTATGAAATCCATTCGGTTATTCTTGTAATGGTCCAGTAAATTGCAGCGAAATCAAATGTAGCTTCCAAAAAACCAACCAGAGGATTTCAAAACATAGGAATCCACCACTTCCCCTTATCGTTCAGACAACTGTTACAGAAAGCTCACTATTAAATGTGCCTAGCTTGAATATGTCCACCTTCCACTTTCAGCTTTTCTATTCACTGTTACGTGAAAAAGGTCCTTAGCATCTCCCATTTCCCTACTGTGAAGACCACTATGCATTACAAACAGTTTGCTTCTTGCTTCTCTTTTTTTATAAGCTCTGCACAGTAGCTTATCTGCAATAAAAGTGTGTGTAAATCCTTACCTTAGAGAAGATGGGAGATAAGAGCCCTTCAGCTGAATGGGCTCAGCCACCTCAGCTTCATTGAGGGACCAGCTCTGTTTGCATTTTCCCGGCAGCAATGCTACGGAGGAGGCTGCTCAGGGCAGTCCTGCTGCCAGCCGCGACCGGCTGCTCATTTCCACACAAGAACGTCCCCATTCCCCTCACCCTGGACAGCCAGTTCGTACATGCACATGGGAAATGGCTTTCCTGCTTTGCCGCTATCTTCAACACAGATCAGTTCCCTGAAGCAATCAGTTAAGCACTGCAAGCTCTGCTGGTCCCAGCGAGGGAGTAGACTGTACATATGTGTGTGTGTGTGGTGTTTGTTGAGGGGAGGATTGACACATTTAAGGGTAACAGAAAAGAAGAGGCAGGAAAAATGCACTTGGAGCCATCCCCTCAGGGTAAAAGCAAGTACTCAACAGTTGCTGAAGTGTCTAACATGCCATCAATTCATCCCCTAATTTGCTCTGCAGTAACCACTTTATTTAACCATAGCCTGTGTCAAAATCCCCATAAAATAGATTTTGTCTGACCTCTGTCAAACAAACCCACTGCCTCATTAGAAAATGAAGTCAGGTTAGTTCAGTAAGATTATTTTCCTGCTGCTGATGATCACGTATGCCTGTGGACAGTGACAGCCACAAAGTCCCTTTTCCCCACTACTTATGATTATAAATCCCAATTAGAAAACAGGATTGTTTGATAATGGTAACCATGTAGATGTAACATAACATATAATCGTAGATGTGATACACTTCCAATGAAACACATCTACATCTGTTTTCTATAGCACTACATGAACTGACATTAATCACATCCTCCTACTTTTAATTTCTTCCTAGTAGGCAAACTTAGCTTCAGCAACCTTCGTTATCCTGCTTGCCCTGACAGCACGATCACACAACATGAGCTATGGCTGAGAAGGAAGTAGCTGTGGACATGAGAGACTCACCACTCCCATTATGTCATTTTCTAGAACAAAGTTTCAGTGTGATTTAAGTGCTGCTATTGCTGCCCCTGTAATACAAGCAGGACGCAAAGATTTGTGCCTCACCAGACCGTCTCTTGATCCCTGTTCAAAACTAAAGAGCATGGGATTAAGCCAATGGGACACTGTGTATTTCCAGAGTAATATACAGTCATCAGTAGAGGAGACATGCAGCCTCTGAACTTAAACTATTAAATGGTGGAATAAAAAAAAAAAAAAGAAAAGAAAAAAGGAAATAAGAGTTCATTTATAACAAATGCTCATTGGAAAAGATTCATTTATAACACTTGGCTATAAAAAAAGAAGAAAAAACCTAATGTGCTCATCTCCACCCTTATTTCAGATATTATCCTAGATGTGAAGGCCCTGTGCAGGACATGGGTGTCCCTGAATCAAACCAAGACAAACAAGTGCCCAGGGAGCCAGAGAGGCTGGCAGCAGCATCTCCCCAAGGCACAGCACTGGGGGTAGCCATGTTCAAGGACAGTCCTGGGACATCTGTGTTACAGCTTAATCCTCTCTTGCTTCTGGCAGCACCAGAGAAAATCTGATGTAAGGATATCATAGTTTAGGACTCACAAACATCAAGGGCTTGGTTGCATTTATGGTGGTGGCAGAGCTTGGTGATAGCTCCTTGCCTGGTTTACGCTAGATATTGGGTGGTATGAAGGTTAGTGTGTACAGGGCGGTCAGTAGCCCTCATTGCATCTTTCTGCCCTCTGCCCTTGTTTGGGGAAGTTTTCCCCTTCCCTGATGAGAGAGATGTTCTGAGCCCTATAACAAGAGGTGTAACACACATCAACTAGTGAAGGCTGGAGTCACAGAACGATGCTTCCTGGGGAGGAAGGCCTAAAGCAGAGGAATGCCTGGAAGACCAGATAGACTTCATGCTTGCTAAGCCAAGGTTGTACTTTCAGGGATAACCTAAACCATCATAAACCAGATTGCTGCCAAAAGCAGTTGCCCTGCCTTCTTCTGTCCCAGGTTATTAATTCTTACGCTCTCCTCAAACAACTCTTTTCTGACCTAAGTCAGTTCTCCTAACATAGGGAAAGGGACAATAAGGAGGCAGGAATGAGGAGCATGAAGCAGGAGGAAGGTGAGACAGATGCTTTCCCTGGCACTGCCAGGTTAAACCAACCACAAAACTCCAGCCTAAACTAGAGGCATACCTATTTGAGGCATACCTATTGCTCAAGGAGCTTGGCTTCCATGCAAACCCTAAAGTCACTCTTCCCCTAGGCAGTGGCTGTGCACACCTGAAAATCTGTCCACTTCCCTGAGGTACCCAAAGAATCTCCAGTCTAGCTAACCACCATCTTCAAAGCATTTATCGTGCACGAGGAGCCCCCAGAGCGCTGCAGAGATTTCCCACACCAGAAGGCAAAGAGGGGTGATAACTCAGCGAGGAGTCACCGCCGGGCTTTCCAATGGTGTCTGGACAAGGTCCCCTTTGCGGGTGCGACTCTTCAAAGCAGCAGCCTTTGTGGTCCTTGAGTGAACAGCACGGGGGAGTGAGAATCTGGTTTAGCCGCCGTCCAGCGGGGTAGGGAACCAGGGCACGGCCAGGCTCCACCGCCCCAGCGCGGCTCCGTGCACCAACCGCACCGGCCCGGCTCCGCCTGGGCGTCCCCGTGCTTCGGGCTGCTCCGCTCACTTCAACAGTGCCACCTAGTGCCTCTCTTAAATCATTCCAAGTGGAAACGGGGGCTCCGGAGCGGGGAAATCCGCTTTTGAAGCAGAGAGGAGCTACAAAGGGAAAGAACAGGTCCGGGCGGGCGAAAGCTGCTGGCGAGCGGCTCGCAGTGCGGTGTGCGGTCAGCCGCTGATGCCCCGGCTACCTGCAGACCATGAGTAGGGTACAGAGTGAACACCGCCCGTTAAAAAATATAACTAACTAACTAAATAAATAAACCCCCATAGTTTTCCAGTTCTTAAATTGTCTAACGTGTTTCCTGGCTTGTATTAGCGTGAGTGGCATGGGTACTAACGCGAGTGGCATGGGTATTAACGCCAATGGGAGCTTCCTTGAGTATTTAGTACTTTAAATGTTTCCGAGAGTGAATGGGTAAAAGTGGAACTGGAAACTGCAAAGTTCATCCATTCATAGAGGCAATTCCCATTTTATTAATAAAAACCAGCAGCAGCAAAAGCTGTCCCAGCAGAATAGCGGCTGTGGGAGAGACCGGCTGTGGGAGAGACAAGCCCCATAGCCCCAGCGGAGTGATGCAGGGAGTGGGGGACGTAGGGGGTTCCCCCTGACTGCGGGGCATGGAGAGGAAATCAGGTGGTGGCAACATATGTGTATTGCGTTTCTCTGCAAAACTGAGACTTAGCTAATTGTATTCCTGCCGCTGAACTGGTCCTTGGCTGAGATCATTTCAATGGGCAGGGTTGGTTTCTTTTTTTTTCCTCCTTACAGGAGTTCCCTCCCCTCCTTCTTCCCATCCTCCGCCTATTAAAACAACTCAAGTCTCACTTGTTAAAAGACCCCATAACGTGGAGGAGGCAGAAAAGCAGCAGCAGCAGGAAAGAAAAAGACGTCTGGAAAATATTACCCGTTTGCTGCTGCTGCTGCTGAGAAACCTCATTGAAACAGTTACTCGGCCAGCAAGGCATCACCAAAGAGACTTTATCTGATGCTGTACATCTCTCAAACTTTCAGACGCTGCCTTGCAACTTCTCCAGGCTCCTGGCTAGCCGGGATTGAAATAAGACCTTCAGCTTCGACCACGAGAAACTAAATCCTAATTTATTACTTTTAACTTTTTTATTATTATTATTATTTGAAAAAAAAATATAAAAAAAAAATCCCACGACTTTGAGCTAGAAACTGAAGCAAAGACAAATCCATGGTAATCGTGAACACACGTGGGAGAAAATGAGTAGGACTGAATAGCCTTAAACGATTATTTTTTTTAATATTGTTTTCATTTTTAAGTATTTTTTATTTCCGAGCGTCTCAGTAAGTCCCTGAAAAGTGCGATTTGATTTTTTACCTCAAACTTGGAAACTGTTCAGCGGGAGCAGCGGTACGTGAGACCACACAGCTGGCTGGAGCCCCTCTATGACCAAAGGACAGAAGGACAAACAAGGTAAGTGATTTACGGTTACGCTTCTGTCATCCCAAGAGCAGAAGACCCTCTCCTCCCATCCCCACTGCTCAAGGGGGAAAAGCTGAAATACCAAAGCTAAAATACGACTGGGGCTGGGGGAGGACCTTACCGGCTCTGCGCTACACCTAGTTCAGCAATGAATAGGACCGTCAAGAGCATGAATGAAGTTTTCAGCTTCAGTCCCCTCCTCCGTGTAATCCGGTTAAGATATTGCTGAGCGTTAAGATTTGGGAGGGGAAAATAAAAGGCGGCAACTCCCCCTCTCCAAAAACCCCATCTAACCCCCCAACAAACCCATCCAACTCCCAACCAAACCCAACGCTGAAACGAACTCGAACCGCAGGTCAGCAGCCGCCCCGCCGAGCCCGGCTGGCGGCGGGGCGCTCCCCCAGCCCCGGCTTGCTTCTCCCCCACCGTCCCCCTCCTCTACGGCCAGGACCGGGAGAGGGGACGTGACAGGAGCGCGGGGAAAGACGGGACAGCGGGAAGGCAGCGGCGGGAGGAGGCCCGAAGTCCCGCCTCGGCAGGGAGAAACAGCCGCTGCCGAGCGGAGAGGGCGGCTTCCCGAAGGCGGGACGGGACGGGACGGGACGGCTGCGGGGCGGTGCGGTGGGGCGGGAGCCGCCGGCTGCCCGCGACCTTCCACCGCCGCACGCCCCACCGGAGCGGAGCGGAGCGGAGCCGGGCCCCGCCCCGTCGGGCAGCCCGCGGAGCCCGGCCCGGCAGAGGCAGGGTCACAGCGGGGGCCGCAGGGGGCGATCCCTCGAACGCGCCCGACCCCGCTCCGCGCCGCCGCCCGCCCTCGCCGTGACGTGGCGGCGCAGGGGATCCCCCCGGTGCCCCGCCCGCCCGCTGTGACGCGAGCAGCACCGCCCCCGTTGGCTGCAGCGCCGGGCCGGGGTTCCCCCGAGGAGCGGAGCCTCCGCCGCGCTCCGGACCGGCTCCCGCAGCCCCGCCCCAGCCGTTCGTCGGTGGCTCGGGCACGGCCGGGACCCGGCGCTTGGGGGTCTCGCAGGGCTCCGAGGCAGGGCCAGCCCCATCCCCTGGGCCTGCAGCGACCCCGCGGCAGCGCCTGCTTCACAGCCTCCCGCCTCAGGGGTCATTCTGCCGTCGGCACACACGGGTGCCGCTGCCCTCTCGGGGGCGGGAGAGGGGGGGTGGTTTAACCCCCGCAGAAGGCAGGGCAGCAGGGTACCTCTTTGGAGGGTGATGGCGGTGGCAGGTGCTGAAAATCCAGCCCCCATCAAGGTCACAGCCACTTTGTCACTAGTCTGGAGAAGAGAAGGTTCAGGGGGGACCTTATTGCAATCTACGACTACCTGAATGGAGGTTGTAGTGAGGTGCGGGTCGGTCTCTTCTCCCAAGTAACAAGTGATAGGACAAGAAGTAATGGCCCCAGGTTGTGTCAAGGGCAAAGAAGAGATTCAGAGCGGCCCTGCAGAGAAGGACTTGGGGGTGCTGGTCGATGAGAAAATGAACATGAGCCGGCTTCAGTGTGCGCTCGCAGGCCAGAAAGCCAACCGTATCCTGGGCTGCATCAAAAGGAGCATGACCAGCAGGTCGAAGGAGGTGATCCTGCCCCTCTACTCTGCTCTTGTGAGACCTCCCCTGGAGTATTGTGTGCAGTTCTGGTGTCCTCAACATAAAAAGGACATGGAACTGCTGGAACAAGTCCAGAGGAGGGCCACGAGGATGATCAGGGGACTGGAGCACCTCCCGTATGACGACAGGCTGAGGAAGTTGGGGCTTTTCAGCCTGGAGAAGAGAAGGCTGAATGGAGACCTCATAGCAGCCTTCCAGTACCTGAAGGGGGCCTATAGGGATGCTGGGGAGGGACTCTTTGTCAGGGACTGTAGTGACAGGACAAGGGGTAATGGGTTAAAACTTAAACAGGGGAAGTTTAGATTGGATATAAGGAGGAAATTCTTTCCTGTTAGGGTGGTGAGACACTGGAATGGGTTGCCCAGGGAGGTTGTGAGTGCTCCATCCCTGGCAGTGTTCCAGGCCAGGTTGGATGAAGCCTTGTGTGGGATGGTTTAGTGAGAGGTGTCCCTGTCCATGGCAGGGGGGTTGGAACTGGGTGATCTTGAGGTCCTTTCCAACCCTAACTATTCTATGATTCTATGATTGGATATTAGGAAAAAATTCTTCCCAGAAAGGGTGCTCAGACATTGGAACAGGCTGACCAGGGCAGGGGTGGATTCACCATCCCTGGAAGTGTTCACAAACCGTGTAGATGAGGCCCTCAGTGACATGGTTTAGTGTTGGTCTTGCCAGTCCTGGGGTAATGGTTGGACTTGATGACCTTAATGGTCTTTTCCAACCCAGTCGATTCTATGATTCTATGGAATCTTTATGGAACAAAGCTAGGATTTTATTTCATGCTGGCAAATCTTTCTTATCCTACATGCAAGTGCAGAAAAACCTGGGAAGAGGTTTTCCCAGTAGTAGGAATAGCAGCCCCTCTGGGCTCAGTGGAGTTTCCCATGCTAGTTCACTAGCAACAGCCTGTTCGTATCTATGGTGTGGGAGCAAATTTACTTCATTTTGTTACTATTCAAGATTAGTATATAAAGCAGCAAATTACTCCTCCGCTACTCAGTGTAGTGGGACTTGACTAAGTCAAACAAGATATGACCTGTGCTTTATAAACAAATTAGAAGGTAATCAGCTATGAACGCCAAATAAATATTTATGTGCTCGATTAAGGCATGGAGTAGTCGGTTTTGTGCCAAAAGCATCCATGGACTTCAGCAACCAGAAAGCATTTCTAAGCTAGATTTTTGTTTAACCGCAATCTGAAATATCTGAGTATAAATATGATTCTTGACTTATTTCTTAGAGCATTAGTCTGGTTTATTTTTTGTTGTTTTTTCCTCCTTCAGTTAATTTAGTAACTAACATATCACTGTCTACATTAGGGACAAATCCAACCAGCAGCTGCATAATTCTTTCCACATCGGTTACTGAAACCTGTAAGAGACTAAATTTGGGCAGTTTAGTGGGAAACATATACCGAGCAGGCAGGAGATCCTTGATTTGCTGATCAAAGCCTGTGCATGCAGATACAGTTTGCCATCATTACTAATCCTGTTCTTGATTTTAAACCTAACCCCAGAGTTAATTTTAGTCTTATGTGAGCCCTTTCCAGAAGATCAATAGCATGACAAAATCTGGAAGTGATAAATAACCAAAAGCACCAGATATGGTAACTCTGCTGTGGTAAAGATATACAGATGTAACATAACTTTTCAGTTTCCTCTCTGTAGGCTGTAAAATAGAAGAGGGAGCCTGGATAGCTATTTTATGCTTGTAATTAATGTGTACCTGGAATCATTTGTACTTCAAAGATAAATTATTTATTTTGCCATCAAATTAAAGCTAATAATGAACTTAAATATTGGAAAATGGTAACCCGCAGATAGTGTTTGTGTGTACACGCAGACTATATGACGCAAAGCCACATACAGTATGTCTGCCTGTGTGCATGCACATCCGCACTCACACATGCACTCAAACATGCTCATGTCATAGAAGCAGCTGCTCTGTTGAAGCCAACACTGTTATTCTCACGAATAAGGAGGGTTTTTTAAGGCTTCTACTCTTCTACACCAGAAAGAGTAACACAACACACATCAGTAGCCTAAGCCTTACCATGAAGGGTTTTGTAGACCTCCAAGGACCTCTTGCATGATCATGATCCTGATTTTACAGGTGAGGAAGCTGAGACAGAGGGGGGTGAATTCACACACCTAAGGTCACCCAGCAGGTGAATGGCAGCACTAGGAACAAAATCCAAATTGTCTATGTCCTGTCCACTCTTCGATGCTGTAACGTAAGAAATGCAGTGGTAAACAATGACCCAGCTGACAGGTTTCATAAGGGACATTACTCTCTATAATAAATCTGTCAAATGTATGCATACATTTTCAACATGAATATCCCAGAAATAGCAGCTCTGTGGAGAAAGATGCTTTTTTTATGCCTCCACTACAGAATTGCAAGATAAATTATCCACTGATTTCCCTCTTCAGCAAAATGCTTAAGTGCACACTTATCTATAATGACATACTTACATGCTTTGCTGAATCCAAAGCCTCAGCGCTAAGGCTCAGAGGACCATGACTAGTAGACATTCAAGAATTCGGCTTCTATACAGGCATGTATAAATGAGACATTTTCAAAGGTTTTCAGTGCTCAGCACATTGCAACAAAGATCTGCAGACAAGTCTGATGCACAGATCTCATATAGAATCATAGAATCAACTAGGTTGGAAAAGACGTTTAAGATCACCAAGTCCAACCATTACCCCTGGACTGCCAAGGCCACCACTAAACCATGTTGCTGATGGCCTCACCTACATGGTTTTTGAACATTTCCAGGGATGGTGACCCCACCACTGCTCTGGGCAGCCTGTTCACTCCACGACCTTGCCCACCCCCAGCCTACTGGTGGGGGTAGTGTAGGAGAGCAGCCTTGATGCTGTGGAGCACCGCTCAGCGGTAGCCAAAACCTGGTGTGTTAACACCTTCCTAATTACTGATACCTAGTACTGTAAGGGCTGCTGTGGGGAAGGTTAGCTCCAGAGCCAATAGAGGGACAAAATTAGCACACTTGTGACTGAACCTTTACTGTTGTCTCCTGGACAGCTACTGACTTTTGCAGTGTAAGGTTTTTTTAAAAAGGTCTCCAGATGTTTGGAATTAATAAGTGCTAATTCTTTCAAACAAACTTCCACATCATTATGTTTTATGTACAAACTTCCTGCGTCTCCCCCTCTTGCTTTTTCATCTTCTGGGGAAAAGCTAGCCAGAAGTACTGCATGGCAATATGTTTGAGTGTTGTACACGAGAGATGACTTTGGAAACAGATGATGTAGTGAGCTGTATCCCATATGTTGCAAGCAAACCTAACTTCAGTTTGACCTCCTGATTGCTTCCTTAGTCCTCATAGCAGCTGGTGCAGAATAAGTGAGCAGGCTGCAGATAATATTGATGTGTTCAGACGCCAATGCACATAGGTTTTCTGGATATGCATTTGCTCCTGTTTTGTTTATTGTTGTCTTGATGTATTAGTAACAAATTAAACTTTTTTTTTTCTCTTTGTCTCCTGACTTTGCAAAGGGATGAACTACCTCCAGGTGCTCTTACTCTCAGGGATGGATGAAAGCTGATTAATAACCACATGGGTGGACTGTTCTGTATGATTTTGGAGGAGGGGGTGAAGTGGTACATTACCAGTGCAGAGCAGAATTTGCAGTCCTGTCTCAGGCTTCCTGTGCAGCACATGGGGGACATAGGCACCTCCGGAAAGAGTCTGACACAGCCAGTGCAATCTTATTGCCTCCTGGAAGGCTGATGCAAACTAATGGACTTTCTGACTTCTTTCAGTGCTAAATAGCTTTCACTCTTAAAAAAATAATAATAAAGAAAGAACACTGCAGGAACTGTTTTCCCCCACCTCTGCATTACAGACCTGGTTAAAAACCTGTCCAGAAAGTGCAAGATCCAGGTTTGACTCCAAAGACAGTGAGGTAACCCAACTCACCTTCTCACCAGGTGAGAAGCTCTGTTTCCCTACTCACTCCTGTTCCCATGCAGCAGCCGTCCTGTGCGTAAATAGAAGTGATCTGCAATTATCTTCGTTAGTCCAGGAATAAGGACTGGCTGCACGTCTTCCACCAGTTGAGCACCTCATCCCTAGCATAGGGGGTGCTTTTTTCCCTATTTTAAGTGCTCCAGTGCCTATTTCCCAGGACAAACTGACTGGATTAAATCCCTCCGGGACCCAAACATCCATTAGGCTGAGACATAAAACACTAAGCTGTACTGGTCATAGAAGGTGTGTGTGGGCTGTGTACAGCACCTTCCACCAATTAGTCAGCTGTTGACTAGGGCTGTAGTGTCAGCAACTTTGAATATTAGCAGTTACATTTTTTGCTGAAGGAATATTGCCAGCACTTTGAAAGAGTGCTTATCAATGAAGTGACTAAAAAACAATTGTGGCTTTGAAAGTTAATGTGGGTGTTTGTCCTTCACCAAGCATTTGACACATCTTGACTCAGCACCACATTATTTTAGACTTGCACTGTTAAAACACAATACTGTACACTGCTTCTCTGGTAATATTTGGTTTTAACTTTGTGTGACAAGTTCAGGAACTTCAGGAATAGATTTCAACTGATGTCTTATGAAGGATGTAATTTTACACTTCGCAGTGTTAGGCCAGGCTAGATACTTTTAACAGCACAGTCCAACCTGTGATGTCAAAGTGCTGCAGCTATTCCCTACCCTTGGTGCTAGCATTTGACTCAGCAGGCCAGTTTTGGTTCCAGACTTGTACAAGTGTCATTTCCTTTTACCTTCTTGGCTCAATTATTGAAGAAGGGTGGAGAGGTTTTGGCTTCTTTGCCATTGTTTGGGCACGTTCAAGTTGATAAAGATCAGTTCTGCTGGGCAAGCTATCAATAGCTCACATGCTAAATCCTGAGAATATTGAGCAACTTTTTCCAGACTTTCCCTGTGTTTCAGTCAGTTAAAAGACTATACATAAAAACCTCAATTGCACATACAAAGGGGAAAGTTTCTTTGATGAAAGCCAGGAATTTAGATCAAAACACAGTTTATTTTCCCAAGGTTGACAGTGAAAGGATAGGAAAAAAATGCTGGTTTATTAAGACCAGAAATCCATTTCTTGATCTTAAAAGACTGTTTTTTTGCGAGGGAGGGAAGCTGTGCTGTAATGACAAGATCAGAGAATTCTCTTTCTTTTTTTGTCTTTTCTTTTGTGCAGAAACACTTCATAGGAAGAGAAAACCAATAGCAAATTAATATATAAGAAGCCTGGTAGAGTATACAGTCAGTCAAATGTAAACACTCCAGATCTTAATCTAAATCTTGTGGGCTCCACCCATACAAGTGATCCATTTATTTCAGCCATATAATTCTTAATGTAAGCAGACTTTAGCCCCTGCTCAGTAATAGGAATTTCCTATTTCTGGCAAGAGAAGGGAAGTAGCGGACCCCAAATGGGAAAGCAGAGTACAACTGTGCTGTTAATGAAACGTTTACCTTGATGTTTGTGACCTTCTGCGTGCTTGAGAGATTAATAAACACACAGGCTATTTGACTTCAAGGTAATCTAGAGGGGATCTATTACTTAATCTGTTTTCTAAAGCCAGTCTATTTTGGGCACTGAGTTTTAATTCACCTACAGTGGCAGTAAGCATAAGCTATCTTTTATTAGGCATCTTTATGACCCCTTGTTGTGAAAGACTTTCAGACAGGCCAGAGCAGGGACAGTCCCTTTTTGCTGGTGACTGCAGCACCTGTCAGAGCCCAGCCGTAAGTATTCAAGGAAGTCCTAGAGATAGGGTCCAATTTCTTTAACAGTGTCTCCAAATATACATTTAAGAGGCTTCCTCCTGTCTTGAAATTTAAGACCCTAAATAGCCAGTGGAAAAAGCACAGTCTTTGTAACCTCAGACTTTGTGCTTGCCTGGTTTATTTTTATTGTGTAAGTGATGCTCTGCTGACTTTTTGTCTTCCAAGTCTGTAACTTTTCAGACAGAAGTGTAATTGCTGACAGCTATGCTGCTGCAGCTCGGTAGTATTTCTTCAAGAAAGAGTTAAGGATATATATGATGTCAGGAAGTGCTGTTCCAGCTTTAGCTTTGGCCAACAGATGGTGAAACAAACATGGTCGGCAGACGAGCAAGATGATAGCAGCAAGGAAAATATGAGTAATAGTAAGAAAACGCAAATATTAAGTTCATAACTCTAAGAGAACCTATTTCAGCAAAATATTGAAACAAGAGTTTCAGATTCATTGACTTGCAATGCATTTGCTGAGTTGGACTTAAACAGACATTATCTATGTCCTTAATGTCAAATGCAAGAACTGACATGAAACACTGTCATTAACTTTCCTGTAATTCTGAGAAAGCTGCTGCAAAGAATGGTTAATGTGATTGCCAACAAAAAGCAGTTAGGTAGCAATATACTCTGCCCATCTGCCTGCCTACATTGTTTGTCAAGAATTCCAGAGCACCCTCCTTGCCAGCCAGCTCCTCAATAGCCCAGAGCTCAGGTTAGAAGATTTCACAACCAGATAACATAAAATTCAGAAGTGGTCAGAACCAACTGATGTTCTAATGAATTTCTGAGCCCAGGGTGGAGTCTTGGCTCTGTTGAATTAATGTGTAGTTTTGCCACAGACTTAATCTCAGTCAGGCTTTAGCCCTGTACACATATGCTCACACGTGCATATATCTATGTACACAAATGTATGAATAATACATTTTTGCAATGGTATTGAGAAGACCTTTTAAAGCAGATGTCTGATTATATAAATATAAATTATAAATATAGTCAGGCATCTGTTTAAAAATTATAAATACATTCAGACATCTGTTTTAAGAATGTCTTTCCAATATCTTTGCAAACATAACTAAGCGACAGAAGTGATTCAGGGGGGGATGCAGTCATGGCATGGATGGGGGATGAGGAGGGGCTGCCTAGACATTCAGCTGTTCCACTTGCCTATGACCGTATGAAGTGAGGGGTGGCCCAAAAGCCCCTTCTGCAATCCCCCAGGGTAATATGACAGAGTGTCTCATTCAGCAAGCCCAGGCTGCCAAAATAAGATCCTGACACAGACAGCACCTTCTGTGAGGACATTACAAATAGTAGAAAACATCCCTGGTACATTAAGTGTATTTGAATCTTACTTTGCACAGAGGAAGTACAGCAAAGAGTTGTTAAGTTTAACAAGGTGATGAAGTAAATCTGTGACACAGCCAGAAGCGCAGGGTGTATGTGCTGATGCTGAGCTCTATGCTGTAGTCATGTGCGCCCCTTACAAGGTCTTTATCAGCAAGCGGTGGCTCTGCTAACAGTTTCCGTACTTCTTTGCAGATGTATTGTGAGAGGTTTATATGTATCCTGAGAATACTTGGAACCACTCTCTTTGGGGTGTCCCTCCTGCTGGGAATCACCGCTGCTTACATTGTGGGCTATCAGTTCATCCAAACAGACAACTACTACTTCTCCTTTGGACTCTATGGTGCTATCCTGGCATCACATCTCATCATCCAAAGCCTGTTTGCCTTCCTAGAGCACAGGAAAATGAAGCGGTCACTAGAGACTCCAATCAAGCTGAACAAAACAGTCGCCCTTTGTATTGCTGCCTATCAAGAGGATCCTGACTACTTAAGAAAATGTTTACTTTCTGTGAAAAGGTTGACCTACCCTGGAATTAAAGTTGTTATGGTCATTGATGGGAACTCAGAAGACGACGTTTACATGATGGACATTTTTACTGAAATCATGGGTAGGGACAAATCTGCCACTTATATCTGGAGTAATAACTTTCATGACAAAGGTCCGGGTGAGACGGAGGAGTCTCACAGGGAGAGCATGCAACATGTATCTCAGCTGGTCCTGTCCAACAAAAGTGTTTGCATCATGCAGAAGTGGGGTGGAAAAAGAGAAGTTATGTACACAGCATTCAAAGCACTGGGGAGAAGCGTGGATTATGTACAGGTAGGTATTAGAGCGCCAGGTCAGTGCCAATTCAAACACACTTTGAAAGAAAGCAGCTTTTGTATATTTTATGCAGCATGCTAGAGGCCATCCTAGTCTCTGATGAACACAGTGCTCCTTTCAGTCTGTTTGGAAACAGCTTGACCGTTAAAAGTGTATTTTGCTACCTTTTAAAATGGTCACTGTATCTGTGAATATGTGAAATCTGTGCACCAGCTACTGCAGAAATCTGAAATCCTTCCCCAGACCTCAGTACTGCCCCTCATCCACATGGTTTTGCTTTAGACAAAGCCAGTGGGCTCCTGAAGACCCCATCTGTGCTTCTGTAGGTCAAGATCTCGGGTAACGTTTTATTTTGTGAGGCTGCTAGTGGCCCCATATTCAAGCACACAGACAAGTATTTGGTGGCACTAGGGAATATCTTGGAGTTTGTAAAAAAGATGGGGATATTTTACAGGCTTCGAAGGCCATGCAGAGTATTCAGTAAAAAGGTCAATGTGCAGCCTTGAAAGAAAGATTTCTTCAGCTAAAGCCTGCAGGAGCTTTTGCTTCATCACTTACAGCTGCATTACCTCACTCACGGCGACTTGGCCTTTAAAGCCCTTATGACACTATTCACTTAAAAATGAATTAGGCTGGGTCCTCTCTCCCTGTTTCCAAAGCAGCAGAGACACATTTCGTTCCAGCTGCCTCGGATCCCATGAAAGATTTTCTGTTTTACCCTTACACATGGAAGCGCTCCTCACTCTTGCAAACAGCCCTGCTGACTGTGGGAAGGGGAGGAGGCCATGTGTGGAGGAAGGAGGGAGGGATCAGGGCCTCTGGGTGGACACTAAGGATCCCTCCTTATTGATCAAGGCCAGCAAGCCCCACTGAGTATTAGATGATCTTCCTAATTAACCACCCTCAGCCCTTCCCGACCTCAGAGCATCCAGGGGTCTCCTCTTCAGTACCCCATGAAGTGCTCTCTGCTGGCTCAGGGCAGCTGCATGGCTGAGCCACACATTTCTGTGGTCCAGAAACACAGCATCCGTCTGCACAGTGTCCACATAGAGGCTGCCAGTAGCTGGACTGAGGGCAGCGAGTCCTCCACACACAGGAGGGGCAGAAACTGAAGAGTGCCAGGAACTGCTCTGTTATTGGAGCTGAGAGTGTAAAGCAAAGATTTAAAACCCACCCCCATCCCCTAACACTTCCAAAATTGAAACTGATTTATTCTCTGGAAACAATGAGCTTAAGCTTTCCATTGTCTGCACTTTGGTTCTGTGCTGTGAGGCATTATGGTGGGATAAAAATGCTGTTTTTCTTTATTAGCATGGTTTTATAATCACTTCACACACAAGTATCAGATTGCAGAGAGAGACGGCAGAGAGGAAATGGATTCATTGCAAGTTTCCTCCCTCAGTCCAGCTCCTGCATTTGTTCATGGAACCTGGAAAAAGTGTTTCTATTTCAACAGTCATAGCATAAACAGAAAATGGGAGAGATATTTCTGGTCTTTCAGTCAGTTAACACTCCTGACCTGGCTCAGAGGGAACTAATGAATGTGTCACGGACTGTAATGCTGCTGTCCCAAAAGCTGCAGTAACAATTGAAGCCACAGGCACATCTGCAGACACACCTATATTAGAAATGCAGCACCTTGGTGGCCCTGGCTTCTACACAGTCATGATGTAATGCAGCTAAAATGTAGATCTGTTTTGTGAATGAATGAAGGTCGAGATATTTCAAATGCGGGTACCCAGGGTAAATTACTTTAAAGAGGCTAGACTTTTTAAAGGCTGAGCAATCTGCCTCTATGATCAAGTACTTTAGAAAAGTGGACCAGTCAGCACCATTTCCCACCCCTGAAACTGTGGGCCTTATGGTTCTTAAAAGACACCTAGGAGTTATGGACAGGCAGCCATAAGTAGTCAGACCGATGCAGATTAAGAGCTGTTGCTCATTAGCGATGTCTCATTAAATACCCGAAACTGCTGTGAAGGCTTACTTCTATCCTGGAGGAGGTTAGGAGGGTGCAAGCACGCATAGCAGTTAAACTGGCAGGTATCATCTCTGCAGAGCTGGTTGGGGCAGCCAGGGTACAATTCATCTTGACCTGGTGGAGATACCTGTGTAGACAGTCCAGTGCAGCCTGAACTTCTTAGAGCAGCTTGGATAAACCACCACTGGTTATAATGAGTATCTGAACTCATTATAACCCTTTCATGCAACTCTGTGACCCTGGCAGTAATTTCTAGGTCACAGCCCTTATGTAGGAAGGTGGCAAATTGCCTCTTGGGCTGTGCTGGGCCACTGGTGGCTAGGCAGACCTTGGTGTGTTCTATTTGGGTTCCTAAGTGTCTGTCTTTCTCTGGGTGTATCCTCTTTTCACCTGCAAAAGCCTTGCCCTGATGGAAAATAGTGGCTTTTCAGGTTTGCCCCAAATCCCCAGACATGTCCACCGTGCTGGCATGCCAAGGACACGTGCTGGTAAATTAATCTAGCATTTTCAGGATTCTTCATACCTATTTGTGATGTTGCTCATGGGCAGGTATTTCTGCTATAGATAAATGCATCTGATGGGGTGGAGGCTGCTTAGCTGCTTCAGGTGACAGGCGTTGGAGGGAAAGCAGAGGCACTGGGGAGGGAGCCGATCCCAGCCCGTCAGTCATGGTCACAATGAGTATCTCTGCCTGAGCCTGGGTACTCACTAAACTACGGATTCCCTGTGCAAAACTCTCAGCCACAGCTTTGTCCAGGGAGCTCCAGATAAACATACAGGCATCCTTTCCCCTCTTCAGCAGAATTATTCTGCTCCCTTTTTATCACTGAGTGCTGTCACTGATGATAGCTGGAGGCACACATTGGTTATGCAAAGGTACCCCTTGGGATTAATCCTTTGAGGGGAGGAGCTGAATGCATCAAGTTAGCAGGAGCTGGAAATGCTTGTGGCTTTTCTCCTGAAGGAAATGTCAGAGTTTTCATCACCTTTCTCCTTTTGGCCCCCAAAGTGAGCATGGAGGGGAGCATGTCGACAGGCACTCAGCTGCATCCCAAACTATGCAGCCTGACTATCCTGGGCTTGAGTCTGGTCTGTAGTAGAGCCCCCAAATGATCTCTCCCTCTTCACAGACCAGACATGAGGGTTTCTGCTCCCCTGGAGTGAGAAGGCTTAAGCTGAATTGAAAAATTGGATGAAAGGACACCAAAATTAGCACACCCCAATATGAAGCCTCACCAGAATTGACTTTGTATGTTGTTCTTGCAGAACTACTGACTTTTTGCCCTATCGTCCCCATCTGAAATCACGGGAATGCACCGTGGGGATAAACTGGAAGCAGTAAGAAAGCCTGTAGGGCAGGATCCAGCCAGCCAGAGGGGTGTTTCTGGGACAGCCTCTTCTGCCCCAGTTTCTGGGTGTCTGCAAAACACACAGTGGGGGCACCGCTTGCAGCAGCAGCCACAAGGAGACACCCACTTGTTTGAAACAGGCTGCAGCCCGTGTCATTCTCCTCTGAGCAAACGAAAGCAGTGCCAGCTGCCTCGCAGTCCGGCCAGGCTGTCTGAGCCCTCCTCCTACTCTCCAGGGGAAAGCCAGTTCCTAATGTACACAGTGTTTAGTTGACTAGGAGTGTTTGTGTGGCTGAAATGCCTTCTGTGTGTCATCTATTTCTGCCCCGGTTTTGTGGAGCGCTGCACTGCAGGACTTGCTCCTTCTGGCCTTACATAGGATTTATTTATAAGAATGCCAGAGGAAAATAGCAAAAAAATTCTATATATCAAACGTCAAATCCCTGCAAAAATAACACACCGTGCATCTAAAATTAAAAATGAATTTGTTCTGGAATCCAAAATACATATCTTACATGGATTGCTAAAGCCTTCTGAGAGTGAAAGAACTATCAGGTTTCTTCCCAGACTGCTAGTTGACATTTTTATAACAAGTGGCTGAAATTTAACTCGTTGCTCGTTCCTTCATATGCCAGGGGGAAACATTTGACCAGGGAGCTCCAACCATGTTGCCGATGCAGGGAAACCCTGTGTCAGGGCTCAGCAGGATTCTGCCACACACCCACAAACATTGTCTTGCTCTGCAGTGCCCCATCTCTGAGAGCGTATCTTATTAGAAGCCAGCTCAGTGTGCCAGTAAAACAAACAGAGCTGATACAGAAGAGAGGATTGTTTGCATGCACAGCCTTAACAAGCACTCTGTTTTGTTCAGCACCACTCCTTGCTGCCCAATACAAATGGTTTTAACAGAAGCATCAATGCAGGCCTCAGAGAGATTTAATTTCATTGGGGAGAATATACATTTAGAGTTATTGCAGTCACTCACATGATCTTTATTTTCTTCTCTAGTGTGCTCCTTAACCTATTTTTATTCTTGTTTTGTCTTATTTGTAGGTCTGTGATTCAGATACAATGCTTGATCCAGCCTCATCAGTGGAGATGGTAAAGGTTTTAGAAGAAGATCCAATGGTTGGAGGAGTTGGAGGTGATGTGCAGGTGAGTACGACGATTTTAAGATTAACAGAGGGATTTCAGCAACTTCCAGCAACTATTTCCCTGCCTGTAGTATCATTGAATATACTGTGATACCATTATAAAGGCTTTTATGATACCTTAATCTTTCTGTCTGTTGAATGGAAACTCTTATTCTTGGATGTGAGCACTGAATGGTTTTAGCACCCACGCATAGCAAACAAATATTATTCTTCTCCATATATATGAAAAATGGGGTAGTGCTGGACTGTTGTGGCATCTTTGAGTCTCTGGTTAGAACTGTTTGCTCAGGGTACCAAATAAAAGCTATAAGGGAGCAGGGAATTGAAGGAATTGATCTCCCAAAGGCAAGTTCAGCAGCCCAAGCACTACAGTTATGTTAGGACTGGAAGCCAAGATTGTTAGGAATAAAAGCCTTTTTGAAAGACAGTGCACTATGCAATCTGTGTATTGTTGGGTTTCCTCTGCATCTCTGTCAGGCAGGACAATGGAAAACCCCCAAGTCAGCCCAGCTCCACTTCTGTTAGGATTTCCATCATTGCTGAGTTTGGCTGACAACTGCAGCAAAAGGCTCTTCATTCCTTTAGACACAATTGCGTCTGCTGCAATTTAGAAAGAAAAATGCATATGGATATTTCAGTTGGCCTTAGGATTGGTCCCCTGTACTCAGTTGGGCTTTTATATGAGACGGAGGAGAAAGGCCATCTCTATGGGCAAGCACTTGCTAATGAATGCCCCAGTAGTCGAAAGTATTTCAGGCATGTGGCTCTTAACTCCAGAAATTAAGATTCCCACAGAAGCCTGAATATCTTTGCGGCTCTGGACTGACCACGGACTAGGCATCACACTCCCCCTGCACGTGTGATGTGCCAGGCATGTGTGAGTACAACTGGAGGGAGACAGTACAGGTTCAGCTATGGCAGCAAAGGTTCATAAGCATCTGCAGAGAGAGGTAGAAGGACATGTGTCTTCTGGGAGGAAAGGGGGCAGAATGAGGCCTTAGTCTTTTTTTTCCCCTTCCAATTCACTTTCCAGCATACACCAAATACATTTGAGCCTATCCCTGAGCCCTGCTGCTTCTAAACTTTTCCAGAATTAAACAAAGGCAAGATTGGCTCTTGGCCAGCAAACCTGACAGGAATTAGGACCATCAGAGCAAAAGACTGTTCTTTTGGGGTTTTTTTCCTAGTTGCAGGAAAATGTCTTCTACTTGTAGAAGGCCACAAATTCCTTGGTAAATCCCCAAACTGAGAAGATATGGGTGCAGAGCTGGTACAGCCACTCTACTACACGCTTCCCTGCCACATCTCCCAGCACAAAGTGTGTGCTGAGAACCTGGATATGAAGGCATTGACTTGGGCATCTGCACACACCCCTACCTCCCGAGTGTTCAGACTCCTGGGCTGTGTTGTATTTTAAGTGTAGACCTGAGCTTCAGGCAAGCTTTGGAGCATGCGGAAGAGAAAGACTGAGACTTTTCTGCAGGCCAAAGCAAGACTTTACTGGAGTGTTTTGTGGGGCAATGTACCAGGACTGGTACTGCAGAGACAACGCAGAACAGGTTGTTCCTCAGAGGGACTAATGTCGGATATGGGGACATAATCCATGGTCAAACCTCTAGGGCCAGCCTTATGATACCTAAAATGTATGCCAAAGACCATGTGCTTAACATTTCTCATGCTCCAGCATAGCTTTAGGAGGACTGGATGAATACCTATGAGCCCCAGAAATGTGTGCAGGGGCAGAGAAGCAGCAGGCCATATCTGGGACTCCACCATCTCCTCTCAAGAGAGGTTGAGTCCAGCAGGTCTTAAACTGGGGGTAAAGGGGAAGGAAGAATAAGCCAGAAAAAAAATTTCTTGGTGGAAAATATGAAGGGTTGCAAGGAAAAAGAGAGCATTTTGGTGGAACAGACTTCTGAGGGCTTCATATCACCCTTCCTGCCGATATCCTGGACCATATAGAACTCCTGTGTCTCTGAGTGGACACAGAAGTGAGGTTCCTCCTGTATTTCGGCTAATGGCGCTCTAGTCTCTGCAAATTCCATATTGATCCAATGTATGTATTTTCTGTCTCAATAGCTCATCTAAAATGAAACTTTTTTATTTTGCAGATTTTGAACAAGTATGATTCCTGGATCTCCTTTCTGAGCAGCGTGAGATACTGGATGGCATTTAACATAGAAAGAGCCTGTCAGTCCTATTTCGGCTGTGTACAGTGCATCAGTGGACCTCTGGGGATGTACAGAAACTCTTTACTCCATGAATTTGTGGAAGATTGGTACAATCAAGAATTTATGGGCTCCCAGTGCAGCTTCGGAGATGACAGACATCTAACTAACAGAGTGCTAAGTCTGGGCTATGCAACAAAATACACAGCTAGATCCAAGTGCCTTACCGAAACACCGATAGAGTATCTCAGGTGGCTGAATCAGCAGACCCGCTGGAGTAAATCGTACTTTAGAGAGTGGCTTTATAATGCAATGTGGTTCCACAAGCACCATTTGTGGATGACCTATGAAGCTGTAATCACTGGATTCTTTCCTTTCTTCCTTATCGCCACAGTCATTCAGCTCTTCTACAGGGGAAAAATCTGGAACATCCTCCTCTTCTTATTGACAGTTCAGTTAGTGGGACTGATAAAGTCTTCATTTGCCAGCTTCCTTAGGGGCAACATTGTCATGGTTTTCATGTCACTCTACTCAGTGTTGTACATGTCAAGTTTACTGCCAGCAAAGATGTTTGCAATTGCCACGATAAACAAAGCAGGGTGGGGCACGTCAGGAAGAAAAACCATTGTAGTTAATTTTATAGGACTCATTCCAGTCTCCATTTGGTTTACAATCCTCCTAGGTGGCGTGATTTTCACTATCTACAAGGAATCAAAAAAGCCATTTTCCGAGTCAAAACAGACAGTTCTCATCATTGGCACAATACTCTATGCATGTTACTGGGTTATGCTTTTGACTTTGTACTTGGTTCTTATCACCAAATGTGGCAGGCGAAAGAAAGAGCAACACTATGACATGGTGCTAGACGTATGATGTTTCCGTGGGAAGTTACCCAGAGAGTTGTAAAGCAACCCAACGACCTTGTAGTATCTGTGGCATCAGACAAGCATTGCCAAGGGAAATGGATCATTGCTGCTGGGAATAGGACATTTATATTCCTCTGGGTTCATTTTCATCCTGCCAAAGTAAGAAAAGAAACAAACAATAAAACATGATTACTTTTTTCCAAGGCGGGCGGGAGGGAAGGGAAGAACACAGACCACACAATTTCATCCTGTTTGCAAGAAAAGGGGAGAACTTCTATGTTTATGCACTTTCTTACTGTGCATATGCCTGACAGTGTTATGTTCTATATACCTCACTGGTCATGCTTATGTGTGTGGACAGGAAGGAAAGGAGTTTGGAGAATCGCGAAAAGGATCTTACAACCCCTTGCAACCTAATTTATGAACTTCTCTTTTTTTTATAGTTCTGTTTATAGGAAGGGTCTTTTGTGTTAGGCTGCCAAATGTAATGCCAAAGGTAAATTTTAAGAGGCCATTGGCTGAGCTGTATTTTTATATTATTGTATTATTTGTGTGTGTGTATTTTTAAGCCAACTTTTTTTTTAAATCACATATTTTATATTTTACTATCTGCCAAAAAAAGCTGCCTCCCCCAACATTGTGTTCTTTAGCCTTTTTACATACATTTGGGAAACAAATAATCATACTTTCTCCCCAAAAATTTGTGCTGACTTGTTCGCAACAGAAAGAATAAAAAGTCTCTCTCCATTTTTGCAACTGATGAATGGTTATTTCTGTGAAAAAGCATTTAAATGTGCTCTTTGAAGACATTTATTAGGAAAGGCCCAACATCGTCAGTTTTTGAATACAAGCATATTTGTGCATAAAAAAAAGGCCAAAGGGGTAGTAGATATGTGCAATTTGGGGCTTTGGTTTGGATAACATTGTGAAAGGGAAATCTGTTTTCCTGCTGAGAGCATGATATCCCTGACATGCACAATAACCATAAGGCAAGGCAGGCCTCCATGCCATTCGAAAAGAAATGCTAATGGAAACCTCCCACTGATTTTATATGGGACCTGAAGAGTCAAAATTTCTCATCTAGAGAAAACACTGGACGCCCAGAACTACTATTGACTTCACTGATGGTCATAGTTCATAATCTGCTAGCACCATGCAGATGGTTTAGATTTTTTAGTTTGAAAAAATACATGGAAGGAAAACTTACCAATACTTTCAAAATATGCGTGTCTTACTATAGAACTTCTGCAGTGCCCCTCACATGTTTACAGAAAATCTGAACATCAGCTTCTCTGAGATCCAGTGGAATACAGACCGCAGTACTGAGCCCAGTGATTTATATTTGACTAGAGCATATCTACTAGAAAAGAAGCCAATTTTTTATCAGGAAACACCAAGCCTTAGCAAATCCATCACTTCCTTGGTGCCTAATAATCAGTCCTGGACATTTACTTTGGACCATGGTTTTGAGAAATACTATTCAGGACTAAATTCTGCAGTCCTTCACCAGCCAAAGGAATGTGGCATTGAGCCCTAACATACTTTATAAAGAGCAACAGAAATCCAGCTGCACACAGATACACGCCCTTTTTAGATTCTGGTATTAAAAGCACTGTGGTAAAGCAGAAATCAGCATATGATGCTTAAAGAACTTAGAAGCATTTTCAGCTTCTCTTGTTTTTATGCAGACATGAACAGATTCTGCTGTAGAATGAACTGCACACACACTACCTTATTTGTCTGATTATCTTGAGGTACATGATTGCTTGAAAGTCATACTAATATTATGTTAATGATTGGAGGGTTGATTCATGTTGATTACAAATAGAACAGTATTAAAAATGCAAAAGAAACGGTAAAAATAATAAAAAAAACTTGACTATGCCTTTTAACTATTTATGATGTAAGTTAAAGCTTGGGTTAACATTCAAATGTCAAATAAATCCTCTCATTCTATAAAAAGATTGAATTAATTGCCTGTATTTATTCTAGCAATTATTCAATGTACTTCCAATATAGGTTGTATAGTATAATTGTTACTTTCATAAATAAAATATTTTTGATAAGATTATGACTAATTCATGGTATTTCTGATCAACACTTCTGCTTTGAAGCCATCAATCTGCATGGTTTGAAGGCTGTTGTTATCATGTCACCAGCCTGATTTCCCAGTAGGAATTAGCTATCATATAGCAGAGCACCTAGGGAGCACACGCTTGGAGGAGGCAGGGACTGGTCCCTGCTCTGAGAGGCAGCACAATATGTGGTACTGCTCTGAGTCTCTGCCTGCCTTTGCCAGCAGCTGCTAGGTGAATTCAGTCAAAACACTTCCCCTCCCTTTTTCCTCAGCTTCCTCATTTGTAAAACAAGAACAGCAAGCCAGCCTCCTTTGGGGAAGCTCTTTGAAGTTTATGGCCAAAGTGTTTTACATAAGAGCTGATATTTTCCAGCCCTCTGGTCCACTGGAAGTTAACTACCCTCTATAGCTGCGGAAGCAGAGGAAAACGTGTACATGGCCTTCTACCGCTCGTCTTTACTGCTGTTTTTCAAGCCCACTTTTCCGTGTCACAGCTGAAATGCATGCTGTATTTTCTATCACAGAGTTATGGGCAGCAGCCACTAGCAGGGCAATAGATTGAGCAGGGGGCAAAGTGACATCTCACAGATCTCTCAGACCATGACAGGCAATTACTTAAGAGAAAGCTTCTAAGCACTCCGTGCTTGTTACCCTATATCTGGATGTTCTGTCCAGTTTTGCATTCCTAAGTACAAGTAAGTAATTGATAAAATGGAGCAAGTTCAGCAGAGGGCCAGCATGATGGTTTGGGCTGTAACAGAGGAGCTGAGCACTGTGCTGGTTAGGCTGGAGAAGGGATGGCAGGACACCTAAGGTCACCTCTAGTGCTTATAGGGAGGTCATCAAGAAGATGGAGCAAGGTTCCTCACAGTGCTGCTTGCTGGGAAGATGAAAGTATCCAAGTTTAAGTTGAAAGGGGAGAGGTTCAGCCTGGGTATAAATAGGGACTTCTTCCTGTGAAGGACAGTCAGGCACTGAAGCAGGTTGCCAGGAGATATAGTGCAGCCTCCATCCTAGGACAGTTTGAAAGCTAGACTAGATAAAG
The DNA here is from genome assembly GCF_037157495.1 of Lathamus discolor. Classification (NCBI taxonomy): domain Eukaryota; kingdom Metazoa; phylum Chordata; class Aves; order Psittaciformes; family Psittacidae; genus Lathamus; species Lathamus discolor. The sequence continues at coordinate 147,688,160 of NC_088885.1, read as the reverse complement.
TCCTGAGATGCCTGATCTGACCTCAGAGATGACCTTGTTTTAGCAGGAGATTGGGCGAGAGACCTCCGTGGCCCCTTCAAACACAAATTCTCCTGTCATTTCTGAAGCAGGTGCTGACAGTCTGCTTCCTAATGACAGCTCCCACCCACACGGAAGCTCATTCCCATCCCTGTCCCCCACACATCCGTCCTGACCCCAGGCACAAATCCCATCAGCAGCTGGTGCTGAGTACCCAAAAAATCAGAGCCCTTCCTGTGACTCTGTGTCACTTTCCTCACCGCATTTACAGCTGTGTAAAAAGGGTTTCAGTGGAAAACAAGGCTATAAAACAGTCTTAATGGAAGTGTTCTTAGACAAATTACTTTTTTCAGTAACACTTCCTGTTTGTCATTAATAGCAAATATAATTGTGAGAGCTCTCTCAAAAGAAAATGTGTTAAAAGAAAAATTCATGCTTTGTTTTGAACTTATTTTTAAACAGCTTTTTCTCAGCAACATCTGATAGACAGATGGTGCTGAACTCTGTAAGAAACTCCCACAAACTAGAAATTGAGCATAAAATTAAAAGAAACATGGTCTTCAAAACCAGTGCAATGAATGGACAATATCTCATTTCCAGAGTAGAGTGATTTGGGTTTGAAAGCATCTGTCTGCAGAGACCAGGTGTGAAGCAAAACCTGTGGAAATCAGAGGTGCAGCAGGGAGGAAGGAGCCCTCCTGTTCTGTCTGCTAACAAGCTCCAGTTTGGCCAAGAATCAGGTTTCTTTCAATGGGAAATGCATGAATATTTAGCAGAACTTTCCTAAGAGGTGGAAAAAAAATCCTGTCAGACACAGGCTGCCAAAAATGTCCTGATGCATAAGATGTTGTGAATCTGTCTGTTAAAGAAATTGATCTGAATTTCATTTTTAGCAAAAGATAAAATGGTAAAGAGGAGACAAAATATAGTGAAAACTGATGATGAGATTTGGTATTTCTGAGGCTTTTTAGAAATGCCACTTTTCCCCATAGTTAACACAATTAACTTAAAGGCAGTACAATTGTTTTCCCAACTTTCACTTGGTCTAAGTGTGCTGCTTCAGTTTTATATCAGATGGATGGATGGATGGATGGACGGACGGATGGATGGATGGATGTATGGATGGATGGACGGATGGATGCCTGATATTGTTGCTACTTCTTCTAGCTGTGGCATTTTGTATAATAAAGTATTCTGTCTCTCCCAAACAAATCCAACTTGAATTTTCTTCTAGAATAACCCTAAAATTTCTGTAAGTTACCATGACTGCATAGAGGAAAATGACCTTGTAGTTACATTTACACTAAATAAATTAGAAACTCAGGCCACATGTCTGAGCTTTGGTACATGATAATAGCCTATACTGGTCAAGTATAATTTTGCCATAGAGCAGATAGTGCTGCCCCAAATAATGCTGGGCTCGGGTAGGAAAGATACATGGAGCAAGAACTAGCCACATACAGAATCACAGAATCACAGAATCCCAAGGGTTGGAAGGGACCTAAAAAGATCATCTAGTCCAACCCCCCTGCAAGAGCAGGGTAACCTACAGTACATCACACAGGAACTTGTCCAGGCGGGCCTTGAATATCTCCAGTGTAGGAGACTCCACAACCCCCCTGGGCAACCTGTTCCAGTGCTCTGTCACTCTTACAGTAAAGAAGTTCTTCCTGATGTTAACGTGGAACTTCCTATGCTCCAGTTTACACCCATTGCCCCTTGTCCTATCACTGGATATCACTGAAAAAAGCCTCGCTCCATCATCCTGACACCTACCCTTTACATATTTGTAAACATTGATGAGGTCACCCCTCAGTCTCCTCTTCTCCAAGCTAAAGAGACCCAGCTCCCTCAGCCTCTCCTCATAAGGGAGATGTTCCACTCCCTTAATCATCTTTGTGGCTCTGCGCTGGACTCCTTCAAGCAATTCCCTGTCCTTCTTGAATTGAGGGGCCCAGAACTGGACACAATATTCCAGATGCGGCCTCACCAAGGCTGAGTAGAGGGGGAGGAGAACCTCTCTTGACCTACTAACCACTCCCTTTCTAATGCACCCTAAGATGCCATTTGCCTTCTTGGCCACAAGAGCACATTGCTGGCTCATGGTCATCCTCCTATCCACCAGGACCCCCAGGTCCCTTTCCCCTTCACTACTTTCCAGCAGGTCAACCCCCAACCTGTACTGGTACATGGGGTTGTTCTTCCCCAGATGCAAGACTCTACACTTGCCCTTGTTAAATTTCATCAAGTTTCTCCCCGCCCAACTCTCCAGCCTGTCCAGGTCTCGCTGAATGGCAGCACAGTCCTCTGGTGTGTCAGCCACTCCTCCCAGTTTTGTGTCATCAGCAAATTTGCTGAGGGTGCACTCAGTTCCCTTATTGAGGTCGTTGATGAAAATATTAAACAGCACCGGTCCCAGCACCGACCCCTGAGGAACTCCACTAGTCACAGACCTCCAGCTAGATTCTGCGCCATTGACCACAACTCTCTGCCTTCTTCCTTTCAACCAGTTCTCGATCCACCTCACTACTTGATCGTCAAGCCCACACTTCCTTAGCTTATCTATGAGGATGCTGTGGGAGACAGTATCAAATGCCTTACTGAAATCAAGAAAAACTACATCTACCGCTCTACCATCATCCCTCCACCTAGTCACTTCCTCATAGAAGGCTATAAGGTTGGTCATACATGACTTCCCCCTCATAAAACCATGTTGGCTGTTCTTAATGACCCCCTCATCCTTGATATGCCTAGTGATGGAGTCAAGAATAAGTTGTTCCATCACCTTTCCAGGGATGGAGGTAAGGCTGACCGGTCTATAATTACCCGGGTCCTCCTTCTTGCCCTTCTTATAGATTGGTGTGACCTTTGCCATCCGCCAATCCTCAGGCACCTCGCCCGTTTCCCACGACTTACCAAAGATGATGGAAAGTGGCCTAGCAATGACCTCCGCCAGCTCCCTCAGCACCCGTGGGTGCATTCCATCCGGACCCATCGATTTACAGATGTCCAGTTTGCATAGCTGATCCCTAACCCAATCCTCATCTACCAAAGCAAACTCCTCCTTTGTCCTGACTCCTGGGGCTATAGAAATCCGGGGCCCTCGGGGAGAGTCTGCAGGAGTAAAGACAGAGGCAAAGAAGGCATTCAGCACCTCTGCCTTCTTTATATCCTCTGTCTCCAGGGTACCCACTTCGTTCAGCAGTGGGCCTATATTGCCTCTTGTGTTAGTTTTATTTGCTATGTATTTGAAGAAGCCCTTTCTATTGTCTTTAACCCGACTAGCAAGATTGAGTTCCAAGGAGGCCTTAGCTGTCCTAATTGCCTCCCTACATCCTCTAACAACTGTCCTATATTCCTCCCAAGCGGCCAGCCCCTCCTTCTAGGAAACATCTAGGAAACCACAGTGCTTAGGTGTGATGAACTGGTCTCAAGATTGGAGAACAGTCCCTAGTTTTTGGTTTTGGTTTGTTTTTCGTTTTAAACTAGATTAAATATAAACTATCAATACCCCATTGAGGAGGACATTGAAGTCAGCTCATCCACGACTGAATATCATGCATATGGGATCTTACTCTCGAGAGATCAATAAATGTCATTAGTTCTGCATCTCTAGAAAACACCTTATTGTTGTTATTATTATTATTATTTTCCTTTTGATTAAGAAACCCCACATGTTTTCTAATTCCTTTGGCCATGCCCGGGAAGCAAGAACCAACACCACCCAGGAATCAAAAACTACCATCGCAGCTCTCAGGTCTGGGACCCACTGCATTAATACTTTCATTGCTTCTTTTGCAGCACCCGTGCTGGCTGCTTTTCTCCTGGTAGCGATCCACTTTGGTTTGCTCCAGATTTGACACACCCTGTAGAAAGGCAGTGGTTATGACAGAACCTTTTTTTGGCTTCTCCTCACAAGGTTCAGTGAGAACAGAAAGCACGAAGAGCTTGCCTGTGATTAGTGCCACTTTATACTGCCCAAGAGACCAATGTCTGGAATTTAACATTATCAGTCACATTATTAGAGATAGAGAATCCACACAAACAGCATGCAAGAGCGTGACACATAGCAAGTGAATCACAGGAAATTAAATTTTACAAGTTTCTCTGCTCATATAATTGTTTATTTTAGTGTTTACAAGAGGAAAATCATCACTTTTGACTATGGCTTGACCCTACAGCACTTTGGGGACACATAAAACAGCCATGAAGAACTGAGCTAAATGTGACTAAAAACAGATTAAATGGGCATCTTGTTATCAGTTAATTATAAGATTGTGTCCTATGTCTGCTCTTGAAAAGTGCTCTTAAGTTTTCCATACTGATTCTTTTTAATGAATATAGCTTATCAGCTGAACCCATCCAGTGGCTTGATGCTGCAGATCACCAGTGATTTTGTAGGATTGTAGAAACATAGAATCATAGAATCATCGAGTAGTTAGGATTGGAAAGGACCTTAAGGCAATCTAGCACAGCATGTGTGATGCCTGATTCCAGACAGGAGAAAGTTCAAATAAAACCACCTAAAAGGGATATCTATGTACTTCTTACCATGGATATGTCCCAGAAATTTAATGTAAACCAGTTATGAGGCTGGAATTGAACAACAGCTGTTTCTAGAAAAGATCCATTTGACTCATTGTAGAGTTCTCTTCGAACAGTTTTATCCAATAAAATCTCACTCAAAGATAAAAGTTAAACAGACACAAGCCAGGTTTACATTAATGTAAAAACATGCACTGTGAAAGCCTTGTCTACACACAAAAGTTTACCTGATGTAACTAAAATCTTTGTGATTTTACTTATTGTAGTATAAGTGTTATTTTATTTCATTTGTTTTGATTTATGTTTCTTAGGAAATTGTGCCCATCATTGTAAAATTGGAACTCCTGTTTACTAACTTGAACAAAGAAGAAAGCTGCATTTACATTGTGATAATAAATTGGTTTAATCAAACCGGCAGAGAAACATGACACTTTTATGTCTATTTATGCCAGATACATTTTAGTCAAGTCTTGCACGTTTTACCTTAAGATAAGCCACATTGTGAATTTATAGCACTTCAGACAGGCCATAAGGACTGCCCTGGGCAAATCCTTGCTCTGCAGTAAGTGTGAGGTAGCTTAGCTTACAGCATCAGAGCCATTAGTTATATTGAATTTGCCACAGGGTAAGAGAAGAAACATGGGCAGATAATGTATAATGACTAAGACAGTGTAAACTCATGCCCTAGGCTGCTCAAAGAAGCTGTTAAATATATCTGTACCTGAAATTGGTCAGGACTGCCTTCTAGGTAAACCAGGGGCATATGCACATAAAGACACCAGAACAGTTGAAGTGAATTACCAAGATTTCAAACTGGTTATTTAACTGTGGGAAGCCTCCATTAAGAATGTGTTTTCAGAATAAAAACAACTTCGCTTGGATTTAGTAACACACGACACACGTGCACTTTTTTTAGGCAGGACTTTAGTACAATTTATCTCTAGCACACTAAAAGTCTGACCAAAATGTACTCACACAATCACAAGCATACAGTAAGAAGCTGCCTTTCTGCTGGCACTGCAAGATTCTGAGCACGTGTTCTACTGCAAAGGAAATTAAACTGGGATGATTATATATGTGCCTTTGGACATGCACCATCTCTGCCTCCCATAGGACTTTGCTCAGGTAGAGCCAAAATACCTGCCTCATGTTGTCAGTACCCATTTTCCTTGAGCTGTTCTTAGCTGAACAAGGAACAGGCTCTTTGCTGAATGACTGCATATAGCCCTGTGAAGCCTCTCCAGCGTCTGACAGATGCATAGGTCATATATATGATGTACCCAAGCAGTAGACCAGAGCGTGCTGTACATGCAGCAAACCTGTATTTGACAGGAAGTACAGGAGTTGGGTGTGCAAGCAAGACATCTGGTTCTGGCAGCAGCGGAGGGAGAAGAAGAGGTTTTATCACTAACAAAAGCATCAGGAAGTTGTACATATGCTATCTCACTGCATGGGACATCTCTGTGGTCAGGTGAGCACTGGTCTGGCTGCTTTGCCTAGAAGCATTGGCACATCAGCCTGTTACTCCAGGGGAAAAATATATGAACCTACAGCGCATTACAATGGGTTCAATTGCCACAGTGCACTCTCTTGCCTTTTGTCCCACTAGAAGCAGTTTGCTCCTCTTTTGCTGACAGGCGGTTGCTTTACACATACTGCAACATGAAAGCATGCTCACAGGCAGCTGCCAGATCCATTAATTACAAATTTTGTAATGATTAGTCTTTAATTCTAGTAATTAATTAACTGAAGGTCATTTGGCTTAACTCAGTTCCAGGACCAAAACACACAAAGTAATCAGTTGATAGCAGTATTCCTTGCAAGTGAGATTAAAATACTTCCATGGTGAATGAATCACCCACATGCCCCAGGCAGTGTGCTCCCCAGGCAGTATGGAGATCTGGCATGTGTATGTATACCTGTTGGGCAGCCAGTGTTGTCCAAAGCTGCCAGCACAGCACCTCTCATTTTGTTACTTATCTGATTGCTCCTTCTGTTCTTAATTAAATTAAAGGAGTGTGAGGTTCTGGCCAAATTAATCATGGCTGGGAATCAATGTTCATATTTCTCTCACAGCTTTGAAGTCTGTCTAATCTGGCCTGTTATCGCTATAATATCTGAGATGTGATGAGGGCTTTATAAGTACACAGATTAGACAGATTGCAAAGTTAATGGGGACATATGGGTGTTGTTTCTCGGCCATTATTCTTTCTGTAATTGTGGTGGAAAGAAACTGTCAGCAGAAATGCACTCTTCAGTAATACATTGCTGCAGCATGTTGGTAAATGTTGGGGAGAGTGCTGGTCTGCAGGAACGTGTTCTGTGCACAGGACTGATCACTCCATACCTTTTGTTTGTGGTTTGGTTTGTTTAAACACCTAAGCAGTGACAGAGTCATTTAGAAATATATCTGGCATTAACTTCAGCTTCCCAAGAACTGTATGCAGCCTTCTGATCAACCTGGTGTTGAAACAAGACAAAAAGCTTTTTATCTTCGATATTTTGTGCCTGTGACTTTCAAATGATACTCTATGTGCTAATAAGCAAAGCCCTAGGAAACTCAGCACCACTGCATGGGACACCTGCATCCTTTTGTTTTCCAGCCACTTCCTCAAATCTAATTTGTTACTTCTCTGTTAAATCAGCACAGCCAGGCAGGTATAAAGCTAAAGTCTTAACCACCCATAGCAATTACATGTTATGTTTCATAAGATTAGGCAGGAAGCACTCCATAAATTCCAGTAGTTAACACTTGTTTTAATTGAATTGCCCCTGAAGTTTGAATGGAGCTGGTATTCCTCTGCCCTGAACGGTTGTGTTTCCCAAAACACAGCTGTGTAACAACAAACAGATGTTTTCCAAGGCACACAAGGCCACATTTCTAGTGATAGTAAAGGGATGCCTCTATTTTGTATGTTTGTCAAGTGCTTCTGCAGCTAAAATAATTGGAAAAAACTTCCTTTTGGCCCAGCTACAATGGATTAAATCCGTTGGTATAAGCAGAAGTTTGGAAAGATCTAACAATTACCTGAAATTTAATGCATATTAAAACATTTGATCTTGATTTGTCCTCTTGTCCATCTACAGGACACGTCATTGGGATGCAGGGACACGTTTGTCTGAGCAAAGCAAAAAAGCAGAAAATAGATCATTACTTAGATCCATTCAGGCTGTAAAACATACTTTGCTATAGGATTGTATCACAGATCTGAGTTCACCTATTCTTATGAGGTGAACTACTAAAATCAATATTGTGTTCTAGAAGACTAGCATCTAGACGGTCTTTACATGCTAGATACTTCAGATAGATTTAGAAACAGCTGAGGCATGCAAGATGCCTCCACTGCTACACCTGCAACCTTAGGAGATTTTCTGCTTCAGCACCAGATCAGCCAGGTTAATGAAAACCATGTTCATCAATGGTAAATTCAGATAAAATATTTGAATATTTTCAGGCAAATATCCCTCCCAGTTCCTTGTGTGACCCCCATTGTGAAGGCAACAAAAGCAGTCAGCAGCCAAGAATGTTTCTTCTTCAAAAGATTTACTTCTTCAAGAGTTACAGCTACATCAGGAAGAAGCTGTCTGTCTTTGCCCTGATACATGTAGATTGTAATCCAGCTGGCATCATCCTTCCCTGCTGCTGCCAAACCTCTGAAAGGGAGGGACTGCATACTTTAAAGCCTTGTCTGCACATGTCAGTTTATTTAGTATATGCTAAGTCATTTATTTTATCAATGAGATCAATGAAACCCCTGGGAGTTTACTCAGGCACACCTGCTTTGTTTTTTTTCTGTTAAGCCTATGTTATTTGGAATCAAAGCCAAAAAAGCCATTCTTATGCCACAGTAAGTCTGTCCAAGAGGCCTCCTATACAATAGTATAGGATTGTCCTATACAATTATGCTCATACAAACAGTAAAATTCAGACAAGCCACAACTCATTACAAACAGGAACATAAAAACACTAAAATGCTAAAAGGAGCAGTCTTACATTACTTACATAGGAGGAAAATACTCCAGAAAAAAAAAATGGTTTCCAACCTATGGCTCTGAAAGCCCTCAAGAACTCATTGTGGTCAGAGGAAATAAGTTAAAGACGAGACCAGCAGGCAGAACCAAGCTTGTAAGTTCCTCAGTTTTGCATGTAGCTTCTACCCATGAGCTAACTACAGCTTGAAGAACACTGAAGAGGTTTTTTTCCATCTCTAATGGCTCTAATTTTACTGTTGAATTTCTTCTTAAATTCACCCCAAATTATGCTTGAGTACTTAGCATAAACATAAGAAGCTCTCCATTTAAGAAACTCTGAAGCCCCGTGAAATGCATTCCCATTTAACACAGTTTTGGTAAGAATAATACTCCTCAGAAGTTGTTTTCCACTTAAAGATCTGAATGTTTGGCAACTCCGTAAATACAGATTCTGTGCTTATAAATGCCCAAGGCAATCAGATATCCTCCAAAGGAATTTTAAGACTTTTAGCATCATTTTATAAAACTGGGTGAAATGTTTCAAAGATGAGTTCACAAGCATCACCCAAGTTGAATGACAGCAAGTTTGGATTCAAATTCTCTGGCACCATTTTCATGTCGTAGAATTTGAATAAAATTTCAAACACCATTTGACCAATCTCCAAATGCCACAAATACAAAATGGATTCTAGACTTGATTGTGTCCCTGCTGAGACACTTACTCTGAAATTCAACTCCTTTTTCAACCAGCTGTCATACAACCACCATCTATATATTTTGACCAACTATCTAATGGTTCACTTGACCCTTTCCTTTGGATCATAGGTACTTGGTTTGCTCAAGATGTTCTCCTGTGAAATGTCTTGAAAATCTCATCAAAATGAGAAATAGCATGTCTACAGCTTTTCCCTCAGCTGCTCCCACATAAAAGTAGGCTGTTGAATACTTTGACAGAATTTATTCTCATTAAAGACATATTAGCTAATTTTATGACTTACTATTTTCTATCTTCCTTGCTTTTCTCCTGCTTTCCTTCTAATGATATTTCTTTGCCAGTCTTCAATCCACTGGAGCCTCTCATATCCCAGAAAGTCCCTAGTAGTCCACAGAACTACAGTAGTAGTAGTAGTAGTCCACAGAACTACAGTTTCAGGTTAGCTTAATAACACTCAAGGCTTATATATACCTTTTTCAGCATGGTTTTTCCTTTGGGGCCACACTGTAGACTTTGGGTAGGAGGCACCAGAGGGCACACGAGCTGGGGTACCTGCATTCCTGTAACCCAGGCCTTCTGCTCCTTCCCCTGAGCTTTGACTAGGTCCCAAGCAATAGTCCATAGACATCCTCCATGCTGGAGGTGAATAACGATTTTGAGGCTTTCTCCATCTGTTCTTACATACCCAAATCAATCTTAATGTTTCTCACTACACTTATAGTGCAATTGAATCTTTAATTTCAACTGTTCTCCTTGACAAGGTGTCGTGGTTTAAACCCAACCACAAACCTCGTTCACTCACTCCCCCCCTTCTCGCCCTCCCCCTGCTCCTGGAGGGACGGAGAGGAGAATCAAAAAGAATGCAACTCCCATGGGTTGAGATAAGAACAGTTTAGTAACTAAGGTATAACACAGATCACTACTGCTACCACCAATAATAATAATGCTAAAGGAATTAACGAGAGGAAAGAATATAACACCTCAACACCAGCCGACCAATAACTCGCCCCACTCCCACCAGACGAGTACCAACCGATACCTTGTCCAACCCTGCAGTCCCTTCCCTTCGGGGTAACTCTCTGTTACATCCTGGGCATGACGTGCTGTGGTATGGAATACCTCTTTGGTCAGTTTGGGTCAGGTGTCCTGTCTCTGCTTCCTCCCGGCCTCCCCTCCTCCCTGGCAGAGCATGAGGCTCAGAAAGTCCTTGGCCAGACCAAACATTTGAGCAGCAACTGAAAACATCGGCGTTATCAGCACTGTTCCCAGGCCAAAAGATCAAAACACAGCACTGTACTAGCTCCTAAGAAGGAGAAAAATGACTGCTGCTGCTGAACCCAGGACACAAGGCTATTTATTTCAGCAGTTTCAGCTACCACAGCTGAAAGCAGGTAGTTGTTGCAGCATGGTTTGGGGTGATTCAGGGTACTTTATATCCTCTATCTGAATATATTATGCAGCAATGAGAAACTGACCTTGTAGTGTTGTTAAACCTTGAATGAGTTCTATCTGTAAGCTAGAATAGAAGACGATTCTCCTAATTTTCTTTCCTAGACCAATACAGGACTCAATGAATTCAAGATGTGTATAGTCTAATTCAGCAGAGACACTAAGATAATGGGAATTACCTAATTGACACATACCACCACCCACACACTTCATAAAATCCTGTCTCATATTGACTAGTATAATATTCAGAAGCAGGCTTTTCCCAGTTTAACTACACGTAAAACTGCTGCAGGTTTCCATCCCAGTATTATGTAGGTATGGGTTAGTTTTGTGAGGTACTAAACACATACACCTACTAACAGAGGAGGCACAAAATCATCTAAAGGTCTAAAACCAGTGTGTATTTTGCCTGAGGAAAGACTATTATTATTTTTAATATTACTTGTTTTAATAAACCTCTTTGAAGTACCAATTATTCTTCTGCAAATTTTCTTGTTGCTATATGCAGAGCATACTCTTTTGTTATATTTCTATATTATTGTCCTGGGTTCAGCAGTAGCAGTCACTGTTTTTGAGTGAGCAGCTTACTATGAGCAATTCATTCCTTCATTTGCTCTTTTACCTTCCTGTACCAACATCTGAGCTCAGGGTGGAAACTTCCACTTCTCTGCTGGAGGAGATCAGACACTTGTCAGAATTTTTGCCAAGGTACTCAGAATTCCTACAATGGCTTTTTCTGCCCACTTGGCTATCTGTAGCCTACTTGGCCCCTTATACTTTCAGTCAAAATACAATCAGTGCTTCTAGAAAAGGTGCGTGTTTTAGATTTGGTGTTGAGACCAGATTTCACGAAACCCCACAAATTCTGTTAGCTAAGTAAGCTGCATGCCAGAGTGCAACATATTTCAGCAACTGTCTTCTACGCACTTCATTAAATGCAAAAGTAACAAGCATCTCAGTATTCTCCAGAATGAAAGGATTCTTTGAGAGTTAAATACTCTTTTAGTTGTTTTTAATCAAGGTTAATACGTGTGAAATTTGTGGGAAGGATAGTCCCATAGACTAACAGCAACAACAGGTACAGCCAGAAATCCTGCCTTGCATAACATATCCATAACATGGCATCAGGTTCCTTTGCTTTTGACCTTCTCAGAGGATCTTGTTGTTCAGTTTTGCTCATGGCCATTCAGTTGGAGCCCTCCCTGTTGTCTTTCAGCAAGGATATCCACAGGTGTTTTCTTGACATAGGAGCTTAGGGAGATGGTTTAACATGCCACCTGGTTTTCTTATGCAATTTAACTCACTGTGGCACCCTGTCTACACTTTCACAGGTGGCAAAATGGGCACAACCATTTCACAGTTGGACAATGACTTTTACACACCTGCAGTTATTTTGGGGAGCTAAAGTGTTAATTAGATAACCAGACTTTAGTAAAAACTCCCAGCTGTGGAGATCTTGAAGCAAAGACACAGAGCAAGTGGGACTGGTTTATATATTTGTTTCAATTTCACTTAAAACAATAGGCTTGAAGTGTTATTTGCCCTGTTCATTTCAAAGGGTTGTTAACTAGATGCCCAGTGCTGATAAATGTCATCACGTTATGTCCTTTTTACATTCTGTTCCAGATCAAAACCCTGGACTGCTGCACATGTACCCTTCTTGTGTCGCCTGCTTACAGAGCTATTACGTCCTAGACACATTTTAGCCATGGTAGAGCCAGGCAAACTGCCTGTCCAGGTGAACTTGCTTCAACTTGATGTGGAAGCACTCAAAGAGCATGGCAAAGGTGAGAAAAGGAAATGATGGGGAGTCTGACAAAATTCCAGCAAAGAGGAATACAAGCAGGAGCGTCCAGCAGCCTTTTCCAGTGAGATGACCCAGGCAGAATGTTCACCTCTCAACAGACTGCACTCAGCTGGGCAGAGGAATCAGTATTATACAGTAAAGCAAGTTATATTTACAGCCCATTCAATGTTACAGCTGCTCTTGTAAATCTGTCTACAGACATAATGGGCTGACAAATGTATTCCAAAGACCATATAACAATATAGCTTGAAATGAATCATGATTGCCGTGTAAATCATATGCAAAATCAATTTTAATGCTCTGAACTGTATTTCCCCCCCTTTTTTTTTTTAATCTATTCCCATTCCATTTGTACTTTGGACTCTCTTTCTGCCTTTCCAGAGCAGCTTCCCAGACATAGGGACATCTTCTGTTGTTTATTCAGTAGCAGTGAAACATTTTCAGGTAACTCCTTCCTTGGTGATAGACGATTTAAAATGAGGGAACTTGGGGGTAGAAACTGTTGGTTAGTTTAAAAATCCATAACTATATATTGCAGAGAGAGATCTGTGTAAGTTTTAATGTAAGAGAACAGGTATCACTTTTCCAGTCATAAATCAACAATCTGAACATCAACAGCTTTTAAAACTTGAAATGAACTAAACTCAGCAATTTTCATTTTTTTCTGGTCATGTCCTATCTCATCCATCCCAGTGATCTTTGCTCTCTCCCACCATTGTGTTTTCTCCCCTGACAACTCCAGACCTGTTAACTCCTTCTCTCATCATACAGATGCTTTAGTAAAGCTCATTTGTTTTCACACACCTGGTAAACTTTTGCTTAGATTTAAAGACAAAATAAAAAGAAGTTCAGTAAGCTGTTTTCACTCCCAAGTTCCCTAAGCACAAGGAGTGGGAAAGACATATGTTCTTAGTAAAACCACAAAGCCCTGAGGAACAAAGCCTGGACCCCTGGAACAGCCTTTATCTCTCAGCAAGATGGATATGCTCTTTCTTATCTACTCCTTTGTAAAAGGGAAGTTAAAGTGAATTGCACTGCATCAGTGTAAAAGCAAAGTGAAGGTGCAATGTATTCTTTCTCTCTAAATTCCAATCAATTTGAGCAAAAGCTAGCCATCAAGCCTCACTGAGTTGGAGCCCTTCTCTTTTGTTCCTCAGCTCCAGCTTGAATGATCCCAGATTTTCCCTAGATCTTCAAACACATCCCCTGCCACTCCCCAGCCTGTACAGAAAAAGGAAAACTGGCAACTTCAAGAGCACTGGCCACTCCTCCCTGCTCAGAGGCCCACTGCACATCTCGGCTTTGATGTGGCTGACCTCCTCTGAACTGGAGAAGACTGTTGCTTCTCAACTCAGATTTCCCCCTGAGGCAATGAATTATACTGACAACTGACTACTGACAACCGACACCTCCCCAACGGGCTCCATCCTACTGTGGGAACCATACTTCAATGGGAAGCCTCGATGTATATCCCAGGCTGGAAGCGGGGCACTTGGTGCTTAATGAATGTTTCTGTTTTGCTGAGGGACAACCACGGGCTGGAGGGTTTGAGCAAGAATATCTGAGCATTTGAAAGTGTTCTGATGTGAGGGCTCAGCCTAGTGACTATACAGAAGCCAATTGTGAAACCTGGAAACATTCCCAAATTTCCTCAGTTCCTGAATGGGCACTGAGATCAGTTTGATGTGTAACTTCAACACCAAGTCTTCATGGATCACTGGTTTGTTCCTTCCCTTTCTTTCTCTTTTGTACCATTCTTCCCCTGCACATCTCCTCTACTTTCCACCTTAGGAAATGGGAGTTTATGAAATTGTTATCCTTCTTTGACAGGCTCAGTCCACAAAAATTTTGCAAAGACATTAGTCTTAGTTATTCTTAAATTAACTATTTATATGTATGTATATATATATATAATTATATATATATATATATATATAATGTCCTGTGGAATATATAATGTCCTGGAGAATAAAAAAATCAAACTACATAAAGAAAATAAGAAATGTTTAATCATTTTTAAAGATTTACATGCTAAATCCACTCACATCCTGTTCCAGCTGCAAACTTGCACATGCGCAGCACAGTTACGCATTCAAAAGACCATTCACAATGTGTGATTTAAGGCTGGTCCATTCTGTGGACTAGGGTTTAGGGGTTTAGGTTAGGAGTTTGGAGTGTTTTTTTCTGTTGTTCTGGTATGTTTTACTAGGAAACATGCAACTGAAGAAACCCACTGGATTAATAGATCTAGCCCATAAGCATACGTAAATCTATAGAGTGCAGGTAGCTCGACAGACCAAACAATCCACCACCCCCATAAAATACTTCCCCTAGAAAGAAAAGGAGAATTAAAAGACATCACTAGTGTCCTGGATTAGTTTGGTAAAAGCATAAGATGTTCCTAGACATGGAGCACCGATGTATATAACTGAAATGCCTCACTGTCTGCCACCCTGGCCTGGGACAGAGCTCCTTCTAGCCCCAGGTTTAGTGGTGAGCCTAATGCTGAGCATGTAAAAGTAGACCAATACACCTAAGAGAAGAAATATTTTGGATTGCTGTCAGAAAGAGCTTGTCTATCAGGTGTACTGGGACTAATCACCAACTTCAGACAATTTTTCATCAGCAAATGGAAAGAAGCATTAAATAGGATGCATCAGAATCTAGATCTTCAGTTTGTATAAATTAGTCTCATTCAGCAGATTTATGCTGATTTACACCAATTAAACAGACACTGAGTTTTGGATTACATTCAACATAATATTCACATAAATTTGGAAAACTTACTGCATTTTTAGCAATTAGTTTTTTTTTTTTCCAGCAAATTGAAATGGGCTTGAGCTCTGCTTTAGAAAAATATCCCACAAATTATTCAGCATGTCTCAACTTTGTGTGTCCCCTTCTCTAGTGTAAAATCACTTACTGATGAGCAGTAAGTGATTGCAGCTGATGGTATCTGCTAGCCAGAGGATACGAATGTGCTAATCTTACTTCCAATATAAACAACAGTTGGGGCAACTTTTTGCAATGTAAATGGTTTGTTGGGTGCGTTTTATGACACAGCTTGTGCCTTCGCAAGCACTGGTCATTGTTTGCTTTTCTTTAATATTAAGTCAAAGTATTTCACAGCTTTGTTTGGCACCAAAATAAATTAGGCCCATTTGTGTACAGCCTAGGTGCAAGTGAGCACGTAAGCATTTGTGCTCAATTTTTAAAGGGGATGCAGTTTTCAAGGTTTCACAAGACATGATCTACCTGTAAGGACATACAGGCTTTTCTCAACACTAAAGAGAATTAAATACAAAGAAAAACTATGTAGAGCCTGGTTTTTTGCTCTTCAGTTTTTGAGATATGCATTAACATTGTATTTTCAGGCTTTCATTTGTGCAAAGAAAAATGGACATCTACCCTGGTTGGTTATTGTTAGCTTGAAAACGGAACTTCTTTTGTTTGAATTTGAGCCTATTGAGCTGCCCAAAACAACCCCAAAACCTTTAAGTCAGAAAAATTGGATTTGAGTCCTTTTGTTTGTTTGTTTATCCATAGTAATTTTAAAAGCCATTAAAAAACTGCCATTAACTGAAGTGAACTTCACATTTCCAGTCACTGAGCTCACTTGGAGATGAAAGGCTCCTCCTGGCTGTTACTCAGCACTTTCCCTTCGCGCTGTCCTGTCCCACCACGGAGGTTATTAACTTTTTACAAGCGCTGCTCACATCCTCCCTTTGATGAATGGTGCTAAGCTGGTATTTAGATTACAGGATTTCTCAGCAAGGCTGTTTTGTTATTGAGGGAGAGGGAATTTTAACACGATGGTCTTTCAAAGCAGCCACTCGAGTTTCCCCATGAAAATTTGCATGGGGAATCTGCTGCAAGGAGTTTTGCACCATACAAACCTGAGGCCTTAATGCAAGGTCATGGGTGCCCCAAACACAGGGCGCAGTGGCAGGTTTTGGACTAGTTGTCCCCTGCTTTTTGAGTCTGATTGTGAGTTGTGAAGGGGCTTTTCCCGAGGGATTTCAACGCTGTTCTCTTATACCTCCTGCCAGGAAGTGGAAAACCTGGGGTGACTCTAGGGAAGACAGAATGAGAACAGAGAGGAAGGGGGCAGAACGAGGGGGGAAAAAAAGCACCCTTTTGCCTTTCTGAAACCCTCATCCTTTTTCAAAGTGGGGAAAGAAAAACAGAGAGAAGGTGGAGAGTGAGGTCGGAGGGGAAGACATTTCCCTGCCACCTCATTACTCCCTGCTCACTGTAAACTCCCAGTTGTGGCCAGCCTGGCTCCTGCCCTTCTCTCCCCTCTGGCCTCTGCACCTAAATTTCTCACAGCCTTCTTCCCAGCTGGAAATGTAAACCAAGAAACATTCAGGATAAAGAGTAACAACACCCCATTCTCCTTTTTGGATTACATAGGAGAGAACGTTGTTGGTCTTCACTTCCGTGATTAGATGAATTTTTTCATGACTCATGAACTTACTTTTCTGGCTAAATAACATAACTGGCTTAAACTCTTTTTCCTCAGTGGAAAAAAGCTGACACCAGATGTTTCTTTAGACCCTTCCCTGTCCTGAGTGAGTAAACACCAGAGACAAACAGGCTGTTCTGTCATCTTGCTCCTCTCCAGAATGCCACCAGTTTTATCACTTAGTTAAGAAAAAAAAAAGTGTTAAAACTGCTACCAGCCACATTTCCAGCTAGAGATATGCAAGTCCTCACTCTCAAAATGAAATGAAAAGTGTTTACACATGAATAATATGACTGTTTATGAGCACTGTGCTAGGGTGCAGGGATACAGTAAAGCTCTTGTGCTGCCTGAGCCCTCGGCTCTGACGAGCGTGTCTCCTGGCCCAGGAAAGCAACAGCCCTTTCTAATAGCTGCCCGTCAGTATTTTTAAACCTCCTCTCCTAAAATAACAGGTCAGTGTTTGCCTACCTGAGCTTACAGGAAAGCTGAATGAAAACTTGTGGGCACACCACTGTAAATGGATTTTGTCACGGTTTTTATGATGTCATGAGACTATTTATTGTGTTGTGCTGAGAAGGTGAGTGAGAATTGCTCTTCTCCCTGCAACCCCCTCACCTCTGAAGGGGATTTTTGAACTCTTTAACACCTCTGAAAAAGGGGAGGGGGGATTGAGATTGTGGACAGCAAACTACCCTTCCTGAGGTGGAGGTGAGCATGTTGGATCTGTTCCACCAGTCAACGTTCAAGCTTGCCATGTTACTTACAAATATATCCTGAAGTGAACCATAAAAAAACACCACAGAGACAATTTGAATTCCTTCCCTGTCAGTAATGCCACTACATTTGTTTAGCGGTGGAACTGTGGCGCTAGCTAATATTTTATCTTTTGCTACTGGTAAAAACCCACTTAATTTATATTTGAGAGAGAGGGAAGAATAAACAAGTTCCCAGCTCCCAAGGTGTTTTTGTACTGAGACAAGTTATATCTGCAAATTACAGGTCTTTTAAACTTATTTCAGTCATGCACACATATAATATTAGAACACTGCATGGTTAATTAGTATTATTGTAATTTACCTTTCATGTAGAAAAATGTTGGTTCCTTCCGCCTAGGTCTTTGCTTAACAAATAATTCAGAGAACAAATCTTGGGTGTAGGAGTTTTCTCATCTTACTCTAATTGTTTAAAATTAGGTCACACTCTACACTCCTTGTGTAGTTAGAGGACAAAGTTATTGTACCTTCTGGGGGCTACTCATCCATTAGAAATAGATTCATAGTTTTACGACACACTGGAGCGCAGGTAGACTCCTGTCTAATAACATCCTGGGGTGCCTCAGGGAAACCTAATCTTGTGAGTGTTTTCCATTAGAAGCCATAAAAATAAATTTATGCATATGTGTATTCTGCAGCATGAAGTGCTCCCAGTCATTTACATCACAGTTTTCAGAGCTGGTACCTTCACTGTACAGCCCCAGAGGTTTCCCTTGTAGCACTGCACTCAGTGGCACACGTTTATAGATGGTGGGGAGGGAATTCAGGGTGCAAAGCCCTCTGATGTAGGTCTGGGGGACATATGGGAGGGAGGATGGTGCTGCCTCATACTGTCAGTGGGAAGCAGCCCATGGGGCAAACCCTTCTATAACTGTACCTGGGTTATGATCTCAGGGGAAACCAGTCACTTGATGCTGGGAAAGATCTTGAATGAGAGCTAATGCACAAGCACTGTGGGTGTTGCAGGGAGTGAAGCTAGGGCAAGGGAAGGAGCAGGGGAACTAAAATAACTGGGTTGTTTGTCTGGAAACTGCTGTTCAGTAGTGCCAAGATCTTTAACTTAATCTGAAATATGATTTGGCCTTTGTTCCCCAGCATACAGTCCATCCTGTGGAAAACACGCACCTGAGGGTGTCTCCTAACAAGTGTGTGCTTAAATAGATGGTAGACCTAAGGGACAGGAGTGGGGAGAAGGACACCTTCTTGGACGACGATATTTGTGAAACATTAAGATAGAACATGATAGTCTTTGGGGCTGTAAGAGGGCTGGGTTTTTGTGGCGGGGTGTCAAAAGCTGTTCCTGGTATTGTTTTGATTTCCTTCTGAGCTCGCAGAGTAGCCCCACTTCCTTCAGTACTGCAAACCATCCAGATGAATCTGGGTGATAAGTGGTGAGAAACTGGCTTTACAATTTAGCCACATATGGAAAACATGCTCTGAAAAATGTATTCATCTGTCTTCTTAAAGGTGGATGTAGAGATTTTCTAATTTGAGACGTATTTCTGAGTCTTTAGTTCTATTTCCCAGTATAGATCTATGTCTTGATTCCATCAGAATTAAATTTAAGAATATATTTGGTTGTGCAGTCAGGAAAAAATATGTCTTATCCCTTCTTGTTTCACATTTCTGCACATGAATTCCCAGCAGATAGGGAAAGAAAATGACTTTTTGTTGTCCAGTTCCAGTCAGGACATTATAACAATGGCAGACTGAGAAGTGAAGCCTAATTCCTGTCCACTCAGACAGGATAAGCCACATCTGTGCTCCAGCATAAACATCCAGACCACCTTTCTGCAGCCAGCTGGCACTGAATCACCTATTGATCTTATTTTATCGCTGAAGGAACCAGGGTCTGACTGGCTGGAAATCTCCATAGTCTGAAATGATCTTTTCTGAAATGATCTTTTAACTTTTGAAGAATGATCTGGATGTGGCTTACACTTCTGATTCTATAGTTAATGTTTAAATAAAGAGCCATTAAACTAGTTTAACTTTACATAGAAATTAAAATTCTTTAAATATTAGTTTCCTAAAATGAGTGTTTAGAAAGAGCATATTATTATAATCTGATGTCACAAAAGTGCAATGGGTAACAGTCTGATTCACAGGCAGAATGAATGTAAGGATAGACTTTTGTGCTACTGATGGAGTCACCAGTTGTAAAACAGTTGTAAAAGAATTGTGAAACACTAAGAATCAGGTGCAAGCCACTCACTTTCTCCAGGGTCCAAAAGAATGCACATGCCGTGAATGATTTTACATATAAGCAATCTGCTGCTGCTTTGTTGAATCACTGCATAATCCCACATTTGGATTTTTGGAAGAGAAGTTTGTTTCTTAACCAGTCTTAACTCTGGGGTGAGTTTCACAGCATCAGAGAAATGTCAATGATCTCTTGATGGTCAGTTGTAAGTGAGGGCAAAAGTGTTGCCTAGGAACAATTGCACTGGAAATGTATGCTATTGCTTCATTCTTTGCCATTTCAGGAAATGCTGGTTCTTACAAAGTGGGAAGAGAGTCTTCTTATTGAAGGCTTAATAGGCTTTTTGAGCACTCTTGAGTGGCCACATTAGCACATAGTGCCACATACAATTAGTGCATACACACAAAATACAGCCACAGGTCTTACATAATGAAGAGGTGGAGATAGAGGACTATCTGCCCATGGGCTGTAGGATCCCTATTTTATAGGTACACACCTTCTGTATTGAGGATAATCTGAGGCATTCTGTGGGATAATTGATGTGTCTCAGGGAATGAATACACTGAAAAGCACTCAGGTAAAATTGCTGGTCTCCAGCATTACCAGTCTTAAAGTTGGTAGTTTCTATAATGGATTTAGCTTAAACATGCAAAATGACAGACTATAAATCAACTTTATGATAATTATATATTTTCCTTGTGAGGCTGATAAAAATCTATGGTTTTGCATCATCTTGTCTTCTCTTGGTTACCCTTAATTTTCCAGATGCAGTTGACACCCTAGTTAGTTGAGGTATTTCACATTCCTTCTAATTGAAAAACTGACTGTATTTAACTAATTTTAAGGTTTAAGATTTGGAAGGTTATTGGAAATATGGTCCACACATGCAACATTTTCCCTCAAGATGTCTGAGTTTACATTAATTAATCAAGCATCCAGGATAGGAAGCATTAATCACTTGTCTCTGCACATCCCTGGGATTATTCCAAAGCCTCCTTCCTTTTCTCTGTCAATATAAATAAAATAGAGAAGAGGAAAGCTCAACATATGGTCAGAGATAGAAAACATGTCCTTTTCTCCAGGAGCATACATCAAAGATTTGCAGAGATAGGACTGATTCATCAGCAGTATTCTTAGGCCAATATAGAGTCAAGGATGTGAATCAGACACAAGTACTGTGACCTTAAACCTTCATACATGATTTTTAAAGATGATACAATAAATTTATATTTTCCTTGCTCTGCTCCTCCGTTCACTATTCTTCTAAAAAATATTCCCTTTGTAGCAATTCCTTTTGCCCTTATCTCCAAGACACTAGGAATAGCTGTGTATGTGAAAACCTGAAAATCTCTATTCTTCAGCAGTCCAGGAACCAAACTCAAAAATCAGTATCATGAAGCAGGATGGAACCAGGTGTCTTGTCAAATAAGTCTCCTGAGAGTTCACGTTCATGGTGTTGGTGATATAAGGGAACTGACAATGTTATATGTTCTTGAGGTATATTGCCTATTCATGTCAGATACAGATGAAGTTTGCCAGAAGAAACACAGCAAGCTAAGGACTGTGGAGTTGTTCCAAACTGTTAGTGGTACAGATGTAGCTGATTTCCAGGAAAGCAGTGGAAGCCTTACTTAGTTCTCCTTTCTTCTCAATTTCCAGCTAATTCTTAGTTTATCCTTTCAAACTATAGGCAGTAATTTGGGTTTTCCATGCTTTAGGGGATTTACAATACCATGACAAAGAATCTAATCTATATGATCTTCTTTTCTTAAATCTGAATGACACCATCAGCATGAGTTTATTTTCTATTGTACTGTCCTGAAGAGGTAAGCTATCCTGAAATTATACTGGTTTCTAGAGTTGCATGGACAAGGTTAGTCATAGGCCAGAAAGATCAGTCAAGGTCACAGTGTAGATGTGCAAAGTACGTAAGCTGTGATACACCAATTCTATAGCTTACTTATAGTAAGCAAAATTTCATAAGCTTCTCTCCCAGAAATGCACAGAAAGGAGAATTACAAAAACAAGTTGGGGACAAAACATTTTCTCCTGCTTTCTGTGGGATTAAAAGGAATTAGAAGACTAAATATCGGGTAATTAAAAGGAGCAACGGGCTTTGAAGAAAAAGAGAGTCCCATGATCAAAAGGCTGCATCATATCCAAAGCTTAAGAGTTTTTCTGTTTATACTTTTACAGTTAAGCCACTTGGATTTGCTTTTGTAAGTGATGCCCCATGGCCCTGCAGAATAAAGCCATGTGGAAAAACACTAACTGCCTGAGATTTTTGCATCCCTATGGAATTGTTGCACCCCTTTGGGAGGAGGTCTATCTTTCTTCAGGCCCACAGCATAATCATTGGGCCATTCGCTTGATTTCAGCTGTCCCCTGAAGCACCCAGTCCGTATCAGCAGTCAGCTTATTTTTGCAAATGAAAGAAGAGAGTGATTCCATTAGTCAAGACACAAAATCCACACCGAAGCGACAGCATGCCAAATTTCACAGATGCTAGCGAACGTATGCATAGTTTCAGTATTGCTTCAGAAAAAGGTCACGTAGCTCATTACCTATCTTTCCCGCAAGAGAAACTGCATTGAAAAATGGAAAACAAACATGTGGCTTTAAATGGAACTGCTAAGTTTTATGTTACTCATAAGCAAAAAGCCACATCACACTGGCAACAATATGGATGTTTCTTAATTTGATTCACAAATCCACAGAAGGGAAGTATTTATCACCTCCCATAAGAAATTTTGAACATTCAGCATAAAATACAAATCTCCATTTAAACCTTTTGTGCTTAGTGAATTCTTTTCACTATGACGCACAGAGAGGAAATTTTAATATTGGCTTGGAACAAAAAAATTAAACTTTTTTTTTTAAAGTAATTTTGGAAACAACCCCATCTTTGCATAAATCCCTGTCCTGCCTCATCTTGTTTTACAGAGTTCCCTTTCCATGCAAATCTTGGCAGAAGTCATCTTGTTAATTCCCAATGACAAGAATTAGCTAGATAATGGTTTTTATGGAATTGCCAAAACATTTGACTCCATTAATTGGCCAAGAATATGTTTACACTTGACCAAATGGCCTGCTTAGAAAATTCACAAGAAATAGCCTACACATTGAAACCACTTTTGCAAGAAATCCAGCCCCTTTTGCCTCAGTTTCAGGGACTTTCATGTAAAGGAAGTACCTACAACTTTGTGCCTACATGCATGCTGAATATCTGAGGAACCACATCAGTGGATGGAGGTGCTTTAAGGGAAAAAGAGGTAGAATTGAGATGCCCAAGACTAAAATTACAGTCCACAAAACCTTGCCTACCCCTGCAAGGGATAAAGAAGTCCACAATAACAGATCTTTTCCCCAGTAAAGTTCACTAGGTGCTTCCAGTTCTTGACAGCCTGATCTGATGCCATCCCTCCAGAGCTGCCTTTCTAATGCCTGCAGCACTCTGGGACTTGGAAACTGGATGCTCCTCCACCCATGTCTGTTAGGGTCTGGTCTAGCAGGTGTTTTCTCCAAAAGCTGGATGTATATTTGCAGTACTGATTTCTGCATGAAGCACAGGAGGCCCTCTGCATCTGGAAGGGAAGCAGAACTGTTGATTTTATCTACAATTTAGAGGTTTAAAGCATTTACCCAGAAAGCTGAAACTTGAGGCTTTTCTACTTCTCAGACAAAGGCAGTTCCAGCTCAGATCTGCAACCTTCCACAGAAGCATAGGGAAGAAACACCCTCTTTACAATGTCAATACTGGTGTGGCTGAGAAAGCCAAGGGCAAATATGTAGGAGGAGATTAAGCCATAAATGGGTGCTGTTATCCTTGTACCTGGGAGGCATATGCTTCAGGCTCCCTTCCTTTACTGCGCTCTAAAGATCCTGAAGAATTTTAATACTTTGCGATCAGAACCCCACTGAAGGAGGTTACCCCTAGCATCTAACTAAAGTCTTTCTGCTGTCTCAACTACTCATCAAAACCATTCATTTTAGACAGAAGACTCCAGGTAAGCACTTCCCAGTCTGCAGAATACTTGCTAAAATTTGAGTTAGCAAACTGAAAACAAATTCTTGGAAATATAATTCACTTTCTCATCAGCTCTGGGAAAAAAAAATAAAGAAAAAGAACAGAACCAGGCAACCTTACGTCTTCTTTTCTTTAAACTCAGATACCTATCAGTTCTTTCATTGTTTATTCAAAATTTATTAAAACAAGAGGTGCATTTGAACATCTTAAAGAGTAAAGTGACTAAATTCCATCTTTCCTTATGAAGGATAGAAATTAAATATTTTATGCATAAAGGAAAGCAAAAATGTGTATCCACAAATTGTTTTTCATCATAAGTGCTTCAGCTGATGGCTTCTAAGTTACTAATTGAACTTGCAAATAAATTTCCTCCCATTACAATGTAAAGAGATTAGTTATTAAAATTTTGCTTGTATTAATATAAAGTACCTCTGTGGTGCTTTCTAAAGTAAATTGAATATACTTTTCATGTTTTATGTAGAGTTGGAATGCTGTTTCAACCTGCCTATTTCTCTAATAGACTGAGAAAGACATTACTATATCAGTATCAGTCATTAAATCAAGGATATAATGACAGGCAGTAGTGACAATTCTAAAAGAAATAAATTTTCTGATCTACATCTCTTTTTAATCAATGGAAGAATAATGTAAAAGACAATCTGACTTTAAAAATGAACCATAGTGCATCTGTGTGAAGATTTTCAAGAGCAGATAGCATTTCTGGCAGCTCAGCTCTGTTTTAAAGTTAATTACATAGAATCACAAAATGGTTTAGCTTGGTAAAGACCTTTAAGATCATCAAGTCCAACTGTTAACACTACACTGTCAAGTCCACCATTAAACTATGCACCTAAGTGCCATATCTACATATCTTTTAAATACCGTATCTTTTAAATACCTCCAGGGATGGTGACTCCATCACTTCCTTGGGCAGCCTGTTCCAAAGATTGACAGCCCTTTCCATGAAGAATTTTTTCCCAGTATCTAATCTAAACCTCTCCTGATGCAGCGTGAGGCCATTTCCTCTTGTCCTATCACTTGTTGCCTGGGAGAAGAGACCAAGCCCACCTCACTGCAACCTCCTTTCAGGTAGCTGTAGAATGATAAGGTCTCCCCTGAACTTCCTTTTCTCCAGACTGAACAACCTCATAGCTGCCCCTCACAGGACTTATTCTTCAGACCTTTCATGAGCTTCATTGCCCTTCTTTGTTGATTCCTTTGCAGTTTTGGAAATCTTTTGCTACTTTCCACCCATCTATTTCAGTTAAATCCACAAAGCTTTGCAGAAGTGGCTGAGCTTTTTGGTCTGGAAGTCAGCTTGAAGAAGACAGTAGTTCTCTACCAACCTGCACCACAAGAAGATTACCATCATCCCCACATTACCATTGGCAAGTCAGAGCTTAAGTCAGTTCAGCAGTTCAGCTGTCTGGGAAGCATTATTTCCTCGGATGCCATGATCAACAAAGAGATAGATAACAGAATAGCAAAGGCATATGGAGCTTTTGGAAAACTCCATAAAAGAGTCTGGTGCAATAAACACCTGAACAAAAGTACAAAGATTAGTGTCTATAGAGTCATTGTACTGTCTTATCTTTTATACGGGTCTGAATCTTGGGTTATTTACTGCCATCACCTGCTACTCCTCAAATGCTTCCATCAGCTCTGCCTCCGTACAATTCTAAACATCCATTGGACTGACTATGTGTCAAATGCTACTGTCCTTGAACAGGCAGGGGTCACCAGTATCGAGGCCGTATTGCTGAAATCACAGGTGCTCTGGGCAGGGCACATCTCCAGGATGGAGGGTCACCGCATCCCTAAGATTGTGTTTTATGGTGAACTCGCCACCGGCTGCTGCAAGAGAAGTGCCCCAAAGAGGAGATATAAGGACTTCTTGAAACAATACCTTAGCCTTGGCCATATTGTGGTCCATCACAGTGGTCCACCTTGGCCTCCAACTGGGAGACTTGGAGACACATCATACATAATGCTGTTGTCTCCTTTGGGAACACACGCAGAATTAGTCTCGAGGAGAAAAGAAAACGTAGAAAGAATCGTGCCTTGCCTATACCATGGAATGAGACCTTTTGCTGTGCTTTTTGCAACTGGATTTGCCTATCCCACATTGGCCTTTTTAGTCATCAGTGTGCTTGTAGTAAGCGTGGGTAAAGCCCTTCCCAAATCTTCGTTTGCAAAGTCAAGCCATCATCATCATTTTAGTTAAATAGCTAACTTGACTAGAAGAACTAAAAGGAAAAGGAAAAATAGCCTTTTCTATGAAATCTTCGTTCCGTAGCCAGAAAAAGTTAGAGCAGTGATTTTCTCACAAAAAAATATTTTCACTTCATAGGGAAATGGGTCTGTGCTAATAACCTTTATGAGGAAAAGTGATTCCAGCATCCCAAAGGACTTTACTGCATGTGGGTTTTTTTGAAGGAGGGTATTCATAAATCATTCTTCCATGTTACATAAATACATCTATATATTTGGATTTAATTATCTATTTCTTAAAATTTAGAGCAAGTGTTATAGTCCTTAGTCCTACAATATTCAGCCTGGAATACTACTTTTAAAATTCATACTTAGAAAATTAATAATCTGTGTTTTCATCTCTAAAGTATAATTTATACATGGAAATTACAGGTAATCTGTGGGAAAAAGCATGCAGTATTTGGAAGCCGAGTAATGTCATCACAGATCCAATTACGAAATAAACATTTGGTTGAAACTAGAAGATCTTAAGTACATTTGATAAAAACTTAAATCATATTCTCCAGAGAGGAAAATAAAGGGAAGAGAAGCATGTAGAGGTCAGTATGGGTGTGACTTCCATTACCACATCAATCTCAGCCCCATTAGTCATTTCAACGTATATATTTTTACTTAAAGCATGTTGCCTGGATTCATTGTGAGAATGGGAAAGGAAAGGGAGGGAAGGGGAAGGGAAAGCAAAAGGGACAGGAAAAAAGAAAGGGAAAGGAAAAGGGGAAGGAAAAGGGAAAGAGAAAGAGAAAGGGAAAGGGAAAGAGAAAGGGAAAGAGAAAGGGAAGATATCAAGAAGAAGGGGTGGGATTCTCCACTTCTCCAAATAAACTGTTCATAGTTCATGGGCTCTTAAAAACACAGTTCTTAACTGGACAGGTCTGTTGCTGTCTAGTTGGTTGTTCTCAGGGATCCTAAGGTTACAAGGCATTTTTGGCTATTTTTTAAAGGTAATTTTTATACCTCTAATGTGATAACTAAGTGATGCACATCTCTTATTCCCCGCTTTCCCCCACTCTTCTCATAGAAAGGAGCAGATCACTCCCAGCCTGGACAGAAAAATCATTATTTCACTGAAAGACTTTTTAAGTGTCCATGAAGAGAAGGTATCTACTTTGCTGTACAACTCAGAGAAATTGCTCAAGGGACAAGAAAATCAGAAGAAAGCACGGTGATGTGGTGCCAGTAAGCTGCCATTGGAATGGGTGATGAATCATCTGTAATGGTGCACAGACTGGAACAAAAATAATTTTGGGAGGATTTAAATACCAAGAAGCATTTCTGCACCTCTGCCTTCATCCATAGATCTGTCAAGAAAGAATAAAAATAGCTTCAAATCATGTTCCACAAAACCACTTCTAGTCTGTGGGGTACTGTAGGCAAACTGAATTTTGCCACCCCAGTGTGAGAGTCCTAGGCCTGATTAATGCCTCCAGAGATGAACTGGGTGAGCCCTGGAAAGCAAGTCCTGCAGTTCCTCCTGCTTTGGTCACGTTCTGGGGCAGGAGGACACAACCATGGGACTTGGTACTGGCACAAGCCATTCCAACCAGAACAGCAGCCTCCTTGAGATCCCCACATTTTTAAATGAGAAAGTGTGTTTGACAAGTGGAGTTGATCATACTACTCATCTGAAATAGTGCTTTTAGCTTTAACTTTCACTCTCTTTAATTTGCTTCACCCTTTTATGGCACTTCATTATTAGTCAGCAACAAGAACCTTTTGTAGTGGAACGCCACCTTCTTCCTACACACTTGCGCAACATTAAGCAAGATTAATAATAATAATCCCATGTGGGAAGGGGTAAACTGCTGCCAGCTAGTGCTAGTGACTCTGGAAGAGCTGTTTAGATTTGGGGTGACCTGCGTGGATTGGTTTTTATGAAAAGGGCAATTAAGCAACTTCTGTAGAGATAAAACTTGGAAACAACTAAAGCCACCACCCAAGGCAACTGAGCCAATGTCCTAAAACAGGAAAAAAGTGTGCACAGTGTGTAATTGTGCTAATTTATAGGAAAGTAGAAGAGTATGAGTATGGGGTTGTGGGGATCATAGAGCCACGAGAAGCAGCTGTGAGTAGCTGGGCCAAAAGGATAGGTAAAGCTTTACTTCTTCTTTCTCTGAAGTAGTATTTCGGGGCTTCCTGAGCAGGGAATTACTGAAACTTCTCAATACCCCTGGGGGAAACTGGTTTTCGTACCCACTCATTAGAAATAAACCAGATGACAGCAAAGATGTTGCCTTTTTCACGATGCCAAAGTTTCCTCCTAAAGAGGAAAGAACAAAACCAGTCCTGAAAGGTCCTGAATATTAATCAGATGCTCATGACATGAAGAGAGGAAAGGCTCTGAAGGAGCTGTAAGAGTTAATGGATGAATTTGTGAATGCTTTGAGATCTTGCCCTAGTGCTTGAGGGGAAGCGCAGAACGCTTGCTCTGTACGTATTTGCAACTCCCTAAATACAGACCACAGTGCCAGGGCTTGAATTTCACACATTAATCTGCAGGGACCTTCAAGCCAGACACATGGCTATAAGGCAGAAAGGAAAATAGTTCTTGGCTGTTTTTCACATCTATTTGATTGGGTGGATTTTTACCATATGAGCAACTTTACAGCAAAAGAACAGTTATTTAGAAAGCAGCAACAAGCACAGCTTAGAAAAAGTCTGTTAGGAAAAGGTAGTGTCTATCTGCAGTCACCAAATGGACTAAATCTGTGCTGATGGTGGGTTCTGTTTCCCACAGCTGAAGAGGAGGAAAGTGATCTTCCCTTGCTCTTGGGATAGAAATGGTATCGGATGAATCAGCCTCTTACAAGAGCTTTTTGGACAGAATGCAGGAAAATCTTCATATGATTTGAATTTTGTTAACTTGCAAGTGTTATTGTTTTACGTTGCTGGCAAACGTAGTATCATTAATAACAGGATCTGCCAAATGCTACTACTTTATGGGACTTATGACAGTTGAATCTGTGCATCAATATCTTACATCCTCACACCTGTTAGCAGGACTAATCCTGATCAGCGGCAGGGACCTTGCCCATGAGTGCACAGCATCATCAGCTGCCACACCAGCCAAGACAGGGCTCTCAGCACTTTGCAGGACTGACTCGTGTATTTCTCTCCTTGCCAACAGAACCCTAGGGTACTGGAAAGAGCCAGTGAACAAATCAAAACAAAACAAAAGCCAACAAGAAGAAAGCCCAGTATTTGCTGAAATGCTGAGCAACTTTTGCACTAATTCTGTTAATATGCCCCTGAAATTTCCTGCATGTCTTGCTGTGCAAATGCCAAAAGACAATGGCTTTATTTCTCCAAATATTAAGGGATATTTCCTTTGGCTTTGCACCTTACGCATCATCATTCCTCACGCCCTACGTTTCAGAGCAGGGTTTCAAAAGGACATGCCTGGGGAACATTTCATTTACCTACTCTTGAGATTTGACTTTGTACCAAATCCTAAGAGTCAGGTGAATTTAGCAGGGTGTTTCCATTCTTTCTGCGTGCAACATTCCTTACTGACCATTAGCTGTTGTGAGCATCCTTATTCTTACCTACTGGGGTTGTACAAGAGGGTCAATGCAAAATTGTTTTTTCCAAGCTGTGGGCAGGGTTTAGGACACAGTGGCTTAAATGTCAACCTCTGAATTGAAATCACAGCATCAGGCAGGGCTGAGAGCTGCTGGGCCCAGTAAGCTGTAGTCCATCCCAACTGCAGGCCCTCTCAATATCAAGGGATTGAATGTACAGACCACTTTTATAGGCAGCAAATGAAGTTGTTCCAGCACTTAACTAGGAAAACCAACTCTTTACCATGCAGCTCATGCCATGCAAGCAGCTGCTGTCATAAGTCTTATTTTACAGTTGTCTTTTTTGTCTGTAAGTGCAGCACACAGAACAGAATAAACTCTGCGACTGCAAGTTTTGGGCAAAGCTGCTCCAGTAGGTATTAAAAAATGTAAGAAGTACTATAGCCAGTCAAATCAAAAGCCTGTCTAGCCAAGTATCCTGTCTCTGACAGTGATTATTAGCAGATCCTGAAACAAAAGTATGAGACTTAAGGCATATAGAGTCCTTTTACTGCCTTCCAGCCTCCAAAAATCAACAGCTTAGAGTTTTCCTGAGACTGAAATTACATCCAGAGCGTAGTATCAAATGGTCAACAAAGCACTCATCCTCCATTAATGTGTCAATCCCTTTTGTGTTTTATTTATCTTATTTATTCAGCCAAAGTGTAACTATGGGCCGCACAAAAAAGTTTTCCATTTTTGCCTATTTTAAACTGTGCCTGACAATTTTATTGGGTGACCCCTAAGATTTTATGTTCTGAGAGACTGTAAACGATGAGTCCTTATTCATCTTCCCTGCACCACCCTGCTTTTACAGACTGTGCCATATTCTGCTTCCATTATCGTTTTTCTAAACTGAGAAATCCCTGTGGTTTAATCAACAGAACAAAGAGACAGTGAAAAGGAAAAGAGGTTTGTGGTAGGACCGGTTGTGGAGGTGGAAGGAGGTTCTGGAGGCAGGTCTTTTCACCTACTCTGTAGACCTGTTAAGTTCAAGGACAGATACAAAGAACAGATAATGGGTTTCCTTTCTAGGGCCATGAAGGTATGGAAGTGGATGGCAACTGCCACCTAAGGGCAGGCAGGAAAGAAAGGGAGAAAGCATCATCTTCTCCGAGGAGGGTCCGAAGGAGGTTGAGCAGCTGGGTTACTGAGTACAAGGGAGAATTTTCTGGGTGGTTTCACAGGGAAGTGTTAAAAACCACCTGACCAGGGAGATCAGGTTGATGGTGCTTTTTATGAGCAAAGAGGACAATTATCTTAAGCACAGTATTTGGTGTCAGTGGGGGGATTTCAGCTGCTGGGCAGGAAAGGAAGTAGATGATAGGCTCTGCATGAGTTTGGGGAAGGGGTTGGGTAAACTCTTTTGATGCAGAAAGAAGTTAATAGGAGTAAAGATTCACCCTGGTCTGACTGTAAGGCATAGAGAAAAAGGAAGATGAGTCAGCTCATGGAAGTCCTGGAAAAAGAGTTCACAAGCCTTAAAAAATGAGGCTGGAGAAGATCAGATAGAAAATACCTAACTGCAAGAAGGAAGAAGCCCAATAAACTCTGTGAGTCCATGGCTGAAATTTCATGGGGCAGCACTAGAGCAAAAGGAGATGGGGAATGGAGTAAGGCAGAAAGCTCCTGCCTGCAAGTTGGAAGTTGCTCTCAGGAGCAATAATAATAATATGAGCACAAATTGTCCCAAAGCAGAGAAAATGTAGGAAAGCAAGCAAGAGATCAGCTTCACTGACATTTAGCTTTACTGACCTCAACAGATTTTATTACTGCTATAGATAAAATTGGGCCTTTATAGGAAAACCTCTTTTACCTCTTGCTCTCAGCTCAGGCCTGGTTCTGAGTCATAAATACTTAAACTTGCAGCTTCAGATTCAGTTCCTTTCATGAAGAGCTGTGCTGAAATCTAGGCCTTTAAGGTCATTAAACCCAAGAGTATGGGGAGGAGATAAAACAACATGAATCACAGCCCCAGAGATAAAATCCCATGTGGGTTCATATAATGTTATTATGACATTGCAGAAAAGGAAGGTGCAAAAGGAGCAGAGGTCCAAATACAATTGTTTAACAACTTGCACGCAAGATGGAGAGATGGCCATTTTTTCTGCTAAAACCTATCAAAACTGCCTTCCCTACAATTTCTATGTAAAAGTATTTGACTTTGCATCAGTATAGCAAGGAGAAAGCAGAAGGCATGGTCACTTCCCTTACTGCTGTCCTCTTTTATCTGCAGCTACTCAGGAAACATCCTTTAGCAGAGAGTTGTAGCTTTGCCCAGCTCTGCTTCCTGGTAAGGCAGGACAAGCTGCCGGGAGACAAGAGCATGAGCTGGTCAGTGGCTGTCTGAGCCATTGTAGACACTGGTGTTAGCTGTGATCCCTGCTTTTGTTAGAATGAGGTGCCCAGCAAAGACACAGAAAAACTTATACAGGGTGGAAGGACAGGGTGGAAATAATTATGCTTACTTGATTTTTAAAAATTTTAGAAACTAAATATTGTATCATCTTGCAAAGGAATTGAGATGTGGAAATCATGAAAGCTCAAACTGCTGGAACAGCTACCAGCTCTGTTGGAAGAGTTTTCATCCGGATCTCGTCAGCTCAGGTAAGTGCTCTAACACCTGCCTGAAGCAGCAGTGCCCTCCTTGCCTTCTATAAGTATTTACAAAATGTGGAAAAAGTCTTCCTGTGGCTCATCTGCTGTTGTCCACCTAGGAAGAGAGACCCTGAAACTTAGGCCTGTTTTGGAGATATCCTTCCTGTGTCCCTGGATCTGTTTGTGAGATGACCATTTGCTCTCCTTTTTCTCATCCATTTTTGCTCACTGTCTCACACACAAATGTCAGCACTTCCTCTAGTTTCCAGAAGTTCTTCTTTCTCAGCGAAGAAATATTGCATTGACAAATCCTGGACAGCACTACCCAGGATTAGGTTTTCATTTATGTGACCTGCTTCAGGGCTGTATGGGTGAACATGAAATAAGTACTTGATTTACTGAAGAAATACACAAACCTGCTCAGATAAAGCAAGACTCACTCAGTGAGGTCTGTGCTATTTTAAGTTCAAAGTCTAAATTCACCACCAGCTAACTATGACTGGAGTCAGCAGAAATGTCCCTGATGAACGAGCCCCGTATTCTGCCTGGGATAGAGGTAATGGCCTCCCGTCCAGGCATTTTCTCACCAGTGAACAGAGCAACTTGCTCTGTAGTACCATTACTTTCAGGTTCTCTATAGATCTTCAAAATGAAATATGACCTTAGGAAGCTGTCTAAGGTAAATTCTGCTCTTAGTGGGTCCTAAAATAAGCACTTCATGGAGGAACACAGAGGTAAATGATCCAAAGCTAACCTCATAGCTTTGAAGAGCAGGAGATCCAACTCAGTTTTGTGGCCACCATATGTTTGCAGGAACAGTGATTCAGATCTTGATGACTCTGGTGTCCTCAGGCCATGGAGATGTGGTAGACAGGGCAGGATGCCAGTGTTCTCCAATAAGGTTATGCAGTACCCATGGCAATGCATCAGACCACTGACTCATCCTAATGCCGTCAGACCCGAGTGACAAGTGATTGGCCATGCCAATACAAGCGTTCATCAACCTCCAGAAAGCTTTGTTGGCTCCCATACTTGGAAACCAGCTGAGTATGAAGTTAAGAGAAATTCCTGATTTAAGCTGTTGAGAATTAAGAAATTACAATAGTTTCCTGGACTAACCACATTTGCCTGCTTTTGATTTTTTCTTTCCTTACAGCAAAATTAGAAGAACCAGTAAGCATTTTAATTTGACACGTCCTTCCGATCTTTTCAGCTCACTACTATTAATGGTTGAGCAGTTGTAAAATAAGAAATTGACTAACTTTGCAGTCAGAAATGAGCTGACCACACTGGTTAGGACAAGCAAAACTAGTATCCAGCAAAACACACTCACGTTTTTCCTCTGCCTAATTTCTTGCACTCAGTTGTTCACAAAGCTGTTAGCATCTGACTGTAAGCAATGTCTTCCACAAAAGGCAGAATAAAATACGAGAAATAAACATCATCTCAAGCTGTTACCAGAACAATTTGCAATTTAGTCATGTTCCTTTCTCAAATATTCTCCTTGTTTATTACAGAGCTGTCTGGAGGCAAAAACTCTACAGAGACAAGCGTTTTTCAAAGGTTAAATTAAATGGGTCAATAAACGAAAAGGAGGGAAACATGAGTCTGCTGGTGTTCTCAGTGGCTGTGTGTAAAACCTTCCCTGAATATTCAATTCACTGTTAAAAACATGTTCAGCAAACTTCACACTCCTCCATTGCCCATAATCTTCAGCTTTGAGAATTCTGATTTAAGGCTGTTCAAAAAACCCATTGCAGAAGAGCTAAGACCTGTTGTCTCACTAAGCCAGAGGAGTCTTTGCTTTAAGTTTTGATTTTAGAGGTAGACCTTCAGGTTAAGGCTGTCTCTGTTGAGTTTCCCTCCTGAACCTTGACAGGCCTGTCACTCTTAAGTTGACTCACCTCATTTCTCTGCCAATAATATGATAAGAACAATAAATAGTAAGGCTAAAAGAGGCACCCCAGTTTGCTGAATGTGCATTTTATCATTTAAATTAAAACCTTAACTTATAGTCACAAATTACTTAATCATGTAGCCAAAGTAATACTTCAAAAATTACTTCTTCCTTAAACCTATGAGGTAACTCATAAGATATTGTCATTTGGGAACCAGAATAAATATTATGGAAGGCGAAAGATGTCAAATCTTGTAGGCAATGGAATAACCTAAAATTAATTCCAGTAATGAATTTTGATAGAATGATTTCTAACGTGTCTCTTTGGAGTGATAAACAACCTGACTTCAAAACTGACTCAAACCCCAATATTCAATACATTTATGAGTAACCCCATGGTATACTGACAGCCAGTTTATTTCGGTCCTGGAGTCTGCCTCAGCATAGCTGTTTGTGGTGAACTTTTCAGTTCTTTCTTAGCAGGATTGCTGAAAAATTGCCAGTTACAGAAATCTCTGGCAGTTGTGAAGTGCAGCTGTGGCTCTCTGCTTACGTTTCTATGAAATTCATTTGCATCGGGCAATCTCTAACATAGACTGATTAAAACACACTCAGGTACACATTTTATAAGTGTTATGGTGATCTGATCCCAGCACTGCTTTCCTGCACCGTGTTCATCACTTTCATACATTTTTGTTGCCATGACAAATAATGTAAAGCCAACAACTGCTGGTTTTAAATACTTCAGAGTACATGTGCTCTTCTTGACCACGTAACAGAAAAGAGAAACAAAGAAAATGACTCTGATGTAATTTTTGTACAAAGTCAAAGCCTGTAAGTCAAAATGCAAAACTGGCATATATCCGCTCTTTTAGTTATATGAATCCGCCTCACTTAGTATGCACAAACTGTAAATATAAGATCCCTTTCTATTTTTAAAAATGATGCATGCAATGAAGTCTTTGGAGCTTGCAAATATTCAGGGAAAAGGAAGAAATAGAAAAAAATTCCCCTTTTTGTCAGCTTCCGAATCTTCTGCCAGTCTTTAGCTCACAGTACAAGTATGAAGTTAACTACAGAAGAAATTGGCCACTTTCACCTGTACAATTACTGTAACTTATTTAAGCATCATTTAACATGTCTCTTTCAATACTTGACAAGGTCTATATTTCTATCAGCATAGTAGATTGAGCTAAAACTGCCATTTCTTCTGTGTCATACCTATACCAACAAAAACCCTAATGCAAGCACAAACTGTATGAGCATTAAAATGTTTGCCAATACTGTCAGCTCCTTGTTATCCAGGCTAATGGGAAGCTGGAAATAGCTCCTCATACAAGGGATCTCTGTCTCTGCACCCCCTCTGTCTGGACTCATACTGCACGGACCACAGTTGTGCTTCTGACAAATCTTAACTATGGGAAGCCAAACTGCATGTGTGCACCTATCCTGCTGCCAGGTCACAGCACTGCTGTGTATATCTGGACTTGAAGCTGCACCAAAAAATCACACTGCAGTCAAGCTGGCCATGCACACAGCTGCTCACATGCTTTTGCATCCATGGCATGGATCAGACTAGTTAATTAGAAGTTTTGTTTATGCAAAGTTGGTTTATTTACCTGGGGAACTGTAATGACTTGCACCTGCACAAGGAAGGTGAGCTGATGCAGCCTGGAAGCAATGTGAAGACAGCAGTAAATAATTCAAAGTCCTGAATAAGGTCTTTGTTTATTTTGCCTGGATATGTTTCATTGATCTGATTCACGTGTGTTTGATCCATCCTGTCTTCATTTGGTATGGCTTTGATCTAGTCTATACTGCTTCTTTTGCCCCAAGTCTCTGAATAAAGATTCAAAAAGATCCCTTTTTACAAGGGCATATAGTGATAGGACAAGGGGGGATGGCTTTAAATTGAAAGAGGGTAGGTTTAGATTAGATACTAGGAAGAAGTTCTTTACTGTGAGGATGGTGAGGCCCTGGCACAGGGTGCCCAGAGAAGCTGTGGCTGCCCCATCCCTTGCAGCGTTCAAGGCCAGGCTGGACTGGGCTTTGAGCAACTTGGTTTAGTGGAAGGTGTCCCTGGCCACGGCAGTGGGGTTGGAACCAGACAATCTTTAAGGTTCCTTCCAACTAAAACCATTACATGATTCTTTGATTCTAAGAAGGAGTTTACCCTCAACACAAGGTTACTGAACTATGGCTATTGAGCAGAAGAGGGATTGTTAAATGCTGGGTAGTTTGCTTTGGTTTCACCTCTTGCTGCTAGTCAATTGATCTTTCTATCCATCTCAGCTATTTGTAGTTACTAACACAGGGCAGTTTCTTTATTCTGTATGACTTTCTTCAGACTTAGTAGATTATCTTGATTCACAACATCTGTTTTACAAGTGACAGTGAAATGTTGCTTCAAGGAAGAAAAGGGAAGCATGCTGATGCAGGATAGCTTGATGAGGTAATGTTTCTGTCAAGATGTTCTTTACAAAAAGGATGAGTATTTTTTTTCTAAGGAAATATTTTGATGACCTATGGTATGCAGAGGGAACTCAGGGAAACTATTAATACATATTTTTAATAGACAGCAGATTTCTAGGACTTACATTTGTTCAAACGTACCATTTAGTCTATAAAGATGGGTTAACATAGACCACTGTGCACCAACAGAGGCTGGAAGTCCTCAGTGGGAAATGTCTGTCGTATTTGTTACCCAGTGTCATGGATAACATATAAACTGTGATATTCAGAGGTGCAAAAGTTGGAATCACCAGGATGTAAGGTAACTAACTCCCTCACTTTCTTACAAATTCAATTCATAATAATAGTGGATTAATTCAGTCGCCAAAAAAGAAGTGCCACAAGGTATTTTTCATGTCCTTCTGCTGCTTCTCCAGAAAGGTACACCTTGTGTGCTATCTTTATACTGGACACACTACAACACCTCACATGGCGTGATGTGAGGTATATGTTTAGAAGTTTAGGTATGTGAAGTTATAAATATTAATCTAGATGATATAGAAACCCAGAAGTTGAGCATTGAAATGACAAGTTCTTGTGGGGAAAAGAAAAAAAGAAAAGATCAAGGGATTGAGATATTGAGCATAGCAGCTCCAAATTTAGGCACACCTTTGAAGATTTATTACGCACAACTTTGGGAATGTGACAAAACCACTTAGATTTCAAGGCCGTTTGCCCTCAATTCTCTCATAATTAATGGAAAGGGGCAAGACACCTTCAGAGATCGACAAAGATTTTACCTGTAGACAACCCATGCCGCCCCTCTGAACTGTACAGTCATTAGTTTCTTAATATAAATGCCACTGTCAAAGGAGCAAAATTAGATGGCATGGATCTAGTCCGTGGTCTGGCACTATACCCACAACCGTGAGCTGGGCACCCTGACTACCTGTCATGGGAAAAGTCTACAAAAGCCAGCAAACTGAGTGGAAACCTCTTTGAACAAACCAAGAGAAATACAAGAAATGAAGAAGTAGCTTGCATACTATCATGGGAGCAGCATTCGCATCTTCATACTTTTCTCTGGAGTTAAGCAGTTGCTCACAGGTCTCAGGAGGTTTCAGCTGTAATTACCACCTTTTATCTGAGGGGTCCAACCAGCGGGTTATATGGTAAAGTTTATCATAGCCTTAAAGATGGTGTACTAAGCTAGAAAAAGTAAATAGATGAAAGATCTAGTGAAAGCTAGCACCCACAGTCAAGTGGGTTGAGTAACTATAAGGAGAGAGACCTTGAGAGATCTCCCATGACTTACTTGAAGAGTGTAATTGCTAATGCTCTTGTTTGTTTTGTTACAACAGGAAAAATTAAGCCAAGAAATATCAAGAGATATTAATGCAGACAAACTGCTATCCTTTTAAAAGTAGCATCTTCTACATGTCAAGTGCATGTCAATAACTTTTTGTTTCAATAAAAAGCTCACCGGCACTGAAATTTTAATTAAGAAAAATGGACAGTGATGAAACATACATTATCAGTGGCACTCGCCAGCAATGTGTCAATATATCAGTGATGTCCCAAAAAGTCTTCCTTTACCTCCCTGCTGTAGGTACAGCTGCTGGTAGTGGTGAAACCCAGCATTTTTCTAATCTCTGTGAATTCAGGTCTGCCCAAGTTCGGACACCAGCTGCACCTCCTTTCTGAGAATTTGTGTGAAAACCAGGGACAAAGCAGAACAAAATATTGTTTAACACAACCACAGGATTAAACTATGTAAAGAAAAAGCATATTAAAAGACCTAGCATGCATTCTACACCCCTTTGTGTTTATCCCAGCTTTCTCAGACATAGAGTTATGTGACCAAAAGGAGTGTTATTCCCCCTGACAGCTTTACAAGCCTCTCTTGCAGGAATTCCCTTTTAAAGCTACTGCATATCTTTTTATCTCTATCGGCCATAGGTTTTCTCCTGTCTTGCCACTGTCTTTTAAAGCTCTTGGACACTTTGTGGAGAAGCAGTCTGGTGTCAGCTCTTCTGTTTTGTCCTCTATATACCTTTTTGCCCCTTTATAGCTTCTATGAGTCAGAGAAAAGAAATAAATTGTGAAAGCCCTGCAGTTACCAGCTGGACCTCCAGTATATCATCACAAAGGAGCATCTCCCCTGCCTTTTTAGAACTAATACATGAGACCTTTTCTCACAGAATGCATCTATTTCAGATACCATGTTATCTTTGTGGGTTTCTCATGCAAATGGATCAGATGAGACTATAAACTCATCCTTTATTGGGCACTATCCAACTGTCTTCTGAGAGGGGCACCAACAAGAGACAAAGATGGCCTCTATGTCTGTACACAGCACACAGAGTAGAACTGGAGACAATTACATTTCAGCAGATGATAAAGTGTTATGACGCAAACTTCTCCACTTAATTAAATGAACGTTTCTTTCTGCTTGGGTTCGCGAGCCTGTGTGTGTTCTGCTCAATAATGTCTAAGCTCCCCAACCCATTCCAGATATAATTAAGATAAATATTGTTACACTTAATTAATAAAGCATGACATTTAATTTAAACAGTCTTAAATTCAACTACCACATAAAACCAGCTAAAAGATCTATTGTAAATATGGTAACCTTAAGAGCTGAACTTTTCTCACTGATGTACCATTTATTAGACATTTAGATAGAGATATAGATTTACTATAAAATGGAGAAGTCTGATGTAACAAATCTTCCCAAAATAAGTTTTGCAAAATTACTGTGATGCTGCATATCAATAAATTTTAGGGGTGAAACCTACATGGGTATCAACACCTATACACAGTAAATCCTCATTTAACCCGTATTCATTCATTTAATCTGCAGTATTTCTCACAGTCTACTAAAGTATGCAAACTGGTTTTTATTAACAACATTCTGGATGCTGTGTAAAAGATTAATGTAATATGGCTAATACCATATATTTATACCAATTAGAAATCAGTGCCAGGTTGGTGTTATGACAACTAGCTCCTGATTAAGTAGAATATATATATATTTAGTGATCTCTGCACACGACACTGTGATAAATCTTGGTTGGGTTTTCCTCCTGCAGTGTTAGTAATACTGCACTGCCTTGCTGTCTCAGCAATCCTTCCTTTAACATTTTTAATATATTACAATTGCTTTTTGGAATTTAAAATTAAAGAAGGAATTTTTCAGGAATATCTTTACCTCAGCTTATAATTGACAAATCCTCATAATAGTTTCTACTATCTTGACCTGTATGATATTCACACTGATGGTCCATAGTTGGAGCTATTTTTAGCATAATTTCAAAAAGAAACACAATCTGGATAATTATGCAGTGTGTATTTTGCTTGGGAGGAGTGATGACTATCTGCGTGATCTTCCAAATGTCAGTTCCACTTGTAAGCCAATTCAATGATATCTAAGAACAGGGTAAAGGATTCAACTTTTCTGAGCCCTTATGGGTTTAAAAAGCCTGGTATCTGCATAGGGGATAGAGATTATCAGTACTGCAATGGGAGGTCTCCTCCTGGTTTATATCAGAGAATTTGCATGAAAGACCTCTGTGAAAATTCCAGCCCTTAAGACATTAGAAACCAGGTAAAAAAAGCAGTCATAAGACACAAATTCAGGGGATGAAAAGCCTCATTAGTTTCACTGATCATGGAACAATTCTTGCATTGCCAGTAAAGCACTTGGTTCAAGTCTGTGAGTTCTTCATGCCAGGCCCCATTTTATAGTTTGGAATATCCTGATTTTAAGGAATTTTTCCATTTCTCTGATTTCTCTGATTTTAAGCATTCCTGCCAATGCAATTATTTGTGCATCAGTCAAAGTTACCTCTGGAAAAGAGTTTCTGGTAGGCCAATCTAGATGTATTTAATGACATTTTGGATTATTCCATTGTTCCAAGGAGCTAGACAGGGGAAAAACTACAAACCATTCTGCATGCTAAGGAAATGTCAGAACAGGATTTGTCTGCAAATGTCAGACTTCACAAAGGCTATCTCCACACCTACAATAGTGAAGGTTTTCCATTTGCACACAAAGCCTATTAGAGATCAATTCCAATCTACAGAAATCTGATTAAGGCTTCTCATTTTGCAATTCACTCAGCTTAAATTGCCATCCAAGGGGAATTTCATTTGAATGAGGACTGTGAGATTGAGCTGGACATTCAGATGCTTAATCTAACTGTATTCGACTTTGTTCCAAGTGTTTCCCTATTCCTGGCTCCTGAACACAACTTTTAGATTATGACATAAATATTGTCATCAGATTAATCATCCCATGCTGTATATAGGTCAGCTGGAAAAAGATTATCACTATACATGACATAATGTTGTATGAAGACCTGGAGCAAAGAAAATTCAGTAGGAAATATAGCTGATCAGCTACTTAGTAGAATATTTTTCAGTTATTTATTCAGGCTCACATCAGAGGCAATTTCAACCTCAAAGGAAAATAAAGGAATTTCAGCAGGAATTAGGCAACAAATAATTCAGTATTGCTGAAGGCACTCATTCTTTTTTGATAGCTGCTAAGGCATGACAAAGAGACTTAAGTATCCCTTCCATGGACTTGCCTCTTTGTGTCTATGTATTTTCCCCGAGATAACCCAAATTAGTTTGAGTCCAAACTCATTCCTTTTTTTTTTTTTTTTTGATGAGTACCTGAGATTGGGCAAAGCTCTCAATAGGAGCAGTTCTGCTCAGCAAAACAAAGGTGCCTGAATTGCTGTAATCTGCCTGCCAGGGAGGACAATGGCCAGGAAAATGCAGCATCCTGAATGTTATCATATGCTAATAACAAGGTTCAAATGCTTTAGAATCACTAGCAATACATCTTGCTTAGATGCTTCTTTTAAAGCTTATATGGCGTCATTTTTACAGCTATTGCAACCTTGGCTTGCCAGTGTAGGAATGCCAGACCTTGATAAAATCATAAGGTGATTCCGCTGTGCAGGCAAGCCCTTTGTAATGCACTGCCTGAGAAAAGCTGGGGGTGATGCTTACCCCCAGAAGGAACGTGATTGTATTATAGCATTTGAGTCCCATCTAAGCCCTAAAAAGAGTAGCCTCTTGTCCCGGAGGAAATTTCATACCCTGTGCTGTTTAACTTAGTTCTTCTTCCCATGGAGGGTTGTAAATGGGCCCTTTATTCCACCTACAAACCTTAGAAAACTTTTTCATAAGGCTATCTCTGCCAAAGACACAGGGATCTCGTTGTTGTGGTAAGCACTGAACAGACCATTCTTGCAATGACACTTCCACTTCAGAGCTCTGCACTACCTCTAGAACAGGCTTTAGCAGAAGTCCGTTCATTTCGTACATCAGTTGTTTGTTCGTTCGTTTGTTTGTTTGTTTTGCCAATAGACCGCAAAGATGCCTTCTCTATGAAGCTGTGGAGATTTGTCAGCAGCAGTTCTGTCCACATGGATTTTACAATGACAATCATTGTGTTCATGTATTTCAAAGAGAAACTCTGGGACCACCACTGGGCTGAGATTTGTGGAGTATGGGAAATGCAGTTCTCTGGGCTTGTGA
This sequence comes from Lathamus discolor, assembly GCF_037157495.1. Classification (NCBI taxonomy): domain Eukaryota; kingdom Metazoa; phylum Chordata; class Aves; order Psittaciformes; family Psittacidae; genus Lathamus; species Lathamus discolor. Next base: position 147,645,859 of record NC_088885.1, on the reverse strand, counting down.
GTTCCTTGTCCAGTGCCAGAAAGCCTGGAAGCCGTGATGTCCCCATGCTGGAAGCTGAGATCCCCCATAGAGGTACTAGTACAGCCCTGCATTTTGAGGAAGCTCAGTCTCTACATAAAGTTGCACTGGAACTGTGCATCTTTACAGTGAGCCAAGAAAGCTGTCAAGAAACCAAATAATTTTCTGATGGCAGCTGATTTCCTGGCAGGAAGGGTTTCCTCAGAACTCTGCATGGGTTTTGTCAGTTTGCCAAAACCCACCCATTTCACAAAACATTTTGATTTCAACAAATCAGTGGTTTCCAAAAAGCGGGGGGGGGGGGGGGGAGAGAAAAGAGCTGTTTAAAGGCAAAGTTCCTGACCAATCCAAATGATTTCACTCAGTTTTCCCAAAGCTATAAATCAGCACAATTGCTCTGTTTCAAAACAGGAGCCCCCAGTTGTGTTGGCCAGTTTGCAACAGTCTAACATACCAAGTCTTGAAATGGCTGACGGCACCACATTGTGCAAATGTCCTGGTCAAATGATAGAAGTATGCCTGAATATGGTTCCCCCTACTCTTCTGAAGAGCCTTTCACAGTCCCCCCCCAGCACAATATCCATGTGCCTGTTCCCCAGGAGGATGAATGGCTACAGCATCACTCTTACTACAGGGTCCTCATTCAAAATAAAAATTTCAGGCCCTGGAGCATGGAATATGTTCACTGCCTTTCTGTTTTCTCACCACCATCCCACCCTAGATCCCATCCTGGGATACCTCCCTGGTCCTCCTCGGGTGCATGGCAGGGCTGGGTCCTTGGAAGTGATGATGATACTGGATTTGGGGAACTTGTTAGCTCAGAGAAGAGCATCAGTATTTAAGCAGGGAGTAACACACTGTTAATTAAAGCAACTAGCTGGGATAAGGCATAAAGTGAGAGGAAGGAAGCTAGGGGACCACCAAAATACATGGGAATGAAGATGTGACCGCATAAGTGTTACTGCAGTGTAAGTCTCCAGCATTTCATCAGTCACATCAAAGTTAGGGGCTGGGTGAACAGGCTACATTTTACAGCCAAATAACAGAGTTTGTAGAATTATAAACTGCCCAGGCAGGCAAGTCTTTAATGTTTCAATTAGAAAAACTGGAATTGCAATCACTCAGACTGAGCTAGAGCCTTGTATACCAGTAACATGTTTCTGCTGCTGCTGGAAGTCTCACCACTCCCTTAAATAAGCTTCCTCCACATAACAGGACCAGACCTGTAATTTCTGCAAAATTCTTGATTGCTCAGATTGGCGCTGACAAAGGTTTCTTTTTAGTCACTATAATTCAAAGAATACTACAAGAGTACTGCAGAAACCTAGCAGTGCTACCTTAGCACAGAGTATATCCCAAATAACCACTCTGAAACCACAAAAGTTTCCTTTTATGATGACTGTTTCCAATAATGCCCAAGCCACTTGGATCACATCTTCCCAGCCTTTCACAATCAGTGTGTAAAGCACTGGGGTTGCAATTTGCTTTGCTCTGAGCTGCACGAAATGTGGACCTCTGCAAGGAGAAATGCCACCAGGTAGCAAAGTAATGAAACAGCAGAGGTTGGTTTAAAGACAAACTCCCTGCTGTTTCGCTAGCCTACTTTCAACCCCAGAAGAATGTGGGGATATTTACAGACTCGGCAACCGCGCAGCTGCAATTTCAGCTCAGCTGGCAAAATGTTCCCACGGAAAGCCAAAGTGGCCAAAGTGTTGCTTCTGAAAGTGAGTCCACCCCTTACTGCGCTTTATTAGCTTCATGTGTGCTGCAGTTTGGAAATGTTATGTAGGCACCAGCAGAAAAAGCATACCTTGGGGAAACCGTAGTTGGAAGAAGAAGCTGGGAGGACCAAAGGCTGAGCACGCAGCTGAAGAGAAGTGCCCGGCCTTGTCTAGATTGCTGCTTTCGGGGAGTTTCTTGAGGATGCGGAGGTGAGTTGAAGTCCTGAGCTTCTGTGCCCTCTAGTGGCACAATAGAGGAGTGGAGACAGAGGAGGTCACTCCTGTCCCCACCTTCATCAGCCACGGGGGTGGTACCGCCATGCACACCCTCTGCAAAAGGGGCACCACAAACACTTGCAGCAGATAACAGACACGGCCAGATGGGCAAGGCGGGTAAAATGCCCGACTCTCTCTTGTGACAGGGGGATTTCATGGTAGCACTCTCTCCAAATCATGTGTGTCCCTACTGGAAATGATGAGGCAGGAAAAAATCCACCTGGGAGGCTTGGAGGCCCCTTCTCTGCAGTCCTTTATCCTGCCAAAAGCATAACACTGAGCTAATGGCACTGTTACTTTGGTTTTCTGAGCAGTCTTAAATTACCTAATACCTGGCTGGCTTCCCTCAAAGGCTTTCCAGCAAAGTAATTCTCAAACAGTTTTCATTAGATACCAAGAACTATCATGAAGTTTTTCAGGAAGCTCCATTTCATATAGCACCACAGGTCTTGATGCTAATCTTGCCTTTCTTTCCTGTGGGCTTTCTCTTTTTTTCTCTTTCTGCCTGCATTCATAATCTTTAACTTCTGTGGACAAGATAAACACATGCACACATAAGTTTATGTTTATTAATGCATGTGCAAATGCACATATACATGTATATAGGGTCCTTTAGTTAGAAAAGACCTATAAGATCAAGTCCAACCGTGTATATGTACGTGCACCCTAGTCACATCAAGATATATTCCCATGTCACTGCCAAATGTTCTTTTGCTTTCATTATCTTGCTAGCTCTTATACAATAGTTATGCTTACAAAATTACAGGCTGGACAGAGGTCTCATGCTAGGCATCCTCACTACAGATCACATACAACATATTCCTTAACTACGCTGTCCTCTGCTATCTATGAATTGCCAACCAGGTTGCATTTCTATTCTGATGGTGGTTAAAAGGAGATATCTGTCATCAGGTTGTTTATAGTGGGACTTGAAACTGGAGGGAAAAGTGTAACAGTAAGGAATGGCGCAGCACTGAGAAGTTTTATATGGACGCAACACAGAAACTTTGGAAGATTCACAGCTTACAGGTCAGTTCTCTGGCATCTTTTATGCAAAACAAAACCAAAAGCCCAGGTAAATGCTGTTTCATGTTTGCAAAGGAACCATGAGTACCAGTCAGTCCCTTTTCCCCCTAAATTCCTCCCCAGTTACCTGTAAAGACAATAGGTAAACTCAAGGACCTCAGAGACCATTAACCTTACTTATTTCTGTGTAAGAAAGAAATACTTATTTCTGTGTGGCTTAGGCACAGCAGCTGCTAGAGTTATTTGGCAGACAGAGGAAATGTGAGTAACCTGTCCTTAGGCTGGTGTCATGCCCACTTCTGTGTCCATCCAGCCGACGCAAACAGGGTAGAGGACAAGGACCTGTTCATCTATTGCTTTACAAACTTCCTCATTCTTTAAATGATTTGATATCTGGGGAAGCTAAGAAGAAGGGTATTTATGTTTAAGCCATGGAAGAACCAGAGACAACCTAATACCTAATATTCCTTCATTTCTTTGTACTGACCATAGATGTTGTGGTAATTTGGCACACTAAAGGTTTCAGTACGTGTCCACAAGATACTGGATCATTTCAGGGTCCAGAAATAGCTGTTTAAGCCTGTACCACACTCACTGAATTTATCTCAGAAGCCATCAGTAATTTCAGTGATTGCTCTTTATCTGAAGACCTTGGAGCACCAGCGCTACAGAGCAGCTCTAGCTCTGCACAGTTCGCAAAGTGCTCCATGCTCTGGTCAGATTGTAATGAGATGCTTCCAGCCTACCCAAATTCACCTGAGCACACACCATGTCAATCAAAGCTTACACTCTTCTGGCAGTCACTGTTCTGTCTCTTTTATATATCATGAAAGAAATTTTATTTGACAAATGTGCTGTCAATCTCATAAAACTATGCTATAGATTAGGAGGAAGAAATCTATCTCAAGGCTGCTTTCTTAGCTCATTTCTAGCCTTTATTTAAATGGGCCTTAAAAATCAGAGAAAAAACTGTTTTTTTCCAGGGACTATCAGTTTTCCTATGATTGTAAGAAGGGAAATAAGTCATTAATAACATTTTGCTTAGCAGCACATCTAAAGAATTTTATCTCTGCAGTCTTTGAAAAACTAGCCATTTGCATTGTTTTTTTCTGTAACAAGGATGTGTCAAGCACACATATGCCTACCTTTCAAGAAGCTATTTATGTCGCAAATATGAATAAATCAAGGGACTATATTATAATCACAGATGCTCAGATCATGATACAAACTCTTTTAATCTTGTTATTGTAGTATATTAGTGCATTAAAGCCCTAATAAATATTTGTGTAAGGAGTTCCTATCCGCATAGAGAATGCTACAACAACCTCTCAGCAGAAATGTAAATTGAGATTGTCATACCATGAGAAAAGCACCCTAAGTTTCTTGTTGTGATATAAACAAGGCATTAGACTTACTTGTGCGCATCCCACAAGCATACATAAGACAGATCTATGAATTAGATAGATGAATTTCCATAAATTTTGACATGAATAAGAACTTGCTCAAACATTAATATCACCAAGTATTTTGTCATTTTTTTCACTTTGTTTTGCTGTTTTAAAAACCTTCAAAAAGTGGAACTACACCCTGCTGTCTGTAGAAACAATTATCCTGGTCTGTGAACAGTATAGCAGAATGTAGCCATAAATTACATGGCTCCAAAACCTGCAAAAAGAGAACATGGACAACAGTGATCAGCTGCCTATGGGAAAAGGACTGAAAATAATACCACTTTATTCAAGCCATCTATCTGAGAGGCAGGTAATACTAGATAAGGATCTTTGTAGCAGGATCCATTCAATCTGTCAAGCAGCGGCAGCCAGGGGAGTATAAATTCCTAAATAATCAATCCATGTAAAGAAATCTGCTGTTTTACCTATGAAATCCTGTCAGTGAAAAGAGAAGACATGGGCATAGCTATAAGACTTCATCCCCTAATTTTAAAGCACTTGTGACTCAAACGCGTCTTAGTTCAGAGCACCATTGCCTTGGTGGCCTGCCAACTTCTCATTCAAAAGGACCTCCTTGCCCTTGAGGCCACGCCTTCAAGGGCATTTAGATGACTGAAAACACAGATAACTGCTGTCTGGGGTAAAACCAGTTAAAAGCTCTCAGAAATCTGTTGGCCTAATTTGTTTTACTACACAGAAATACGGCTGGCAAGACTAAGGCAGTGATTGTCCCTCTGGTGAGGCTGCACTTCTAATACTGTGTTCAGTTCTGGGCCCTTCAGTACAGGAGAGACATCGAGGTGCTGAAGTGGGTCCAGAGAAGGGCAGCGGAGCTGGTGAAGGGTCTGGAGCACAAGTGTGATGAGGAATGGCTGAGGGACCTGGGGTTGTTTAGTTCCGGAGAAGAGAAGGCTCAGGGGGGACCTTATCACTTTCTACAACTGCCTGAAAGGAGGTTGTCATGATGTGGCGGTCGGTCTCTTCTCCCCAAGTAGCAAGTGATAGGGCAAGAAAAAAAGCTTCAAGTTGTCCCAGGGGAGGTTCATATGAGATATTAGGAAAAATTTATTCCCCAGAAGGCTTGTCAAGCATTGGAACAGGCTGCCCAGGGAAGTGGTGGAGTCATGATCCGTAGAGGTATTTAAAAGATATGTAGATGAGGCACTTAGGGACATGTGGCTTAGCAGTGTTAGCTTAACGGTTGGACTCATTGGACTCGATGATTTTAAAGGTCTTTTCCAACCTAGATGATACTATGATTCTAAAACTCTTCTATGTGATTTTTTGCATTTTGGGCTTCGTATTGAATTCAGATATCAAGACCTAATTCTTCTTTCATGCCTTTATAACTCAGAAGTAACATGAGAGGGGAATCTTACCACTGAACCTCAGATGAACGGTATTTGTAACTGCTACAACATCCAATTTTAAAAGAAAATATTTAAATTATGATGCAATACAGTGGGAGTTAAAGAAGCTTACATTTCTGTTTATTTTACATGGTGCCCAATCCTTCTGTTTTTTTAATTCCAAGGCAACTCTCCCATTGACTTCATTATGAGCACAGTGTGATACGCCTGAGTTAACATTTGAAAGCGCAAATCCATGTGTTGGATATTAAGATACAACAATTATAAAAGGATAAAACCTAATTCTGTGGTCACATGAAGGTAAAACAGGACTGGTTCTAGTTAAGCATACTTCACTGGTATAGAGTCGGTACAACATTATATATTATTTTAAAAAGGCAGTTAATAACCATTTTTCTACACTCACTAATCTGTAACTAATCATAACTTTAGGTCCCTGAGCAGACTCATTCACACACATTGCTTGCCTAATGGCAGGGCACAAGACAGCTGGACATCTTAGCTTGCAGCAGCACTTATACTAGCAAATCTGGACTCTTGGTAGTCTTCCTGCCACAGGCAAAGTCCTCGACTAGCAAGGCCACATGGTTTCAGTGCTACAAATCTGTCCCCTGATGATTAGCCTATTATTTTCCAGGGTCCCATAGTATGCCTACTAGAGCCAAAGCCCATGTTAGTCTTCCTAACTATGCAAAGGACCCGAGGTATTTGTTCATTCTGCATTACAACTTTGAAGGAATTCTGCAAGGAAAGTCTTATTTAAATATGTGAAAAATATTTGGTTAATATGTATATCTGTAAATCAAGGACTTTGCAAGTCAGATTCCACAGCAGATGGGATACAATTTTCAGCAGTGACTAAATGATTTAGAAGCCAAAGATCTGTTTTCAGAGACAGGTGCTTAAATGTCATTGAAAGTCCAACAGAAACTGTGGGTCCAGTTTAAAAACAGAATTCAGTCTGTATGAAAGCATTGCTTACCCATCCTTGAAAACATATTTTAATGTCAATTTAATAAATCTAGCCTCTGGAATTTTGGGCTGGACTTTGTCATTTAGACAAAGGAGAATGAATTGTCTCTCTACTGTTTGATTGAGTGGCTGAAATGTAATGGTTTGGACTATGCAGGTATTCAGAACATATAACACATCGTTTTGTCCTGGCCTGAAGCTATTAAACAGGTCTTTCGCTCATATGAATACGGAAAGTTTTACTGACTTCAGTCCCATTTCTCCATGATGTGGAGTAGACAAGAGGCTCTGGCACTTTTGCTATGCAAACATCCATACCTCAGTCATCGGTTCGGGGTTTGTGGGAGGAGAAGGAGTTTATGAGCACTGGTGACACTCCCCTTGAAGATCAAAGAACTACACAAGCAACCAAACCACGAAAACTTTCTCAAGGAGAGCTTTGCTGCAGAGCTCTCTCTTTCGGTGGTCTGTGGTTTCCCCTAAAGCAGCATGGACTGCAGATGGGGATGCTCAGAAAAGACCCTGCAACAGCCTGTGTGGGAAGGGACATGTGGGAATCTCCTGACATCATCCCACTGGGTGGAATTAAATCCCCATTGACTATAGGTTTGTTCACTGCTCCACCAACTCCAATTAATGCCCGTGAAAAGCCACCCACCACTCAGCCACTGCTGGATGTGCTGCATGGAGAGGAGCTGGAAGGAGATGGTTACCAGAGTTGTGCCAGAGCGGGTATACTGGGAAATAAGCAGGAAGGGATTAAACCCAAGCTTCGATCACTGTGACTGTGTTTGTTTTAATTTCTTGGAAAGATGGTATTCAGGCTTAGGGAGGCACAGGGAAGTGTGGATGACTCACCATAGGGACACAAAGAACAATAAAAGCAGGAAAATTATGAGACATACAATCAATAACACCTAATTTCATACATATTTGTGTCTTGGTAGCAACCTCTCTAAGGATCCTTCAGTGTCTAGCAAAGAATGACCTATTTGGAGTAATTCTTCTATTTACACGTAAGCCTCTGAAAGACCCAGAACTCCTAGACATGCTCATTTTCCTAAACTGAAACTTGCCCTTCCTCCACTAGAAGAGATCAGAAGAGGCAATGTGGCTGTTTATTGCTGCAGCGGCCTTCCTTCCTTGACCAGAAGCTGGGTGCAGCCTTCCTCCCTCCCAAGCTTCCAATTTGGTTTGTTCCAATTACGTCTCTACTACATTTATTTCCATAAATTGACAGCATCAGTACCTGACTGTGGGGAGCTTACTTCTGATATGCTAATAAATAGTCCTATAATGCTTAAATTAAAGGCATTACAAACACATAAAATATTTCTTTTGTTTGCATCCTACATTCATGTGAGCACGGATTTGCAAAAATTGCATGAATTTCTGCATCTTCCCCTTCTCTCACAGTAGCATCAGCTCTTGAATTCTCATCCCCAGATGGAAATTTCAATGCTAAAATACCCCAAAAACCTGCTCTCAGGCTTCCACCAGCACCATAATTCAGCCTATTTCAGGAACGTCAGTCCCTCACGTATTTCACACCTCACTGTCATGTGCCAATGTGATTGACACTGCTGGGAATGATCTGCCCACTCCTTCTAAATGCGGTCGTGGGCTGTCGGTGCTGCAGACATGCAGACGGGAGGAACACAGACCCTTCAAGAGTGTCAGATGGCCATCTGCCAGCCAAGGCACTCTATGTTGGCTATTGCCAAGCCAGCTGGGTCCTTGCTCTTCCAGCTGGTATAAAAGTTGTAAGGCAGCCTCCACTCCAAGAATATTCAAGCATTTGGGGCTATAATCTATGCCATGTGTTTCTCTGTTTTTACTGCATAGTAGAAAATAATTTATTCAGATATGCTAAATTATATTTTTAACGTTCCACAAACAGTTCATTGTGAAACTTAGTTCTGGTGTTAACTAGAAAATGCAGTACTTTTCTCATTGTTATATATTATTATAATGGTCCTTTTTTGTTTAATCTGAATACCGTAGCTCATTTATCTTCTTGGATGTCACAACCAGCTCTAGGCTTCATAGTTCTGCTGCTGTCTACCAGTTAAATGATTATTACTGAAACATTTTATAACTAATTAAAGGATAACTAGGAGAGGATCTGGTTCGAGACCATACCATCTTAAGAACCTGAACGTGCACAAGTCCGTGGGACCTGATGAAATCCATCTGCAGGTCCTGAAGGAACGGGCAAATGAAGTTGCTAAGCCACTGGCCATCATATTTGAAAAATCATGGCAGTCAGGTGAAGTTCCCGACAACTGGAAAAAGGGAAATATAACCCCTATTTTCAAGAAAGAGAAAGTGGAAGACCCGGGGAATTACAGACCAGTCAGTCTCACCTCTGTGCCTGGCAAAATCTTGGAGCACATTCTCCTGGAAGACATGCTAAGGCACATGAAAAACAACAAGGTGCTCGGTCACGGCCAGAATAGCATCACTAAGAGTAAATCCTGCCTGACCAATTTGCTGGCCTTCTATGATGGGGCTACAGAACTGATGGACAAGGGTAGAGCAGTTGATGTCAGCTACCTGGACTTGTGCAAAACGTTCGACACTGTTCCACACAACATCCTTGTCTCTAAACTGGAGAGACATCAATTTGATGGATGGACCACTCGGTGGATAAAGAACTGGCTGGATGGCAGCACAATGATCAGTGTTGTGATCAATGGCTCAATGCGCAGCTGGAGACCAGTAACGAGTGGTGTCCCTCAGGGACTGGTGTTGGGACCGGTCTTGTTCAACACCTTTGTCGGTGACATGGACAGTGGGATTGAGTGCACCCTCAGCAAGTTTACTGATGGCACCAAGCTGTGTGTTTCAATTGATACGCTGGAGGGAAGGAATGACACCCAGAGGGAACTTGACACGCTTGTGAGGTGGGCTGATACCAACCGTATGAAGTTCAACCATGCCAAGTGCAAGGTCCTACACCTGGGTCGGAGCAATCCCAGGCACAGCTACAGGTTGGGCAGAGAGGACATCCAGAGCAGCCCTGCAGAGAAGGACTTGGGGGTGTTCGTCGATGAAAAAATGAACATGAACCAGCTTCAGTGTGTGCTCGCAGCCCAGAAAGCCAACTGTATCCTGGGCTGCATCAAAAGGAGCGTGACCAGCAGGTCAAAGGAGGTAATCCTGCCCCTCTACTCTGCTCTTGTGAGACCTCACCTGGAGTATTGTGTGCAGTTCTGGTGTCCTCAACATAAAAAGGACATGGAACTGTTGGAACAAGTCCAGAGGAGGGCCACGAGGATGATCAGGGGGCTGGAGCACCTCCTGTATGAAGATAGGCTGAGAAAGTTGGGGCTGTTCAGCCTGGAGAATAGAAGGCTGCGTGGGGACCTAATAGCAGCCTTCCAGTACCTGAAGGGGGCCTCTAAGGATGCTAGGGAGGGACTCTTCATTAGGGACTGTAGTGATAGGACAAGGGGTAATGGGTTAATACTTAAACAGGGGAAGCTTTGGTTGGATATAAGGAAGAATTTCTTTACTGTGAGGGTGGTGAGGCACTGGAATGGGTTGCCCAGGGAAATTGTGAAAGCTCCATCCCTGGCAGTGTTCAAGGCCAGATTGGACAGAGACTTGGATGACATGGTTTAGTGTGAGGTGTCCCTGACCATGGCAGGGGGTGTGGAACAGGGTGATCTTAATGTCCTTTCTAACCCTAACTATTCTATGATTCTAAGTAATTTTTTTTGCTGGATGACATCTACAACTTTTGTCCAGAATAATCCCTCATATTCTTCACTTTCTAGTGTGTATTGAGAGCTTATAATATGCTGATCATTGCATTTCTAAAGAAGGAGGGCTGAAGCGAGTTTCTTCTGAGCATTCAGCATCACTCAGTTCATGAAAGAATTGAAAATGTCCCCTTTTTCATAATGAGACATTGTCAGCAAAGAAAAAGTGGGAATAGAGCCCAGGACACTTAGTCTGAGATTCAGAGATCTTTACCACTTGAGCCTAATGAGAATTGCCTACTGTTCGAGCCGGTATGGGGCTTCTCAGCTTTCTTTAATCTGCAATCGGACACTAGATGATAACTAGGTGTGGCCATACGTACGTTTATTTCTAAGCCTTTCCTTGGAGAACAAAACCTGCTTCTGTTCACATGGATTTCAAAAAGTATTGCCATGATTTTAATGGTTATTTGCCTCTGCATCTTTAAGTTTCATTTTTCTCTGCGTGGATTTCTTGGTGCAAGCTCAAAAATCAAATGTAAGTGAGCAAATGCAGTTTTGTTTTCTGTTTGTGCACTAATTTCCAGGAATTCCTTTTCTCCGGTAGATCTACCATGTGAACACCTATGATTCTTTTTTCCTTCTGGAAGGAAAAAACTCTTTTACTTTCTTGCTCTTTTCTACTTTATCTGTCAACCATTCCACAACAGAAATTAATGTCCACACAGTTAGCATTTGAACAGTCTCAAATAAATAGTTTCAGAAAAACTATTTAATCTACACCCCAGTGGAATATGATTTCCAAACTCCTTTTAAGACAAACAGAAAAGAAATCTCATTTTATCTTTCCTGTCATTTTATTCTAATTGAAGTTTATCACATTCTTTATACTGACTTCCAAATGCCTCACCACTTTTTAATCAGGCAATTCCGAGAGATGTGTGAAATGTTTCGTTTGAACTACAAAAGCCTAGAAACAGACTTGCTGTGAATTCATCCTGCATTTGCAAATCATCAGTGAATCTTTAAACTCCTGTGTCTGCTGACTTGTCTGCAAGCTTGTGTCTGCTGTCACTTGGCAGGTGTTACTGGCTCTTGTCCTCGGGGACTTCCATGGCTGTTGTTCTGGGGCTTTTCCAGGGAAAATGCAGTTCACCACTTAGAGGTCACTCACAGTCCTTTGTGGTTTTCAGACACCTGTGCCTTGTGCTGGAACAGAAACACCATGCAAACCTTTGTGTTTCCCCATGAAGCTTAAAAGTGTCACATTTCCTTGTAGCTTAAACAGCACACAGGATGTGGGCCAAACCCAAACCTTCTGGGGCTTGTGTACACAAGTAGGAGTCCCCATGACTGCAAAGTTACTTCAAAGCAAAAGTAATTTTGAAACCTTGTGAAGGGTAACACAGCAAACCAAACTGTGACCTGAAGGAGCTAAGATCCAAGCATACATTCTCCTCTCCAGGGACAGGGATATCAGCCTCAGCAGAGGGGCCATGCTAGGGACAATAACATCTAAACCCACCACAGCAAGGTCTGACCACCAACATTGCACAAGGGACCTTGCCTCTGCAACAAAGCCAGACAGTTGTGCAGAAGTGGGGGCAATAGGAAAAAATGTGTTTATGGATGATGTGGGATATACTTAACATAGAAGAATACTTGATGTTTCTTGTAAAGGCTTGTGAGCCTTCAGACTTGCTTGCAGCAGTGGTCACCACCCAGTAGCAATAAGCTGAGGCAGAAGCTACCCCATCACCTTCATTATTCAGGTCATCTACCCAGACAGCCTCAGCAGTCCCTAGCATTTAATACGTATTAACAACCTGAAATAATCTAAGTGTTCTAATATTGCAACTTGGCAAAATGAAATTGTATGATCACTTTAGCTCTTATCATAGTCTGCCTTTAAAACTGCTGACCCATCTGTTCAGACATCTTAGAGATCTGACAAGTGGGCTCCAGCAAATCTTGCTGAGGCAGTTGAAAATGATACCTCTGTCAGGGGAGGAGGAGTCAGACATGGATCGGAACTTCTGTATGTCTAAATCAAAGCATCTAAACTCCCATTATCAGCATCAGAAATTAAGGGCTTCATACAGTTGCTCAAACACAGGTACCAGATGCTATTTGGGATGTCCTAAGGCTACCCACCTCACCACGAGCTGCCACCCTGAAGAGCACGAGTGTCTTGTAAGACTTGGGTTGTATTTTCTGGTCTCCGAGTTGTACCCATGGCCCTACGAGTGTCTCCGATACTCTGTGCATCTCAAGTGACTGATGTCTGCATGTGGGCAACTGAATGAATCCCCAGCCAATACACCAGAGGAGCCTGGAGAACAGTTTGGGAGAATTAAGTAAACTTACTGGCAAAGCTATGACATGAGGAGGGGATGGGACACACCTTAGACAGTGCCAGCAGCTCGTCTGACCAGAGCAAGTATCAAACTAGGAAGCCTCATCTCCTTTTTCCAACTCTCCCCCTAGTAATCCAAGATTGTTATTTTTGAGTTTAAGTGAGCTTAGCTGGAGTGAAAGAAGCCACATCTGTGAAGAGACACTGTAAATAGTGAATGGATTAGCAGCATCCAGCAACCCTGTTAACTTGAGCTGAAGCCTATACCTCCCAATGGGCCAGTTAAGTTGTGTGCAAGAATATTTCCCTGTTGAATGGAAGGGCTTTGTTTGTGGATGGAATTCAAATTAAGAGCAATACCTCAGTTATTTCTGTAGCAAAGACAAGTCCTTAATATATATGTGTTATTTAATTTTAAACTGTATTTTAAAAATGCCTTAATGAAAGGAGTTAACTATTTAGATAAAATTCATATAAGCTTTTAATTGTTATTTTGTAAAGAAAACTAGTTTAGTCATCTTTCACTGTTCACTTACTCTTCTCAACAGCAGCTTCATAGCTGGTAAATTCAAGCAGATGCTTCTGTGAAACAGTCTCATGCCACAGCAAAAGGCTACAGATCGGAAAGAACTTCTTTAGAACATGCATTTGCTTTAAATGAATCTACATTGTGCCTTTGCACTGAATTACTTTTGGGTTCTTGTTCTGGAAATGTTTTATTTCAGATGTTATGCTGATGCACTACCGATAATCAAGGACATCTTAAACACATGAGTATCAAGTCAGAATTCAGCTGTCCCTCTGCAGACTTTTGTCTTTGAGAGTAAGAAATATCATCAGGCCTAAGGAAACACATGTTCTAAACACAGCAATTCATGTGCTTTACAGTGAAATCAGAGCCCTGATCTGGTGATATACATGCAGGAAACCGGAGCATCTGATCCTAACAGTCCAATAATTTTGATTAAGACCTGATCTTGCAAAACTTATGACATGCTTTTTTCTTAAGTTCATGCCCCATAACTACTTCAAAGCTTCACTTTAGAAATACCCGTGAGTTTCTGATACATCAAGGTTGCAGTGATAAAGTGGCCATGCTGTGTTTTTTATTAAATGCTGAGATGTGACATTTTAGTTACAGCTCTCTGAGCCAGTGAAAGGTCCATGTAAACACTGGGCTACTTGGTATAGACAGAAACTTGCAGTACATTTGAGCCATACAGTTATTAAAAGCATTTCTCCAGACATTCCCAATCCTTCTTGGATTGTTCTTGGCATTTCTTGAATATTTATGAATATTTATGAAGATTTATGAAGGAACTTGTTTATTAAATGAAGTCTGCAAGTAAGTCATCGTTTCTCTGGAAATAGTTGCTTTATGTGAAAACTGTGTTAGCTCTTCAACACAAGTGCCCCTGAGGGACTAGAAAGTTTGAGCCCAGCGTTGCAGAGTATATCCTATAGAATATATAAGCCTTTAATCGACACAGCCGCAATGCAGCAGATTAAATAACCATCTGAAGAAACTCAGGGAGCATTGTACTTTAGTCTGCCTAGAAAACTGGTTTGTAACAGCTTTGCAAATGTATTCTCATTTAGAGAATAGACCAAACCTATGCTAGATCAGTCACTGAACAGATTTAGTAAATGACTCTTTTTTATTAACTAACAGATCTTCATAAATTCAAGGCTTCATGGAGAATATACAGTGATTTATTGCTCCAATACAGCTTACCCTGAAAGCAAAAGGAGTTTCACATTTTACTTCAAAGGAAGCAAAGCTGGACCCTAAAACTATAAACATTATAAGACACACTAGTAAAACATAATACTTACTAAAGCAGCATGGATCCTGCTTTCAAAAAGGACACTTTTATTCATTTTTATACTATTTGTGCAACTTACTACTAACGAAAATGAAACATGCTGGTCACTGAGGTCACACCTGTGTACTGTGGGAGTCAATCTATCAGAAATAATATGAAATACATTTGCAGCAAGTGTTCATAGAATTAGCCTGGATTACAAATAAATCAGTTAAACTCTTATATTTCTACTTATTCACGAATTGACGTAAAGCAAAATTCACCAGCATGCTTCTCAAGAAAATGCAGAAGTATGTACTCAGTTCTACGTTTCAATAAAAATTTGACATTAATATAAATGGAAATAGAAATAGACAAAGACTGAAAAATCTGGTTTTGTTTTTATTGGAATGAATACTTCATAAATTGCCCATTAACAATAGCTCACTTAGCTCTCCTAAGAGGAGGCCATTTTTCTGTTCTGGTTTTTTTGCTTTAGTAGTCTCAGTTATTCATGATTGGTGCAGCGTAGATCAATGGGAGTCTATAACAGCAAAGACTAAATGAAGCATAAGCTGAAGGTGTCTTGATTTAGCTCTGTAGGAGACAAATCACATTCTGCTTTTTAAACCCCTGGAGACAGATCTTGCACGTTGGCAATGCACTTTCCCAGTGAAGTCTGGTGTATCAACACCATTCTTTTGCTGTTTACAAGGAAATTGAGCAAAGTAAAATGATTTTCAATTTTCAGCCTCCAGCCAGCTGTACTGTCAGACAATGAAGCATGATGCTGAGTGCAGAACAGCAGCTTGTGTGATAGACGGTAAGTAATTAAGTAGGTTCAGTCCAGAAAAGGTTTTATGTTGTCCTTGGGCTTTGAACAATAAGATTTCTTTTCCTAAGCTGTCTTCCTGTGCAAAAAAACCCCAACAACAAAACCAAAAACCAAAACACAATATTCACCCTACTTGTTTTTTATTGTGAAAAGATGAGCCTCTCCCAGCTCTATAGAGCAGTGAGCCTCCAGGTCTAGACCAGATAATGGATGTTTCATTGCATTTCCTTCTTTTGTGCCTTAGCAATGCTGCTGTGGGACATTGACCCTGAAAGCATATCCCAAATTAGACAAGTGTATTACTCCCATGTAGTGCTTTATACAAACAGGAAGGATAGACTTCAGTTTCTATTCTGTACAAATAAGATGATAGAAGTATTGCACCTCTACATATTCACAGCAAAGATCTTTAAATATACAAAGGTATAACTGAAATAAATTCTTGAAGCAGTAACATTTCCTTTTGTTCTCTCTGTTTTGTGTGACAATGAGAATAAAGGATATAATATATTTAAAAGTGAGTACAATATCTGCTGAAGACTGGACATAAAAGATCCTTCATCAACATGAAGTAAAGGACTAATAAAAACTCTTTGGGAAAGGGAACTTCCTGATGCTAAAAGCTGAAATTGACCTGAAACTTCTTTATGACCTTCTAATGCACAGTCATTTGAGATCCTTGCGCAGCCCGATCCCTAGAGAATCTTTGTGTCTCACTAGTTTTATGCTCTGGATTTACTATCCCTTCTAAAAGGGACACTGCTTATTTCCTCATTTTACAGATCCAGAAATGAAGGTCTGATGTGACCTTTGCTGGTCTCTGAAAATCTTGGACAGTGTAGAAAATAAAACATTTTGACTGAAGTATAAAAATCATTCAGTCTTAATTCTTCTTCCTTGTTGAAAAAGAAAAAAGAAGGAAAGGTTTATAAGTTATCACTCATGAAATTGTACCAAAATGGGAGCAAAAGAAAGTCTCGAGGCTGGAATACTGGTGAGAGAACATGGAAAGTATTAGTGATGGAAAAAAATTTGATGGAATGCCAAATTATTGTGTAGGCTTTCATGTGGTATGGTTGTGCTTCTACACATTTGTGGATGAAAATAAAATTCAGGTTATGGTTACAGAAAAAAAAGATCAAATGTTAATTCTATTGCAATTTGATCAAGAGGTGTAATTAAAACAGCTGAATCACTGGATTCACTGCAACACAAATGTTGGAAAGACTCTGATAATAGACTGTCGTGTTTTGTGTTTTCTATTGCTTTTATATAATGAACATCCTGTTCTCTGCCTAATCCTACAATCCTGCTTACCAGAAATGCCATTATTTTAACCAGGGTCATGTTCAACTTTGAACGAGGTTTGTATAACAAAACCATCTGGCTTTCCCAAGGCCACACAGCTCAGAGGGACTAATGAGATTGGGACATACTGCTTCACTAAGAGTGATTTGTTCTTATTTTGTTCAGCTGAACTCTGTGGCCTTGCACAATCTTGAGGAATTTTGGTCCTGTTCAACTCGGTGGCTATATCATGATTTCAGTAACTAATGGTTCAGAATTATCATTACACATAGCTATTATTCTTCATATTTATATATGTTGACAGATACCTGGTTTGCATGGGACCTTGTGTTCAAAATCATACCTTAAGTGTATGTAGCATTATGTAAATATAGACTGTACTTTATCATATGAGTGATCCTGAGATTCCTTGCTTTGTTCATTGTGTCTTGAGCAATACCAAAACTCAAAGGACTTGTTTGTGAGCAGGTTGGATAAAGGCAGAAAGAAAGAAGATGAAAATGCCATTTCAGTTTCTTCATTTTCCTTTTTTCTTTCTTGTTTATTAAATAAGGAGGAAACTGAAAGAGAAAGCAGGACAACCTTAGGAACTAGATACAGAAAACTTGTCTTAGCAGGTGAGGTAGGCTGGATGGAAAAACATAACTGAGGCCAAACGGAAACAAGCAACAAAACAGACTTAAGGGTCTGCCAGCAGGGTGATAGGAAAAGATGTGGGTTACTAATGATGGTAAAAGGAGAAGATAGAACCAAAGACTCAGTGAAGAGTATACAGGATGAGTATCAGAGAGTACGTGAACATTTTTATATTCAAAATTATGCTATTTTCAACCAGTTTTTATCCAGATGTCACATATACTTAGCCCTGGGAAAGAGCTAGGACATCTTGGAGAAAATCAAGTACGAAGCTGAAGGGAAGGAAGTGTTGAAAGTGGAGGTGGATAATGTATTCATTAGCAGCACCAGTAATGAAGATGTCAAGCTGGATAGAAACAACTGACTGAATACTGAAAGAAAGCTGAGAAATCAAGAAAGAATGAGAAACAGAAAGGAAAAGCTGAGACAGCTCAGAATGGGCTCATTGCTGCCAGATCCAAATTGTAACACAGAGAAAAAGAATATAAAGAATAAGGAAACGTTGAAGATGGAGATATGGGGGTGAATTATATTTTCCTTTGATCAGCATTCAGTTATTCATTAGGGGACTAATGAGTTGAAA
Source organism: Lathamus discolor (assembly GCF_037157495.1). Taxonomy (NCBI): domain Eukaryota; kingdom Metazoa; phylum Chordata; class Aves; order Psittaciformes; family Psittacidae; genus Lathamus; species Lathamus discolor. Next base: position 147,627,795 of record NC_088885.1, on the reverse strand, counting down.
CCAGTTGAAAGAGAAATATACAGCACTCAATTCATGTGCCTGATGCTCTTACTGTCCAAGCAAAAACCACAGATGAATCAAAAAATAAATTTACATGCTGCCAGAGAGATAGCCAAGATTAGAGAAGTAGTCATAGTTGTGTGTGGGGTAAATAGATGAATCAGAGAGCAAAGAGGCGATGGTGTGGATCAGCGGGGAGTAACCAAAGGAAAGCCCAGAGGGGTGGGTGGGAAGGGAAGGAGTGAGTGCAGACAGGGAAGGGAGGGGAGCACTGCTGAGGGCAGCATGCAGTGGCCAAAGAGAAGGGTCTGAGCTTCAGCTCCATAAAGGAATATTGTTCTGTAAAGACAAGGTCAAGGTCGAGAGTGGGGGCATTATGGTAGAGCAGATCAGAAAGGAGATTAATGTAAGAAAGTGAATGGTAGCGAATTGGATTAACAAGTGAGTGTAGGGGATGAGATGAGGGGAATAAAGCAGCCAGAGATAACTAACTTGCCAGATTGGTACAGTGGTCAGGAAGTAGTGAAGCCGGATGGATAATACAAAGAAGACAAAAGGCAGACGGACACTGCTTCATGGCAAATGAAGGAAAGAAGATGGTATCAGACAGGAGATGAGGGGAGCCAAATGCTCTTGCTACCAAGTTGGATCTTGGACACATCTATGAGGACAGCAACAGGGACTAGTTGGATTTTGAAGACTGGAAGTTGTTACATACATGAAGGAGGGGCAGCAAGTGAGAAGTTCATAATCAGGGTAAACTAAACTCTTCAGAGAAGGATTAAAAAAGTGGTGGAGAGCAACAGTGGAGAAAAAAAAAAAATACATGAGCCAAAGGAAACCACAAGTCAGGAATAAAACCTATCCCTCTGAAGACTGTAAGAGCAGTCAAAAGAAACAACTGCAGACTTTCAAATCTGCACAACCATTCTTCCAATCTTTTGGTCATCTAAATTGCTAATGTCTGTAGTGATCAAGATCATTATTTATTGTTGCAGTGAATCTTGTGGAATGAAGCTTGAATGTATAAGATGTTGAAACATTTCTTGCTCAGAATGACTCATTAACATCACAGAATAAATAAGCGGATAACATTGCTAATTTGATTCAAAGCCCTTGAATATACTTCATCCATAAACTCTGACTTCAGTGAGTATAAACAACTCTCAGTGAGTGTCCTCATAGGACTGACATTAATTCACAACCAGAACCTGTTATAACTCCTACACTTGGGAACCAAGCATTTTTCTTCTTTATCCTTACTGTTCATGAGCAAAATTCAAATATTTATCCATGAATTATCCATGCCTAAATTGAAAAATGTTCTAAAGTACTCATTAAAGCCTTAGGTGGCATTAACAGCAACTTCATATTTCTTTCTGTTTGCTTCATAATGACACCCTAGCTGATGGATTTACTGATGAGAAGCATCAGGAAATACAGTGAGTGTTAGGTGAATAGCAAAAGTATTCACAAAAAGCAAATTCTGAAACTGGAATTTCAAACATCAACCATCACCATCCCATGTAATCTCTAAATGCATCCCAAAAGACTTGGTGCTTTAAAAGACATCCATGACACTATGCAGTAGTTTTAAAAACTTTGTTGAATCGCAGTATTAAATCTTTCCCAAAGGTAAACTGCACTGGAACATGTCCAAGAAACTAGGTGACCAAAGCATGCTTTTAGTGTCTTCTTTATCCTGTCAGTCACTTTTGTATTTGGGTAGAGAATACAGGCTGTGTATTGGGAGGGGAGGTGTGACAGCAATAACGTGATAGCAGGGAATTGCTTAGGAGACATTGGAGTCAATAAAAAGTAAGTAGTGAGAAGGAGGATTTATGTTGTTGGGTTTTTGGGTTCTTTTTCACAACAGTGACAGCCGTTATGTCATGAGTCTGTACTTGTCCTGATCACTTTGTTTCTGAGCTTTTTCCCCCACCCCATGTCTGTCTTTATGTATGCTGTATGCTTTCTGGGTAAATCACTACCTTTCCCTGTGGAAAGAAACACAACATCTTTTTGGCACTGGAGCAAGCTCCATAATGAAGAATGTGATTATAACTGATGAAGGATACAGATTCATCTTTCAACTTTGCAAATTACTTAGTATGATTCAGTCATGAATTCCTTTGGACCAAGCTTTTTTTTCTGAAGCTGCTGCAACAGTTGCCATATATTGTTGATATGACTGAAATTTAGGGTTGGAAGGAAACTGGGGCCAAGATTTTGAAGCACTAAACAACTGCCTTAAAGCCAAATCCTCTAAAATGTCACATGTTGGACATCTAAAACTGAGTATTTGTCAGGTTTTAATATTACTTAAGTTTTATTAATAATAATGATGATAAATGTTGTGATAGTATATAATATTTATATACTGCTTATCAACCTAAAGTTTTGTCAAATGTTTTTTTCCCAAATGGGTAATCAGAGATAGGGAGATTTATGAAGTTGTCAAATAAGGAGCTTTTCAAAAGCTGTTACAATTTTTGTAAAACTTCAAATTATGGTTCTTATTTGCTTGAATGTTCAACAGCTCCAATTGTTTGTGCTGATGTTTGTTAGCCACAAATGCAAAAGGAATGATGCTTCAATATTAAATTTGAAAAGCTACACTAGGATTAGGGTGATAACAGGATTATAATCATATGAAACTGAAACTATGACAGTAAGAAACCCTGACAGTGGGCAAATACCTTATCTTCAGTGTCCTTGAGTCCACCAAGTCCAAAAGCAAAGACAATAGTCATGTCACACTAATGTGCAGTCAAGGATGCTTCTGAAACAGTGGTGTGTCTACTAGATATCTCTTAATACTGTATGCTGATCCCATGCACTTGATGTCGTTAATGTTTTTCATATATTTGGCTGAAGACAGGGGTTAATAATTCAGTATACTCTATTCAATTCCTTGGGGAATTTTTCTCCATACCCAAAGCTATTATTCAATCTGAAGTTCATGCTGTGTATGCAAATCAGCATAGAAGTATTTGTAGGATCAGGTCCACTATGTAGGGTGAAAGAAAATACCTGTATAACCTATATCACACACCCTATCTCAAAATGTGCAGACTTGAAAGCAACTTATTTAATGAAGTAAAAGAAGAAGACTACCAACAGACTCAATACCAGAGAAACTATTTATTTTTAGGGTTTTTCTTGTAGTCTTTAAAGAAATGTTGACAGGTGACATTTACAATGTGTCTGACAACTGTCATCGGGAAACTTGTTTTCTCCCTGTATCCTTAAGTTACTGAAAAGACTTGACCCCCAAGTAAAATTGGAAGATATTTTCCTTTATGCTGTCACATTTCCAGATGGCTGGAATCTAGACTGACTTCTGCCTGAGTGTAACAGCCAAGGATTTACACAACACTAAGTAAAGTGTTGTTCTGCCTCCAAGCTTGCTTATATGATTTTCCAAGATTCACAATAATGGGACAATGGATTTCTGCTGGGATAGCTTTGCCAGCATGTGGAAAAGTCTTTCCTGTGGTCTGTATTCTGAGTCTGATTCACTGTTTTGCTGTCTCATACTAGCAGGGTCCCAATTGTTGCCTTTTTTACAGCTTTTCTAGCAGGAGCTTTGAGAGCTATGACTTATATACAAAAGGGTATTCAGTATTACCAGATTTTCTGTTCTGGATAGAAATAAAAGTTGTCAATACAAGCTATATAAGTCTATGGCAAATACTTTGACGATGTTCACGCAAACAGTACATGCATGCTCAGGTTTAGTGTAAACACCAGATCCCTGAAGAATCAGAAGAAAAATCTCAGGACATGAATTATTCACTGCTATGTACCAACCAAAAAGGCAAATGAGTTACAGAGAAGCAGGGATCAAGATCAATCATGCACCTAGCGAAAAATAGTTATTCTACCTTTATGCCAACTATTCCGCACTTAGCGGTACCAAAAATAATTGTTGCTACATACTCTTGACTCCCTCACTTGAACACTGGCAAAATGTTTTTTATGTAGGCTGTGATTTTCAAACAAACCCCAAAGGCTCAGTCCTACTCTCTTTCACGTGTGAACAGTATTTCCCTCATGTCATCCTTCACAAGAAAAGAATGAAAGTAAATGTGAGAAGAAGTGAAAGCTATAGCTGATTTTATTCAACTGCATCTTCATCAGGCATCAGTCTTTCTACAGTATTGTCCCCACAGTAGGTTTGAATCGAGTATTGATTGATTTATCTACTCCCCACTTTGCAAGCTGGATGATGTTAATGCCAGTGGAATGTATCATGTACTACAGTGATAGAATCATAGAATAGTTAGGGTTGGAAAGGACATTAAGATCATCCAGTTCCAACCCCCCTGCCATGGGCAGGGACAACTCACACTAAACCATGTCACCCAAGGCTCTGTCCAATCTGGCCTTGAACACCGCCAGGGATGGAGCATTCACAATTTCCCTGGGCACCCCTTTCCAGTGCCTCACCACCCTCACAGTAAAGAACTTCTTATATCCAATCTAAACTTCCCCTGTTTAAGTCTGAACCCGTTACCCCTTGTCCTATCACTACAGTCCCTAATGAAGAGTCCCTCCCCAGCATCCCTATAGGCCCCCTTCAGATACTGGAAGGCTGCTATTAGGTCCCCACGCAGCCTTCTCTTCTCCAGGCTGAACAGCCCCAACTTCCTCAGCCTGTCTTCACACGGGAGGTGCTCCAGTCCCCTGACCATCGTCGTGGTCCTCCTCTGGACTTGTTCCAACAGTTCCATGTCCTTTTTATGTTGAGGACACCAGAACTGCACACAATACTCCAGGTGAGGTTTCACAAGAGCAGAGTAGAGGGGCAGGATCACCTTTGACCTGCTGGTCACGCTCCTTTTGATGCAGCCCAGGATACGGTTGGCTTTCTGGGCTGCGAGTGCACCCTGCTGGCTCATGTTCATGATGTAGTATCATTTGCCTGTGCTATAATGACCATTTATTTCTCCTAGTGACTTAAACTGAGTTTCAAATATTACAAATTAATTTGAGTGAAACCATGTATACCTCGTCTGCTTATTCCAGAATTTACCAGGTATGATATTAAAACATTGATTTTTTTCCTTACTAGTGAAGTACTAGGAGCCTTAAAGAATAACAATAAGCCATCAGGTGGAGAACAAATTGGGAGACTGTCAGTCTTACAGCAAGGGCAGACATTAATTCAAGGGAGCAAAACCCTTTGCAGTGGAGAGTTAAGGGGTATAGAAACGGGGCGTTTCTTCCTTCTCTGACCTCCTGTCATTGCCTGTGACCTAATTTATGACCATGGCCTAATTCCTGGGCTTGTTTTGGAAGAAAATGGTCTCCACAGCCCAAAGCTGTCAATGGGTGATACCTGGAGAGCCAGTATGACAGCCAGGGCGGTTCTGCCTGGGTGGGCCCTGGGAAGTCCAGATAAGCTGAGAGGTGCTGCCAGGCCCACATCACTCTCTTCCCCACCTTCTGCCACCCATTCCTGCCTGCTCAGGCCATTTTCACTTCCCTGTTGCTGCCTGGGTCTTAGCTGCTGAATTACTTTCATCTGCAGATGTAGGTGCTGGAGCTGGGATAGGGAGAGCTGACAATGCCTGGGACAACACCAGTGAAGGGACCTGGGCATTTCCTTCACCTGAAGGCCTGAAGTGGTTCTCAGTCATCCCCATTGCTAATGATCATATATGATCACCTTGGGAAACAAAGAGCAGAAATTCCTACTTTATGATTTTAATGGAGGCGCAGACATTACACGGGCATGGAAAGCTTCGTTGTCTGAAGATCAAGCTCATCACGTGTGAGGTGATGAAAGGGTCTCAAAAACTACCTGAAACCCCACGAAGTGGTGATTTCTTCAGACAGGCAGACCTTTATATACCTGGACACCTGTGCTTCAGCTCCCCACCCCACTCCAGTGCACTGAGACTAGCAAGAAGCCAGGCACAAGGTTCTAGGAAGACTTTGTCAGGCTCACAGAGACAAGGAAGGATGAGGAAGATCTTTCTTACAGCATTTCCGCTGCCTGAAAGGGACAGAGGGGGACACTCTCCAGGAAGGGGAGGCCCATTTCTTCATTTGCACCATTCTGCAAGATGCATTTGTGAAGCTGCCCAAATAAGTAAATAACATACCAGAAACAGAACATGGAAAGCTAATAATTTCTTTGATTTAACTAACGGCAGCAAGGCTGTTTTCTTCAAAGCCATAATCCACAGTGATTAAACATTCACTGGTGACTGAGTATACCATGCAGTGTGGTGTGGGGGCTTGTCCATGGAGCCCTATAAATCATGGAGCTGGAATGGGTGAGCAGGGGTGGGGTGCTAGCTAACCTCGCCGGCACATGTCAGCCCTGCAGGAGCCAGAGCGAGCTCCCACCCCCAGGCTTCACAGAGCATTTATTGCTCACTGAGGGCCAAACTTCACTTTCTTAACAGCCAGTGGGAGTTTTGCCATCGCCTTTCTTGAAACAAGGCTTGACACAAGTGGAGCAAACAATGGGAAAACAGGAGCCAAGCCCTGGGCTGCAGAGCTCATGGCAAGCTTCCATGGCTTTAACTGGCACCCAGTGTTGGTCTACTAAAAGAATAAATTCCACTGTACCTGTTCTTTGTATGCAAAGCACAGCTTTTATACTTGGAAATATATATGTTAAAAAATATAATATATATGCATGTATACATGTTCTATTTTGCTCTTTGTAGCAAAGATAAAATCTGTGATCTAGCGCTGCTAAAAGGGCCTTCAGATTTTCTGAAATCTAATACCTATCCCAAGTGTCAAATCTTTATTATCGTTGTCTGTTTTAAGTGGAGCATATAATTTCCTGACTGCTTAGCCTGCTTCAAAGAGCCTGTGCTTGAAAATGCATAAAAAAAGCAGAAACAAAAAAAGGAAATAAGATAAAAGAGAGAAAACCACCATTAATACCGGTTGTTGACAAGTGTTCCCTAAATCTCAGATGTTAGAATAGGTATAACCTTAAGATATATATAAAATTAATTAAATATATTCTGTAAGACAAGAAGAACAGGAAAACTGTTTTACAAGTCATGTCACAACTTCTAATTTTCTATTTTCTAAAATGTTTAATGTACGCAGTTCATACAGTATGGACAGTATACATAGGTACATAGGGAATAAAAGACAGACTAGGGACAATGTAGGCCCCCTCCAGAATCTTTCAGGAGAACTGGCTACCCCGGATTTGGAGAAGGCTGAGGTTCTGAATGACTCCTACACCTGGGTCGGAGCAATCCCAGGCACAGCTACAGGTTGAGCAGAGAAGATATTCGGAGCAGCCCTGCAGAGAAGGACTTGGGGGTGCTGGTCGATGAGAAAATGAACATGAGCCGGCTTCAGTGTGCGCTCGCAGCCCAGAAAGCCAACCGTATCCTGGGCTGCATCAAAAGGATTGTGACCAACAGGTCGAAGGAGGTGATCCTGCCCCTCTACTCTGCTCTTGTGAGACCTCAGCTGGAGTATTGTGTGCAGTTCTGGTGTCCTCAACATAAAAAGGACATGGAACTGTTGGAACAAGTCCAGAGGAGGACCACGACGATGGTCAGGGGACTGGAGCACCTCCCGTGTGAAGACAGGCTGAGGAAGTTGGGGCTGTTCAGCCTGGAGAAGAGAAGGCTGCGTGGGGACCTAATAGCAGCCTTCCAGTACCTGAAGGGGGCCTATAGGGATGCTGGGGAGGGACTCTTTATTAGGGACTGTAGTGATAGGACAAGGGGTAACAGGTTCAGACTTAAACAGGGGAAGTTTAGATTGGATATAAGGAAGAAGTTCTTTACTGTGAGGGTGGTGAGGCACTGGAAAGGGGTGCCCAGGGAAATTGTGAATGCTCCATCCCTGGCTGTGTTCAAGGCCAGATTGGACAGAGGCTTGGGTGACATGGTTTAGTGTGAGTTGTCCCTGCCCATGGGAGGGGGGCTGGAACTGGATGATCTTAATGTCCTTTCCAACCCTAACTATTCTCTGATTTATATATATGTATATGAATTATTTAAAAGTAAAGCTAAATTGTAGTATATTTAAAACTTCATGGTTCAATTATAGATCAATGTAAGAAATTAATGTCTGAGCAGTGTACCATCACATTTTTAGTAAAGTGGTAGGTTGTAATATGACTTTGTGGAGAAAACTACTGGAGAGTTATTCTTTATAATGGCTTCCTTTATATTTTAAATGGAAACTAATTTACTCTTGGATTCGGAATTCAAATTGAGGTAGGGAAAACTGTGCCTTCATCTAACAGTTTATTGTAAACTTTTGAGTGGTGCCCAAGCCCAAGCTCCTTGCATAATCCTTAAGTATATCTCCAGTATGAGCCAGTGTTACCCTTTGGAGTGAATGCAGCTCCACATGCCTTGGAGTAAGGAGCTCAATAAATGGCAGATGCTCCTGGGGGAGGTCCACGCTATCCAAGGGGCAGCACTGCAGACACACAACGGGATGCTCCATGCTTCCTGCTTGCTCCTGCCTACCGCCAAGGTTGGGGTAACCCAGGCGCCTCACAGAGGATGACAAGAGTGCTCACTGGCTTGGGCAAATGTGCCTTGTGAACTCTTTGCACTTCAGCTGTTTCCGAAAGCACAGCTATATGGCTGTGAACACTAAGACAGCCTCCATGCACATATAATCTTTACATAGTTCTGACAACATGTTGGTATTACTTCACAGTTTATATTTTCTGCCTCCATTCATTTTTTTTAGCAAGCTATAGCACTTCATTTTTTGGTCAGGCCAGAGAGCTTGCCAGGCCTCCTCACAGCAGAGCTGTACGCTTTAGGCCTGAGGTCACGCAGCTATTTGCACTTCCAACAATCGGTTGGATCAAGCTGTGTTGCAACACTGAAATATGCCACAAAAGGGTTTCATTCTGCCCTCAATTTCTCTCTTCTGTCCTTCCCTACTTCTCCCAAAGAGCACCAAGTCTTTTGGCAAGATTTGAAATTAGTTTTCAATCTTTGGCTTTCATGGTTTATGGAGAAATCCTTCTGCCTGGGGTCATTCACAGCAAGGTTATATTTACTGTGATCTTGGGATTTGACTCAGAACTCATCAGTTGATAATGAGCCTTCATAGCTCTCCTGACCTTGCAAGTACAACCTCAGGTAACAGAACACTTGACCCACTTTTCTGATCTGCACAATAGCAGATGTAACTCATGTGCCTTTGGGTACCTTACTCCATTTCTAATTTAGCTCTAATTATTGCCCCCTAGTCATATGGTTATTCTACCGAAAGTCTAGGAATACAGGATAATTAAAGGAAGGGAAGATGACAGTGAAATCCCCCACTGCCCAGAATACTACCTTGAACAGTGCGTGCCTCTTTGCTACTCCTCATGGTTCCCAGCAAAGCATTTAAGAAGACTACTTGTGGGGCATGACTTTTCAAATGATGGGAAAGAGAAAGCAAATTCTCTAGGGCTGAATCATCGTATCTGGAAATGCAACTAAAGTCCACTTTACACAAACTGCATTCATAAATCTGAATTACACACTGTATAAAGAGACAACAGACACTCATCCAGTATATGCTGGTAGAAACTGGTGAATGAAGCAAGGAGGGGTTCCAAATGGAAAGCTGAGACCTAGAGGAAAAGAAATGGCACATTTGTTGCTTCTGACGAGTTTCATTTTTTGTAGCAGAAATGAACACAAGACCTTTATCTAGGATGACTTTCTTAGAGAGTACATTGCCAGAGGGGTCGGCTGATCACACAGGCTTTGCCCACACAAGAGTTCCCACTGAAGAGAAATGCTGGATCAGATGAAAATTGTGCCTTGGTTGCACAAGGCAGTGTACCTGCTAGGTGATTTTAAACACATATGTAACTAAAAGGGTTTTGCTTGTGAAACACTGAATACAAAGTCAACTGCTGGGAGAAGCAGGTGTCCTCTGGTGCTCCCTTCGTCTTACAGAAAAATATAGTCGCTAATCCTTGCCCCCTTACAAGAAAATGTAACGATGAATCCAGCTTTTTTTTTTCCTTTTCTTTTGCATAAAGCCATAAATCCTACATATCCCATTTTTCTAGATTACAGAGTGCCATGTTGGATATCACTAAACACAATAAAGCATTCATACAGTTTGCCCAACACTTCCACAGGATCCATTCTTCTGGTAACAACTCCTTGCCAGGAAGGTGATAATTTACAAATTAAAATAAATACACAAAAAAGCAAAGCTAGCCTGAGTTAGCATTCATGTGTATCATCTGGGAGAAAAAGTGTATCCCATAGTCCCTGATAGTCTCAGTTTATCAAGGGGCTCTTTTTTATAACACCTCAAAAATGTCTTTAATACTGCCATTTAATTATGTTCTGAGATTATGCCTTGATCCTGCAAGCTCAAACCCCACCAGCACATGCTGAACATTTAATTCTGAGGTCCTTATCGTAATCACATCTAAACAAGTATTCAGCTGTCCCTTAAATCAGATGTTAGAAGCCCAAATAGGAGTTGGAAACCTGAATGCCTGTCTGGATCTGAGCCAAGTACCTTCCAGTATTGCATTAAGTAACACGACTAACATCTGTCCTCAGCAGAAAGCAACGGCACATGGCACTTTTCTGAATGGTGGCTTAAAATAGCAGTACCTGCCTAGTTTTCTCTCCATCATATTTCAATTGTTGGTAACCAGTATATTTTTAAAGCAAAAGAATGAAGCCTGTTTCTTCTATACAAGCATATGGAAGAATCAGAATGACACAGAGAGCAGCAAAACTAGTTGGACTTGATGACCTTAAGGTTCTTTTCCAACCTAAATGATTCTATGATTTTAAATAAAAAGATCAAAGGTAATGAAGAGCTTCAATGCAGTGAACAGCTGTATAGATAAGGTTTCCTGAATCTTGGAGAAAAATTGCTAAAAAAGGTGGTCCAAAACCAGGACAAGAGACAAGACAGAAGACTGTCAAATCATAAGTAGAATGGGAAAGGTGAATAGGAAATATGGAATGACTCATCACTGTTACTCCTAATAGAAGATTGAGGGCATTAACTGACTATAATAGGTCATAAATACAAACCAAACATGAGCAGGTACTATTTTTTTTTTTGCACAGCTTGCTGTTAAACTGTAACTTCCTGCCAAAAGGCATTGGTGTGTGTCTTATGGTAAACGTAAGGTCAAAATACAGCTGGAAGAAATGTGAAGACATGCTGGTGGCCCTGGCAATCCTTCAGTTGCTAGCCACTGGAAATGGGAGTATATGTTAGGGAGGTATTGCTGCATCCCTGCTCCATCCAGACACTCTTCCTCAAATGACCTCTATTGACAGTGTTGGAGACAGAAGGTTGAGATACATGGACATTTTTGATATGGTAAAGCTGTTCTTCTGTTTTCATATTACCTACGTATGAAAATCACTAAAAATGTCTATGGAAACTTCCTAATCTCATCATAAGATTAAATTTGGTGTATTTATAGCCCTCTTTTCTCTTTCCCAAAGTCTGCTCAAAACTATCAACATCATTTATTTATCCAACAGACTTTAGCAGTTCTTCAATGTTTTAATATGTCTGTGCAAAACTTTTGCCCTTTTCTCTATGAATAGGTCATTAATGTTTACAAAAAGTTGGAAAAGGCTTCTTTTCAAGGGCCAAATCTGCCTACTTCATTTCTGAGGTGCAAAGCTATGAGTGGTTTATTGTGTAAAACAGCTTACAAAGGCTTTGCAAATGCAAATGAAATAAAAGTAAATTTGTAGCTTATTTGTTGATAGCGATAGAGGAACAATACAAATTTGTAATTTTAAAAATTAAAAAGAGTGTTTGAATATTTTTATGTCCAGAGCAGCTTCCAGAAGGAAATTGGAGCCAAAGAAAAATTTTAAAACATAATATAACTAAATCAAGGAAACAAAAAAGTTCCTTTTCACTTACACAGAAGCCTTGTTGAAAGAGAAATACTTGTGGGACATGAGGAATGAAAAATGTCAGCATGCAACTGCCCAGGCTTGCCCGATTTGTAGCTCCCACTTCATGGCAGTTTCTAAGAGTGTTGTAAAAGAGCTTCTTTGTCTCTGGAGAAAGTATTGCTTTCAAAGACAAGAAAAATCCACAAGCAACCTCTCACTTTGACACACAGGTCATGACATTAAAAGAATAATGTGAAGAATCACAAACCACCGGTTTCAGTTAGGAAAGCAAATGGCTTAGTAGGAGGGAGGGAGTGCTATTTAAGTTATGATCTGCTAACTCTCTGTTTACACATATCTAGTTCCTTCCTAAAAGAAACCCAGGCACCTAGTAAAGTCCTTCAGAATGACAAAAAGAGGCAAAATTCTTTAACTGAGTCAACAATGTCAACAGTTTTCAGTGGGGGAGGTTAGAACGATATAACTTTTAGAAAGAGGTGGGGTTATTTTGTCATCTCCGCTGAGGTTTCTAAAAGCAGCCTTTCACTGCAGAAGGGAGATGCCAGTATCACAAGTCAGTGCCACAGTGATCCAGACACTGGAATGAGCACATTTCCTGGCGGGTGCTTTGGTAAGTTAGAGATTGCCCAGCAAACCTGCCAAAGGGAAGCGGGGAGAGGAGACAGGGCACCGTGCCAGCAGAGCTGGCACACAGTCCCACCTCTGACGTGGGAAGAGTTGACAGGTTTATTAACTTCATCATTTTGCCAGAATCAACCTCAGCAACCGGTTTAGCTTGAAATGCTTAGAAAATCGATCCTGATTCTGGCAAGACAAAACAGTACAGGATTTCCTTGCCCAGAGCTAAGAGGTGGCAAGCCTATCTTGCTGGGGACATTCCTTAATGAAATGTCTTGAGCTGCATCCTTTCCCTCTGCTGATGCTGGAGGTGGTAGTAATAACACCAGGGTTGTTTCTGCTGTGCTGTGTTTGCTACACTGCACTTAGAACTGCTGAAAATGATGGCAGCGGCTTCTAAAAGAAGCTGATGGGAGAAGAAGAAGAGGGGCCCTTAATTCAGCAAAGCACTCTATGCATGCCAGAAATGAATTTTCACTGAAAGAAGAAACTTGGTGGTTTTATTGTAAGGCCCTCGAAGGTCTGAATTTCTCAGGTTAGCTCGTGAACTGGACCTGAAACTTGCACCCATGAGCAAATGCACAGGTGTGGGTCTACGGTTAGGGCTAAAACACACCCTCAATTGCACTTTTCACTGGAACTCCCCTATTGGGTCTGCAGTGGGTTTGGAAACTCTGGCTGCTCCTCTGGTGACTGTAATGTAAAAAAGGCATAAATATATCTTTGGAGTTCTGAGCAACTGGGTATTTCCAGAGCAGAAACCCCAAATGCAGGCAGCCTACAAAGTTTCAGTAAACTCTCAAGTTCTGACAAGAAAGCAGGAAGGATAACATTGCTTGAAAAGGACCAGAGGGAACAGTTGAAAAACAGCCCATCTGAGATATATTTGGAATAACAGTAGCATATGACACTGACAAAAGTCAAAGCTTTTATTATTGCTTTTGTTGTTGTTACTATTATGATTTATAAGAATGAGATTCACCTCCCAGCAGGTAGCCTGTAAAAGGCCATGAAGCCACTTCTTAATCTTGAGTCCTTGAGAGGCACAATCAGAGGGCTCCATCCTGCAGACCAGATTTACCATATGCAGCTGGTCTAAGTTGATTTTCCCGGCTGTGGATCTGAACTACATGAAAAAAAAAAAGGAAATGCCACTGGTTTTGGTATTCACTGTAAAATTAATTAAAAATGTCAACGACAGTCACCTTCTCCAGGACATCAGCAGAAGGTCACTGGACACTTCAGATCACATGTCAAGGGAATTATTTAGTTAATAAACTGGCTGCCTAATATGTATGGCTATTTTGACTAGAAATTAGGCTCGCTGTTTCAGGAAAGGATATAATAAAAAGTTTGGTATGCAGATATATTTGAGCTCCTGGAATCCATATTTGATGCCAAAATAGGTATCTGTAAATTCCTGGAAGTATTGTAAGAAAGGAACTAAGGAGGAGCCAGGAAGCCATAGATTAGTGAACCTGAACTTTTTGGTAGGCAAGATCTTTCCGAAGTTAATAAGCAATGAGATCACAAAACATCTGGAGAATGATTTGGGTTTTTTCTTTGTGTTTGTTGTGGGTTTGGTTTTTTTGGGGTTTTTTTGTTTGTTTTGCTTTTTTTTTAAAGAAGAAAAAGAAGAAAGGGAAAAGAAAAAGGAACTTGTCACCATGGCTTCAGAAAGGTGAATGCTTGGAAAATTTTGTGTGAATTTTTTAGGAAATGACAAAAAAAGACCCAAAACTGAAATAGCAAAATCTTTTACTTGGCATTCTAAAAATAATACAAGCCTCACAGTACAGAAATCTGGAAATTTCAGCAGAAAGGGCAGAAGAATGTAGCAACCACACCACTATCCAAATATATTACAAAAAGCTCAAATCTTTTGAAAGCAGAGAGGGGTTTCTGTCAAGGGGACCAAAACTTGCTCACTGATGCTGGCCTCTGTGAAGTAGACAGGATCTCTCATGCACAGCTTACATGCTGTGACAAGCAGGCAAAAGTAAAATACAACATATTGCTATAAATTTCCTTTTAAAAGAAGTAGTCACAGCTTTCTTGCTAACCCTACGGTAAAGACCATCGTTTATAGTGCCATATTTCTAAGGAAAGCCAGATCGTAGCATGAAGCAGATTCCCACTCATTCTTCATAGCAAATCCTTAAATAGAAAGACAAGGATGATTTTAAAGAATTAAATGGAGTTCCATTTGGAAGCAGACATCTCTCTTTAAGTCCATCCAGCTAAAAACTGGTTTTGGTTTCTTTGCTTGTTTGTTTTATGAGTATAGCAGTATGGTTTGGCCAAAACATCAAGACTTGACTTCTCTGGTCTGGCCTGGCCCAAGCTCATCTTTACGTCTTGCTAATTACTGCCATCTTTCTGTTTTTCAACATGTATTTCAGTGTTGGTTGTTTACAGCCCAAATCAGACTGAAAACTACAGGTGACAAACAGCATTCAACAGATGGGGTAGTATAACTCTACTGGCATTTCTGAGGCATCCTGCGTAAGGAGTGCTTTGTACCTTCCCCTTTCCTTGTAAATCCTTTTATTTAAAACAAGCCATTAGACAAAGCAGGACACTACATCTGGGCACTTGGCAGAAGAACTGTCAGGAAGGCAAAAATTACTAATTTAAACACATGAGATCAGGCTGATGGCTGAAAAAGCTTTATTTATTAATCTCTATTGAGAAGATCCCAATAGATGCCCTGCAAGAGTTTGGCTCTGCAAAAACAACTCACCAAGAGCAAAGCTCTTGCTCTGTGAGGAACCCCAGTGTTTCAGACACTGCTTCTGTGACCAGGATGCATTTTCAGCTGGAGAGAAAAGAGAGTAAAATCATCATCTTATCTCTGAGCAGCTTTCCTGATAGAGACCAAGATTTATAGGGTATCCATATACAGTATATGCTTATGAGGCAGCATAGGGTGCTGGAAGACAAAAATTAGTTTGGAGGTGAGAAAGAAGCTGGTTTCCTTTCCCCAACAGTGACTGGAGGCAGGGAGTCTTTTCATATTGGATCCACTCCCTCTCATTTGAGATTTTCATATTTGCTCCATAATAATAACAAAAGCCCCAAAGAGGATCCAGGAAACTATAAGCACATTAGTCTTGCTTCAGTAAGACTTCAGAAAGTAATAGAATAAATCCTCCTAGAAACTCTTACAGGAAAAATGAAGGTGACTGGGAAAAGCCAATGTGGATTTACCAAATGCAGATCATGCCAGACTGACCTGATCACCTTCAACAGCTAAGTAATGCTTCCTGTCCATATGGGGAGAGCAGTTGTTTACCTGCTATCAGAAAAGCGTTCAGCGCTGTTTCCCACAGCCTTCTCCAAGACAAGATGTCAGGAAACAAGACAGGCGGGTGGTCTGTGAAATGGGTAGGAAGTTGGGTCATTGGCTGCACTCAAAGGATGGTGATCAATGGTCTTTATGCAGGCTGGCAGCCTGTCACAATTGGGGTCCCCCAGGGAACATCTTTGTGAGTGACCTGGACAACAAAACCAGCCTCACCAAGTTTGCTGAGGACACTAAACAGGTTGGTGAGGTGGACACACCTGGAGTACTGTGTTCTGTTCTGGCCACCACAATTCTAGGGAGATGTGAGCAAACTGGAAGGTTCCAAAGGAAGGCCAAGAAGATGATGAGAGGGCTGGAAAACCTGGCCTGTGAGGGAAGATTTGAAGGTTTTTTCTCTCTGAAGAAGACTTATGGAGACCTTATCACAATACCCCAGTTCTTAAAGAGTGGCTACAAGGAGGATGGAGGCTCTCTCTTCACAAGGAGCCACATGGAGAGGGTAAGGGGCAACAGGTACACATTGCAGCAGGAGAAGTTTCACCTCAGTATAAGAAAGTAATTTTTATGGTGAGAACAATCACTCAGTGGCACAGCCTTCCTGGGTACATGGTGGAGTCCCCGTCACTGGAGGTTTTCAACATGCAATTTTACAGGCTGCTAGATAATCTCATCTAAGCTCCCTTTCCCACAAGATGTGGACCATATGATCTTTTGAGGTTCCTTCCAGCCTGAACTGTTGTATAATTCTATGATTCTAAGATTATTGGAAACTGAAAGCATTATCTTGCAGAAAAGGCCTTAAAGCAGACTTTTGATTTAATGTTCATTCTTCTGTTGTGTAAGGAAAGAAATCCAGTTCTGTTATGTCACTTCTGGGAGCTCATCTATTTCACCCACTTGTCTCCACTCTTGCTGCATATTATTTATTGTTATCTGCTGGGACTGTGTCTCCACCATGGTTGTACTCAGGGTTATAGTTGCCCCTAAAGCAAATCTCCCAATAGTTCCTATTGCCTGTGCTTTGTTTCACACTGTGGTGTAGTCTGGATGACCTGAACTCCTTTTGGATGAAACTAAATCCAATTCATCCTGTAAATGGGATGCAACTGAATCCTTATAAATCAATGGAAAGGAAAGAAATCAAAAGGGAGGTTAACACACCAGACTATGAAACACAACAGCTGAGCTGAAGCACAGAGTTAACTGCTGCTGCTCTAGCCAAAAGTGCTGGTAACATCTGGCAAAGTGATGGGGCAGTAACCCTGACTCATAACATCCAAACACTCCAGCATAATTCCCACAGTTTTCTTGTCAGCACCCATAATTCCCTTGTTCTTGTAAATCGAAATAAATGATCAATGTCAAACATAAACAGAGTATTGGAATCCTTCAGCTGGCTGAAGAAGCAGTGTTTGTTTCTTCAGAGGGGAGGGAGCCAGCATGATTTATTCTACTCCTAGTGCGTTCTCTTCAAAGTTGCACGACTGTATTAAATTCTGTTTTCTGAAAACAGAAAACAATGAGAAGAGACTTGCAAGAACACCACCAGCTTCCATCTGTGAACAATTTGATACTTGCTTTCGGCAAGTTTCTAAGCGTTCCAGTTTTAGTTAGACCTTGCACCAGTATTCTCACCAGCAATGCTGCAGTGTTGAAATATTCACAAAACTGAGTACAAAATATCACAAACACACTTGGGCTGAGAAGTGGTTATTTACATGTGAACAGTGGTGCTCATGGTTCCTCTTTCACTTTTTTCCTGCTTTTAAGAAGATTGCTGGAAATATAGCACTCTAAGAAACAAATCTGACATAACCAGATGATTGATTGCTTGGAGTTGGTCAGGAGTCAGAATAGCTTTTTCCACCTCAATCTAAGATATGGATGGAAAAATCAGGAATGCTCAGCTGCAATGAGGTTGTCTCCAGTAGGTCTGAATCCAGCCTATCATGACAGCAATAACATTTTAAAATACTATCTTCATATGCTCTTTGCTTTCTAATGTGCAGTTTAGCAATAATTGTATGTATGATGAAAAAGCCCTTTTAATAGATCAGTGAGGCTGGTATGGGTCTTTGCTGATATCAAAGCTTTGCATATCTTTCTTTCCAACTGCAAAAGAGCATACAATTCCTCTCTATTTTTTAAACAATGTGAGAGGTTACTCTGAGCAAGAGCTGGACATTAGAGAAAAAGCTTACAAATAGCATGCCCTCCGGGCCTGGGTATCATGTCTTCCTAGCTTGGAGGTGTCTACTTTCTGTTTTGTTTCAAGAAAGAAAGAAAAAAAGTTAAATTTATTGTAGCATCCAAACAATCAACTCTTTCCAGTGCAGATAAGGATCTTATCCAAAGGGAATGTATTTTAGAAGCAAGACTGCACCAGCTAATGATATTCAAACACCAATGAAGCAGTAAGCCTGTCTCCAACTTGCTAACAAGGCTGTTCTGAGTTATGCTCTGTGCCTGTTAGAGCAACTGTCAGATAAATAATCTTGCTCTTTTGTAAGAAAATGAACAGGCTGGTTCACTTTCATCCCCCGCCATACAAATATATTTAAACAGTAACATGATTAGGATAGGATACACTGCAAGATGAGTTGGAAAAGCGCTAAGGCTCCGGAAGCATGCACCATAAATCAAGCATTTAATGATTTAAATCATGAACTTGAAGCAGCTGCCCCTAGGAAACATCAGGAGAACAGACTGTGCAATGAAGCCTGATGAAAATTAATTTAGTAGGCAAACATTGTTATCTCTTGGACTTTATGGGAATCATAAAAATAAGGTGCTGAACTTTATAATCAGTTTTTATGTTCTTATGCTAGGAATGTTTTCTACAGACTCTACTTCTTTCACTTAATAAATAGAGCACAAATCCTATTACCTTAGGCAAGAGTTAACTTGGGATTTTTTTTCTAACTAACTCAGGTGAGTAAGTCAATGCCTTTCAACTGTTGTTTTGCTATCTGTGTAAAAGGTCCTGACATCTGGAGGTGTGATGGCTTATGCAATGCTCAAGGTTGTTCTACAGAACAATCAGGCTGCTCTCAGCTCCAGCTGAGAAACCATCCTCTTAATATTCTCCTCGGGCACTATAAAAGCACAGGCGGTGTGAACCCGTGCAAGCTGGCACTGCCGGCCAGATGCTCACCCCTGCTTTACTGTAGCTCCCTGCTCCCTCCATGCCCCAGCACAAACATTGATTTAGCCACATGAGGAAGATCAGAGGAACAATCCCTGTTAAAAACTCATTCTTTATTTGCCAGTTTAACATTAACCTGGGTCAGCTTCCCGCAGGGATTGTGAAGGAGGAGGAATGAGCCGATGGGGGCTGGTAGATATCATAGTAGCATGGCTGAGTTATAGTGACTTCAAATGACCATGACACAACAACCTTACTATTGAAGTTAGAATGAGTCAACAAAACATTTAAAACTGATTTGTAGTTCTATACATCTACATGCTATCATGTACATATTGCCAAAAACCCAGCAAAAACCAGCAAACCGTGAGTAAGCATACATTTTCCCACTAAATTTTAGGTTAGTGGTGGCTCTGCTTCTTTCATCTCCTCAGGACATAATTAAGGATCAATAAACTCCTGCTGCATAAAGGCACAGAACTTTAACAGAATGTAAGAGGAACCCATTACAGACTTAAGTTCATACAGGACAATGATCTACCTTATATGAAATGGTAGCACAGGATTCAGGCAGCAGTTAAATCCTGCTTACACCCACCTTAAAGCTTACCATACTGAAAAAAAGAAACTGAGAAAAACCCTAAAAATACATTATTTAGCAGGTATTGTACGTGTTTCTGTGCTGACCACACATTGGACATTGTCAAAACCACAAAAAGTGTTATCAGAAAAATTCTATCTAATAATCTATTTTATTTTACTTGGAGAACTGGGATTTAAAAGTGGGTTAATCTAATCTCTGAAAAATAAACCATGATGTTACAGTTCCACTTTGTGGCTTAACAGCAAATAAGTTTGATTTCCAATAAATTTGTTTGCAATAGTAGATATTCAGTTCACACTTGTATTAGTGCTCAGAATATATTTTATTCTAACTCCCTTAAAAACAGAATAAGGAAAATTAAAAAGGAGTGATAGTTTAAAAAGGATGTGATTATGCTAATATGTAACAGCTTTTCTGGAACCTGGAAGGAAGGACAAAGGTTTAAAGAAGAGGGTAATAATCCAGCCTGCATGCACATAGGTAGAATATAGCTATTTTTACACGGCCTTTACAAAAAGCTTCCTAAATAACAGAATATTGTTGCTTTAGAAATGTGCAGAAATATTATTACATTATATCAGTGTACATGCTCAAAATGTGAGAAATAAGGCCTGGGTTCATCCACCTGCATTCCCCAATGGCACCTGGAACTCAGAAACATAAGTAGATGCTGACTTCCATGCTAACAGAGGAAAGATGTGTTGTAGGCAGTGTATGACACTGGATTTAGAAACCCCCTGTTTTAACTCAAAATAGTCTGCATCACTTTAAACAAATTTCTTAAACAATCTATGTAAAAAAAAGGGGGCCGGGGAGGGAGGGAATAAAGCCTATTTATCTCAAAACATGCCATTAACAAATAGAGTAATTGTTCAAATGTGACTTATCCTCAGGTGATTATGTTCTTTACAGATGTAAATACATAAATCAAACAAATTCTCTATTATCAGTACATTTTAAGAATGTTTCAATCTCAAATATATCTGTGGTGAATCATAAAAGCTTTGTAGTTTAGCCTGGATAGAATTAACATTATCATTAAAATAACAGTGCAGCAGTTCTCTGTGTAGTAAGTTTGCTGTTGACACTTTTCTTCAATCATCAGTGCATGTTGTATTTCTCTCTCACTAACTCCATCATGCTCCCAGTCGAAACGTTTAGCATCGCTGCTTTTCTGTGCTAGGGAGAATGATCAAGAATGAGAAGAAAGTGATAAAAGCTCCAAATCAGAATAATAACTCTACAACTTAGGAAGCTTTGTTCCAATGGAGATTTGTTTGTTTTCTCTACAAAGCTATAGAGAAACATAAAGATTGTAGCTTTTATAATTTATGTTAATAAAACTGCCACATATTATAGAACAATAACATAAACAGATTTATATCAAGACAAAAAATTAGAAGTTACATTACAGGCAGTAAATTTCCTAGGATGCCTGTAATACCAACAGAAAATATTTTAATGAAACATTAATCATAAAAGCATGTAGCCTACATTAGTATGATTCACTGTCATGCTATCAGAGATTCAAGGCCAAGCTACTAAAACAAAAGTGCATTTTTCTGTTTTCTTGTTTATCTGATATGAACATTTCAAGAATATTTAAAGAAAAAGCAGGAGATGAAGGGAATTATTTAAGTGCAGAGACCAGTATCCGTGGATTTGCCTGGATACACATGGACATACACATGCCTACATAAATCAGGCAGCAGTTATAGCAGTTTTGTTAACATTGCTTTACAAGATTCTACATTTTGATTAGTACATTGTTATACTTCAACTATTTGCTCATTAAAATTTTCTATTGCAGTGATCCAGTGAAGCCAAGGTTGAGCAGTTTTGTGAAAAATTCAGCCAAATAATTGTTTTTTTTTCTGATCTAGAGGCTGAGGGTACAGATAATACACAATCCACAGTCTACAGCCAAGTTTCTGTGCATCAGCTTCACCTTCATGGCTGGGTGAGGCCAAAGTGTTTCGTTTCTTCGGTGGATGGGTTAAGCATGCCAACATGCTTAGACACCACAGCTCATCAAACACATCATAACACGGTAAATCGTGGAAACTCAGTCAGGTCTTCTTTCAGACAAGAGAAGTTTTCAGTAACACTGATACTTCGCAACATAGAAGATATCTGTGAAAAGGGAGGGATTCCTTCCTCCATGCCTCCTGGGGACAAAGTTGTGGACTACAATCAAGCAACATAAGTTTAGGTTAGACAGTGGAAAAAAGTTTTTAATAGTAGTGATGGCAAAGCCCTGGGCAGGTTCTCCTGGGAAGTCATGGAATCTCATTTACTGGGGGATTGTAGGAGGGGGTTACACAAACATTCCCTGCAAGTGATTCAGGACTGTCTGGATCTGCCTGGAGGAGGGTTACGAACTACAGGATCTCCCAGGGTCCCTTCCAGACCTACTTTCTAATTACAGATTAATCTTGATAGAGGTTTCCACTGAATTTGGTAAAGGTGCCTCTCTGCAGAGATTGAATTTGGCTTCATGGTAGAAGCTTGTGCTTCTTAACACCGCTGAAATAGGTATTATGCACCTTTCTCCCCTATTGATGATATTTTAATTACACAGATTTCTTAAACCTCAAACAGCAAACTCCTGAGAGAGCTTAAGGTGAATTAAAAATAATCACTCACAATAATCTCATTAGGAAAGTCGCATAAACTATGGACATATTTAGCCATCAGCTAAGTCAGAAAAATGTTTCACCTGAAAGAATACTATGGTCTTCAAATATTTTCTAGTTTTGATTTTTTCATTATGATACACTTTGAATTGCTCAGCTTGTCAATGTGTTCGTTGTGATAACTTGGTTGAATGTACCAGGTACGTTGACACTGCCTATGGCACTCTGCTTTACTCAGTGGCAAGTCTCGTCTCTGTCTTGCAGACTGATCTGAGGATATAATTTTAAAACCATTTTTCTCGAGAAAATCAGAAGTGAGAATCCTGAAGTGCGTGCTCTGGCTTCGGTACGTTTGGTTAGAATTTGTGATTCAAAACAGGGAACAAGCAGCACCATATTCTCTGTAGATATTCTGCTACAAACGTTGAGATGATTGCTGCAAACAGGAGCAAATGAGGTTTCACACAAGGTTTCGCATATGCCAGCCAGCAAGACTAACCCACTGCACTAGGAGCTCACATGGAAAAAATCACCTCTAGATGGAAACTAATGCTCCAAACCTTAGACCTAGGTATTGTTCACATTATAACCAGCTTACATCAAAATCTTTGCAAAACTTAGGACATTACAAGAGATACACAGACATCTAGGACAAATACAATTTAAGACATTTATAAAATTACACAAAGTTTCATAAAAGTCAGCACTTCCTGAGCAGGAAGGGGCTTTGGCTTCCTTTCATCTCTCAGGATCTCCAAGAGCACTCTCAGTTCCCCTCATAAGTATCAAGAACCCTATTTTAATGGCAGAAGACTAAGGGACAGGAAGAGGAAGAAATTATTACCACAGGTCACTAGCTAAAACTGTGGCACACCAAGGAACAGACACAGGTTAGTGTTTGAACTGTGAGATTTTTCTAGGACAAATTTTCTTTCTAAATTATTTTCTCTCTTTCCTCTTTCTCTTTTTTTTTTCTTTAAACGCTTGATTCTCTAAACTGCTGCACTTTAAATTTTCAGTTAGTTATTGAAACTTACAACTAGATTGTTATTACTAACAGCATCAACATTAGCAATATTAATTGCCTGAATTAATACCTTCCCAACTGAAGACACGAAGTCATGTGAGATGCAGTATACACACATATAGGGAGAGCTAATTCCTGTTGTAAGAACTTTACTGTTCAATTAACAGAAATGAGGAACGATTAATCATCTTGAACAGGGTCCCACAGTTCATCTGTGGCAGAGCAAGAAATCCATTACAGACCTGCTGGATCCTTGCCCAGTGCTCTCCTCACCATTCCATTTCTTCCTCCATGTTTATCTTATGTTCAGCACAGCTAAGTAAAGGATTGTACATATGGCTAATAAGTGTTTGGCTGCTTCAAGTGTTGTAAAGCAATTAAAGTATATCCTACACAACCTTACCTGGAAGTATCTAGAGTCACTCTTCATTGAATAAGGAGCAAACTTTTTGATCTATACAGGTAGGAAACATTCTGGCACAGTTTGGAACCTAAAGAACCTTCACCATTAGAAAAGAGGATAATAATACATTTTTCTGAACAGTTATATACCAAGATTTAGAACTAACTAGGCTCAATCAGCTGTCTAGAAAATCTATCCAGGCACCCAAATTTGCTCAGTTGCAGGGCTCAGACAGATCTAAAAATATCACCTAAGCAGAAGGAACAGCACAGAGATGCACTGTCATCAGGAGCATCAGGAAAATATTGCAATGGTGATGTGAGGAATAAAGCTAAACTGCCGTGTGAAGACAAGCAAAGGAAATTTAGCAGCTGGAGTGATGATGACTGGTGTTACTATGAAAGCTGTCAGTGAGAGAGAGATTTTTCTTAGCCTGTGGATTGCCTTTAAGACTTTGGTACAAAGGCTGCTAAAAACTTCTGAGCTTCCAGGTCTTAATACCTGAAGCATAAGGTCTATCCCTTAAGAACTCTGGAAAAAAGGGAAATTTGTGAAACTGCCTTCCTGGGTTGAACCCATGTTAAGGTAAGTTACATCTGTAAAATTTAGAGAGTGGGGCTGTTTCTGTTTTTAGCGTTCCCATGAAATCTCATTGAAGGAAGAAAGTTGAAAATACCTCGAGATTTAGCTTCAAAGCTATGGGCATCTCTACTTCAGTCTTTCTTTCCTTTCACTTCTTGGCATGGATGCATTAGTGCACGTGTTATGATATAAACAGAAATAGCACATAATTTAAGTGAAGAATCAAAATTATTCTAATTGCCCTACGTAGAAAATAAAAGAGAAATTTAGCCCTTTAAAACTGGTTACAATGGCTTTTGCTCCATCTCTTTCAAGAATGAAGTGCTCAGAAATGAAACTCTGCCTTTCCCAGCCCACACCTCTCAGAAAGGCACAGATGTCAACATGGTGCTGCTGCTGAAGGGAGCAGGAGGTAGGGCTGGGTTTCTTATCTAGGCTAGCCCTAGCCCTTCCAGTCCCTTCTGTGCAAGGGATACATGCTGTTTTATGCAGTCTTTATTGACCATTCAACATCCACACAGAAATGATTCAGGTTCTGACTCACACCAGCTTTCCATCAGTATTATTTGGGTTCACAAGGATTTCTTTTGGTGACAAAAATGGCTTGATCAACCCTTCTGTTTCCCGTGCTCTTCTATCCCACCTCCAAAGCCTGGCTACTCATTCTTCTTCCTATCACTGTCTTAGCAGAGTCTGTCCAAACATTTATTTGGCCGCTCAGTGAACCAGGTCAGGGAACTGATCAGGGTTAAAAACAAAAAAAACCAAAATTTGTTGGCTTATTTTTTACCCAGATCAATTCCCCCTCTAGTTCACGGTGCAGCACACAAACTTAATACAAGAACATCTGTACTGGACCAGAGCACAGGTCCATTTGGTCTGGTGTCCTGCCCCCAGCAACAGAGCAGACACAGCAGATGTTATCCAAGGAAGGCTGCAAGGACAGGGCAAGCATGCAGGAATGCTTCCCAGGAATGCTCCTCTAGCCTCCTGTGACTTCTGACTCAGGGATGTCTTAAGTCAAAGTTAATGCTTTTATATTTAATAATCCTTGGTGGATTTTTCTTTCATTTATGTTCCTGATTCCTGATTTTTTTTTTGTTTTTGTAATTAATGGAAATATTTGCAGCCCTACAATGCCATGGGCCATAGCATAGCTATGCACTATGCAGTAAGTGAAGTGCCTGTTTTTTGTTTTCTTTGGAAGTAGTATCCACTAGTTTAATTTCATGGCCTTTGATTTTTATACTGGAAGATGCAAAGAACAGCCATTCACCCTATTAACCTCTCTTATTCCACTGCCTATTTTAGAGATCATTGCTCTCAATCTCTCATTCCCAGCATCAAGAGGTCTTAAAATACGCTTAAAGGAGCTGTTCCACCTCAAGGGGATAGCAGAGACAGTAATGCAGGTATAGATGTTCAGGCCAGGGATTCTGGCTTCTTACACTGAAGAAAGAAATGCTTAAGAAATGAAGCCTTTAATTAGTAAAAAATATGCATCTGGGTAGGCAGTCTTGCCTGCTGAACCTGACTCAGACTTTTTATTCTTCATCTTTCCACTTGCTTTCTCTACCACTGCTTGCCAGTGTCAACCAATGTCTTAAGCAGCTCTCCGTTTCTGTAAGTACATAAAGAAGTAAAATGAATAATTTCATAAATTTCCTTTCCTCCTCCCATTGCTCAGTCATCAATTGTCTTCTCTTTTTCCTTATTATATCTGAATGCATTTTCTTTTCCCCCCTTGGTCAACTGAAAGTATTTTTTGAAGATCTGGTTTCAACTGAATGAGATATACACTAAATGCCAATGTTCAGTATTTCTTTTTGCTATCCTAAATACAAAATCTTTTTTACCTTCCTTTGGCTTGTTTCAATAGATCTCCCAGTACTTCTTGTTTCCCATTTGTTTATATTTCTTAAAAGCCTTACAGCTATTCTTGACTATCTAACTAACTTGTCCTTGTCACTCTTCCCCTCTGCTTACAATAGGATTTAGCTTTCAGGCTCTTGCCAAACATGCTTTTTAGAAATATTTTCCTATCTCAGAGTTTTCCTATCAAAATTATGCTACTCATTGCACTCTGTCTTAATTACATGTCTAGATACTTGTGTTTTCTCCAGTCTTTCCCCAGTCAAACTCCAAAATCCATGAGAAAGCCAAGACTTCTTGTTCTCCTGCCTGCATCATGCTCACCTGTATGTGGGTTAAGCTGCAGCCCCACGTATCGTCAGCCACAGTTGCTACATGGGAGGCAGAGCTCAGCGTGCATGGAGGAACAGGACCAGCTCTTGTATTCAGCTCAGTGCATGGCTTTTTAACAATGTTCTTCAGAGAACAGCCTCAGGTGACATGGTGTCACAACCAAGCACAGTCATACAAGATCCTACAGTGTCCTTGAGAACTTCTGAGGAAGGGAAAGAAATGCTGTCACGCATGAAAATGTTTCCAGTGGGATTCTTCTGGATGCACAGCATCACCAAAAATGTCAGGATTGACATGGATTAATTTGAAATCATAGAATCATAAAATGGTTTAGGTTGGGAGAGATCTTTGAAAACATCTAGTCCAACCTCCCTGCAATGAGCAGCAACATCTTCAACTAGATCAGGTTGCCTAGAACCACATCTAGCCTGGCCTTGAATGCATCTACTTTTTCCTTAGTAACAGGTGTTTCTTAAAATGACCTTTCATGAGCTTTTTAAGAAATCCTTGCCTCATTCAGTCTGTAAGTGGGAGAAAAAAGAATGATAATCGCTCTAACAATTCTCTGAACATGTTGACTTCTATTTTATACCGTTATGTCAGATTTAAGCAGTGCATGGACCACTCACTGGGTTTTTTTCAAAGAAATAGTTTTCAGCTTCATGCAGCCATTCCTGATCTAAGCAGAGTAAACCAGAGGGCAGAGGAATATACAGAAATAAATTTTAAATAGGGAGAAACAAAAAAAAAAAAAAAAGCTTTTTGCATTAATATTTTTTGAAAAGAATTCCCTTTGTTGTAAACTCCATTTTGGAATGATTTGTGAAATAATCACTCTGCATTGGGACAGAGAATGCACAAACTGAGCAGGCAGCTTTGAAGCGGCTGCAGCTGCAGCTTGCCTGTGGGATATTTTATTTTGTGGGATTGATTTCTTAATTTTCTTTGGAGCATTTATAGGGATCACGTCAACCTGTGGAAAATTGTGACCCCAGATCAGGGCCAAAGGAGCCCTGGACCAGCTCTCTCTGGAAGGGAAACTTCAGTGGCATCTTGCCCCATCCCCATCTACCCCAACTTGCCTGACAGTTCCTATCTTTTCTCACCTTATTGTAAAAGAGGAAACTGTTCTTTGTTTCTACATGGAAACAGGAGGATCTAAGTAAGTTTTTCTACACATGCATGGTTACTTCAAGTAGGTGGGACTCTTACATCAAATACATCCTGTCTTGTTTCTTCTGAGGGCCTATGAAAACATCCCACAGCCACCTGAGCCATCCCCAATCCCTTTGTTGCCCTTAACTTCCATTAAATCATCTTTACTGTGGCAGCCAAAATATTTACACTATTTCTTTCTGCAGTCTCAATTGCTGCCTTTCTACTTTGTGTGTCCGCAGGACCTCACAGCCTCCCATGGCCACGCTGCCTTCTGTCTCCCTTACCTTGAGTACTGTGAGCTGAGCTTTTGGGCAATTCAAATTAGCAATAGTATAAACCAGGTTCCTTTTACCTCCTTTAAAAGCTGTTTAGCTCTTGTCTCAGAGCTTCTCTTGCTTTTCTTTCCCATTGCCTTTAAAAGCAAGACTGACAGAAAAGATTAACTTGCTTCTGGTGGCATTAGATAGAAGCAGATTAGCACAGCTGGATGCAACCCTGGGGAGCCGAGCCTGGAAATGTATGTTAGCACAACCCCGACAATGTATAAGCAAGAGTCATTTGTGCTGATCTTTTCCAGGATGATGAGTTTGTGATTAACTCTTTTGTGCGGAGGCTTAACTATGCAGGAAGATAATATGCGGCAAGATGCTGATGGAAAAGCTCCAGAGGTGTCATCCCTCCCTCTTGCCACACACAGCCCTGAAGCCGCTTGTTCTGCCTGTGCCAGGGCTTTAGCAGGGACTTTTGTTTCCCCTCTGTCTTCTTTGAGAGTTTTTTGGTTCCATCTATACCACTCGCCACAAAAACAGTAGGCAGGGAAGTGCCCAGGGACCCAGAGAAGAGATTAGGGTGCCTGGGGAAGAAAGGAGAGCTTTCATCCAAGGAAGGTTTAGTACAACACGCTCAGCTAAGGTGAAGGGGTAGGTAAAATCCGGTGTGGTGGATGTGCAAATCCAAATTGCAAGCACTTAATTATGCATGCATGTAAGCTATGAATTATTATGTGCAAAAGGAGACCCTGGATTTAGCAAACCATCCTTTGCTAAACAAGCAGATAGCAACTTTTAATATTCTAATAAAGAAAAATACAGTAGATCCTGCAGTACGCACATTTTCTCCCATGACGAGCTAGCTGGAGGAACTACAGAAGGAGTCAGCCATTGCATTAGATCCATGTGTGGGGCGCATGAACCCATGTGGGCTCGTGTTCCTGCCCAGGCTTCCCATAAATGGGAGGACTGACCCTCCAGCCTCTCCATGTCCCCAGTCTGACATTAGCTGACTTGAGATGACATTATTTGCCAACCTCAAAGAAGTGCGATGAGATTAAAATCTTGAGCCCTTGTAGGGGCTTTACACAACATAGCTGAAAGAAATGAGAAGTTTTCTTCTCGGTTAAAATGGGGGGTTCAGAGCAAATCTTTGCTAGAAAAAATATGTCTTCTGGATGAGCTGGAACCAAGAGAGAAATAACATCAATACAGCTATTGTGGGGTTCACATCTGAATTCCAACCAGCATCTTATTAAGGTGGGTTTTTACTGCTGGGCTTCTTTTTTCTTTTTACATGGCATTATTCCAGGACATTTTTACACATAACGGTTTCGAAATCTCACATACCCCTAGGCTGCAAATGAAATATTTCTGTAAGGCATAATTCTTCGAAGACAGTAAATCAGACCATCTGAGATGTATACCTATAAATTTTAATGCATATACAATATCCCTGTCACTTCTGCCTTCCTTTCTAATGACAGTTTTTCTCTGCTGCCAGTACATCTCCTTCTATATCAAGGTGAATGAATGAAACAAAACACTGTAGATTTAGCAGTAAATAGGAAAGAAGGAAAGATTCTACCATGGACTGGGGAAAAAAAATCATTCATTTTGCAGGCTTAATGCCAACAGCACTATCTTGCAGCTCCATTTATCTGGTATTTTAGGGATTACTCTCAGATAAGCAAGGATAATTGAAGTCATTTTCCACATCTTCACCAGACAAGCCAGAGGCATGACCTTATTTTAGATAATAGGAAAATGAGATTAAAATGAGCTTTCTTTCTTTCTCTGCTTGCCTGCCTTCCTTTTTGTCGCTGAACATGATTAATTACTGGAGCATATTAGCATAGGAAATGGGAGCACTCCCAACACTTCCATTCTTCAGATGGTGCTTGGTGCCTGGCTCATGGACATCTCTTAGCTAAACGCAAGTTTAGGGGCTTCATACTGTTGGTTTGGAGCTTGTATAATGGATTTTATATGGGAGGATCCTAGACCTTAGATATAATTGTACATGTACGATATTTAATTAATTAATTAATGTATTTATTAACTTTGCTGGCTGGAATATGTTCTGCTTAGTATCATCAGCATGAACTAATCTTCATAAACTGCTAAGGCTGATTTCATCTGACCACCTGAAAGGAATGGAGGAATAGATGGGATTCCACTGCCCAAGCCTGAGATGCCACAGGGTGAACTGCTGGCCCCATCAGCTGCTCCAGAACAGCCAAATACCCTGTAGCTGCTGTTGTATCTTCCAGCTCTGCACAACAGAGAATTTCATATGGCTCCACCCATCTACAGCCTGGCAATTAAATCAAGCCTTCAGGGTCTAAAAGGTGCTCAGAAAAGCTTATGCCTTCCTGGTCCAAAAGACAAGCAGGAATACATCAGTAGTGTTCCCACTTGCAAGTGATACAGTCTTAATTCTGCTCTGCACAGGAGCTGTAATGAGGTGACTGCAGCACTGCTCAAATCTTCAGCTGTCACCATAATAACCATACTTATGAAATAAAGAAGGCTATGGGTTTTAAAACCCCTAGTTATGGCAAAGCAACAACTTACACTGTTAGTTTTATTTTCTACTATTTTGGCCACTTTGGTTATAGCTCACACACACAGTAGTTATTCTGTGTAGGCTCTTCCCCTTAAGTCCATAATATCACAAAGAGAGCCACGAAGACATGAAAAGTTCATGCTTTTTGCTGCGACAATGAGTCCTATGAAAATGAGCAATCCACAAAGAAGAAAATATTTATATTTGCATTACACATTCCCACACATGCAGAAAAGAAGGTCTTTAGCTGATTCCTCTCAGACTAGTGCATCAACTTACTGTTTTCCGAGTGAAGCAGGGGACAATAGTTCATAAAATACAGTAATGAACATAGGTATATTCATTTAGAAGTATTTAACGGAGTACTTGTAAAGACCTTCTTTTGCCCAAAAGACAAGCTTTTGTCCAAATTTAGCTTTCCGAGGCTGCAAAAATAACGTGGTAGTTGCTCAGATCTCTCTTTTCTCATTTTAAATTGAACCTCCAGCATTTTACTGCCACAATTTGAAAACCTGATTGTCCGGGGTGATTGTCACATACCTGATGGTTCTGTGGCGAGAAGCAATGGACTGCTTTAGTTGAAAAAAATGTGTGCAATAAAATGAAGAAGGAATAAATGAGGGCTTCCAGCCCAAAGGAATGCAGTGTTGGGCATATAGTGTCAGATTTGCCTGTGTGGGTAGGATAGCCTGCCTGTTTATTTCTAGACGGTTCACAAATCTGTTCCCACACATGGAGGGTGCAGAGCCAGCTCAGCACAGAGAGGCAGTGGCTGTGCAGCCCAGCCTAATGTAAATGGGAAAACAGGCAAGACAGGAGGATTTCCTCAAGAGGCAACGAAACAAACCCAAATGAAGCTGTAGCTATCCTTATGGGCAGTCAGGAGATTTGTGCTGCTGTTTAACCCGAGAGGATGTGTTCTCACAGATGCAATCCAGTGACTCTTTTGACAGGTCCTCATGGCTTCATCTTCTCTTTATGCAGATTCAAGATGTCCAAAGCAGCGGGTGGGAACCGGGCAGTGGAGGGCTTGGAGTCATCCCTTTCTTGCTGCATGGCTATAACCACCAAACATGAGACCTCCATGACTACCTGTCCCCACAGAAGGAGAATTAAGGAATAACTTAAAGGAAAAGGCTGAAGTGAATGTAAAACATTTTAGGTCATGTGGAGTGAAATCAGCAGAGCCCGAACATGTGCAGGAAGTATATATGAGAGTTGGGTGCCTCTAGTCCTCGCTATGATGCCTGGGGCCTGATTTCTAGCTCTTATATATTGCAGCATTACCTAGGGTGACGGCTCGTCTAGCTTTCCTTTTAGATCTAGATTCACATCTGTCTTCTGGTATGAGGAGCAGTCTGGGAGTTACTCCCCACATAGTTAGGAATGACCGGCATGAGAATCTGGCCCTTCTAACTCTTCATCGCTGGGAGCTGGAAGTGAAAAAAGTGTGTCTCACAGCTTTTAAATGTCAGCCAGCTGTGGCAGCCTTTCCATTTCTGTTTATCAACACCTTTCCCACCTCTTCCCGCTGTACTGAACTGGAAGAGCCAAAACTTGTCCTTCTGGACTCATCCCAACTACAGACCTCATTTAAATTTTCTCAAGTCTAGTCACAGCTGAAGTTGTTTCAGACAAATAGCACAGGCCAATGCTCTTAGTCTGTGAGCCCCTCCAGATTTCCTTTCTCTGAAATCTCAGGAGGATTCCCTGATTCACCTAAATTAACCTCACCTATAGATTAGCCAAAATAGAACATACCAAATACTCTCGGCACAAGCATCCACATAGATATTAATCTGTAAACCAGCAAGGACCGAGACAAAGATATTTTTCATGGTCAGCATACAGCAGGACTTTCACAGAAAGCTAAATTTGCTCATTTCTGAGACCCTCTTTTATTAACTGCGTTTATTTAGAAGCCTTTATTTACTGAGAAGCTTATTTAATTTATAGATCTTGTGTAGAACAATAGCAGCAGCTTAGGCTGTGAAATGCCACTTTGTTGCTTTTTCCCACTGCTGCCCAGAGTGTGAATGCTCATGATGGTGTCTATTTGGCTTGAACATGTCTGATGCAGACCAGACAGGATGCTGAAGAAAGAAACCGGTGTCCTTCATTTCCAAGGCCTGGCTCATTATGCATTCAGTGACGGATTTGCTCTGCTTATAAATTCTGCAGCTACCGTTTGCAGCCATACCTGACACAAACTTGAGGAGCTGTGAGCCGAGCTCAAACGATCTTCCAGACTGTTGATTTAACAAGAAAAATATTGCATGGAAAGCTTAGAAACTTGGATTATGCCTACGCAGTAAACGGCATAAGCGCAAACGGCAACCTGCTTTCTTGCAGCAGCTCTTTTACACATGGACCAGCTAAAATGTCAGGCTAAGACTGGCACGAAGGAAGATCGGGGTCAGATGTGAGTATTGATCTCTGTCCGCCCGACATAACACATTGCCCCAGCACAGCCTGCGCACAAATACTGCATTGAGTTCAGCATGGACGTGTGCACTTACTGCTGCAAGAACAGCTTATCTAAAAGCCTCATGTGCAGTACATGGGAGATAGAACCATGGTACAGGGAGACAGAAGCACGGACATTCAGAGGTAAAACTGGAAATAGTTTTGGCAGCAATTAGGCACTTCATCACTTGCACTTCTGGAAGTATCTCTGTTGGGAACGGGTCACTGACTCACCCGCCCTCCTAATTGCCTACTTGGAGCTCACTAAAGCAAGATCACCTTGACCTTGGAGAGGCAGCACATTTCTCAGGGCTCAAGCTAATGCTGTGAGTAAAAGCCAGCTAGGACCAAGGCATGCAGCAGGATGCTGACTCCAGTCACCACTCTGACAGCTGACATGCCACAGAAAGCAGTGACACTCTGCAGAGCTAACAGAGATAAGGCACAACTAGCTGATACTCTCAATACACGGATTAAGAATAGAGTGAGACCTAAAATATGTATCAGTGAATTAACTTGCTGAAAGCCAAGGGAAGCCAGACTGCTCATTTGCAGGGTTTGCTACAGAGTGAGAAGATGCTTACATGCAGCTAGTCCAGCTACATCCTCCTGCGTTTTGCCAGATGCCGGAAGAAGCAGCCTCTGTGCCAGCCCCACAGCATCCCATAAGGATCCCCTCAGGGCTTCCAGGCAACCACTGTCCTCAGATTCAGCTCCGGTGCAGTACCAGAGCCTGCACCTGGGAAAGTGTATGGACAGAGAAGACTCCTAACCCATAAACGTCTACCCCCCACCCCTCACAGCTACAGGAAGCACGTATGTTTTGCAAACCCTGAGGGAACATAGCAAGAATTGCTTAGGAAATGTTGTCCTTCCATTCCTCATACCTCCATCAGCTTGCATGTTATGGTTAAACCCTGAGGCCCGGACAAGCTGTACACCTCACCTTTGAACTCCTGTGATCTTAAGGCTGTGGGCTCAGATTCACCTCCCACTGTGAATTAAAATAGCCTTATTTCCTTTACCTCATGTTCATCCTTCTGGTGTAGGGTTGCAAAGAGAAACAAGCTCCATCTGCACCTTCCTTGTCCCTGATCTATGTTCGCTACCAGGAAGAAGTAGGAAGACTTTGAATCATCAGTGTGAGTCTCCTCCTCCTAAAGTTCCCTCCTGCAGAGATGTTCCTGGCTCTTTTCTGAGACTAGACTGAAAAGGCCGGGTGTCCCAAATGAACAATTCTGATCAGCTCCATTTCTACTGCCTTTCTGCACTTACACCCCTCACAGCTGTCCTGCAGAGCTTGGCTAGACTAACACTCAGAAGAATTACTACTGCTACTAAGGAAAGAGCATTTCAGGGAGACCCAGAAGCAGAGGAAGGGGGATCAAGGGGATGATCAAGGCTTAAACCACAGACAGACCTTGCCAAGAGATTCCTTTAGTACCCAGATGAAGCTCCAAAGCAGGTATAGATTCCACATCTATCCAGACAGCAGCAGCTCTTACTCAGGTGGTCCCTGGTTTCTGACATGATGGAGTTCAGCTGAGTTTGGTTGTGCTTTTCTCCCTTTCCCTGTTTTAAGCATAACCCTGTAAACATTTTATTCCCTTCCCTTTAGCCTCATGAATGAAGTGTTTTGCTTTCAGTTGGCAGGGAGAAAGTTCTACTGCATGAAGCCACCTGGGATGCTTGGGTCTGCTCTTGACATGGGGGCCAAATGCAGTTTACATTGCTATGTATCAGGTTTTAAAGGGCTTTCCAAATAAACACTTTCAGAAAACAAAGCAGCTCTGATTCTGGGAACAAAAGCTTTGCTCCACTTTTGCTAGGATATAGTTGATATTTGAGATAGCATTGATTTTTTCTGCAGACATTTAATATAATATGTATGTAATTTGGCTTTAACTGTTTAGCACAAAAAGGGCATTTTTGTGATGCTAGCTATCATTCCTTAAAATTAGTTTTTTTCTCAGTGCTCCTGGCCTGCTCTCTGCATTGGTCTACTCTCTGTTCCTCTCCTGAGGAAGATTAAGCCTGTAGAGGGCACATGCAACCCTTTGAACCCCACTGCGTCTGACCTTGGCTGATGATGTTCACACACTTGAAGAACCCCTGGAAGCTCACCAGCTTGTGAAGAACACTGGCATGTGAATCAGTGACCACATTCTCTATGCTGATGATGTATCACCCAACAGCAGACTTCAGCAACAGCAGATTTTCCTGCAAATTTTGCAGTTCGGTTTTCCAGATAAAGAAGCCTCACAGATATTGTAGTTTAGAGATAAGGAAGAGTGGGAAGCTGAGCTGCCATCACAGGAAATACTGCTAAATGGGCTGGAAGATGTCCTCTAGACTGCTCTTCTGTGCCAATGTAACTTCAAATATATATGTACTTCCTCACATATATTCCTTCTTTCTGGTAGTGATCCTCTCTGCTTTTTTTTCTAAGCAGTCTATTCCAGTTCTTAATTATCCTCACTATCAGAAAATCACTGCTGCTGTCAACTCTGAAGTTTAAGCTTATTGTTTCTTGTCACCTCAAATGTTTCTGGAGAAAAGATGGTTTCTTTTGTCTTTTCTTTTTAGTAGATAAGCTATTATGTGTGTACCAGATACATCACTCAACATGCTTATTCACATTACACATAAATAGTGCAAGTTGCTGCATATTATTGTATGTCAAAGTAACTAGAGAAGCAAGCTATATAGGCTGTCTATGCCACTGTGGTGGTTTTGACTGGGCAGAGTTAATTTTTTCCGCATTAACTTGTACACGACTACGTTTTGGATTTGTATTGCAAACAGTGTTGATAACACAGGATGTTTTCATTACTGCGAAGCAGTGCTCACAGTGTCAAGGCCTTTTCTGCTCCTTACACCACTCCATAGTGAGCAGGCTGGGGGAGCACAAAAAGTTGGGAAGGGACAGAGCTGGGACAGCTGACCCCAACTGACCCAAGGGATATTCCATATGGCATCATGCTCAATGGGAGAAGAAGAAGGAGGGAGGGGGGACATTCTGAATGATGACATTTGTCTTCCTGTGTAACTGTTAACACATGATGGAGCCCTGCTTTC
Organism: Lathamus discolor; assembly: GCF_037157495.1. Classification (NCBI taxonomy): domain Eukaryota; kingdom Metazoa; phylum Chordata; class Aves; order Psittaciformes; family Psittacidae; genus Lathamus; species Lathamus discolor. Next base: position 147,591,849 of record NC_088885.1, on the reverse strand, counting down.
CTAGAGATGGCTGAACACCTGCCTGACCATGGGAAGGAGTGAATTCCTTCTTTGCTTTGCTTTTGCGCGTGGCTTTTGTTTTACCTATTAAACTGTCTTTATCTCAACCCATAAGTTTTATTCTTCTGATTCTCTTTCCCATCCCACCGGGATGTCAGAGAGTGAGTAGCTGTGTGTGGCTTAGCTGCTGTATGGAGTTAAACCATGGCAGCCAGTTTTTATTGTCATAATAAAATTAATTGTGGCTTTCTTATTTTTTTTTATTCAGGTTATTAATGTGATTATTATTTTTAATTCAATATTGGATTTTTTCATTAAATCACCCCCTGTTCCAACTCCACCAGTTCGTCACCTGGAGACTAACAGATTAATGGAAAAAGTAATTTCAGGGACTGTTTGGAAGAACCACAACTCAGGGGAGGAGTGTTCCTTTCATTCTACCTTCATTTCTCCTAACCTTTGAAAAGTCATAACAGGAAATAAATGTAAAGGCATCTCAGGAAGTCATTTAATCCAGCCTCCTGCTCCAGGGCCGAACTTGAACTGAGAATTTATAAGAAATAATGGGAGGCAGCCCAGTGAATTACTTTCTTCCAGAGTCACCTAAATTTTGTTTCTCTAAAAGACTCCAGTGATTTGGTAAACACAAGCTTACCCTTACAAAATCAATTTTTTGTTTCTAGAAATGCTAAAATTATGATCTTCTTTCTCTTGAAGGGAGTCTTTGATGCTGCAAACCTGATTGTACAACTTAGTTCTCTGCCAAGACTGAAAACGTGCAACTTCTTACACTATGAGTGACACTCCCATGTCGGAGATCTTTAGAAGATTTGGTGTGAGGGGTCTCAATTAATGCTCTACGTCTCATGATTATTTAGAGATTTAGATTAGACATTAGGAAAAAATTCTCCAGTGTGAGTGTTGTGAGGCACTGGGAGAGGTTGCCCAGAGAAGTTGTGGCTGACCCATCCCTGAAAGTGTTCAAGGTCAGGCTGGATGGGGCTTGAAGCAACCTGCTAGTGGAAGGGGTTGTATCTAGATGATCTTTAAGGTCCCTTCCAACCCAACCCAACCCATTCTGTGATTCTGTGATTATACTGACTGGATCTCCTTTGGCTGTGTTGGGGTTGAATGCGATCCAGTGAGTACAGGTGTTTGAACTGCAGTCACAGGAATCTCAGTCATGTTCATATACAGGTTTGTACTTATTAACAGAGCCACCTTAGGTTTCATTTCTGTGAAATGCTCATGTGAAATAGTGAAAGTAACAAAATTCCCCAAGAGAAAACCAAACTTCTGCAATTGACAATCTAAGAGGTATTGGCTGATGGCCATGAGGCTCAAAATGCTTATCATAGAAAAGAAGTTCCTTCTGCTCCTGGCACTTGAGATCAGCTTGTCCATGGTTGAGCTCTCTTAGCCTTCTTGTGCATTCCCTGTCCCTAGCCCCCTTCCACCAAACCTCTCACAGGTATGGCAGAGAAAATACATCCACTCAGGTATTCACATAGGGTCTTGCAAGGTCTTCAGTCTTTTTGCCTGAGCATTTCATGTCCCCATTTGGGATTTTAGACAGAACAAAGAAAAGGTTCTAAGCTTCCAGCAGAAAGAAAAGGGACAAGATACAATATAAAGATGTGAGATAGATAGAAAACTTCTTCATTGTTTGCAAGTGTACCAGTTAGCCTAGTAAAAGATTGTTTCTCCCTATGAACCTTGTCTAGTGCGCCCTCATCAAGTTTGCCGATGACACCAAGCTGTGTGGTCCGGTTGATATGCTGGAGGGAAAGGATGCCATCCAGAGGGACCTTGACACGCTTGTGAGGTGGGCTGATGATGCCAACCTTATGAAATTCAACCATGACAAGTGCAAGGTCCAACACCTGGGTCGGAGCAATCCCAGGCACAGCTACAGACTGGGCAAAGAAGAGATTCAGAGCGGCTCTGTGGAGAAGGACTTCGTGGTGCTGGTTGATGAGAAAATGAACGTGAGCCGGCTTCAGTGTGCACTCGCAGCCCAGAAAGCCAACCGTATCGTGAGCTGCATCAAAAGGAGCGTGACCAGCAGGTCGAAGGAGGTGATCCTGCCCCTCTGCTCTTGTGAGACCTCACCTGGAGTATTGTGTGCAGTTCTGGTGTCCTCAACATAAAAAGGACGTGGAACTGTTGGAACAAGTCCAGAGGAGGGCCACGAGGATGATCAGGGGACTGGAGCACCTCCTGTATGAAGACAGGCTGCGAAAGTTGGGGCTGTTCAGCCTGGAGAAGAGAAGGCTGCGTGGAGACCTCATAGCAGCCTTCCAGTATCTGAAGGGGGCCTATAGGGATGCTGGGGAGGGACTCTTTGTCAGGGACTGTAGTGACAGGACAAGGGGTAACAGGTTCAAACTTAAACAAGGGAAGTTTAGATTGGATATAAGGAGGAAATTCTTTCCTGTTAGGGTGGTGAGGCACTGGAATGGGTTGCGCAGGGAGGTTGTGAATGCTCCATCCCTGGCAGTGTTCAAGGCCAGGTTGGATGAAGCCTTGGGTGGGATGGTTTAGTGTGAGGTGTCCTTGCCCATGGCAGGGGCGTTGGAACTAGATGATCTTGAGGTCCTTTCCGACCCTAACTATTCTACGATTCTATGATTCTATAACTAACATTATTACTCCATTGTAATTTATAGCACACTAAGGTTTTTTTTTAGTCCATCCGTTACTGTAGGGACTAAAAGACAAGCAAACTGATTATCACCTTGCCAACACTTATCATCAGGTAGCTGTGACTATTTAGATTGCTGCCCAAAGCCAACAAGAAGTATGTTAACTTAGAACAAAAGGTATTGTTTAAAAAAACAACAGTTACCATTAAGCCCTCATGATATGGATCAGTTAAATCCAGTGATACTGTAGGGATCATGACCTCTGGGTCCCCTGCCAGGCCCATTACAATTTTATCTTATCATCACCGTATATCCAAATAAATCTGTGTGTGTCACAAAAACATAGCAGTGAGCATTGCCTTTCCAAAGGATGTTTTGTGGCTTTTGTTGCTTTAACTATGCATTCCCTAATTACTTTAAATTGGTTTAGCTGGACATCCAGTAATAGGGATTAGATTTTAAAGACTTCTGGGATGAGGTGTGCTCCTGCATATCAATTTTTCCCGCTGTGTTAACAGACAGGAGGTAAAATGAATGGGTGGCAGATACATACAGGGCTCAAAGCACTGCAGTACTTGGGCAATCAACTAATACCTCCAAAACTTATAAATGCCTTAAAAAAAGTGAACTTCCACATCTGAAGAGCAGCAGGAGATCATGAGTATTGTGACACTTGCGCCAAGCTGTACAAGAGAGAAATCTGTCCCACAGGGTATAGACTTGTGTGTCTAGTCTCCCTGTTTTCTGCAGGATATTCTGCCCCCAGAGCTGTGAGCCCCAAAATCAAGCTTCTGTTATTGATTTGTCAGACACTCTTCCTTGTTGTTTGCAGTGAGGGGATTTGAGTCTTGCTTTTGAGTCATTAATGGCATCCACTGAAAAGGCAGTTAGACACCGTGGAAACTTTCTAACCACAGCTAAACAAAGCTGAGGCCAGCCAGATTTGTGGAGGCTGTTGGGAGGCAGAATGATTTTTTTTTTTAATGTCTCCTAGCATTTTAAGTAATTTAGAGATGGCGCTTATCTTGTGTTCTGTGTTAGTGGAAAATTTTTGTGATGAAATATGAAGGAGTACATTGGTGATTATCTGATCTTGCTGTAGGCAGTAGCAAAGTAGGCACTACACTATTACATTAAGGCACTAGGCCCTCAGAGTCAAAACTTGAATCCTGGAGAGAGATAAAGAACAGATAATAATAGGTTAACAAATCCAGCCATTGAAGCTTATGAGTGAGTCTTCCTCTCTACCCTATTTCTGGAATTAGCAACCCACTCCTGTGACAGAAATGTATGTTAAAATAAATAAAACAATTTAACACAAATTAAACAATTTTCACTGAAATGGCTGAGATCTGAGCAAATACTGCTTTTCCAGCTATGCTTTGCCCATTAAGCACTGGCAGAGAGAGGGAGCAGTAGCAGCAGAGAACAGTAACATGTTAGAGCCTTTCCCTTTAATACATCTTCAGTGCTCTTCACTACAGAGGCATGTCAGCAGAGTAAGGTTCAACTAGCACCTGTAGATACCTAGTATGAAACACTGCAAAAAGCATGACTAAACCCTGACCCCTGGCTAGAAATCAAGATGCCCTTGAACTGGGTTAGGTGGTTCTCCCACTATGTCTGAATGACAAGGGAATTTTTAACCTTGGTGTTACATACATCTTTCATATCACAGCTGTGTCAATAGTCACTAACCCATTGACTAGTTTAAGTTGAAGAGACTCAAATGCATGGCTTTGTCTACAAGAAAGTACCTAAACCATTTGGCTAAGTAAAGTCCCCTCAACTTTTCAGTGGAATCTGTGCCCTCATGCAAAAAGGAATAGGGCACCTTAGGGTTCACAGAAAGATGTTCTTTCACAGAGTGTTTCGCATGAAAAGTTCCACAACCAAGCTGGACAGGGAGGTCCTCAGTGTGTTTTAAGTATTGCCATGCACAAGTGACCACCAAAAGGTACATTCTTGGACTTGGCTTGTCAAGAACATTCTCAGATTTGATCCGTAGTTTTCTGGCTTTGTTTCTTTCCCCAAAATTATCAGGAACCCACGGGTTTTTTACTGCAATTAAAATATCCACAGATGTTTATTTTACTTGCTTAAATCAAGTTCCTGGTGTCTACAGTGTGGGCAGGATTGCAGTAATAAAGAGCTCAGACTAAATAAAAATGAAAGAGCCTGAATGCTGGGCTTATTAAGAGAAGTGGACACTTAGGAATTGAATTTAATTGAATGACTTATCTAAAAAAAAAGAGATAGAAATCTCTAAAGGACTGGGAGTTTTAGGGGGTTTTGACATCCCGTGTTCCCAGTCAGGCAGCTGGCAGCCAAATGGGTGCTGTTTTCACAGTGCTTTGTGTGGTCTTCTTCCAGCAGACCAAGAAAACCAGAGAGGGTGTTGATGCCTTGAGATTTCCTTTGACTGCACTGTTGCAAGGTTTCAGAGGAATTTGGTTGAATCAGCTTACATGAATGGATAGTTAGCTGACTTTTATTTTATCAGTGCACTAGGTCCATCAAGTAATTGTGTAACTTATCCACACAGTGCTCACTCCCACCACTAAAAGCAGAAACTAGCGATGTCCTGCATCTGATGACCCACAGTCTGAATATTCCTGTGTCATTCACTTCTCATTAGCATCTTCGTTCTGAGCTTGGTGAAAGGTCTTGCTTAACTCTACATGTTACTGCACCTGGTGCTACATTGCCTTTGCTGTTTTCTTGCATGCAACAGAATAAAAGACCTGACTTCTGGATAAATGAGGGCAAATTCCTGCTGTGCCCAGGGAAAAAGGGAGAGGAATAATGGCAGAATGCACTGGAACTGGACACATGGAGTACCTGGAATCCCAGACTTAGTCAGAATTGTCAGTCTATCTTGGCATCCTCCTTAGAGCAGTGTTTTTCTTTGAGTTCACGATGAATTTAGGGTCTAGATACACTCATTCAGTGAACATATGATGTAGCTCAAGATATTACTCCACTCTCCCCCACAGCTCATTCAACCCTGAGAGCTCAATCTGAGCTTCTGCAGGAGGTGGTTGGAGCTAAACCATCAGATCCTCTGCTGAAATAGATGAGGACGTTTTACATGATCTGCTTTTCAGACTCTGTCCTCAAGGCAGCAGTTTCCAACAAGAGAGCAGAACTGGGAAGAAAAGAGCTGCACTAGCCTGACCCACCACACTTAAGAGAAAACACTGCTTTTTGGTTTGGTTGCTTTGGACATGGAAGGCCCTTATTATTAATGCAAAGTGCCCACAGAAATACACTTGGCCCTACTTCAGTGCATGTGCTTATTCAAGGGGCACTGAAGAGCCCAGTGTGGTTAGGTGCAAGTTTAAACGGCCAGTCATGCATCCAGTTTATATTCAGATATTTACTTGTACAGCATCCCAGAATTTAACCACATTCAGTGCAGTTGCACCTGAGTGGAAGCAGCCTGAAAGCAGGGCAACTCTTTGCTGCATCAACAGGAGTCCGAGTCTGAATACTCAGTTTTAACAGAACAACATAAGAAGAAGCAGTTAGAGCTTATAATAATGTGCTTAACAGCTGAAAGCAGAGGGCTCCCATGTAATCTACCAGTATTGCTGAGTTTGGGAATTCCCTATCCTCAGGTGAATGTGTTAAGCCTCCAAGCCCTAAGAACAGAAATGTTGTGACTGGAGCCATTCCTCCTGTGCAATATCAAGGGGGCTTGCCTTGCTGTGCAGAGGGCAGACACACGTCCTTCTTTTTGCTAGCACATGAGTGCAAAGCAGGTTTGATTCCCTCAGCTGGGCACAGGGACTGCAGTCATCAGGTCTCCAAGAGCTGCAGTCAGAGCCAGCAAAGGACTGTTCACAGACAGGTGATGCAATGTCAGATTTTAAAGAGCATTAAATTAGTCCATTACTTTTTTATTCCATCAAAATACACATTGCCAGATACTGCACTGCGTATCTGAGTCACCAAGCACCCTCTTACAAAAATGCATATGTATGGTTTGCAGTGCTGTCTTTCATTACAGTCCTGTAAGTGAATTCACACTCATGATTATCTTTCCTCCAGATGTTTAAAGACCAGCTACTAGTCAGCGGGTAAGTGCAAGACCAGCATCACCTAGGCCAGTGTGACTATAGTCAGCATGTCTTATCTCTGTGCAGGAGGTACCTGTTCATCACCAGCCCTTCTGCAGGGGCTCCTAACAAAGAGGCTAACCAGCTCCACATTGAGGGGTTTCCTCATGCAGACACATGATATTGCGATTCAGACCACCAGCTCTTTCCTCACAAGCCACTGAACATGCATCAGAGGGGAATGGTGTTTTGTTCATGACAGAGGTGAAAGGCTCTATATCCTATTACATATCCCCTGAGCCAGCTAGTCTCTCTGTTTATATTTTTGTCAGAAAATATCAAGGATGCTTTTACATTTGTGAATGGAAATGCAGCAACAGGAGCATGTAAGAAGTGGTAGTTCTTAGTCCCTCATATGACTTAGTGTTGGATAGAAGCCAAGGAAGGAAGGAAGATAATTGCCAGCTCTCCAGCTGTGAATGCGGAGCCACACTAAACCAAGGATTTCTCTGGCACTCAGAGGGAGAGATGGGGAATCTTTATGTTCCTGAAGTCACTCTTAGAGCTGATTGCTGCATTCCGATGACTGTGCAGATCTAAGCTAACACCACACACAGAACCAACAGTATGTGTGTCCTGGTGACTCCAGTATCCAAGAGTATTGCTGTGGTGAGCCCTCCAGCCTTGGGTCATACAAAGTGATCCAGGCTCTGAGACCCATCAGATTTGTTCTATGCCTTTTGGAAATACACTTCTTTCTCACACTTTGGTTTGAAATCATTATGTCCTGAAATGCAAAATGATGCTGTTTCTGAACTAATTTCTCCAAGTCCTGTTATGACTGAAGCTACAAGTACTTAAAACAACCCGTGAATGATCCTTCTCATGTGCCAAAGTAAATCACTCAGAATACCTCATAGAAACACAGCAGAAATGTTTCTATAATGGTGAGTTAAATAGCACCAACCAGTGTCCCCAGGCTTAGTGATTCAACCATCTGTGCTGTTCACCCAGTAGACCAGCTCTTGGCAAGGTTTTGACCTGGATAGCTAGCTTTTTCCGAGGTGAGAAATATTCAGAGGAGCCAGCACAGGCCTAGGAGCACTGCCGACCCAATCTGGGCGCAGACTTTTCTTTGCTCTGGGATACAGCAGATACAGCAGAAGCTCTTTGTCTCTCTTCTATAAGCTCATACGAAGGTTTTGGAAGATAGAAAAGCATGTGTGCAAGCCATTGTACACCAGCTGGCCTCAATGCCAAGGACAGTCCCAACCTGTATCACTTAGTTCCTTGGGAGTTGGCTAGAGATGGGATGAACAGTTCTGGCAGGGCTAATTTGGAACTTAATGCAGTGTAAGGTCTTTGATGCTTGTTTTCTTTCTGAAATCTTTTAGCCCTTCCAGCTCACCCATCATATTCTCTCCCTTCAAGGAACTGATCTAAAACACACTCTCTTCTTTGGTCTGAAAACTAGCTCCCCTTATCTTGGCTCTATTCTCTATTATTCACAGCCCTGCCTCCTCTTACTGCTCTCCTGCTGCGTCTGCTCCATCTTCTGCCTCCTCCTCCTTCTCCTGAGCTCTTCCACCTCCTTATTCTCATTGCTGCCACTTCTCTCTCACCAATCCCCCAGAAATCTCCAGCTCCTTCCTCCCCATCTCTCATGAGCCAAACCATTCTTCCTTTTTTGTTGTTACAATTGCCTGTGGGCAGGATCCCAGCCTGAAGACTTGACTCTGTTGAAGCATGCCCTTGACTTCATTGGAGCCAGATTTCCACTGAAAGGTTTTGATGATTTCCCATTTCTGCAAAGAAAGACATGCGTGCGAACCAGCTCCTCCGTAGGATTCATCAAAGGCCAGCAGTAGCTGCTGAGTGAAGCATGGTTAAGATGTGATTATAGAATCAAACTTACAGTTTAGTCCATTTCCACTAAATGAGCCTATCTTTCTGGGCTTTCAAGTTGACTTTGTTCATGTGTAAATAGTTTCATATTACGGAAGCCAGACCATCTCAGCTGTTCTGGTTAGTTTGTTTAAAGTTGTAGGAAAAGCGACAAGAAATGATGGCTACAATCTGCTACTTTGGCCCAAATATAATCTGTACTAGATTTCCTGAGTTTCTGAACTTTACAGCATCATAAATTTGTGCAATTATAACTGTAGAGGCAAGAAGTATGTAGGCTCAATGAAAACATCTGAATTAACATCATGCAATCATAAATAGATTCCCATAAAAACTGCTACAGAAATCTCCAGAGAGTAGATCTTTAAAAAATGACTAGCAAAAAAAAACCCAACCAAATACCTGAAAGTATTATATCTCGTATCTAGATGTTTTTGCCTTTTAAAGGGCATACATTATGCTACAACTATGAGATTGTAGGAAAATTTTGAGTGGAAGTGTTTAATGCGAAGTGTCCATAGTGCTCCTGAGAACAAATGCAGCTACGAGGCTCCTTAAAAGAAGTCCTATAAGGTCTGTTTCACTATACTGGAACTGGAAGACAAAGTTAATCAGCTACAAAAAAGCTAAGCTATTAAAATACCCTTTGGCTTATAGAAAACATTCAGCTCTCTGGCTTTTTATCCACTTCTAGGTAAAGAACTTCATCTGCTCCAGTTTAAGTTGCTGGCTATGTCCTGATTGACTTAGGGAAATGGCTGGGCCACAAATGCAGGATGGGAGGAAACTGATTGAAAATGGCTTCATATTTCTGTCAGAGCAAAGGAAAATATCTGTAAACAATTTCCTTCTAAGGCCTTTTAGGACCAAAGTCATTAATGGAAAGCAACTGGCAAAAAAGCAGCAACCAACCCACTGAAGGGAGCAAAATAAGCAGAACATTTACACAACCATCTTTCCAGGGCAGCTGATGTCTTTTTCACACCTATATTTATTTTTTAATGCTATCTGAAAGTGAACACATTGAACAAATGCATTTTTTGCTTATTTTCATAGCATCATCTTTTCTACCTTCTTTTCCAGCTTTGGTAGGCTGTACAACACGTAATAGGGAGTTTAGTAAGCTTCAGCTGCTTTGACAATCATTTAATCTTATATTCTTCTGTTGTAGAATGTCTTCCATATTCCCTTGTATCTGTCAAAAAATTGAAGCACTATGATTTGTGTAAGCAGAAATATTAATTACAAACACATTCTATTTATCTTGCGATGTGTAAATGAAGAAAAGATAGCACTTGAAAGGAAAGCAGTCTTTTCTTCCATGAAAAAAAATGAGACCTCTAATGCTCTTATCATTCCTGTTCTTATCTGGTACAGAGCACTTTCAATCCATGAAGACAGTACTCTTCTTGTCTAACTGAACTGCTGAGAGATAAGAGGTTTTAGGATTTCCTGACCATTGTTTGAACCTTTTTCTTTCTAGCTCAAAGAGGAAAGTCTTGAAAGTCACTAAAGCTCCAACTGTAACTAATTAGGGAATCTGAGGAATATTCAGTTCAATGCAGAGGTTAACAAATAGGAAAACTTCAAACCACTACAGAGATGACCTTAATGGGAAATTCAGATTTGAATTGAAGCTGTAGTAAGCCAGTCACTGGAGATTCAAGCTTCTTTTCTTCTTACTTGGAAAAGCTCAAAAGCCCACTGTTAAGCAAGCAAAGAATAAAAAACTCCAGACCTTAAAAGGGTTGCCCACTTTTATCTATTTTTATCTGAGTATTGAGCCATTTTAATGGAGATGACCAAAGAGCCAGGCAATTAGCTGGCTAAGGTAGTTGTGTAGACTTATGGCTTGGACCAAAATGGGTAAGGAAAAATTAATAGAGCTTTTTACACAACAGTAATTGGCTCTTAAAATTTAAAATTAAATACCTCCTGCAGGATAATATGACATTCCAGAAAGAGAACAGTACATTTGCTGATTTTATTCCTTTCTGTTGCAACATTATTTGGTTATGTGAGAACTAATTTTAACCAAACGTGTAAACCATGTAAAAGCAAAGCATGCTTGGCAAAGACCAAGAGACAGTGAACAACAGATTCCAGATAGTTGCCTGGTTTTGTTTTATCCCAACAGGCTTTCAGTTACTTTGACTACAATAGACTAGCATTTAATTACTGAACCTTTTAAAATGATCATGTCTCCCTTGATTTAATGGCAAATTAAAGAGGGAACACTTCTCAGAATTTAGCTTCCTGCTTTTAAAACTGAAATTTTTCTTGTTCTGTAGAATTAAAAAATGTCATCAGGCTTTTACTGTCTGCAGTTTGTTATGAATCACATAAAACTCATTAAACATGGCATTTTTCATCATGTCATGTGTATTAACGAAGTCATTACAAATGCAGTTCAATAAATCACTAGATCAACTGCCATGGAAAAGCCAACAGGAGAGTTAAAAATAAATATTCTTTCATGGTTTCCCACAGTAATGGGACTGTCTCAAACCCTAGGCAATTTATTTATAGTCCTTTTTTAATAGTAGTTACTTAGTTGAATTTCCGCCTTCATATTTGGGTTGTTTCATCTAGACATGAGTATCAGTCCCAGCCTGATTGTTTGGATTCAACCCTAATTTCTCCCAGATTGTCCATGGAGCGTGTACATTACAAAACTGTGTGGCTAAAAAGAAACATACATCAAAAACTCTATCTCATAACCTGCACCGAGGCAGGATCAAGCAGACTAAATCCTCCTCAGTAGACGGTCATCTGCCTTGATGTTCTTGAACTCATTCAGTGAAAAGTTTTTCACACAGAACTTGCTACCTAGTGCTTCAGAACCTTTGTATATTTAAAGTTTGCTTCCTTCCAATTAAAACCTTTTGGATGTACATAAACCAATTCTCTCCCCTACTGAACAGATAACAATGATTCCCTGTCCTCCCTGTGGCAACATTAACATAAAAGAAGTATGCCATGTTCTCCTCACTTTTTTTTTAAGGTATTAAACAAACCTAGTTCCTTCAGACTTTCCATATATGTGGTCTATATCCCTTATCATCCAGGCACCAGGTTTGAGCTTCACCAGCTTAGCTGCCCTATCTAAACCTTGCTGTAACAATCCTAACACTCCTGGAACACCTCTCCTGAGAAGAAAGGCTGAGAGAGTTGGACTTGTTCCGCCTGGAGAAGAGAAGGCTCTGGGGAGTCCTTATTGTGAACTTTCAAAACATAAAGAGTGCTTATGAGAGTGAGACTTCTTATCAAGGACTATAGTGACAGGTCAAGGGGCGATGGTTTTAAACTGAAAGGGAGTAGGTTTAGATTGGACATAACAAAGAATTTTTTTATGATGAGGGTACTGAGACAATGGAACAGGTGGCCCAGAGAAATTACAGATGCGCCATCATTGGAAGCATTCATGGTCAGTTTAGATGGGGCTTTGAGCAACTCGATCTAGTGAAAGATGTTCCTGCCCATGGCAGGGTAGGGGTTGCACTAGACAGTCTTTGAAGGTCTCTACCAACCCAAAGCATTCCTTGATTCTATGATTCTACTCTTCAGTTAGAACAAGAAAGATGTTGATTCACGAGCAAATGACATTTTCTATTCCTATTTATTTTAAGCTCTGTCATCATATCCAAATTCACTTTACTGTACTGCATTCATTGCCAGTTACTCCAGCTCTGCACTTGGGGGTTTGAGCCTCACTCCAAAGTGTCCATATCACAGCTGTTCTTGCAGAATTTCGACCTGTCTGTTTTGAGCCATCTACCCAATTTCCCACACAGTCTGCTAGGCTGTCACTGCCAAAACTCATAGGGCTTCATTCATGCTGACAAGCCACGCCTCAAAGGCACTGGTGAATCCCACAGGGACTGCAGAAGTTCAGCGTATCTCAAGGATGGTCCTGAGTTTATGTGCTGTTCCCTTTTACCTGCAACAGAAGCAGCATGCAGGAGTTTCTTCTTTCTACAGCCGGGGAAACACTCCAGATCCTCATTTTTGTCCATGCAGTATAAAACATACAAGGTAATGATGAAGTTTTTAAGGGTCAGGAAATGTGGAGCTTATTCCATTAAGTATACAAAGCATCTAGACCTTTAGAAAATGTTTAGAGAAACATTTTGGCTACAGGAAGTCCATCATAGGCACTAAAGGACTTTCTTTAATTGGAAAAAAGATTGAGACATAAAAGGAATGAGACTTGCTTTTGCTAAACGCATTTAAGCTGTCCTTTTAATAATAAAAACCAGTTGTCTTCAAGATGGGATAACTTTTAAATATAAAAAAATAACACACCACAGGGAGCTGAAAGGAAAAACAAATTTAATTATGTATTCAAGGCCATCCAAACCACCCACCCACATATTGTTTGCGGGCTACACAGACGCTATAGTTCATACAAAGACCATTGGTCTTTGTATGAAAAGTAAACACCTTTGTTAAAAAGTAAAAATATGACATGGAGTGAATAATCAGATGGTTTGGGCAACATCCTGCTCCCTCTGAAATCAGCAGGCTGCTTTCAGCAGGATGGGTGCTAAGTTTTCAGTCGTCTAACAAAAGCTGGAGTAGCTGTGGCGAGGATGTCAGAAACTGTGCTGGACTGACAGGCAGAAGAACTGATAAAGAGCAGCCACATCTGATGAAGGGGCCAAGGGAGGAAGAGTAGAGGTTAAGTCAGGGGTGGCAGGACTACCAGGGGTGGGCTTTCAGACCTACTGTGTCCATCCTAGGGAATTAATATGGAATTTAGTAGCATAGAGATTCAACCTCCTGTGTCTGTGAGCTTTCACTGGCATTGCTTTATTTTCTTATATAGAAGTGGCTATTAAGAGCTGGCTGTCTTCTTATCAGCAGGCTCAAAAGGACTGAAGCAAACTGCCTCCAGTGTAGTGTGGCAGATGCCCACGTGTCCTGGGTTCAAGGCAAAGCAGTCATAGATCACCTCAGCCTGAATTAAATGCTGAATAATATTCAGCCTCTGTGTCATTATATGTGGCTGAGCATGCTGGTACTTCAAAATCACAAACACTGAGAGTCTGAAAATTTCAGTGAGTGGAAGAATGAACCTAACAGGGTTGCACACAAAAAGCCTTTCCAAATACCCCTGAAATGAGGTGTCTCACCCTTCTTAAGTCAGCAAAGTCTGCAGGTGGTAAGAGGGAGTTTCACTAAATAAGAAAAGACAGGTTGCTGCAGCAAGAGGGATGAAATATTTACTTCTTTATCTGTGTGTATATATATTACATCTACATATTCATATAATGATAGAAGGTTTCTAGTAATGGAAAACTAGAACTGATGTCAACTGATGCAATTTTGGTCCTCAAAGGGGGATGCTTTGTTATGGTACACAAAGACTAAAGCCTTTTGGAGAAGACAGATGAAGGGACCAAGGCAAAAGCATATTTGCCCATTTTCTGTGACATATTCTGAGAGGATATTGATTTCAGTTTGTCATAGTTTCCTGGTTGTTGATACTATCCTCCAGACGTGAAAGCATCAAAAGTGACAAAAGCAATCTGTGAAATTGCTATTTACAAAGCTGCAATTTGCAAAAGCAGGAAACACAAGAGGGACTACTGCTGGGAGTTTGGGAGTGCAAGATTTTGGAGGTTGGTAAGGATGCTGCACCAGATGAAAGGCAGAAGTAGCGACAACAACAACAAAATTTTGCAATGGCAGGCATTCAATAGCCCCCATGCCGAGAGAAAGAGACATCAAGTCCATTTGAAAAATAGCAAAGGTAGATGGATGCCAGCAAAAATAATTACTTCGTAGAGACAGAGCCAAACTTTTGGACACCAACTGACCGACCACTGGAGGAACCATCCGTTTTAACTTGTTGTGGCAGAGGAGTCCAAAATACCTGTTGATGCAAACAATGAATAAATTCAAAATAAAGAGCTCTTTGGAAGCCTAAATGATTAGAAAGACCTAGAGAAGGGGAAAGCACATGCCAGCAGCAGCAACATCCTTGCTGCCTGGTACACCAAAAGACACAGAGGGCAAACTCCAGATAGACACAGCACTGCCGTGCTGAAAATGCATGGTAATTCATTAGGATATAATAATTTTGGTGAGAAAAATACCAACCTAGAAATATGAAATGGAGTAGAGCTAAGGTGTATTGGTAGATCTATTTGCCTGTCTTGAGTAATCATTCGAATGGTCACTTCAGAAGAAACTAGAAGGCTGTCAAAAAGGAAATAAATGAAACCCCATAGGTACCACAAGTGCATCTGTGCAAGTGAGACAATGTGATGCTGATATGGCAATGACTGGGCTAAGAGAAGTACTGCAGAGTGAGTATGTCCATGATAGTGAAATGTCTTCCAGAAGCCTAAGCCAAGTCAAACTGAGAAATATGCTTTCTTCTTCTCCTTTATTAAATCTGATCCTGCTGTCTTGGAGGCGAGCAGAGTGAAGGTGTGGCTGACATGACCCTGTAGAGATAGGGACTTTAATAAGGCCCATTCAGATACATGTCTTCTGCTTTCACCAGTCTGAGGTTTCCATGCTGCCAGAACTCCTGATGAAAGTAAGGATCTGGAGGATGAAGAGCACTTTCAGGGAAGACTCTTTTCCATTTGCCTGAACAAGTTTTCAGAGGTCCTGGGAGCACTACACAGACCCTTGACTGCAGGAGGTCCCTGTTCTACTGACCTCCAGAGAGCTCAGTTTACATTACCAAGAGTTTTTGCTCAATTCAGTTCCTTGTTTGAAAGACTTCAGTTATCTTCCTGAGGTGTATACACAGTTCCCTTTTCCCAGGAAACCAGGCTTTAATCTACAGACATGTATTTTTATGTCTTAAAAGCAGAGATTTGTCTGAGAGAGAGAGAAAGGAGGAAAGCCATCTCTAAAGAGCCTGCAGTCATGGTACACACACAAATAAATGAAGATTCCCTGAGGGATAAGGGAACATCAGTCTGACCCTGCGAAATTAAACTCTTTCATTCATTCAGTATATGCAGTTGAGATGTGAGGATCTTGGCAAAAGTGGATTAAAGTGCTTTGAAACAGCTGGGCTCATCTGGTAATTAACCAGGCGTTCAACCTTGTACATAACCAGGATAAAACCAGGAGAGCAATGCTAGATGGCTTTTTTTTTTTTTTTTTTTTTTTAATTCATAGTAAATACTGTGATATGATTTTCTAGAGAAAAAAAGCCAACCAACAAAACCCAACAAACTCACACAAAACCTCATACAACAGACTACAATGAATATATATGATTCTACATTGAGGCATTAAAATCAGCTCCTATTCTTACTAATATTAATTGCAAACATGGCTTCTGGATGATCTCCTAAAATCTCTCATAATCCCAGAGAAGAGTTACTATCCCTTGATAGCAAAATATGGGTCTGTGAGGAAGAAAATGCTGTCTCACAACATAGCACTGGAAAACTGGTTGGGTCTTTCAATACAGAACCTTTTTTTGTAGTAACTTTCCATATAACTTTTACAACTGGGAATGTCTGATAATAACTGCATGTTTTCCAAACCAGGAAGCTATAAATGAAGAAGGCATTTGGCCAAACTGCTATGTATTATGATAAATAGTAGTCAGAATGTGCACTCACATTCACATAAATTCAATGTAAGAGAGATGTTAGCACATAGCACCAGATTCGCTTTCCATGTACCTAAAATCTGCCCTTGTAAATTAAAGCAGAACCATAAGGTTTTGAAGACAAAAAAAGCTGCTTAAGCCATCTATTTCCCCTCCATGCCAACATGATTGTTCTTTGATATGCAAACATGTGTGGAGTTTTAGGTTTTTCTCCCTCCTTTTGTTTTACTTCAGATGTATATGAAATAATTTAGCAAGCAGCAAGAAAGTCCATGAAACACATCACTGCAAATCTGGATTTTCTGACTGCACTGAAAAGAGCCCAGCTGGTCAGTCCCTCCTGTCCTGTTCCTTCCCCTTCCCAAATCCAACCAGAAGTTCAACCTTCACATGCCAAGATTTTTTGTCTGTGAGCTTTAAAAACTGCACACACACCAGTTTCCAAGCAAAGCAGTGCCAAGGAGAGACTGCTGCAATTAATACAATTAATAGAAATCCAGCAGCACACTGAATCCCAGCTTGACTCAAAGCCGACCTCTCCTTTCAGGAAAGGTCACCCCCAGCTTCAGATGGGGCAGAGTAGTCCACGTGCTTCTGGGGTTTGTCCTGTCAGTGACAATGTGGCTCACGTTTCTGGATGCTGTGTGTGTCAGAGCAATCAATATCTTACACCCTCCCAGACAGAGCTCTTCTAGCAACTGCAGTGTCAATTCTAGGAACCATACTGTGTGTGCATGGGGAATTTGCTCTTACTGGGAAGCAGAAACTGCCAAGGGATTTACAAGGAGGGGCAGCATATCTCAATAGGAAAGTCATCCAGGAAGTCTCATTTCCAAGAACCAGCTGGTAAACAGTTTAGAGCACCCTGCTCACATCTGTAACACTCAACAATTAGTGAGACGCTGCTCATGTACCTCTAAAATAACCTATTTGGTCTTGTTTATTTATATCATTTATTGAGAGTTTTTCACTGCTTTGAAGAGGTAAAACCAGGCTGAGCCGCAGCTGTGGGATTAGGGAGTGCTGGCATCAAAAGGTGACCTATCTCTCCTGTTAAACAAGCAGTTGTTATGGTCTTAATTTAATGTCAAAGGTATTTAGAGCGGCCATTAGCAGGTAATTAATACCCTGAAATACCCTAATCTATGAGACTGCTCAGGCTTATAGTTTACAACTATTTTAGACCTGCCAAAATACTTGTCAGACACCTGGAGTGTCAGCAGGCAATACACAGTCTGAGTCCTCCCCACCAGTTTTTCCGAGCCACGTACACAGGAGTGAGCACAACTCCCACTAAAGCATGAAATCCTGTTCAGACTCTAAAATGAAGTTCTCTTTTTCACGCCTGCCCCAGAGAATCTCTGCACAGCAGAGGCAGTCCTCAGCGTTGTCCACTTTAGAAGAATACAGCTGCTCTTTTTTAACCGGGGGGAAAAAGGAGGCTTTTATGGCTATCCCTGAAGAGAGGCCTCTCACAATGCATCGCAGTGTCTGAACAGACCTACGTGCTCTGATCCCACTTGGCAATAATGAGGGACTTGTATTCCTCAGGCTTCGGAGACCAGCTCTTCACATCGGGCTGCAGATGCAGTCTCCAGTTACAGCAGCGGCGTGTTCAAAACCTGTGACATTTAAGAGGGAATGAAAATTAAAATTGTCTTTTGCTATTGTCCATGTATTTACCCTTTGCTTTGGTCTGTTTCCATAGCAATAAAAGGAAAGAGATCACATGTGTCCCCCTCGGAGCGGGGCGGGCGTGGGGAGCGCCGAGTCGCGGTTCTGCGTGCAACCGCGCCCCGCCGTGGCTCCGCGGAGAGAGCGGCTCTGCGCACCGCATCGCGTTCCCCTGCGCATCCACCGGGTGCTGCGGGTGCACGCTGGGGGATGGAGTTCTGCCGGACAGTGGGGGGTGTTGTCTTGCGCCATCGAACGTGTTGGGAAACTCCCGTTTACCTACACTAACGTATTTACTGGGGTGCTCACTGTCTTCTCATGGTAAAACCTTGTGAAAGGCAAGTTTGCAAGAGGAACAAACCGCTCTAAGAGGGTGGATACCTGTTCAAAAAAACCAGCTCCTGGAACAAAGGGAAATCTGAAGACAAAAGGCTCGGGATAATGAAAAGCTGTATCAGCTTCTACTTACATGGACATGGAAGTGCAGAGATAAACGTAACGGTGTGATTCTGTGTCTTGTGCCCAGCTCCGTGTGGGGCAAAACCACTACTGACTTCAGTGGGCCAGATTAAAATACAGCTATTGCCTGACTGTCAGTTCTGCCATCAGCTCTCACCCTGGATAGTTGATGAGCTTTGGGAATTTGTACCTGTCTGAGCATAAACACATCAGCTGGCCAAGGCCAGGACAGTGTGGCAGCTGCTCCCCCATTGTCTGTCTACATCCCATCAGAAATTGTATTATAGGCTCATAAAGGGTAATACATGGTTCCTAATATATAGAAGTTAATAGGGAATTTACTAGAGAAATTAGGACTGAGAGATAAAAATAAAAGTCTCCCCTTAAAATACGATTTACAATATCCAGACCATTTCAGCATTAGTGAGTTTCAAATTACTAATTCAGTTCATTCTACAGCTTTATTATTATAAATTCTTAGCAAAATTTAATTGGAAGAGACCTCTGGAGATCATCCAGTCTAATCCAGTCCCTCCCCAAAGCAGAGTTAACCCTAAAGCTCTGTGGCATTGTCCAGGACACCATTACAAACCCCAAGAATGGGATTATCAGGGTACCTGCTCCAGCGGTGAACCACACTCACGGTAAAAAGCTTTCCCATTATACTCAATTTTAATTTCCCTCTTGCAGTTTGTGACCTGCTGCCTTACATCATTTTACTTGCCCCTCTAAGGAGATACTGGTTCCATCTTTGTAAATCCCCTTTATACAGGGAAATAATCTCCCTGCATGCAAGAACAGAACAGTACCAACAGTCATGGGTTCCTTTCTCACTTTTAGTCTGTGATTTTAGAGCAGATATTAGATGAACATAGAAAAAGAGGCTAACCAATTGCAGGCATGCTTCAGATCTGTGTTTTTGAAACTTGTAGCATACAAAAGAATCAAACAATAATAGTTTCTACCAAATAAAGATGCTACGTATGTTGCTGGTCACTGCAAAGCAGTTCAATGTTTTAACGGAAGAGAATGGGGACATAGCTTTCCTCAAGACACGAAAGTGATTTATTGTCAAAGAATAAGAAAGCAAACTTTCCCAATCCAGAACTATTTTTTGCTTTAAAGCTAATGCTAATGCTGTTACACTGTAGAAAGTGACATCGTTGCCTCTGCTTGCTTTAAATAGTTTTGGTATCAGAATTGACATATCACTATTTTTTTTTTTTTTGTCTGGGATAATTTTCTTCCTCCTAGCTGGCATAGTGCTGTGTTTTGGATTTACGATAAGAATAATGCTGATAACACACGGATGTTTTAGTTGTTGCTGATCAGTGCTTACACTAAGTCAAGGACTTTCCAGCTTCTCATACTGCCCTGCCAGCGAGGAAGCTGGAGGCACAGAGGCTGAGAGAGGACACAGCCAGGACAGCTGACCCCAACTGTCTATAGGAATATTCTGTACCATATGGCACCATGGTGAAAAATAAAACTAGGTGTAGTTGGCCAGGGGGTGGTGGCCCGCTGCTTGGGACTGGATGGTCATTGTTCAGTGGGTGGTGAGCAATCGCATTGTGCATCACTTGTTTTGTATGTTCTTTTATCATCATTATTATTTTCCCTTCATTTTCTGCCCTATTAAGCTGTCTTTATCTCAATCCATGAATTTTCCAGTTCCCTTCCTCATCACACTGTGGGGTGTGACTGAATATCCGTATAGTGCTGAGATGCCTGTCAGGTTAAACCACAGCAACAACATCTCTGTCTTCTTCAAATAATTTTTCTTCTTTCTTGGGAACTAGTTCAGACTTCAGTGAACTCTGTGCTGAAGAGCTGGAATGATTCTGATATCCCAGCTGGTTTCTTCAAGGCTAATATGAGCCTTTATAGTTTAGAACTTGTAATGTCTGATTTATGAAGCATTCCATAAACCAAGTGCATTGGTGGGAAGAAGTAAACTACATATCTAATAGAAAAAACTTTATAGAGGTTGAAATTATAACTAATCTATTGTTTGGGAGGGATAGAGAATAATCTAGGTTTGGAGCATGTTTAAGAAATTTTTTTGGTTTTAAAAGAGACCTTCTATTACAAACATAAAAGTACTCCTCAAGAGCATTGTTCTCTGATCTCAGATGTATCTCAAGCAAACATCTTGTCAGCACTTTTTTTAGCAAAGGGATGTGGCTTACCAAAAAGTGGAACAGGGTATTTTCCTTGATGTTTTCCAAGTGGGGATTTAATAGGTGTATTTTTGATAGTTACAAATAGATCCATAGCCTTTTACTAGCCAGAAGTCTTGCACAACTTTGAAGTGCAAGCAGCCATTTATTTTGTCTTTGTTTAAAATAAGAGATTTAAACTGCATGAAAAGTCATTGACCTTCTTTTGAAGAAATCAGTGCTTTTTCCTTCAAACAGAAAGAAATTTTGCTGCAGGACACGATAAATAAGGGAATAAAGTTTATTGAAACTAAAAATGCATTTTATTAGTTCATCCAATGTCTTTTTCCAAGGGCTAAGATTAATAGCGCATGGCATTTGTAGTTCCATGATTTATATGGCCATGTATGAATATAAATATTTTGGAAGGCACACACATTTTTGCCAAGTCAAATCCACCTTTTTCCTTCTGCAGTCCTACCTGGTGCCCATTCTGACAGTTCTCATCAAGCTAATTGACTTGTCTGTGTGTCTTGTTAGGAAAATAGCCTTTCCTGGTGAGGACATTATGGATGTATGTTTAGATCTTCCAGTCAGAGATTAGGGGAAACTCCTGAGCTTCATAAAACATCAACTCTAGCCCCAGAGCTTGAAGGGAGATCAATGGAAAAAACAGTTACACAATTTCAGGCAAAACCTAATGCAGGATTAGGGAGATGATCTTCCCCCTGTACTGGGCACTGGTGAGTTTGCACTTTGAATCTTGTGTTCAGTTCTGGGCCCATCACTCCAAGAAAGACGTTGAGGTGCTGGAGTGAGTCCAGAGAAGGGCAATGGAGCTGGTGAAAGTTCTGGAGCACAAGTGTGATGAGGAACGGCTGAGGGAACTGGGGTTGTTTAGTCTGGAGAAAAGGAAGTGCAAGGGAAACCCTATTGCTCATTACAACTACCTGAAAAGAGGATGTAGCGAAACTAATGTCGATTTCTTCCCCCAAGTAACATGAGATAGGATAAGAGGAAATAGACTCAAATTGCACCAGGGGAAGTTTAGATTGGATATTAGGAAAAAAATTCTTCCCTGAAAGGGTTGTCAAGACTTGGAACAGGCTGCCCAGGGCAGTGGTAGAGTCACCATTCCTGGAGGTATTTAATAGATATATAGATGTGTCTCTTAGGGACATGGTTTAGTGGCAGACTTTGTTGCCAATATCTGAGAATTATTGCTAACTGAATCAGGAAAACAGATGAAATTATTTCTGGAACAGGTTATAAACTGACTGTCTTTAGGAGCTGGAGTTTTTCTGGAGGAGCATTTTTGTATAGCATATACTACTAGTGAAACCACAACCCAAAGTGAAAACTTCCAGTAGAAAACGTTAGCCCACATGAAGTCATATGAAAGGAAGGCATACTGCACAGAGAAATAAAACATGACCAATGGGTAAAACTACTAGACTACAAGGATAAATTGCATTTTACATCTGTGCATTTGCACAGTCTAATAACACAGATATTAGCTGTAATTATGACATCCCTGTACTGCTCTGACATAGCAAACATGGTATCTGAAAGGCACAAATAGCCCCAAAAGAGCACAGGCTAGTTTTGTGATCACTGTCTGCACATGTTCAACCAGGAGTGTAAGATACTCCTGTATACAAAACCACAGTCATTAAGGTATTCCTGTGGGTCGTATCTAGTTTCTTACTGCCACAAGAAGCCACACTAGACAGTCTATTTCATGAACAAATTGAGGTCCTTCTTAAAAGGAAATACAATAAAGAGTTGATGATCCGAATAGCAGTTGGCACACCCACACTCAAAGAGGACAGTGCACTGTGTACCCCAGGGAAGACTTCTCTCCAAGCTGTGGCAACAGAGTGACTCCTGGAGATGGGCATTGTACTTCAGTTTAGATCAGAAGCACACTTTTTGAGTAAGTTGTTCCCATTTACTGTTCTTTGGTTCACATTGAGCAGTCTCCAAATGCACAAATATTCTTCTTTTGTGAAACTGGGCTGGCAGTGTGTGTGCCACGCACCACAGCTGCAAATAGGTGTTCAGTCCAGAACTAATCTCAAGGAAACCCCAAATGGTGCACAGGATGGAGATCAGGTCCACAGGACCAGCTGCTTCACTGCACAGATCCGTTTTATTGATGGGCACTGCCTGCTAATGCAGACAGAGCCTCTGAGGAAAAACCCAAGATATATGTCTGATTGTTATTTCATATAAGTGAGTAACATGCAGGCGCAGAAGACAATGTAGATGACTTTACATCAAGTTTGTCTTTTCTGTGACCTTGCAGTAGTAGATAGCACTTCCAGTAATGTCTGAGGAATCCTGTCACCCTCATTATCTTATGCACTCTTCCTCAGCCCTTGCAACACCTCTGGTTTATGCCATCATTCTCCAGGGCACATGCATTTGGTAGAGAAAACTTGGCCAAGAGGAGTCATTGCTGCATTTAAAATACACAAACCTCTTAGTCAGAGTCAGTTTATGCTGGAGATAAAAAATCTCACAATCTAAAAGTATCTTTACTCTCTCTTTTTTTAACTTGACAGAATCACAGCCACGAATCAAACAAGAAAATCCAACAACCCATAAATGAAAGTAAATGTGTGTCCAAACAAGGCTGCTCATTCACTTTCAGAGCTTGGTAGACAGACACCAGCAACTCTAAAATGATTAATCTTTTGAGGGGTTGTGTACAACAGACCTTTTCTGAACTCTTTGCAAGTGGTGATTATCTCTTTCTCCTTGAGTCCACTCTGTTTATGTTAGCAACCCACAGACAAAGACTCAATTTTTGAACAGATATGCTCTGCAGCTTTCATCTTCCTTGTATTTATCCCATTCAGTTCGCAACCTGGGACTGTGTCCAGGGGATGATTAAATGAACAGACTTCTAGGTCCACATGTCTGTCTCATTCCCCATTGATTTATACTGGATAAAATAATATATGACAAAATACATCAAAAAGTCTTCTGGGGCTGAGGGAATAAACTGAAGTGAGGAGGATCTGGTTCCATATCTCTCCTGCTCCCTCTCAGGCCCCACTCCAGCTACGCAAATTTTCTGTTTAACGTCCAGTTCAGCAAACATCTGAGCTTTTCCAGGACACAAGACTGCTGAGGACTCTGAGTATTTTATTCTTCTTGGTTACTGCTTATTTTTTAAGGGGTTTGCTTGTTTTGGGTTCCTTTTTTTTAAGGGGCTTGCTTGTTTTGAGTTCTTTTCTCTAAGCCTGTATGCTTTCTACCTGATAAATCTTGGACTGTTTGTAGCAGACTTTTGTAGCTATGTGTTCAGATAAGCTTAGGATGAGTTCATACACCAGGCTGTCTAGATGCTGCCTTCATGCTCTCTAGATGCTGTCTTGCAGATTGTTTCTGGCATCTCTGGCATTTTTTCATCCCAATTTACATCATTAGCCCTTTTCAATATTTTACTTGTAATCAAGGACACATGCACAGACACATAGCAAGAAACAGTCTCCTCCCCATGGACAAACCAGCAGAAACCAAGGCACAACAAGGTTGTATGATAAATCAATGAGCAGCTTAGCCATAGCACATTGATCTCACACTCTACTCATTTGGATACTAGCAGCCCTCCAAGTCATGTCATCAAGGATGCCAGCTGGCATGAAGGGTACTTCGTGCCTTGCAGTATGAGGTCCTAAATTGATGAGTGGCATCTGAGTTCAGTTCAGAGGAGACAGAGCTGCTGAAGCTGATTAAGAGGTTTTGGCTCTCACAAGCAACAACCACGCTGCAGCTCACCATCCTCCCAACAATGCAAGTACAACAGTGTGCAGTGCTGACACAGTCAGCTGCCTCCTGCACACAATCCTAAAAAGACCCTCTGTCCCTGAAGGCGAAGGGAGGGACAAGAACGTCTTGGCATTTGTCACCCACCTTCTGAGTATGCAAGGTACAACCTGTTGGCACCATGCTGATACTTCAGGCTCAGTAATTCTGCTCAGATTTTATGGCACCCATGTCTGCAGCCCATGCAGTGTCTCTGCCTTTCAGCTTCCTAAATCTGGAAAATGCAGTAGACAAAGAACAACCTGCCCACAAATTAGAACTATGCTTGATCTAGGCTCCTGTTTACCCAGGAGCCAACTTCAATATCAGACCTGACTGCTGAGCATCTTTTGTCACATCTATCTCTCACCTAGAATATAGTCCTTTCAAATAGCTTCAGGCTGACAAATGCAGCCTATACTCCAAAAGGAAGAAGCAGAGGGAAAGGCAGCCTCCTCATTTTTGGCCCAAAAGTGAGCTAACTTGCCAAAGATATGTCGGTAAAATACATGTTAAAATATTCTTGTTTGGAAAGCAAATCTACAGTGCTCCATCTCTGCTCTCAATGCAGCATCAGAACCAGCAGCTCAGATATATTAAACACACTAACGGTTCCTCCTTGTCTGTGAAGGCATTCCATTGGTCTATAAGGATTCGTGGTGGTGCTTCAGTGTTTTGAACACTGTTATTTCTAGGCTCCACTGGAAAGCAAAAGTCTCCCTGCTGTGGCAAGTAGATACGAATAGGCCATTTTGTGTTCTTTGAATATAACCATTAGCCCCTCTTCCCCACTGCACCATACTTTCTGCCTTCTACAGCCCCCACTATTAATAGGCTTTACATCCTGCTTTTACCTTAGTCAATTCCTCAGTTTTGCATAAATCATAACTTCATATATACATATAAAAAAAAAGGAATCTATTTCCAGGGTACTCCATAGACAGAAATAACAACTCTGCAAGGGTTTATTCTTCATTTCTGAATGTGTTTTTGGAAGACTACTGAGCCCATGTGCACTTAAGGGCTGTTATTCCCAAATGAGAACTACAGAATTCATCCCTTTAGCTGCAGAATTAATATGAGAGCAATTAGAACTTATTAGAGATGCTTGAAGTATTAACAAGCTAGAGGTTCAGGACTTGTGGTTTTGACTTTTATTCTTAGCATTGGACATCATAACTTAAAAAAACATTTTAGGACTGTGCTCTATCTTTTATACCAGTCAATTTCACCTTGCATGTTACCTATACACAAATTGAAAGCCCTTCTGCATTCTTAATCACAATGGCTCTATGTAGGAGTTTCCATAGCAGCTAATACATGCAATTTTACATTCCAGAAAAATACATAGCATTTGAGACATTGGGACTGAATATCAAATATTAGAACTTGGGTGTTCGAGTGCAATGCTAAAATTAGTAACCTTTATTCTGTAAGATATCTCGATTGGTTATTGATATCAGACTATTTTCTGACAGCAGAACAATGCAGTCAAATGTTGCATTAATAGGGAGGCATTAGGGCTTCCTCAAGTGTGGTAGAGTATTTTCATCACAGACCAAAATAATATAAGAATTACCAGCAGGAATAATGAATTGTGATGGAGAGAGTGTTCATGTTAGTGGTAAGGTAAGTCAGGATTATCTCCTGTGTTTGCAGTTTCTCTCTAACTCCAGTATAAACCAACAAACATTTATGCAGTACACTGAAGTGTGGCTATTGTATCATGCCATAGGTAAACAATTACCTACCTGTTTCAGTTTTGCTCCTGTTAGTCTTCTGCACTAGAAGAGTAGTGGAAGGAGGCAGACTCTGTGTGTGCATGAACATCCGAGAGCACGGGAGCAGATGACAGAATGATAGAATGTTTTGGGGATGGAAGGGACCTTAAGGATCATTCAGTTCCAACCACCTGCTGTGGGCAGGGATATCTTCCACTAGACCAGGTTACTCCAAGCCCCGTCCAACCTGGCCTTGAGCACTGCCGGGGATGGGGCAGCCACATCTTCTCTGGGCAACCAGTGCTCATGCCTCACCACCCTCACAGGAAAAAACTTCTTCCTAATATCTAGTCTAAATCTATCCTCTTTCAGCATAAAGCCATTCCCCTTGTCCTATCACTACTTGCCTTTATAAACTGTCCTTCTCCAGCTTTCTTGTAGCCCCCCTTTAGGCACTGGAAGCTGCTGTAAGGTCTCCGTGGAGCCTGCTCTTCTCCAGGCTAAACAAGTCCAGCTCTCTCAGTCTTTCATCATAGGAGAGGTACTCCAGCCCTCCAATCATCTTTGTGGCCTCCTCTGGACTTGCTCGAGCATGTCCACCGTGTTCTGGTGTTGGGGCCATGAAGCTGGATGTAGACCACACCAGGTGGTCTCAGAAGAGTGGAGTAGAGAGGGAAAATCACTTCCTTCAGTGTGCTGGTCACAATCCTTTTGATGTAGCCCAGGATACAATTGGCTTTCTGAGCTACAAGTGCACACTGAAGCTGGGTAATGTTGAGCTTTTCATCAACCAACACCCCCAAGTCTTTCTCCACATGTCCGCTCTCAATGCATTCTCTGCCCAGTCTGTATTTGTGCCTGGGATTGTCCCAGCCCAGGTGCAGGACCTTGCACTTAGCCTTGTTGAACTTAGTAAGGTTCACACAAGCGATGACACTGGAGTAGATGCTGTGATCAAGAATTATCATTTGAAGCCTCAAACTATACTCAGTTTATCTGGCATCCAGGCCACACAGACAAAGCCAGCTCAGAGAAGTCCTTTAGATCTCTCAGAAACTATACTAGGCAGATCTTAACAGTTAGAACAGAAAATGCTGCCTGGAGTGGAAATTCACTTTGTATTTGTTGGAAAGGTTGGCAGAGCACAGATAATGCATTTGAAGCACATTTCACAGCTGGGCCAAGGCTGGACAAAAGTGAGGTTCCTGTTTCTGCAGCAGGGAGATCCTTGGGACACTTTGGAGCGCATCTCCTGTGACATCAGTGAAATACAACCTAACTTTTGTGATTTAAAGAAAAAGTCTCCATCAAGCCCTAAGAAGCTGAAAGTGGCTGTAACAACCAGGATGACAAAGCGAAGGTCCTTCTTATTCTTCTTGCTGAGCAGTCATGGGCTTCATCTCAGTGTCACCCATCCCCTCATCCTGCCCCACTTGAACTAATGTCAAAAAAGAACATAGCCCAAAAACCTTTGATTAAAATTTACTGCACAGAAAACAGATTTCTGGATTTCTAACCCAATTTCTGTTCAGCCACACAATGGAGTTGCCCCTCAGCCACAGCTCTGGGCCATCTGATGACAGATGCTGTGCAAATGGATCAAAAAGGACAATCTTTAACACCATCCCCTATTCCAAAGCAAAACTGAATAAAGGGCAAGAAACAGCATCTGGGTAAAGGCAAATTGGAAAGGCCCACAAGACCTTTGTACCACTCTGCTGTTGGTGCCATTGCCACACTACACCACCTGTGAAACTGCAGTCAGGATTTAGGGAGCTTGATGGTTTGGATGCTGGAGGGTTGCCTGGTTTGCAACAGATAAGATTGAGAGCAAGCTGTCTGCTTTCTAAATTCAAGCTAATAACATTTTACATGGGTCTGTTTTGGAAGCACAAGCAATATTAAAAAACAATTTTAGAAATCTTAGATTTCAGCAGCTTTGTTGGTAATTCTTTTCACCTGATTTTGGAGAACAAGAAAATTGATGGCAACACCAAAGCACAGAATTGTGAGAGAGAAAATTATAACCTTAGAGGTGGACAATGAAAGGCATTTGTTTTCCCTTATGAAACACAATTTTTGGTTAGAAGCTAAAGGGTCCTGTGAGGCCCAGAGAAGTGAGGTAGTGTTGTGCTAGAAAGCCTGGGCTCTCTTCTGTCTAGCCCTGGGTGGTACAAAAGTTATTTGCAAAGGTAGAAACCATTGCTGTAACCATTTCCCCTAGAGTAAATTGTTGAATCTGTGTGCTTTCCATAAAAAGAAGAGTGGGAGCTATACTTCTTGACAGCTTTATTCTCTAAGAACAGCTGAACCACATAAAATGCTATGAATTGTGTCCCCTGGGAAAGGATGGCTGCCTTCAGAGAAGGCAGGCAAGCAGCATTAGGAGACCTATGGGATTGTGGTAGGAAAGGTCTGATGTGGTACACATGGGACAAAAGAGGGTAGAAATGGAGTGAAGGGAGGGGAAATGAGGGAGTGTGGGGAACACAGGGCATCTGGGGACTGTGTGTGGTTCAGGTAGGCTGAGGTCCTGGAAGCCTGTAAATTTTCCAATAAAAGGTGGGAGAGAAATGAACCCTAATATTGACAAACTGAACACAGCAATAGCTCATCGTGCTCACTGGAACTGGGACTTTAGGTTTGTACTCATGGGAGTGTTTGGAAAATTCTCATAATGTTTCAAGACACAACTGATACCAGACCCCCAAAACATATGTAACTGAGCCTACTGAGTCTTGAGGATAAGAAGCAGACTTTTCAGAAAATTAAGAACAAAACCTAAACCATTACAGTAGTTTGAAAGTGTTTGGGAAAATGAACCTTTGGAGCAGAGGTGAGGTATTAAAATATGCATGATAAATACATGTAAAGTATGCTATGCTGGCACTGACTTATATCTTGCATATTTAATATCTGGCATACCTATATCTTCACTACACAAATATGGCAGAGAGGCTACAATGATGAGTGATCGAAAAGCTGAGAACTTCAACATTGCATGTTGTTGCAGCAACATAGCAGAAATGACTGGTACAACTTAACACCAAACTTTTTACACTTTCCTACACTGAAAACTCCTACATAAAATACCACAAAGTGCTGAAAGATTGCTTGGCAAGTTGGCTCCAAAATGAACAAGACAGCTTGGTTTGACTGAAGCTTGTCAAATATTTCAGCAGTCCTTTTCAGAGAACATTGGGACCATGTTTGCTGTGCAGTTTGTCACTCATCACTGCATCGTAAAGTACCAAGAAATAAGGCAAGAGCAGTTTTGACACTAATTCCTCTTGATAAGATGATGTTATTGGTCCACTTCTGGTAGTGATTTGGAGTGCAGCAAAGAAGACCAAATAAAGCCTCTGTGACTGCAGCAATGAAGCAATACCATGAACCTTCTAATTTTCTGACTAGAAGACAAATGACCAGACCAAATAAAATTTTTTTTTTGTTTCTATCTATTTTAAAACCTCATTTGTCTCACTAACAGAAAGAAATTTGCCATGGTCATATCGTAACCACTAGCAGTTGCATATCTGCATCACTCATCCACCAGATAGTTCAACATTGTGGATTCTCTAGTTACCTGAGAACAGACATTTGCCTCTATAGGCTGTGAGCAATTCCCAGTGAAGACAGCAAGGTCTGAATTTCATCTCAACTAATTCTGCCTATCTAGGTTTCCTCTCTAGGCAGTGGAGAGACAGATGGAACTGACCAGTCTGAAAATGTATTGCTGTATGCTCATAGCACTATTTGTTTCTCTTAGGATGAGTAACTCTCCTGGAATTATTTACTGACATAGAATAAATCTTGATGATTAGCTTGGATTAGAAGTCTAACGTTTAAACAGGTTGAGAAAGTTGAAGCGATTTCTAAGACTCGTTAAATGGCCCAAAGACACCTTGTAACAAGCATGAGTAAGAATTGTGTAGCTTTTGACCACAGATGACTTGAAACTGGTAAAATGGATCTATTGGACAGACAAATAGCAGCTAGACCTAACAGTATGGGGAAATCCCACTCCAAATTGCATAAATTGTTCCCTCCCCATGGTTGTGTGGTTAATGGCTGTGTGCGCTTAACTTCAATGATCCTGATGCAGAAAGTAGGACAGCTGCTCCCATGTAGTAAGAAGGATAAGCATGTGGTATACTGAGGTACCTTGTCATTTTAGTCCAGTCTCCCAAAGGAACAAGACTTACCTCATCACACTCTGTGTGTGTCTATCCCCGCAGCTAATTTCTGGATCAATTTTAAGAAAAAATGGCAGCGAAGAACTAGTTCAAAGCAAATAGACAGATTGGTAAAGGAATTCTACTTGCAGAAAGGCTTCAGCAACACTTCAACCCTCATTAGTTACCAGCAGATCCAGAGAGAGAGTACACATTTTGAAAGACACATATGAACAGCTCAACTGTTCATATACATGTACAGAGAAAAATTCTGTAAAACATTTCCAGTTCACTGGAAAGGAAAGGATCCAGCCATGAAACTAGCTGCATGTATGTGGAATGACTAGAGAGGAATTAAATATAGGTCTCAGTATGAAAATATACATGCTTTTGAGTTTAAAGTCAGCTCTTTAGTACATTAACAGTTATGGTTGGAATACAAAATACAAAAGACAAGGCCATAATTAGACTTTTGAAGAGGAAGCTGTTACTGTTGATAGCTTCCAAATGTTTGCTGATCATGCAAAGCCTGTGGTGCACATCCTTCCTACATGGTACACACATGTGAGTGCATGCAAATCCTTACTTCTCATAACTCTACTGCAGAACCAATGAGTGAACGTTATGAGCAGTGATTTGAGAGAAAGCACTTTTACCATCAGGCATGCAAATTCCACTGGGGTTTGAAAATCAAAGTTTGTGGTTGTGTTATTTTTAGTTCCCACTTACGTGCCACTTCCAGCAGTGAAAAAAAAACAAAGGATGGTTGGAGGAGAATTCTAACTTCTTGCTTTGCTTTCTTGTCTTTTAACTGGATCCCAAGAAGCCTTCTGTCCTTGCAGAGGTATAAGTCAGAAAAGTATTTGGCCTCGCAGCTGCAACTCAGTTAACAATTCTTTGAACAATAAATGAGTCAAGCCCCTAATTTCCTTTTCTATAGTGTACAAAGAGAGCTCTGAGGAGCTCACTCACGAGTGCTGGTTTCATAAGCAGAGCTGAGGAAATGCACACGCATGCGTGCACATGCAGACTAATATGCATTTTGCATGGAAGTGCAACATTTGCAGTCATTTTCCTCTAAAACCACAGTTCAGTAAGCTCATGGTTACATCTGTTTTATCCCAGACTTTTCAGGGCCAGGAAGGTAAGGAGTTGTGCTGCTGACTGCACAGCCTTTTGCCTACATCTCTGTTCCTAGAAGGATGAGTGGGCCTTGAGGCAAGAGCCACTGGGGCTGAATGCTTTTGCTAATGTATGAGAAAATTGTATATCAGAGAATGATCCAAAAAGATGCTTGTTTCTGGAAGACACCCTCGTGATCCTCACTGTGCCTGTAAAGAACTTCAAGAATCTCAGAAAACAAGGCAGAAAAGGAAAATTACATTTTCCCCTACTTTACAGCAGCAAAGGGAAAAGCCAGTATTAACTTGGCCTTTATTTCTTAGTTTACACTTGAGACTAAATTATCCATCTTGATGAGCATCTGGACAACCACAAGTTATACAGAAGTGGATTGTCTGTTGTAAACTCATGAGTAGCGTAGAGATCCCCTATAATTTGTTCTTGTCTAACCCCTTTTAATAAAACTAACAACAACAACAAAAATCTCAGGTTTTGATTTGAGCAAGTTGATGCCATAAAGACAATGGCTGTTTCCATTTCTCTACACCCACAGTCTACATCAGTTCACATGTGCTAATGGTGCCAGACATTTATCACTGCTACCTGGGATTGTCTCAAGCTTTCAGTAAAACAGGTTTGAGAGGTCTGGGCTGATCAGATGTATCTTACTTTACACCCCTGCCAGTCTTGTTTTAACTTTTCTACCTCTTGGTGAACAACTAATGTCAGATGTTCTTATAGGAAACAAATGGCCAGTATGTCATAGGCTGGAGATTACAGCTTTATAAGAAAATTGGGCTAATTATCCAGTTTAGGCGTCTCCAAGTTAGGGATTTTGTTGTATCCAAAATCTCCTTCTACATTCTTTCACTTTATAGTTTATGAGAAATCTACAGAAATCAAATGTTATATACGGAATCTATCTATAAAAACATATAAAGACTTCAATACTTAATAGAACCCCTTCAGTATCCTTTTGGTTTGGAGTCTTAACCAGAAAATTACTTATCTTCATACAAACATCTCCTCAGATCTGGTCTATGATTTCACCATTGTAAAATGTCTGTGCTGCTATATTTTTGCAGAAAATTAAGACAATTCTTTCCAGAAGTGTTATTGCTATTTTAGGACAGATTTTCTGACTTGCTCCTTTTTTTAATATTTTTTTTTAATGTGAGGTTAAATAAATTGTGTCTAAATTCAACTCTTTAATATTTAAATGTTTTAATTCTTGTGAGTCTGTCAACCACAAGGGTCATAAACAAAATAAAAGCAAAATCAGGAAAACCACATATGCTTCTACCAATATAGTCAGAAAGAACCTTTTCTGATACTGTGCTTCTAGCTGTCTATCTAGTTGATGTTAACTGTCCTCCCTGCAGCCCTTCTTCTGTTGTAGGAAATTATTTTAAAATTAAATACACTTATTGCACAATAGAAAAATTATTTAAGACATAAAACATTTGTCAACACTGTGGATATTTTTACTCAAAATGTTTTAGAAAGAAAATAGCACCAAGTTCTGAATAATTTTCTTCACTGCTTTTGCTGTCATCTGGGAAGTGACATTTAGCAAGTGACATAAAGGATCTGCAGCTTTAGAATCATAGAATCATAGAATAGTTAGGGTTGGAAAGGACCTCAAGATCATCTAGTTCTAACCCCCCTGCCATGGGTAGGGACACCTCACACTAAACCATCTCACCCAAGGCTTCATCCAACCTGGCCTTTGGTGGAATGTTATCTAGTATATGCACAAATTTTCCTTTAAATTTTGCACCATGTTCCCAACTCATCTATGTATTTAGTAAGACCCATGAAAACGAGTGTGCTTCCTTCCTAAAGCACCACCTTCCCAAACCAAGAGATTAAATTGGAATTCTAGTTTTCATTAGGAAAAAGAATAAACACTATTTTCATTTCTGGACACTACAGTCAGAGAAGAAAGCTGAAAAGCTTGACTTAAGTGTCAAGAAGTCAGACAAATAAGCACAACTCCTTGCTTATTAATTCTTTTGTTTTGGCACTGCTTTGGAGGACAGCTCATAATTTTGAAGTAGCTGGGGTGGGCAATACCAGCTAATAGATACAATATAAACACAGGGAAGCAGAAGGACTGTCTGCACCATCATGTTCTGGTTACATTCATAGCAGCACAGCCAAAGGAAGGGAAAGTAGTCAGTGGAGCTCTTGCATAGTAGACAGAAACATA
This sequence comes from Lathamus discolor, assembly GCF_037157495.1. Taxonomy (NCBI): domain Eukaryota; kingdom Metazoa; phylum Chordata; class Aves; order Psittaciformes; family Psittacidae; genus Lathamus; species Lathamus discolor. The sequence goes on along the minus strand of NC_088885.1, from coordinate 147,558,312 downwards.
GTTTGGGTGTGAATAATTGCAGTATCAGGCACAAGCAGCCAGGGTAATTACCCAGAGACCCACTGGGTTAAACTAGGGACACGCACAAACCATCTGCTGTGCAGAGAGGAAAAAGGATGGGCCAATGCCCTTATCTTCCACAAATTTAAGATTATGGTTGTCAAATAACAGCTGAAAAGATATGCCTGTAGGGCTGAAACCCACCACTTGCCTAACCCCCCACAAGTCTGACACATAAACCACAGGCACGTAATGCTTCCCAAAGACACTTATCTCCAAAAGAGTAAAGTCTTTGGAAAGGGAGGAGGAACAATCCAGCACAAGCTCACAAGCCCATTAGCTCAAAGACCTTGATTTCCATCTCCAGTTTAAACCAGTTGAGAACCTAGTTCAATATGCCATTCCCAAGCCTGCTGTGCCCCTTCTGGAGCAGGTGGCAAATTTCATAGAATCATACTTCTTCAACTCTGTAGAGTCTGCCCATCTAAACTGAACACTATGTCATTTATTTATCTTTTTTAGAGATTTTTCCTGGACAGAAAGATGCTAAACACATCCATAAGCAAATAGTAAGAACAGGGAAGACGGCAATGAGAGAGCATGGCTGAAAACAAGGCAGAAGAGTTACAAATGAGGATAACTCAGTGGGGAAGTCTACAGCTGGGAGAGGGAGGGAGTGTGTGTGAAGAGAAGATAGCTTTTATTTGAAACACATGTGTGCCGGTTAATCATGGCTGGAACCTGGGATTGGGTGAAACTGTAGTGGAAAGGAGGTGGCAGACACAGGGAAATTATTTTTTATGTCAAACAGATGTATTCACAATGGTCTTATGCTGATGAAACTCAGTAACGATGAGATTTAAAGAGGGGTATACTGTGATGGGAATTTGTAGCTGGGAGGCAGAAGGGAAAATGATCATTTGCAATAGACATATGTAATCACTGAGCGCACCCAGTGCTGAGAAGAGGATGGGACTGCATCTTCCAGAGCAAGTGAAAAAGGAAAGCCCAGTCACTGCTGCAGCAGAAAATGGGAAAAAGGGATAGGCTGGTCCAGCAGGAAGGGAGGAGGAAATATGTGGTAGAGGATATGCTTTTTTAAATTTGTGACTTTCAGAAAAACTGACATTGTTCCTTTAACATGCCATAGTGAAGAAATGTTTTGCTCAGTCTTGTAACTATTTTCTTTGTGGGATGTCTTGTGCCCTCTCAGCATTTATAGTGCAATGTCTGAATGTGATCCTTGTGTTTTCATCAATACATTCACAATCTTTCTCATTCAACATGAAATTAGAATTTCACTTCCTCTTCACAGGTTTTTATTTTTTATTATTTGCTTGCTTGGGGTTTTTTAACAATGTGTTAGAAATTTATGTCCCTAATTTGGTTTAAGGTGAGAGCTGTTATCAGCTTTGACTCCCTGGGGAGTTTCTAATCACAAGTAGCAAGAGATTTTACTTAAAAACACAAACAGATATTACCATGAGTAAATGAAAAAAAAAAAAAAAAGAAATCAGTACGGGCAAGACCTGAACAATTTACATATAACAGTAGTAGAAATTTAGTGACATTTTCGTGGATAACATGTTCAAACCAAATAATAAATGTTTAGACCTAATATAAGTTTTTACCTTGGAGAACACCAGCAGACAAAATAAAAGTGAAGAAGTCTTCCTCAAGTTTGGAGGGTACCCAGAGGTAAGCATCCAGATGACTGCAAGGAGCCTCAGCTTTCATGACCATAATGAAGATCTCATCAGCATTGTCACTGCAGACTAGGATTGGATGTGCTGCCATTTGCAGGCATTTAGGTTAGGATAAGATGAATTCTGTTCACCTCCATTGAACACACTAACTCTTTGCTCTTTACAAAAGACTAGAGCAGCTCTCAAATATATCTGCTGCAATGGGGATGCCCTTTCTTAATCAAGTGAATATGAAGTATTTTGCCTTCCCACAACAATGTATTTTGTAAGATAGGAAGACACAAAACAATAACACTTCTTTTTAGGCATCTGAGGACTCAGACATACACTCAAGTTCCAGTAACAAAGAGCACATGCTCAGCTATCATGGCTTCCTGATATATAATGACTTGTTAGCCCTAGGAAATTCATTGCATCCCTAACTCTTTCATAAAAATAGCTGAATTTTTAAAAGCTTTCAGATAGGCCTTGAAACTGCATATAAATAAAACTGTGATCCAATTAATGCTGCTTTATTCTCATGCATGGGTGAAAAGTGCATATTTCTATGACTTGCCATTGACTCAATAAACAGAAGGAACAGGAGGTGCGTGATGCTGGGCTGCCCCGGTATGGGAAATAAGTGGTCTGACCCTCAGGATGCAGGCTCTCCCTTTGGGAGTCCTTTGTTTTGCTCTAAGCTTTAAACAAAGCTCTCTGAAGACTGCTTTTACGAGATAAATTTTCTTTTCCTTGTTGTTTGGATGTCAGGGAGAAAGTAGAGTTTATAAAAAGAAAACCCCACAGTATTTGGACAATGAATTAGTATTTAAGGGAGATTTCTGAGTTTGATTTTTGTCCTATCTTTTTAAATAGAGTTGTCAGCTTGCAGCAAAAGAAGAAGTAGAAATCCATGGGAAAGAAAACTGAACTTACATTTTGAGGAAAGCTGTTTGCGATCAGCTTCTGCTGGTTTCAATCCACTGCATCACTAGAACAAGGCCATTTTATGCTCTAGGTTTTCCTTTCAAAATCCAGACACAAGGGAAGTACTTGTCAAAAATTATTAACATCTTAAACAGGGTTTACTATAGACAAAGACATTAAGATACATTTGAAAACGTCCATATACATTATAAAAGTTGGAGAAATGTGCTTTTTCCTGTGCTCTTATAGGACAGAAAGGAGAAGTGTGTATTACATATTTCTCTTGGGACAGATTCGCTAGCAGTGATTTGACCAGAAAGAAGCCTCCTTCACTTCTGCAATGTATAATGAAGGAAAACTGAGCTGTAAGTTAAAGATGAAGGTGAAAGCCTGACCCCAGTGAAATTAATGGTAATTCTGCCATTGATTTCAAAGAGGCCAGCACTTCAACCAAGGTATAAACTTGATTTTATTCTGCCTTGTCCTGGGAGTTACTCAGGAGTAGTGCTGTGTAAGAAATAGTTTGGTTTATTTTTGGTTCTCTGTCCAAACTTAGGAGAACATAGAAAAGAAAATAAACTCCAGTCAATCAAAACCCACTGTTTGTTTTGCTAAACCAACAAAACCTCCAAATACATTTTTTGTCAGCAGAGGTATGTCTGACACAAAATGCATTGTTTGTGTGTCTCAAATCTCTCAGGCTTTTGTCTTCCTTTATTATCAGAAACACTTTTTCAAGTAAAAACTATTGAATGCCTTTGTTCAAAGATGTCAAAACAAATTGTTTAGAGTTTTCTAAATCTTCTACCACCCAAAGCTTTTGTCCAAAAGCCCTCACCAAATTCAAAAGGGATTCATTTGAGTTCTTCAGGAACTTCACATTTTTTGGAATAAAACACTTTTCTGGAGAAGAAAACCCCCAAAAAACAACTCCAAACCAAACAACACAAATCTCTTCAAGATTTCAATGTGGCAGCTTTGCAAAAAGAATGTAGGTTAGCTTTGAAAGAAATAATAATCGTATCAAAATCACCTTAGAGTGGTTTTCTGAATACTGATAGTGAATTTCAAATAATATTTTCAACATGAAAAGTTAACATTTATTATTTTGTGTCACAAATGAGAGAGGAATATGGATGATCACTTTGGTGCAAGTGACAGAATCAAGTGAAGTCAAGATCCTGGTGAATTTAGTTTTGAAAACATACCTCTAATTGCTCCAAAAACTTTTCTAAAAACCTTCCCACTTCATTCAGTTATGGACTTGAAGGAGCAATGTCATAGTAGCATACGGACATGCACAGGGTCATGGATAACATCACAACATAATCCAGCTGCTGAGGTGTGAACTGTTAGAGCTTCAGTGTTTGGAATGGATTGGGATTTTTTGCCTTCTTTTGTTTTGCATGTCAATATAATGTAGGTTTGAACAGCTCAGACTTTACACAGCTCTAGTAGAAATGGAAAGTCCTAACCACAGATTAAATCATCTGTACTGTGTTATGAATAGTCAGCTCTGTTGAGAAAGGACATTTGACTTTGCAATGTGGTAGATATTAGCAAACACTTAAGAGAAAACCACAAGACTTCATGCATTTGCCTGGAGTAAGCCTGCAACATCTGCTCGAACCCTTCTGGGTCTACACTGTTAAAGAACATAAGTCGGTTTGTTGGTCATTCCTCTGAACTTGAAGCCAGATGAGCAAATCCAAGCCATTTCATGGTACAATCACTCTAATCATTTCAGCATGGTTAGTAGGTTTTTTCCAGAAGACATGAGATTCAGAAAAATATTAGGCAGCATTTGCAACACTTCTCTCCCTTACAAAGATTAAGCTGTGTGAATTGCAGAACTCTGAGAAAAAGCCCTTCTTATCTGTCTGTCTGGTTTATTATTCCTTTATTAGGTTACACTCCCGGCCTTGTATTTCAGTTTCATGTATTTGGCACTACTGGCTTTTTTGTTCATGACCTGAGATTGCCCATTTGTATTTTTACTCGAAAGAATGGCTACTAAATAAGCATATGAGTTACAATTTGTAAGGATGCATTTTATTGTACAGTATTTTCATAACTGCTATGGGTGTAGGAATATCTCTGCGGGGTGGAACTGGGTTTGTTCAGATGGCAAAGTCAGCACTGACAGGTGAGTGCATAGGGATTATTTTCCTTGGCTGTTACTGTTTGTCAGATGCTGTGCTTCTTCAGTCACAGGGTGTACCCAGATAGGCAGGGTGTACCCTAGTAGCAACTGCGCAGGTACAAGCAGCCACAACCATATCGCCATATTTACACAAAACGCCCGACATCCATGGCAGCCTGCAAAATTTGAAAGACGAGTCCCAGTCCTGTGTATTTCACAGTCCAAAATAGACACAAGGTGGTAAGCGATGACAGGAGACAACAGTGTATGGCAGGAATGAAAGAGGAGAAAAGCATTACAGGAGATGAAAAAGCAGATTTGTTTTGCAAGGTTTTATCTGTCTTGTTAGCTATTTTTTGAGTCTCCCCTCTTACTCGGCTGATTTATTTCGGAACATTTAGGTTTGCTCACCACACAGACATAAATTAATTGTAATGGGAACAAAATTTGTTGCCCATTTAAGACAAAAAAAAAAAAAGTTTTCTGTTTTTCCATTTCTGTGTCACTTTGGAAATAACATTTTCCAGGTGTCTACATGAAACTTTCTGTTTTGAAACAAGGTTGACAAAGTGTTGCTTGTTGAAACTTGAGTATTGATGTGTGAAATCTAAATTCTTGGGGGGAATTAGAAAATCTGATCCAAACACTTCATATGGGAATTTGGTCAAGGTTTCTGCAGGGGCTGAAGCCAAATTATAATTTGATTTGTAAAGAAATATCTTTCTGTATGAGGTAGAAAATGCTCTCCCCTCACCTCCCCCACATTTTTTTTTTCTATTGTGGCAAAATTGAAAAAATTAAAAATATCCTTTTTTTTTTCTTTTTTCCCCCAAAAAGAAAACTCCAGTATTTTTGAAACATTTGCTTGCAACTAAAAGAAATAAGCTAATGTGCAAGAATGTTCCACAAATGCTTTCCTCACAATAACCACTTTCGAAGCTCACCAAGAGATAGAGTACATAGTAGAAATAATAAATAGAGAGTGCAAATAATAGCAAGACTGGGTATGAATGAAATTGAAAAAAGATTATCCTTTCAATGTTCTTCAAAATCAAAAATGAATCCTCCCAAAAAGTCAGACACCTTTTAGTAAAGTCATAAATCTTATTTTTTCCAATTATCTTTCGTCAAAACAAGGCAACCAGGACCACTTCTGTCAATGCTTTTGAGGAAAAATAAATATTTTTGGCCCAAGTCTAAGCAAAGGGATTTGTACCAAAAAGGAGTTGAGAGAAGCTATAGATAAATGGCCATAAATGTGAGTTAAAACAAAAGTGATCTGGCTATTGATTATCTCATTATACTACTACAATTACTGATGGAAGTTGAAAATCTCATCAAGTCCAAAATAATGATTTATATGCTCAAAATCGAAGGAAAAGACAGAAAGGATCACACTGACCACGCAAATGCTGTAAAGAAACAGCAGCAGAACCATGTGCTGAAACAGTGGTGATGAGTCAACGAGTGGCACCCTGTCAAGCACAAACCTTCAAGGGAATTTGCCCTTCATAGTGATAGAAATGGAGTGCATTGGTGGCTTCTGTGCGGCAGCTGCCATGGGGTCTGCTGAGGGCAACTCATGAGAAAAGCTCTCCAAAGGCGAAGTGGTACAGCCTGTCCTTCACCGCCTGCATTGTCGAGGGAACTCCTGTCAATAGAGTGTTTGACTGTGCCAAAGAGGTGGTCAAAACAGTTCACCACCTCCCTCGGGTGTTCATGAAATGTCAAGAACTGAGAGAATATTGATTTAAACTAACAATCCTGCTACATTTGCAAAAGTCTTGTGTGATTTTTCCAGAGGAACATCTGAAGAATCAAACACAAGTACACACACGATCTGGTCAGTTTTGAGTTTGGTTAAGATGTCTCCTGCTTTCACATCTCATGCCCATAATTCTGTTGACTGAGGGAATATATTATCACAATTGCTCCTCTGCCTTTCCAACTAGAGGAGGAGAAGAGGAGGCTGCTTTATCCCCGCTTTGTTTCCTGGAGAAGAAATTCCCTGGTGCATGTGGAAAGGTATATTCCAGATCTCCTTGCTAGTTTGCAGACCTACATTAATAAGTTGTTTTTTCTGGCACAGGAAAATGATACAAAACCACGAGGGCAGTGTATTAAATGAGCAGCTGTTTGCTGTCCAGTTCTGAAGGCACCTCCCAGTTCATTGCTCATTGTTTCTGGACCACTTTTTATCTGTTTTTATCACCTCTTCACTGCCATTAGGGAATCACTGCAGTCAGCTTCCACAGCCTGTACTTTCCGTATTGCTCTCACAGCTTCAACTAAAACCAATTCTCACTAGCCTACACAGAAACCTAATACTTCTTCCTCTGGTCAAATGGTTCTTAAATGAAGCTACTAGAATAGGATGTCTAAAACAGAAAGTAAAGAAAACTCCTCCAGGAGGCAATTCGGAATTGATGCTTGATGAAAAAAATAGAGCAGATGAGCAGCCTCAATATTAGTAATATGACTCAATCAGAGATTGCAGTTATCCATGATATGCCTTGATATTGTGTATGTCTGAGTAGTCCACAGCACAGTGTGTTATTACAGGAGAATATTGTACACATCTGTTGCATGCTGCAGGAGTAAGTTATGGGCTGTCTAAGCTTAATGCAATTGCTCCACAATTAACAACCACCACCAGGACTTTAGGTAACAGTCACCATCTAGAAATCTAAATTTAGATTTCTTTTTCTAAAATGTTCCATGTTAAATTCTGAGCTGTTGACTGCCTATTACTTCTAGCGGTTGTGGCAGACTGGAAAATACCAGAGTATAAATCATGTATTTTTAGGGCCAGACACAATGTAATCAAATGTTTCAAGGAATTGACAACCTGAGCTAGAAACATAGGTTTTTCTTATCCATTGTATTTTACTGCTAAATATATATCTATATATAAAAAAAAACACCTTTAAGTAAAGGTCTGAAATGGGACTTCAGTGTCTAAAGCAGAAGCTAAGTAGACTTCTGGTGCCAAAAACCAAACCTGAAGATAAAAATCCCTTCTCACTTGGTGATGTGTTAGTTACTGCATTGCTTCTTCCTTGGCCGACCTGAAAGTGCTAGGTCTGGATGGTTCTGTACTGTCCAGAGCTGCCCATATGAATGGCCTGTGGGAACCTCCCACAGTCCTGAGGAGCCAGAGGTACATGCACCAAATTAGCCATCATAGTGCTTTAGTCCATCTCCAGGTGAAGACTGTAGAGAGGCAGAAAAAACTGCTAAGCACACATTTCTCTATGCATATATTTTCTCTACATTTGGCCAGGAAAAGTGGGAATATTCTCATCAGCAATGTAGTGTTCTTAGCAGGCAAAGCACTTCAAGTCCTTTATCAATGAGTTCATTAAAAGTACTATCCATAAGGTTGTGGCATTCATCATTGGTGCCACTGTTTTTGAGATACCATTCATCCAAATACAAAAGTTTCCAACCATTATTCATAAACCCTGTGCTGAGCACTTGAACTGGGGACACCTGTATACACTGGGAGCTGCAGACAAAGGGGCAGCCAAGCCAGGCCTTTGTACCTCGCAAGATCTTTATTAGAAATTAAACTCTTCTTGAACACAATTACTTATTTTGCCTGAACAGCCATATTGTGCAATTTCCCTTTGCAATTGCACCTTCTGTGCTCAGCCTGTTGTCAGAAAGGTGCCAGCACAATCCCTGTTATCATACATTCAGAGGAGAATTCAGTGGTATATATACCTAAAAGAATAAGCAAACTATTAGCTGAAGTGGTTGGGCTGTTGTGAAACAATTAATATATAAAAAGTGGTTCTCTTTACCAAGTCACTTGTGAGGATCATAAGGGTTCTTGTAGATTAGTTTAATTATTCGTACTATGTCTTTTTATAGAGGAATTGAATTATATTATATGTATGAGCTCTGGGAGCGTGGCGACTAGTAGGCATGTGTTCATTTGTTAAACTTCCATACTTGCTTTAGAAAAAATAGAATGTCCACACGTGATCTTCCTTGAGAAGCTTTCATTTTTTTTTCCCCAGGCTAATGAAAATCTACAAATATTGTGACAATTTTTGATATGAGAAGGTGTTTGCTCAGGTAAAGATAAAAGATAAAATGTTTATATATTGAGGCCAGTACCTGCAGTTCTGGTAACCATAATAATTATTACAAGGCTTAACAAACCTTCTGCCTTAGGGCATAAGTTAAGTGTCTCAGTAAAACTGTATTTGAATTCACTGAAAATATTTCCAGTGGCTTCAGATGTAGTTGTTTAAGCTCCCAGCCTGGTAAAGACTTTCTCTTCCCCAACCTAAATTATTGCTAGGCTGGAGAAGAACACCAGAAAATAATGTTACTTTGTTTGCAATCACCACTACCGATTACCTGGTATTTTTCAGTGTGGAAGACAGCCTTTTGAGCTATATAAAACAATGGCTTTATTTAATTACATATTTTTTCTAACTAAAAATTAAAATATTATGTAAAGCTAAACTAGAAAAATATATCATAAAGCTATTTTCTAGTTCCTGTTTTAGCTTTGTTGGTAAAATATTTATTCTTCATATATTACCAAGTAATAACGAGTAATCAAGAGATTGCAATAATTTTGGGTCTGCAATTCAACTCTAGGGTAATTTGGAAACATTAACCTTGTGTAAAAAATCAATTATGGTTTTTCACAGTAGTTGAAAAATATCACTGTAATAACAAATAGTAGCACTTACTGGTCAAAAGATCAAATCAGTTTATTACTATTCTCCATGTTTTACCAAAATAGACTCTGAGCTCTTTTAAGGGGGATAGACCATATCAGTAAGTCTCGCACACCGCATAAAGATGCCGAGCGTGATGTTCATAGGAACCCAGGAGTTGATGTGGGAACACTGAGGTTACAGAAGAAATGAAAGCTCTTCAGTACCGAGTCACTGTCTTGCAGTGTCTGGCTTTTCTCTGTTTCAAGCTAATTTAAAATTTCTGTGATTATAACACATGTTAATAATTCAAGCACTGCAGATGTGTTTCCTTGCAAAAGTAGGAAGACACTGCTTCTGTGCTGGCTATCAATCAGAAAATCAGACCTTAACAGACAGAGCATGGGAAGGAGGACCCAGGCCATCAGACCTAAGCAGCTCATGTTTGTTATCAGTTTCCACATAGCCCTGTTACACCAAAACTAAGCAGCTCAGGAAGATTTTAACAGTCAGTGACTGACTGGTTTTTACACTATATTCAAGACAACAAATCATCATCTTTACCACATTACGATCTGAATTCTTGATCTGCTTAAAGAGATACTTCATTTTTTACAGGTCTGCAGTATGTTATTAAAAAAAAAATCCTCCACAACACAACAGAAAATGAAAGTTGCAGATAAAACTTGTCAAATTAATTATCATTCATGTTCAACTGCCCTGTAAAAATAAGTTAATCATCGTGGTACAGTATCAATAAAATGACAAAGTATACTGCTGGAGGAGACAGAGATCTATCATTGGATGTCATCCTTCTGCCCTAAGCAGATCCACAATATCTAAAGCTCTCCTGATAGAGTAGTTTTTGCCATTGAATTTTGACCAATTGTTTTTTCTGGATTGTTTAAAGTAGAATGTAAAATGAAACTAGTATCATAAATTATAAGAAGCAAATTGCAATTTCAAAATATTTTTCTCTAAAACTTAAGACGGAAGAGCAAAACAAGTTAAAGTTTTATCATGATAGTATTCACAGGCACACCAGAAGCCAAAATAATCCCTCTGGGTGAATTTGTGCATTTATACTATTCATAAATCAGGATGTCTTCTGCAATGGCAAATTATGTAATACTGCATCTTCTACCAGTATGTGACTGCCTCCTAAAGTAGTTTTACACAGAGAGGTGGAAAAGTGCAATCTTAATTCCTTAGGTAGGATAAGTACTATACTTAGGTAGTATAGTGTATGCAACCCAGCCCTGGAACCATACTAGTACAATACATATATTTTCATTCTTGACCTTACCCTAGAAATTGTCTTTGTGAGTTGAGTCTAAACCATGCTGTATTAGCACTTAACTCTTACACTGAGTTGCTGACTGAACAAGTTATTTTCAAATTAAAAAATTATCCATCTATCTTGCTTATGATCCTGGATGGTGGCATTTCTTGCCAAAACAAATAGGATTTCTAACAGCATTTACACTTTAAGAAGGTCGTGCCTGAACAAGATTAGCAGGAACCATGCACGTTCCGAGGAAGTGCTGTTATGAACAGCCTTCACCAACACAGATACATCTGCCAGCAGAACAGCTTCTGCTCTCCCCATGCAAGTGAGTATTTATAACAAACTCTGATATCCTAAATATTAAGAATATAAATATTATTAAGCACATAAACATTATAACAATTTCTGACATCCTAAATATTAACAATATTTTGTAGGAAAGAGTTTAATATCTAAACTGCAGTTCTAGTAAAGGGCACCAATGCACCGGAGGCACTGGCCTCCACATTTAAGTGCTCTAGATAGTTTGAAAAGAGACCTGTCTGAATAGTTCTGCATGACATGGATATCTTTCAGTGCCTGACAGAGACTCATGGAGCTACCGCCCAGGCTAGGATCGGACCCAGAGTGAAGTGTCCACTTACACAAAGTCTGAATTTGGTCCCAAGACTCTCTCAAGCCCGCTTAAAAAAATTCTACAGCAGTTTACTAAACCAAAATCAACCAAAAACCCCCCTCAACCCTATGACTAATCAAATCAAATATAAGTTCCAGTAGAAGAATTACTTTCAGATTTAAAGAGAACGCAGGCAGACAGCAAGCCAGACTTTTTAGCCTGAAGGCAGGGATTTATTTATCCTCTGCATTTTTATGATTTTTTTCTTTTTTCAACAAAAGGCTAAGGAAATCACTGGGTTTTAGTGGTTCTGCTCTGGTACTTTGCAAAATTAGTGTGGGTTTTAGAAAACTCTTAATCAAAAATAGCCGCAGTAATAGCCAATTTAACAGACCCACAGCTAGCCTGCTTGCTGTCATTTTACCACTTGGAAAAATAGTAACCTAATATAGAATCATAGAATAGTTAGGGTTGGAAAGTACCTTAAGATCATCAAGTTCCAACCCCCCTGCCACGGGCAGGGACACCTTCCACTAAACCATGTCGCCCAAGGCTCTGTCCAACCTGGCCATGAAGAATATTAGCAAATTAACTATTAATATTAACTACAAATCACCCTCAAATCTTTGCAAACTGCAAATACAAAACCATTTACAGGGTATGCTCTCTAATATCTGATTTTATGGTCAAAAAAAGACAGAGCCAAGGAAATTCCCCATGTCCCTGTTGTCAAAAGGCAATAAACTGCACCACTGCAGAACAATTATATGAACTGAATTTTTTCTTATTCATCCTCATCTATGAGGTTCACGTGGTTAGAGTCCGTGAAGATATTTTTGTAGAAGAACCTCTCATCTGGTAATAGTTTTCAGGAGGGAAATGTTTTGTGTTCTGTTTCTGTTGCACTTTTTGTGTTAAAAGTCAAATTTGGTTGCAATTTTGTACAATGGTGTAAACCCTCATCAGCCTTCTTCATCAATAGAAAACCCAGTGATTTGGGGTTTTTACAGAACTAACCATGTATGCAGAGAGCCACCCATGCAAGGAAGTTATGTATCCTAAAGGATACATAAAGGATATGCAGCAACAAACATATTCAGGGGTAGGAGCTACTTTAGCACACTGGCAATATAACCATAAAAAGTGCGCATATTCTGAGGGTCCCAACCTCAGCATCTCTGGATAGAAACTCTTCTTTTTATGTATATGCTATTGCAGTTTCCAAGTGCTGATGCAATCTGTTGCTGACACCATAGGGAAAGAAAATTGCATACTTTGTCAGACCAGATGGAAGTGAAATTTGTTTGATTTACTATAATGTAGACTCTCTCCAATATCCTGAAATATAGATACTAGATAAGAAACTAGAAACTAGATACTAGAATTCTAGAATACTGGAAACTATATAAGCTACCCAAATATCTGAAGTATTGCTATAATAATTTCTTACTGTAGACAATGTCTCCCAGTTGACCTTTTCCTTCTTCTTTCCGGGTTGCCTATTATAACTCCATAGTTTAGAATAATTTAACTGTTTTCATCCATTTTAGCCACTGGGATTACTTCTTAGCTGTTTTGGGTGCTAAGAAGGCCTGGGAACACCACTGTAAAGAAATGGAGATGATGATAACAAACTGGAATCAGTGGGAGCTCTTCAGGTCATAGAAGAGGAAAGACTGATGTATGAAATGAGGTGTGAGGAGAAAGGGCAATGCAGTGGACTGTCAGAGATACCAGATGCAAGTATTTACCTGGATAGGAGCAATCCCAGGCACAGCTACTGGTTGGGCAGAGAAGAGATTCAGAGCAGCCCTGCAGAGAAGGACTTGGGGGTGTTGGTTGATCAGAAAATGAACATGAGCCGGCAGTGTGCGCTCGCAGCCCAGAAAGCCAACCGTATCCTGGGCTGCATCAACCTTATAGCCTTCTATGAAGAAGTAACTAGGTGGGTGGATGATGGTAGAGCAGTAGATGTGGTTTTTCTTGATTTCAGTAGGGCATTTGATACTGTCTCCCACAGCATCCTCATAGATAAGCTAAGGAAGCATGGGCTTGATGATCAGGTAGTGAGGTGGATCAAGAGCTGTTTGAAGGGAAGAAGGCAGAGAGTTGTGGTCAATGGCGCAGAATCTAGCTGGAGGTCTGTGACTAGTGGAGTATGTCAGGGGTCAGTGCTGGGACCAGTGCTGTTTAATATTTTCATCAACGACCTCAATAAGGGAACTGAGTGCACCTTCAGCAAGTTTGCTGATGATACTAAACTGGGAGGAGTGGCTGACACACCAGAAGGCTGTGCTGCCATTCAGCGAGACCTGGATAGGCTGGAGAGTTGGGCGGGGAGAAATTTGATGAAATTCAACAAGGGCAAGTGTAGAGTCTTGCATCTGGGGAAGAACAACCCCATGTACCAGTACAGGTTGGGGGTTGACCTGCTGGAAAGTAGCGAAGGGGAAAGGGACCTGGGGGTCCTGGTGGATAGGAGGATGACCATGAGCCAGCAATGTGCCCTTGTGGCCAAAAAGGCCAATGGCATCCTAGGGTGTATTAGAAAGGGTGTGGGTTCTCCTACCCATCTACTCAGCCTTGGTGAGGCCGCATCTGGAATATTGTGTCCAATTCTGGGCCCCTCAGTTCAAGAAGGACAGGGAATTGCTTGAAAGAGTCCAGCGCAGAGCCACAGAGATGATTAAGGGAGTGGAACTTCTGAGGAGAGGCTGAGGGAGCTGGGTCTCTTTAGCTTGGAGAAGAGGAGACTGAGGGGTGACCTCATCAGTGTTTACAAATATGTAAAGGGTGGGTGTCAGGATGATGGAGCTAGGCTTTTTTCAGTGATATCCAGTGATAGGACAAGGGGCAATGGGTGTAAACTGGAGCATAGGAGGTTCCATGTGAACATCAGGAAAACTTTTTTACTGTGAGAGTGACAGAGCACTGGAACAGGTTGGCCAGGGGGGTTGTGGAGTCTCCTACATTGGAGATATTTAAGGTCCGCCTGGACAAGTTCCTGTGTGATGTACTGTACTGTAGGTTACCCTGCTCTTGCAGGGGGTTTGGACTAGATGATCTTTTGAGGTCCCTTCCAACCCTTGGGATTCTGTGATTCTGTGAGTGTGACCAGCAGGTCGAAGGAGCTGATCCTGCCCCTCTGCTCTGCTTTTGTGAGACCTCACTTGGAGTATTGTGTGCAGTTCTGGTGTCCTCAACATAAAAAGGACATGAAACTGTTGGAACAAATCCAGAGGAGGGCCACGAGGATGATCAGGGGACTGGAGCACCTCCCGTATGAAGACAGGCTGAGAAAGCTGTTGTTCAGCCTGAAGGAGACCTCATAGCAGCCTTCCAGTATCTGAAGGGGGACTATAAGGATGCTGGGCAGGGACTTTTCATTAGGGACTGTAGTTATAGGACAAGGGGTAATGGGTTCAAACTTAAACAGGGGAAGTTTAGACTGGATATAAGGAGGAATTTCTTTACTGTAAGGGTGGTGAGGCACTGGAATGGGTTGCCCAGGGAAGTTGTGGATGCTCCATCCCTGGCAGTGTTCAAGGCCAGGCTGGACAGAGCCTTGAGTGACATAGTTGGGTGTGAGGTATCTCTGCCCATGGCAGTAGGGTTGGAACTTGATGATCTTAAGGTCCTTTCCAATCCTAACTATTCTATGATTCTATGATTTAGAGCTATCCTAACTTTAGCTGCTTTAGAATAGCATTTTTCTCTGACAGGCATATCTAATGTAGTTCAGTTAGTTCAGCCTGAGCTTGGGTGTTTCTGCATACACAAATTGCATTGTGCCATACAGATGAAGCCACAGAAAGCCTGGAGCTCGATGTTGAATAAGAACCGAAGAAAAGATTTATTTCCATGGTTCATATAAACCATCTGCATGAATTTGTTCAAAGTAGGTGCTGGGCGTAAGGAAATTCACACTGCTTACTTAACATAAAGCTCTAGTAGGCTGCTTTGTAAGCACTGTCAATTGCTCATTTTAAAAAAGAGCATTGAGTCAAAGCACAATGCATGACAGACAGAAGAAACAGTCATCCAAACATTAAGCTCATATGAATTCTCCATTTCCTTACGGAAAAAAACCTGTGGGATCTGAACACCCACCAAACTATGTGGCCGTTCTGAAGTGAGTTCTGAACATTCGAGCTCCTTGTTGATTACTTTTTTTGTTGACATGAGTGACACGTTATGGACCTGTCTCCTTTTCGCCTTTTAAACTGGTTTCCCTTATCAGTGGAGCAAATATACAAGAGAAAATTCATATGTTGCACAGAGATGTCCTTTACAATATTTAAATTTTTTCCCAGATCACACTTTGCATGGAGATAAGCCAAGCATGAATTGCAACATACAGCTTTAGAAAGACAAAGTTTCAGAGAGGGAAAACATTAATTTTTTAATTTAATTTTATTTCATTTTATTTTTTTATTTTTGTTTCTGTATTTTTTATTTTATTTTATTTTATTTATTTTATTTTTTACCTTGTTTGCTGACAATGAAGGTTCTCAGCTCAGTTTATGAGGCTTAGGTCATACTGTTCACAATATTATCGTTTATAGTCACGAATGGCTTTAAGCTGTCAGAGGGGAGATTTAGATTAGATATTAGGAAAAATATATTCACTATGAGGGTGGTGACATACTGGAACAGGTTGCCCAAGGCTTACTTCACTCTGCCTTTGCAGTCAATATCCCCATGTAGACAACTCTTCAGTAGCTGCAGATAGTCTCCAGCTCCTGACTGTCATAAACGAATCTAAAGAGATCCTGGCTGCAGCTTTGGTCAGGCAATAGAAAAACAGGGTTTCAGGTAAACCATAACTCTAGAAAGTCTCTTCCAAATTCTGTTTCATAGTTGCTACGTAGCAAATGTTATAGATCTCGCTGAAACATCATGGCCCTTTTTTACCAAGGTGGGGCAGTCTCCTTGATGCAAGCTATGCCACCTTGGCCAAAAAATTACAGTCATGGCGTTTGCTAACATATTATTTGAAATGTGTTCAGGAAAAATGTAGAACAGTCTAAAGAGACTATTTAGTCCAAAGTCCAAAGCCTGGACTTCATGGGCCTTGCAATAATGAGTGAATTCAAAAGGGTATTGAAAGAACATAAAATAGGCAGATACAGACACATTTGTAGTGTGAATGACACCATGTGTAAAGGCCTCTAAAATGTGGACAAATAGCTAAGCATATAAATGTAAATGTTCTCTGTGGTTTGTTTTTTTGGCACATCTTCTAGAATTCACTTCTTCTTGTATTTATTACTTAACACATTGCAGATAATTTGTTAGCATCAACTATTTCTCCCTTTAGGAGGCCCTACTAAATGAACACATTTGAAGTCAATAAAAACTAATCTCACTAGAATAAAGAAAAAACAGTTTCTTGCTTATAAGGAACAAAATTGCATTTTATATTCCAAGTAGTCTGTTGTCCGTTTTCAATTTGGCAGGATGAAGTTGAAATCATGTCTAGATGGGTTATGTGAGAACTACAGGAGTTTGGAGGTATTTTATTAAAGAAAAAAAGACAAAAAAATGGTATCAAAAGTATCTCAAAAGGGGCTATCTACTTACACAACATTTAAATTTGGGACAAGTGTGTAATAAGTATCTGATTAATAAATATGCCCATAGCTCCCCCACAACATACTACAAAGTAGCTGTAGAAAGAGTAGGATCATAGAATCATAGAATAGTTAGGGTTGGAAAGGACCTCAAGATCATCTACTTCCAACCCCCTGCCATGGGCAGGGACACGTCACACTAAACCATCCCACCCAAGGCTCTGTCAAACCTGGCCTTGAACACTGCCAGGGATGGAGCATTCACAGCCTCCCTGGGCAACCTATTAGTAGTTATATAATGGGTTAAAAAACATAATCAAGAAACTCAGGCTAGAAGTAGTGTTATATTCAGCTTTTTCTTTAATCATGCCTTAAAAGTAGGGACTAGCTATAGTTACCTTTGTATCAGAAAAAAAGGATCTGTATTAAAACTAAAGCAAACACTGCAAAAATTATTTTAGAGCAATTCTTCAGGCAAATTTTTTTTTTTGCAGTTTTACACTAGGGACTAGGAATGGTGATCTTGATCACCTTGGTTAGGACACTGGGCATATACAATAGATTCAAAGAATCATTTAGGTAGGAAAACGCACTTATAAATATGAAGTTCAACTGTTAACCGAACGCTGCCAAGTTGACCACTATACCATGTCCCTAAGTGCTACATATACACATCTTTAAAATACCTCCTTTAATGGCTAACACCAGTATTAGAAATTACAGGGAATTAATGACACAGAAAAAGATAACAGAGATGTAAAAATGCCTGAGATCACCATCTGAGAACATAACTCCTCTTCTGTAGCAGTTCTACAATGACTACACCATATGCAGATATTATTAGAATAAAAGAGTGGGTCTATTTCATCTGATTTCAGTAGTTTTTATTAATTGTTCTCTTCTGGGCGCTTGAATATTGTGAGAAAAACACAGGCTGTCACCAATTACTTTTATTTTCATCTACATGATATCAATTAATAAACAAAGAAATTTGTTGTATTTATTTTTCTGACTACCCTTTCATTCCCACTCTTTGGACAGCAGTACCTAAGCTTACCCCATTTCTGAGAGTATCCTTGAAAAGTCGTCAGCATTAGCATTAGTTTCCTGAACTTTCAAAAGGCAGAAATGCAGCTGATAGTGCTATGTGCCTAAAACTAATGTTGCCAAAATGAATGACAGTACAGAGAGATTGAAAAGACAGGGCAGGCTGAAGTCTGAAGGCTGAAGTCTGAAGCATTTTAGAAATGCCATCAAGCCCAAGTTTCTTAATGTATTAGAAGGAAACACATTGGCAAGTAGGCCTGAGAGATGGGCTATGGTTAAAGTCTACTAATAGGTCAGCCAGTGATGGGGTCCAATGTTGCACTTCAGTGGGAAAAGGACAGCCACTAAATATTAATAGTGGGATTTTTCTCATCAAAAATTGATGGCTACATATGCACTACTCTGTGAAATTCATTTTAGTTAATGGCAAGAATATCTTATCCTAGGTAATAGTCAATGATTTTAAACTAACAGAGAGATTCAAGCTAGATATAAGGAAGAAATTTTTTACAATAAGGATGGTGAAACACCGGAACAGGTTGCCCAGAGGTGACCCCATCCCTGGAAACATTCAAAGCCAGGTTGGATGGGACTCTGAGCAACCTGATGTAGTTGAAGATATTCCTGCTCATTGGGAGGGTTGGACTAGGTGACCTTTAAATGTCCCTATGATTCTAAAGCAGACACCACATTAGGTCAGAAGAAATGTTCCCTAAGAGCATGGTCAACACATGAGCTGCACAAGTAACACTGCAAACAAGCCAGGTGTGGAAAGGTAATTTATAGGTAACCAAAATACAGTGAGATTAATCCTATTCTGTTGAAAGTAAAATGGTGCATCTCAGCTCAAGTTTTATATGGAAAGAATTATAAAGTTAGAATTTTGAATAAATACTACAGCTTCTAGAAAGTCCTGGTCTGTGTCTGCCTGAGAAACCCAGACAGGATTACTGAACACTCTTTAACATATTAAATGTTTATATCCCTTCTGTAAACAACACAATGAGAACTTAATCTTTTGTGCACAAACAAAGTTGCAATACCCTTTGTGATTTCAGTCCAAAAACAATTATTGAAAGATCAAAATAAATCTTTCCTGTGTTTGGCATTTTCTAATACAAAAAATTAAAGTTTCTACTCCAGCACCACCAAAAGTGAGAGAAAAGGACCTTCCAAAACACGCTTCTGCGTTACCCCTTGATGGTAGATGGCAGTGGACAGAAGTTGGTTCTTGGATACTGAAATGCTATCCTGAATGAAGGCAAAATTAAACCATGGTCTCTCAAGAAAGTCCAGATCTGGCTACTTCTACCCCAGGAAAGGGATCATAGCATGGGGAAGTCATACAGGCGCAGCTTGTTCCTCTGAGCCAACAAAACACCAAAACCAACCAAATAAAGACTTAAGCATATGCTGCTTTTTAAATTGCCACAGGACAAGAGAGTACCTTTTCCCTTTACCCACTTCTTTTTGTGCAGTTGTATCTGTATTGCCTTTTGTATGCACTGGATAGCTCATCAGTCTGTGGGAAAGACACTGGTGGTGTGGTTAGCCAAAACCACCAGTCCATATGACCCTGAAGTTCTCTGCACAAGCATTATCATCTGGGAAACGCTATTGTATCAAGCCTACTGAGCTGGGATCAAATAGTATTGATTTTTATTTATTAATTCCTTCCCCTGAAAACTGTTTTTTATAAAATAGAGATAATCTGAGAAGGAATTTGTTAAATTTCACTTACAAGGGTTTCTCTCTTGATAAACAGAAGAAACATCTGCAGCTTGCCTTAGTCATAAATATCAGCACTGTGATGTGAGGAAAGGAGAAGAAAAAGCAAATACCTGCAGCAAAGTTCAGATCATAAGTTCACTGATGCATTTTGGTGTGGGAAGAACACATTCTTGTGACTGCTGCACAGTTTTGTCCTGTCCCACTGTTCTTGCCAGCTCACATTTCTTCAATTAAAACTTCATAGTTATTGTATATAGCACCTTTCATCCAAGTATCTCAAGTTACCTTGCAAACACTAATTTTGCTTTTCAGCCTTCCACAAAGAATAACCCTAGTCCAAGGTCACCAATTTGTCAAAGAGGGAGAAAAATGTTGTCTTGGTTCCCAGCCTTATGCATTAGACACTAGTTAAGATTGTCTTTTTGCACTAGAGAAGAGGAAAACGACTTTTAAAAAGAGCAGAAGTTGGCTTTTTGACTAGATCCCAAATAAAGTGAAATGAAACAAAGAAATGCATCTTAGTGTTTGTATTACTGTAGCCATATACTATATGAATATCAGAAACTGGAAAAAAGATAGTATGATTTAGGAAAGTAGATTGTTGATTGGTGTTTCTACTACTATGCCACATCAATGAGTGGTGCTAACAATATAGCTAGAACAATATGGATCTCAATTTATACCAAATATCTGCCACGTTTTTTACACTGGAAGCTGTATCTAAATAAATGAATTTTAATCATATCCGTGTATTATCTTAAGATTTGCATTCTAAAAATAATTACGAACGTGCCTACTTGGTGTGGATGATGTGATTTCTTTATTTTTAGGTGAAAAAAAAAAGAAAAAAGTTACCTATTGCCTTCAGTGTGTGTTTGTCCCTTAAAAGGAACCGGAGGAAAGTAGGCCAGCATTGGAAGTCATAAATATTTCTCTTTGAACCTCAGCAAACTTTTCATTCCTTGACTTTTGCTTCATAAATGGATGAAGTATAACATGTACCATGTCTCCAATGCCTTAATTTTAAGTTTCTACAATCACAGGGCAGCCATTCCCCATCAATTTACATCAAAACAAAGTTTTATCACTATCAGGGCTGTCATTTGTGAAGAGTGGAATGGAGTCAATTAAAACTGAATTTTCCCACCTATCAAAAATATCACTTCCTTATTGCATTGTGGTTGAAATACGTTAACTGTTCAGTTCTCAAACCAAATTTGGAAGACAGAAAATATCCTCAGGAATGGGGACGACACTTTTCTACAGAGGAAAAGTTCACCTCCCTCAGGGAAGCTCAGCATTCACATCAAAATTTAGTAATAGGTGGGGGGGGGGAAAGGAGAGTTTTTCTCCAGCAGTAGCAGTGTCCTCAATTCCATGTATATGAAAACACAGACTAGTATTTTTTATACTAATGAAGAGTGTCAATAGCAACTGCAGCCATTGCTGTCTCTTTGGTGTGGTCACTGATGTTCTTATGCGTTGCTGACTCCCTGCTGGTTCAGGCCTCAGTTTCCTAGGCAGCCCACTGCCATCACGAATGACCGGGGGCCACAATTTAATCTCCTGTTGAAAACCCTTCAAGACAAAACCTTCAACTGTCCATATTTCCTAGCACAGAAGCTGTGCTACCTGGTCTTCTGTACCCACTTCCCCAGAACCTTTATCACCCCAGCAAATTGCCAGTAGTTTTCTCTGTTTCACATCAAATGATACCCAGTGATCCCACTCTTTCGGATGAGCAGCTCCCGCACTGCCCAAACTCTGCCAAACTTTGCATTATGATGCCAATAGAACAGATTCCTGCAGCATGCTCCTCATGGCTCTGTGTGGCCTCTTGCATTTCCCCCTTCACATTTATCTGAGAATAGGTCCTCCAAATGCACTTAAAACATAGTCAAAGTGGAATGGTTAATAAAGCAGCATGTTTGTATTTTCACAATGCGTTGCTAAGTGATGTCACAACTAGAGACTGTTATCTAAGCAGTCAGACTGTTTACAAGACAAAAAGCAAATTGATCGAGGTCTTTCTCCCAAGTACCCTAACCAGATACAACAAGAAACAACAGTGTCATTGTTTGCTTCCAGCACATGAACCTCCCCAGTGTTGCTGTTATGTAGACATTAAAAAGTTTATCTCTGCTGATATTTACTATTTCAGTTCCAACAATGTGTACTTGGTGAAATTTCTGTCATAAAATTGCCATTGCTGTCAGTTACAGAAACTTATTTAAAGCCAATTAAAGTTTTGAACTCTTCTTTTCCAAAGGCAGGTCACTTCAAAAAGATATATTGACTTCCAACCTGAAACACAATGACCTGACGTCAGTATTCAGGCACTTCATGTTCCAAAGCACCTCTCTTTCGTGTTTAGGGACCTCATGATGTTATGCCAAGCCACAGACCAAACAGAAGATTTAAGATTTAAAAAAATAATAACACATCAATTAATTTGGCAATTTTAACATGCAAATCTACACACACAATCTGCAGTCCATAGCGCAACAATAATCTTCTGATCTTTTGGACTAATTCCTAAAGGCAAAAGTTTTAGCTACAGATGAGAACAATGGAGAACACAGTTCAGAGGGATTAATGAAGTTACTGTTTGGTACAGATGTGAAATTTATGCAGAAGAACTTCATTACATGCCAAAATATCAATTTGTGATTTTTCCGTTTCACTATCTTCACTGTTCTTTCCCTTCATCATACATAATACTTTCTCATGTTCTCACCAGGTTTTTGTCTTAGCAGAGCAAGAGAGAGGGTGGAGCACCCTCTGCCAGGAAACATTCAAGCTGTGTACTGCGTGCACAACTCTAGCCAGCTGGTGGCATATAAACATCCGAGGTCATATTCAGCCCATGAATTCAGCTCTTTTCCATCTTGACTTTATATCCATAGAATTACTCAGGTTGGAAAACAGCCTTATAATCATCAAATCCAACTGTAAACCTAACACTGACAAGTCCACCGCTAAACCACATCCCTAAGTGTCACATCTACACGTCTTTTAAATATCATCAGGGATGGTGACTCCACCACTTCCTGGGCAGCCTGTTCCAATGCTTGACAAGGAAGGTGAAGAAATCCTTCCTAATATCCAATCTAAGCCTCCCCTGGTACAACCTGAGGCCATTCCCACTTGTCCTATTGCTTCTTACTTCAGAAAAGAGACCACTGCAACCTCCAAGCACAGAAAGTGTCGCAGAGAAAAATGGCTCAGAATTGTTTAAAAACAGCTGAAGATCAAAGCAGACTTTTGATTTATTAATGGCAGAAATCAGTAAACTGTGCATTCAGAATCAACAGAGAAATCACAACACTACATGCTTAACACCAGTTATTGGCAAACATCTATAGATTGCTAACCACTTATCTAATTAGCAGTGTCTAATAGCAATACAGACATACACGCAGTTGCATGTGGCTTTGGTGGGCACCCATCATATGAACATTATCAATTTTGACAGTTTTGGGTGTCCCATTCACCTGTTATGTATATAAGCCCTCCTGCCTTAACAGCCATTATTATCCACGCCATTTTATGGAGGGCAGACTGCAAGGACATCTCTATGTGTTTATGGTCTCTATGAAGTCCTAACTTCACAAGGTGTATTGTAGTACACACCTTTCTCAGGGCTCTACTAAGGCTAAGAATGCTGTTGTCAATCTCTAATACAGTCAGAAAGCATTTTCCATCACTTGCTTTCCAAAATAAGCTCAGCTAGCAGGAACTGATGTCAAAAGAAAATTACAATGAGATTTAATGCAGTAGATATAATTTTAGAAGTATGAATGTTTCTAAGAAGAATAACCATTGGAACAAGCTACATACTTATGGTGCATCATCCATCGAGTCAGATTAAGACAAGCTGCTATTCTTAGAAGATATGCCATAGGTCAAACATAAATTATGCAGGAAACTGATTTTTCTTGGCCTTTGTTACAGAAGTCAGATTAAAGGAGAGCAAGTATGATTACTATACATCTAAATTTTCCAAATATGTATGATTTTCTACCTGGAATTTTTGTAAATTTGGAATTAAAGGATTTGGGCCATTTTTCTAGAAGTCCCTACTGCACACATACAGAGAGCTGCATGCAGGCTGTGCTGGCAACCTGTGCATGCATCATAAACTCAAAAGGCCTACTGAAGCCTGACTATGCAGGCCCAGGTCAGCAGTACTTTTTTATACAACCCTTCCCAGTTGTGTCATATTCTGTATGTGCACATGTACTGTAGAATGCAGATTTCTGCCTAGGAAATCCCAGCCAAAGTCATGGAAACCCTTATCATATCAGCTATTCCCATCATAGGGTAACTGATATTTTTTTAATTCAGTCCTAACCTTTAAAGAGAAACTTTCCCGAGACTGCAAAAAGTGCTGCCAGCTATGGGTGAGGAAATAAAAGGAGATACTCTAAAAACTGGAGTCGTAAGGACAGCATTATGTTATTTATATGTGCATAAACCAAGGAAGTAACACTTACAAGGTTAAAAAAACCCAAAAAAAACAAAGATGAACCACCTTCAAGTCCCTTTCTCAGTGGACCACATATCTCTTGATATGTTTATTGCTAAATCTTTAACCTGGCTTCTTTTCCTCTGGTTTGCCCCTACCAGGAAAGTGCAGCACTCTGAAGAATAGGTGAGGATACTCAGACAGCTCTGCTTCTTCAAAGCAGACATAGCTGTCTGACTGGGCTTCTTGTTTGCTTTTCATGGGTTTTATTTATATTTTCAAGTTCTTCATTCCAGCTGTGCCTGAAAGCGGAGGGGACAGTTTAGTCCCATTTAAGCCAAGTTCATGTGTGGTATCCGCTCCTACTTTCTCAAGATGGGAAGATAGCCAAGGGACATCCAATCAGTAGGAAAATGATCTTCAGGGATGCTCGAGGAAGGATCCGTCTAAGTAAAGAGCCAACACAGCTGGAAAAAATAGGAGAGAGCAAGACCTCACCAAAAGCCAGATGTTCAATGCACATTTTCCTATTTTTTTTAATTATAATATTTCAACAACAGAAAAATGTGCTTTTTTTTTTTTTTCTTAAAATACAGACAGGAAAGGATACTGCTTGCAATTTTAATGTAACATGTTTTATTGTTCTAATTACTTTGAAATAAGTTTAGATATAAAATGTTATCGATTGGAGAAGAAACATGCTTCTTGGCCAGGCAATGCTCAATGCAGTCAGTGTTAGATTTGTTTTCTTTCTGTGGATGCCTATTAGTTTTGGATTAGTTGTGTTGTAGAGTTAAATTTATATGAAAGGATTTAGCAGTCAAAACAAAGACACTTTAGAAAAAAATGGTTTCATGCAGATTTTGATGGGAAAAGAGATACAAAATCATGGGGAAGGGTGTAGCTGAAGAATAAGAAGTCTAAAGGGAATCTTTCACTGCAGAGCTTAAAAGCTTGGTAAATCCAGTGCTGAACTAACATACAAGGGACTGTGACTGAAGCAATGCCAAAAGGAGGAAGAAGGGAGGATCAGATATCAAAAAAGCTGGAGTTGTATTGAAGAAGTCAGTCTGGGGGTACAATAGTAGAAGAACTTGGAAATAGAGATGCTTTGTTAGGGCCAGATGTCTCCATGTCTGTGTACAGGTGTGACTAATATTCCCCCTGATACACAACAAACTTGAGGAGAAAGAGCACTCGACAGGGGTTTGAGAGTTCAGCTCTTGGCTCTGTTACTGTCTTTTTCTGTGTGTACATCAAGTCCTGATCCTCCCTCTTTACGTCAGTCTCGGCTGTGAGCTCTCCTAGAAAGAGTGTCCCGTTGTGTTTACAGCTACTACATTATTTGTAATAATAAGGCATGTTTTCAGAAGCTGAATATTTTCATAACAGTTCTATTCAGCAAAACTTGATAAATTTTACAGCTTTTTCAAGAAGCAGGCTCATAATGGCAAATGGGACCTGTTATAAAATGAGGTGGAGTGATGACAAAATCATTATTTGATTAGTCAAAAGAGATAACACAGAAACAGTCAAAACATGAAACTAGATCTGTTTATGAGGAAAATGGCTAAGCACAAGGTCTTCTGATGGTCATGCTATAGAGCCCAAGGCTGATTTAAACCTTTATAGAGTCATGATTTATCACAGGAAACTCTAAACCTCCCTGATACAACCTGACAACTAGTCATAGTAATGAATTATCCTATTATCCTTGGTATTGAACTACATCTAGAGATTATTAAAAACCAAAAAAAAAAAAAAAAGAAAAAAAGAAGAAGAATGTGCTAAATAATTTTTATAATTGATTTTCACTATTAAAGTGGAGAACATACCTCACCTACATGGATATCATTAAGCTTCTTGTTATGAGAAATTAAGAGTGACAATAGTAACTGCAGTTTAGGGAGAAAAGTTGTGGGGGAAAGCAAGTAACAGCTTTGAAAGCCAGGAAATGTAATCTGAAAGGAGGATAGTTTGAATACTGTCACCTCAGTTCTGTCACCTCAGGACAAATTTGCTTAATCACAGCACGATCTGCTGTTTTCATAAATGAAGAATCGGAATTTTTGCTAAAATCAGTTGGTGACACCTTCAAGTTTTGTATCAACACAGACATGACAAACATCCCACCAAAAAATCTGGTTGGGAATAAGAATCGTATATAGGACTAAAATCATACCAATTCACACAAAAGGCATCATTTGGAAAGAGTGAGAAAATATGTACAATTTTTTATCACTAAGTGACAATGAGCTGGTGGAACACTGCTGTGTAATGCCAATGGGCGAATGAAGGAATTGTTTTAGGCACACTGAAAGCAGTTTTAGTTTAAGAACAAGGTCATACAGGGTAGTAAAAGACTGGCAGAGAGAAAACTTAGGTTAGAAATCAGAAGAATTAAAAAAGTTAGAAAAAGTGGTTCCCAACACTTAGAAAATGGATTTTTTAGTAATATAGTAAAGGAATTACAGTAAAACTAAAAATGAAAAATTATATTCTATGTTATCTGCTCTTCAGATAGGATTTATTGCACTTTTCAAATGGAATTGAGGATGGCAAGGACTAGAGAAGAGAACTGAATGTATCCCACCCCACATTATCTTCCACCTTCCTGTCACAGCTCTTTTTGTGCTCCAGGAAACGTCCCTTTTATCTTCAAAGCTATCCAACTCTTAAATTATAATTGGCTTTCTTTCAAGATTTTTATAACCCTTTTCTCAAGCTATACAATTATCTCTCCCGTTTGTCCACCTTGAGATCTTCACAGTCCTCCTACTTTGGCTGAACATTTCCAGCTCTGACCTTTCTGTCTTTTAACCCCCTCACAAAGAAAAAGAACTTCTCAGCCCTTCCCCTGAAGCCTGTTTTCTGGCTAAGGTCCTTTTTTTCTCCCCCAGCAACCTTCAGACTAAGTTCATATGTTCTTGAAGAATCACCCACCACTTAACACTTTTAATCTGTCCCAGGTGAGCTAGCTCCTCTAAAAAGCTTCTTTGAGCCAACAGAGGAGAGGGAAGCCTTTTTCAAAGCTTCTGGTCGTTAAGGTTTTTGCTTTTCTCAAACCCAACCTGCTGTTCTGGGAATAATTTCTTATTTCCCAAGACTGCAGTCGTTTCTTCAAAGAATCTCCCAAAATAAGCAGCTTTGGGCCCTCCGGTGTCCTTCTGTAACACATGGAATGCAAATCATTGGCGTTGTAGACATACACTAACTTCAGAGAAACAGTATCACATTAAATCATTCATTTTACATTAATATTTGAGTATAATGGTCACTGAATAATAGACCTTTTTTGTTTCAGCTTCTGAAAACAGAAATTACAGATATGAATGCTGTAGAATAAGTTAAATCACAAAAAATATCTTATCCCTTATCTCCCAGTTAACACTTTTGCCAAACTCTAAGTGGCAACCCTACTGGAAAGACTGATATGGTTGTACTTAGAGCTTAAGGTTGTAATTATTTTAATTAAGATCAGTTTTTGTAGTAACTGGAATTCTAAAACTAAAACTGTAAGTTTAGAGAGTGCTTTGGTGTTTATACATACAGTAGGTTGTATACAGTATTACAAGAGTTCTGAGATTTTTCTGATCCATGTGTTCTCTCTTACCCTCAAAAAGTATTGTACATTGTGGGTATTGTGAGATCCCAGCCAAAAAGAACAGGAAAAAATGAATCTCTGGTTGAAAAAAGAGTGAGGAAGAACAATGGCTCCTCTCCTGCCCCAAGCAATATACAGTCTCCTAGGTCTCACTGCAGCTCTAACAGGGATGGAAAGTTTGCATAGGTCATGGTCTCATGTGCTCTGTACTGCACGGACTGTCCTGTAGATATTTATCAGAAGTGTTCAGCATCCTCTTGCATAGTCCAGCCCTTTAGTCAGGCATTTTACGAAATGAAGGTATACTGTATCTATAAAGACTAATTTTGGTTTCAGAATCAATGTTTCTGGCCATTCACACTAAACCTTGTTTCTGGAAAACCTCTCAATCCTGTTGGTGCTACTGCCTTTTCGTTACACATCTGTCACCAGAGCTGTGCTTTCATGTAGCACTTTGTGCTGTTTTTAAGTTTTGCGTTTTAATCACAAGCAGCTGCTTTACTCAGTGAAAGGCTGATGATCCCCTAGAGTGAGAAAGAGGACAGAGAAGAAAGAACAAGATAATAGCTTCAGCTCCACGCCAGTGTGCAGGGCATGACACAGGGACCTTTTGCTTCATCCCATGTAGGCTGGGACTTTGGGAAAATCATCTAATTTCTCTGTAGTTCAGTGTTCCTAGGCTTGAAAACAAGCATAATGATACCTATAATGACGCTACATTTCCAAGTCTTCTTGGAGGAAAAGAAGTGTTGTATAAGAATTTATTATATACAGTTGCAAAAACTGGAAAAACATTCATATTTTATTGGTACAATCCATGTTAAATCAAGCATCCTTATGCTACACTGTAAAAATATGGGACACATAAAGGACTTAATCTCTTGCTTTTGTAGCAGCTATAAGGGCTAGACCTGTTGTTTAAAGGAGAAAATAAATCTCCTCAAGGGGACAGCATAAAAAGGGGATGAGGAAGCTAATGAATCAGTAGAGCCGTTAGTAAATGTTACAGCTTTACCAGAGAAAAGTAAATAATGTGGGTTAAAGACAGAAAAATAAAGGGTCTGTACCACCCAGCATAATTGTTTCTAGAGTACCTGCCATTTTTCTTTACTGGAAGATATTAAATATGATAAATCTCTGCTGATAAATAACTCCTGCACAGGCTCTGAAATGTCAGGATTGCCTTATTTAAGCACTTGCAGTGTTAACTTTCACCAGACGTCACTAAGAATTCATGGACTAGTCTCAAATATGGGGCTCATGGAAATTATTGTCAAATATAAGATCAAGATAATTTCATCAAACATGCTAACATCTAACAGACAGGCCTGATGGCGAGCTGTATTTGATCCTATGAGGACTTCTACAGTCCTAAGCTCCTTTAGGAAAAAAGGATACATTTAAAGAAGTGAGTAACACTTTCAAAAGTGACCAGATGGTGATAAGCAGAGGTAGGTGGCTTTTCGAGGTTGCAGAGCATATTGTCATGAAAGCACAGCAGAAGATATTGTATATCACAGCATGATATACCTATTTAGGTATGCTTCCAGTGTGTTTGTTTCAAATTAAAATGCCATTAATCTTATTAGCAAAGACAGTGAAAATAATTTGTGCAATCAATGTACATACCTGAGGTACTTGTATGTTACTGCTTTTAACAACCAGGGCTGTCCTAACACCTCCAACTAATTCTGGAATCTCAGACTGGCTTTTCTAGAAAGCTGCGGTTCCTCACTCATTAGGGTATCACTTCTAAAATCTGATATCCTTTTTTCTTTTTTTTTTTTTTTTAATAAAAAGAAAAAAGCCCAAAATAACACAAACCCCACACCAACAGATATTCAGCATATACTCACAAATCATATGCTCAGTTGAGCGAGCTCTGCAGGATTTCTGAGATGACTGACGGTCTCCCACTTTAGCATGACTAGCACTAAATTTCTTCTTCAATAAACCACTATATTCACACACTAGCGTCCTAATAATCAGGTCAGCTAGCACTACACACAAGTGATCACAAGATAGCTCCAAATAGATCTCAAATGGTACAGAGATTTTTTACCAAAGAAAAATTTCAATGGTATCATTAAAGTGACAAAACATTTTAGTGTAGACAAGATAAATGTTTTCATCCTTTCAAGGCTACTTCTAGTAGCAAAGTACTGCAAAGTAACATATGTGGGTAATGCAATATTTCCAGAGTCAAAATCCTGAGTCACTGAATGAAGTACATCCATATGGATTGGCTCACTCGTCCTGCTATATGATTCTCCCTTCCAGCACTGAAAGCTGTCGCTCACCATACAGATCTGTCTCTCTTCAGTGTGATCACATAAACATCATCTGAATCATCACTTGAATGCCTGGAATCTCTGGCAAGAACTGCTGGTGATTCTCTTAGAAACCTCTCCTGGGATGGATAAGTGACCGCAAATGATGAGAGAGAGGGCAAAGAGGTTTTTCTTTGAATACCAGTGCTTCCTGGTGCGTGTTTGAAGACATGCTAGCGTATTGCAAACAGAGCCTGCACTACTCTGCTAAAGTTTGTGCTTTAAGCAATGGGAAAAAAAAAAAACATCTGCTCATGCAAATGGCAATTTGTTCCATAATCTAAGCTCAGTAGCTCCAGTAATGTGTACAAGATCCAAGGTGCCTTGCTACCTGCAGTTCGGCCAAGGCACAACTGAGCTGCAAGGAGTAACCCACAAAAATCCTGTCTGACAGTTAAGACCATCCCTAGGAAACTTTTTGGTGCTAAAAGCTATATTGCGCCACATTCCCAGAGATGCCTTCACCTTGGTGAATAGCTTCTGCTCAAGAACGTTTGCGTTACACAAACTCATCAGACTCCCAAATCTCTGCATTTTTCAGACTCCACAACCTGCCCACAAAGAAGCTCACCTTTGCACCAAGAGGTGTCAGGAAGTCCTATGCAACGTTCTGCCATGCTGCCACATAGATGTGTTTTCTATTTTCATGTGACAGCAGCAGTTCTTTCAGCATAAGAATGTAGAAAGCAACAGTCATTGTTGGCTGTAAGAGCTCGTTAGCTTTAGCTGCCAGCAGCAGCTCAGCTGTTGGGGAGGGGGGGTCACCAAAATTTACATTAAGAATTAGTCACTGTAGCTGGTGTTTGCCCTCTGCTACCCTGGACGAACTAAGGTCATCCAGCTGGTTTTTTTAATTTAAACATGTGGATGTAGGGAAAATTGTATGAAGGCGCATGAGCCAAAAGACAGCAAGACTTTCAAAAGCTGGAAAAACACCATTCCAGAAAATTTAGGTCTTTGGTGTGCGACTGTAAATTCCATCACCAAAGAGACACTCATGTAGTATTGCTAAGGTTAGTACGTCCAAATCCCTTTATGAACCTGGATTTATATGCCTAAAATTTGTCAGGAACAATAAAACAGACCAGTCCTCAGGCAAAGGGAGAGAAGGCTGAGATTTCAACTTACTCTGTGCAAAAGACCCTTTCATCTTCACAGAAAGGGCAACTCTTTCAGGCAATCTGTGTTAACGACCAAAATGTTTCACCATCCAAAGAGGAAGACCATAAGTGGATCTTAATTAAGTAAAACTAATTATTTGCTCCATCAGATCAATTCAGAGGTTACCATTTATCTTTCTAAACTGCAATTATCAATTTATAATGGAAAGGTAAATATGTTTAAGTCACCACATGGGATTATTTCTTTCACAGAGGACACAATTTTGTAAGTATTTATTATGCAATAATAAAATATGACTATAGTAAAAGATTCACATAATAGAACACATACACATAAGGATTTGAAATTGGTACTTTAAACAACAAAATTTTTCTTGTTCTTCCTAATGTTCATTGTATCATATGCAGGGACAAATTTTGAATAAAATTACTAATGAGGGAAGAAAGTTGTGCTGAGGGCTATTTTTGGCAGGTATTTGAACAGAGACACCAGGATACGTTCATCCTGATTTCCCAAGTAGAGTTTTAGTGGGTCATAATAATGAGGTTTATTACTGCAGGATTCACTTGTGGACATGGGCTCTCAGATGCCCCAGCTACAGCTGAGATTCTGATAGGGCTACATGCACAAATCAAGCTTCAGAAAGCTCCAAGTATAAAAGTGGGGTTTTCTTCTATGCTTTGTATTTATTTCCTCTACAACCTGCTCAGCTTTCCTGTACTGCAGCCTCATTCACTCTCCTCTTTTGGCCTAGACTCACTTCAACTCCCTCCTTGCCACCTTTACTTTGAAGTTTAAAAGGCGCAGTTATCATTTCCAGCTGCTGCTAGCATTGGATATCACTATCCTTTTCCCCACCCTTGTCTGTAACAGAATTTATACTTTCTGGGTTTGACCTTGGCTCTTGAGAAAACATCTGTCCCAAAAGGAGTGCTGGTGCAGAAATAACCTAACATTGTTAACGTTGGTGTTCAGCTATATAGCTCAGTGATGGCTGTTCTGTAGATTCAGTAGCCCATGATACAATTACTAAAATAAAAGGGAAGAAATCTGTTATTCATACTTAAACCAGAAGCCAAAAACATACTAAACAAACATCTCAGATCTGGGGGAGTGGAGGATAGAATTCATTGAGTATTCATTAAATCTGTTGTTAGATATTTTTTCATGCATTTGAAGTCTAACTGAAGGTTCTTTTGAATTTTACTTTTTTTCTAAAATTGCGTGCAATTAGCCAGTCTCGACATAAAGTGAAGCAATGAATTGCACTGCGCTATGAAACATGCCAGTGATAATTGCACTCCACTTCAGTGTTCCCAAACCAAAGTTCCTCTTTCAAATGACTTCCTGAAGAAAACCAAAACAATAAAGTCTCATTTTAAAAGGGATGTAAAAAACAGTGGTCACTTGAGTTTCTTTCTTATTTCCAACGTTTTCTCCAAAGGCAATTTCACAGAAGGGTCAACAGACATTATAAATCACGAATGTGCAATCACAGAACCGCAACTCTCTCTATCGTAGCTTAGAGAGCACTAATCTCTCTATCTGAGTCAGAACCAGCAGTCCTGGAGGAGCACCAAGAACACAACCTTTAATCATGACCTGAGATCACTTTTTGCCTTTTTCCTTGATTTTTCTTCTTTCAGTGAAAAATGCTGCAAAAAACTCCACACATAAGCAGAAATTTGGGAAAAACTTTAACAGTTGGGGTTTTTTTTTGCTTGTGGTGCTTATTCTTCCACTATTGAAGGTAAAATAAATAAATAAGTTAATAAAGAAAGCATTTTTAAAACAATCTTACAAACTTGGGCATCTTTTGTTATTCAAAACATAGAAATAGTTCTCTTCATCAAGCAGAATATACTTATTAGCTATTAATATATACCTAGGCTGCAGGAAAAATAAAAGGAAGGAATCCTTGTCGTATTATTTCGCAACATATACAAAACCTCACGTAATATTTTTCCAGCTTCCGAACAATGACGTGTTCTGCTGTTTGTAAAATATTCTATTCCTACTTCTGGTTTTCTAGGGATTTATGCTTAACTTATGTTGTTTGGAAAAGGCAGCCTTATTAATTTACCATATTGTTTCTCCACACAAAGCAGATGATCTTGAACAGCATCAGAAAAGTATCATGCATGGACAGCAATGATGCACCTTAGTTTAAATTAAACCTTGAACAAAATTGTTATCAAAGGAAAACAGAATCATACAAAATGATGTGATGTAAGAGATCAGGAAGATCAGAGAGGCAGAGTTTATAGATAAAGGAAAATGCATTAGGCCAACCATTGTAGCTATGAAACATGCACAAACCATCAGGTCTGAACTGACAAAGGAATTTTTTAATTAGCAAGCAATTTTCCTGAGATAAGCCTATATCAATCAGTCTAGGTTTAGGAGAGATGGGGTACTTGGTGTCTGTGGAGCAGAAGAAAGTATTAGCAAGCACATATTTAGAAGGTGTTTTTCTCTTATGAAGGAGATGAGATAGAGAACCAGAGCTCTCTGCAACAGAGAGTGTTACAATTTGATAGGGTCAGGAAAAATAATACACAATAGAGCCTGTACCTTGTGAAGTCCAACATTTTTAGCATTTTTACTATAGTTAAGAAATCTAGCTTGGAGATTTATCTTTCAGTTTGCTTTATGGGATCTCCTGTGAAAATAAGGATATCAGAGACAGGATGCGTGTTTTAAAGAAATATTTCCCACTTTTATATGAGCATTTCTAGGCTTTATCTGACAGTCCGGGTGACATCATTCTGGGGCACTTTGGTTGCTCATTTTTAGCCACGTGGTTTCCCTACGGCTACTGGATGGCCTGGACAAAGTACAACACATTCAAAAAAGTACAAATAGAGTATGCGCAGGTTTTGGTAGCTCTATTGTCTTGGGTGTTCATGGTGATGGCTGTGGAGGTGTCTTGGAAATGGACACATTATTTCTAGATCTATTCCGTGTAGACATTTAATCTATGGATGATTGCTGCTGATGCCCGTTCTACATGACTCCAAAGCCCTACTCATTGCAATTCCCTATTACAGAATTCATAATACGATGGTACATCTTTAGGAAGAATCAGTTAAAGTAAGGTACTTGGGTTTTTTATGTTACGTGTTGAAAGAAAAGAAATTAACTTTTCCATGTACCATTATATATCTGTGTCATAGTTACAGGACTAACCAATAACAACAACATACATAAAATAACAGATATATGTGCTTGCAAGCATATAGTTTCCAGTTTAGGGACCCTCTCTTTGTTATCACTGTTCTTCCCAAAGGTTAAATACCTTGCAATAGAAATCATTAGTAACACTGCAACTGGCTGATGGTAGAACTGCTGCAGTGCACTTTCCCACTTGATAATGTGCAGCTCCCCTGAGCACCTTTGGTGAGTTTGGAGACATGTTAGTAAGATTAATTTTGCTCAGGTAATTTGGACCCTTATTGGTAAGCTGTTGTGTTATCGCAAAGCATGTAATGTGTGTGATCAAACTCACATATATAATGTAGAAAGAAATGTCCAAATTTGTGCACTACATTTTAAAATGTAGTTTTGTCAACCAGCCAACACCCAAATAATGGAAGAATAAAGTGTAATACAGATGAATGTGCATGCAGTAACTTGAAAGTGTTATTAGGCTTTTTCCTTCTGAAGTGATTAGTCAATGGCCAGTTCATTATATATAATTTAGTACTAGTCATAATTATGGTTAACCATAGCAGCTAAAATATTTTCCTCTCAATACTTTGAACCAAACACATAATATTCTCTGCTCCTACCTTATTAAGATATTTTTTATCCAGAAAGTTGAGCATGCAAGTAAGTAATGAACACAAGGTCCAAATGGTTGCAGAATGCTAAATTATCATGGGGCAGGTTGGGAAATTATCACAGTCAAAGGAACATCTACCTCCTGAAGAACATAAAGTGTGATGTAAAGAGGATTTGGGCACAAATGCCTAAGGATAGAATGGACAAAAGCCTCACTCGTATTGTACGTAATTAGAAATCAAGAGTAATCTAAAAGTTTTGCCTCCAAAATTGCATGGGCATTTAACATATACAGCACAAAACCCCACATCCACAGAGAACTCTTTCTGCTGTGAAGATAGATTTTTCTCACATTTTATAGGTAGCAGTCCCACTCAGGTACCATGACATCTCAACAACATATTCTTTTTGGGTTCAGAAATCACTGCTTCCCTCTCCCCAAAAAAGTGCATTAACCCCTGGGGTGCAAGCAAGCCTGGGGAAAGGCAAATACCATTCCTTCTCTTGAAGATGTGCCTGTGCAAAGAAGTGAATGGATCCTTTGGCCGGGAATATGACTCTTTTCTAATTAATTATCAAAATGCACTTCACTGAAGGATGGGATATTTAGGTTTGAGTAGGCTCTGCCTGATAAAGTCATAGACATTATTCAACAGACCTTCAAATCATGACAGTGAGCATTGGAGTGAACTATGGATATTACCGTGAATTCCCCGTACAGAGGAAGCCATGAGTCTCAGGGCCGCAAGTGCTCATTTGTGGAGCACTATATTGAAGAGGAAGGGGGACAGATGCATTGAAGAGGCTCTGACATCAAAAGGAGTAGTTGAAAAAACTGGACAGAGAGCAAACCTGTCACAGAGAGGGCTAAAGGCCAGATACACCAAAATTATTATTGATTAAAACTGGTCTTGACATGAAGGATGGTCTGAAACAAAAGACAGTAAAGTTCTGTATGCTGTCATCACAGTTATTTCACAAAGTGCGATTAGCAAGTTATGGCTATGCTTTTATATGTAATGTACAGTTTGCTTTGAAAAAAATGCTGCTTTGGGATTTTAATATTGCTCCACTCTAACAGAGAGGTTGACCTCACAAAATAGACAAGTGAGTTAGGCTGTAGCAAAGGGAGTAATCCTTAGCCAAAGGGACCTTGCATTTCCAATGCTGGAGGTAGGACACACAACACTTCAGCTCTTCTTGACTGAAATGGCGATGAAGAAGTGAACAAAGAAGAGGAAAGAAATTCTGAATCTGCAGAGATTGCCAAACATGATGCTTAAAAGGAACCATGGGATCCTAGGTGACATCATCTTCCAGGAAAGCAAAGATGAAGGAGCTGGTTGGGAAGTAGCTCCTCAGCTAGAAAGTAAAACAAATAATATATAAATCTTAACAGCTTTTCAGCTGTATACCACAGAGACTTCTCAGCTAATCTCAGTTAGGGCATGCAGGGTACATAATTTTCTCTTCTTTTATTTTCATTCCTCCCAAGATATTTGCAGCAATGTAATTTCTATTTGAATTCGTAAATACATTCCCTGTTTCATTTTACTGGAAGTTGCTCTGGATTAAGGGTGATTTTATGGTAACAGGGAAATTGGTATAATGGAAATTCCTCACAGCTAGTCAGGAAAAATCCTTGGCAGTATGTAAGGGACAAAACATACTAAACAGAAAAGGGCAAAACATATCAAACATATCAAAGGGCAAAACGTATCAAACAGAAATAGAAAATCTAAGGGTGAATTAGGAATTCTAGAATTAAACAGACAAATTCAGTGAACTTTAATCTAGTAGAACTTAGGTGAAATGAAGTGAGAATATCAGCAATGTTTAATGCAATTAGATAATTAATTAAAATTAATTACTATAATAATTGTTCATAAACATAGAGATAAAATCAATAAAATGTTCACCCACTCCGCTCTGCTTCTTTTGCTTCCCAGTGATTCCTGTTTTCTGCTTACCTTTCTTTTCCCACTTGTGTATTTCTTTCATCTGTGACTGAAGAATTTGGGACAGAAGCCATCTTCTCAGTTCTCACTGAAAACCCTGGGGTATGTTAGAGGAATGTAAAAATGAATAATGCACAGAATTTAATAAAAAGACTGTTCCCTCTGTAGAAACAACATTAAAAAAATGAATTTCAATTATAAAAGAGAAGGAATTATTTTATCCTGATTCCTTAAGTGTCAAGACAGAAACTACTTTTTCTTTCAATAAAGCCATAAACTGAGTTCATTTACTTGAGAAGTAACTAGCTCTGGATTCACCCTAAGGATGTCCCTCTTGTAAGAGTACACCTGGGAAGCCTAGAAAGAACATCACAAATTTCCTGTGATTGTGTTTTCTGTCTAAGAGACAAAAAGGCTGGATGAGATTGCAGTGGTCCCCATATTGTATCATTCCAGAAATGTGAAGGGTGTTAAAGTGAGGGGTCAGGTTTACTGCCCCATCCAGTACTGGAGTCTTGCATCTGACATGTTTTCAGGCTCCCGAATGATAACTGAACTGGCCAAGATGTTTTGTAAGGGAGGGAATAGAAGTAGCATAATTTGGCCAATGTAACTGTGATCTTTCTGTAATCGTGTTCTAAATTACAGTTTTATGTGCACATAAAGGCATAATGGAATTACTGCTCCATTACATCAGCTGGGTAACTTTTTCAACCCAACGTTATCCATTCAAGACAAAAAAACAGTTGCTAAAAAATTACGAAAAAACACCACTTTATTGGGGGGAAAAAATAAAATAAAATCCAAATCCTAGAGAACAAGAAAAAGCCCAGACATTTAAAGCAAGAAACCCTAACATCAGCTCCTCCACCAGCTCACTCCCTAATACACTGGTAGTCACCAGGGCATTAGAGGCTGGTTGCAGAATGGTGGCTTTCCAGTTTACTGAACAAGTTTCATTTGACATGTCAGGCAAGCATGAGCAATTACCACACTCCAAAAAATCAGGTTACTTTCTTCTGATGACTAACTCAGTGACAAAGATTCTGCCTTTGTTTTCAATGCTTGGTCAGTTTTCAGATCTGTAAAACAAAAGGACATCATCAGCAAGTTTCCAAGTTTACCTGAAACTTCATTGTGGAAGGGATCCCAATAGGCCACCTAGTCCATTCGTTCCCTGCATTAATTGTATCAGTTATCTCTTTGGCTTTCCTGACATGCTTGTCTAAGCTAACTTAAAATCCCTTCATGATGGAAACTCCACTATCTCTTAAGCAAGTTGTTTCAGTGTTTTATTATCTTTACCTCAGAAGTCTGACTTCTCTTTTCTCTGCATACTTTAAAATGTTTGGATGCTCCCCCACAATCAGGCTTAACAATCTGTTTTTTCTCCATTTCCCTCATAAATTATGTTCTTTAGATCCTTAATGACTCTGGATTGTTCAGATTATTAAAATGAGAAGCCCCAAACTGAGCACAATGATCCAGCAAAGACCTTACCAGTGCTGAGCACAGCAGAAAGATTACTTCATGTGTCTACAGGCTGTTTATGGTGTTTGTGTATCCCAATTTAGTGTAATAGCATGATTTGTTTTTTTAACATGTGAAGAGGATATAAAGAAAGAAGAAAATATGTGACCTTCTATAGCTTTTATCGAAAAAAAAAAACAGGTAAGGAGATGTTCCCATCAGCTTTTTATGTAATTCATAATTTCAACTTAAACATACTGTGTGGAAATTGTCCCTCATTTTTTGGTTTTCTTAGAATCATAGAATAGTTAGGGTTGGAAAGGACCTCAAGATCACCCAGTTCCAGCCCTCCTGCCATGGGAAGGGACACCTCACACTAAACCATCCCACACAAGGCTTCATCCAACCTGGCCTTGAACACTGCCAGGGATGGAGCATTCACAACCTCCCTGGGCAACCCATTCCAGTGCCTCACCACCCTCACAGGAAAGAATTTCCTCCTTATATCCAATCTAAACTTCCCCTGTTTAAGTTTGAACCCGTTACCCCTTGTCCTGTCACTACAGTCCCTGCTGAAGAGTCCCTCCCCAGCATCCGTATAGGCCCCCTTCAGGTACTGGAAGGCTGCTATGAGGTCTCCATGCAGCCTTCTCTTCTCCAGGCTGAATGATCATTGTAGCATCATGTCCTCTGCGCATAATCTCTATTCCATCATTTATGTCATTAATAAAAATATCAAGCAGAAATTGACCTAAACAGACTTCTGCAGATACTGTTTCATAACAACTTTACATCCTAATAGTGAACAATTTGTAATATTTTCTATGGTGCAGTTTTATAATCAGTTTGGCATCCATCCCATAGCTGTTTCACAAAGAACATGTTTTACCTAACTTTTGAAAAACTCTGAACTTTTTTGTCTCTTCCTCCTCTGTTATTTTACTTCTTACTTTTTGCCTAACCAAGTTTCTGGGGTTTGTATGCTTCTGTTATGTTATTGAGGTCAACAAAGAGCTCATGATT
Source organism: Lathamus discolor (assembly GCF_037157495.1). NCBI lineage: Eukaryota > Metazoa > Chordata > Aves > Psittaciformes > Psittacidae > Lathamus > Lathamus discolor. The sequence continues at coordinate 147,518,865 of NC_088885.1, read as the reverse complement.
TAACCAAACTGGTCACATAATATGCTTCCGATCCTCTCTCCACTTTGGGATGATTTGTGTTTATGTCCTTCACTTGGGGTATTGCTGCCAATAACGGGAAGAAATTAACAGTCTCTTAGTTGCTTCTAGTTAACTGTTTTTTTGTCTAATCCCAGTTTCTTTTATAAATGCAGCCTGCCACCCTGAGGCTCTCCTCATCCTGCCTCATTTTGGCAGATCCAGATAGCTATTATTATCTTTTCGTGTATCCTTTGCCATATATATTTATGCCAGGGTTAGGCAGGGGAGTTTCAGCCTGTTGACATTCCCTTTTCCATATCTCCTTTAATTTCTTGAGAAAGTATTATAATCACCTCTTTTTTATCAAGCACTTAAGTATTTAGTGTTCCTTCCCCCTTTGAAAAGAATGGTTTCAGGATACAGAATGCGTGCTGCTGGTATTAGCCTGGAACACGCTACAAACCATCAAAGGCAAGCACAAGCCTCAACAACATTTTTAGTTGTTTACTGCTTCTAAATCTGGGACACTGTAACAGGCTTGCTAATAATTTGGTTTCCAATGATCCAGTGACACAGGCTAAGTGCAGACACCCACCGCCTTCCAGGCTGCACACAGCCCAGAAACCTTTGGATGACCCACACGGTGGAAGAACCAAACCACAGCAATTAGCTGCCTGAACCAACCCCAAATCCGTATCCCCCTTTTCCTCAAGGAGCTTCTGAACTGATCAGGAATAGGGTGCTGTCCTGCTCCATTAAAGGGCAGAGATGGAACCTTCTTTCTGTGGCAAGCTGACACTTAAAATGGGTGAAGAAATGGGTGCAAAATCAAGACCTAGAAAGTATGGAGAAAAATAGATAAGGATATTATATTGTACTAGCAAACTCTGTGAGTCACTGATATACTGTTTAGAAAAGATAAAACCTACAGGGCTTATTAGGAACTGGAAGGCGTATTTCTAGCTGTAGATTATAAACAGGTTCTACTAAAATTTATTAAAATATGTAAATAAATACAGAAATGTGAAAGTTTTCTTATTTATGATAAAGAAAATGGCATTGACAGCACATTTCATTTGGACTCAAGAAAAAAATAGGACCCTTGCATCCTCAGAAAGGGCACAAAGCACATAAAATGTCCAACCTCCATCTTTTCTATGCTTTAACAGTTTTTAAACACTAGACCAGTTCCCATAGTCTTCAGTTTCCTGCTTCAGGACTCTCCCACAAGAAATGTCATTGGTATAGCCCTTGCACATGAGCTCATTGACACCAGTTATTCATCACTGGTCCATCAGACCAATATATTTTAAGGAAACTTTTCAGCATTTCAACGATATGTTGTTTTAGACAGCCTTAAGACAAATTATTACAGGGATATGCTTTTAAAACTGTTGAGGGAAACCAACTAAATCCTATCTAAGCATTCGGCCCTCTAAATCCCTACCTATGTGTTGCTAAAATTGTTTGAATCTTCATAAATAAGGACTGCTGTACAACCCCCAACGTGTGCATGTTTTACAGAGCTTGCAAGCAGATAACACGTTTTGTATCACTAAAAATGCTGTAGGTATAATATCACTGCTTTTAAGATGACATACATTTTTAGACTAAATAAGTTTGTTTTATTTAAGTCTTCCTTTCAATGTATTATTACCAGCAATGTTGTAGAACTGCCTTTCCTGGATAATAAAGCCTCTTCCGGTCAAGAAATGGTAAAGCGCCTCTTACTTTATTTAAGTGTTACTTACAAGGCAAGCTGTGAAACCACAGAATTTGGGAGTTAGTTAGTTTTTCATTGCCCTCATCTTCTGCATTCCTAAGTGTCTTAACCAAGGCACAGCCTGCTCATACTTGCCCATTAATACTCTGTATACTGAGCATTCTAAAAGCTATTAGTGTACCTTGCCTATAAGAAGCACGGAAAGCAATTAAATATGAAATCTGACATATTTCCTCCTATTTCCATGAGTTAAGCTACTCTACTGAAGTATTTCCCCATATTGACTTTTAATAATAACAGTTAAAATGGTGAATTTTCTCTTCCCTTTTCCCCCAGTAGTTAATCAAAACCCACTTCCCAGCTAGAAAGAGCGCAGCATTTGCACAGTTAAACTGCAGCTGTTTCTCATATGAGTGAGCTCCAGAGATGTTATGAGGGATTTGAACCCTGGGAGGAGTCAGGCACAGAAAGAGAAAGCTCTGTCTCAAGTTATTTCCTGCCTTTCCAGTTATTAGAAAATACTATAAAAATTGTAAGAAATTTTTCATTAACGTTTCTTTGTGTTGTTCTTTAGGTGCTCTCTCCTGTTTTGTTGTTTTGTTTTTTTTTTTTTAATTCAGGAATTTTAAATAAATGCTATTTTTTTGTGTTTTTTAAAAGAAGAGCAGAAAATGACACACAAGTATGTTAACGGATAATTTTGTTCACCATACAAATGACATGCACTTCATAAAATAAGAGACTTTTCAAACAGTATGCAGCCATTGCCATCTATCTGCAACAGAACAGAACTAGGAAAAAAAAAAATCAGATTGCTTCTCCCTATTTCCACTGTTTTAGTTTTTTAAGTCCAATTTCCTAAGACAAAAAGGCTGATGCTATCACACTCCTTATCTGTCTCTCCTCAATTTTGAACCCATTGCCAATTTCAAATAAATTTAATAGAAAAGGGGAGGCTTCAAAGATAACTAAGTCCCCCTAGACTGAGCTGAAGGGTACAGTGAAAGAAACTGAAATATATATATATATCAAATTTGTGATAAGCTTTACCACTATTAGATTCCATTTTTCCTTTAGTTGAACACAGGGAGGAAGCTGGAAATCTGTGCTCAGAGGAATAGAAAAATAGCCAGAAGTGTGAAGCACAGCCCTTGCGCCCTGGGTTACGAGGAGGAAGGGAAAGGCATCAGGTGGAGAAGGCAGAGAGATGGGGTGAGAGTCTTCACTCTTAGCTTATACCTTATTTTCCAGCATGGGAAGGGCATGGTGACATAGCCAGCTTTCATCCTATGGCTCTGAAACATCAGTTGAGCTCTAACTTAAAGCAAACAAGAGTGATTTCCCTTTTACAGAGTATCACATATAACAGTTGGCTTTGTGAAGTGAAATTTTACTGCAAAAGAAGTGTAGTTGTAGAAATTAATGATGGAAAAAGCCTTTTGTCCTCCTCCTTCTTCTCCCATCCCAGTCAGTTAAAGCTCTTCAATGAACACTTAGTACTGCTTTGCTGTGTGCTTGTAAGAGGACAGAAAAACTGAGTCCCCAACATTTCCATTTAGTATGCCAAGGGCCAGTACGCCCAGTAATCCCACCCACCCTGGCTTCACAAGTTTTGCACTCTGTTTTCAGCTGTCTTTCCTCCTTTGTCTTCCATTTAATTATGCCAAATGCCTCAATATAGCCCAAGGAATTACTTGGGGAAAACAAGTGCTAATGATGCCAGAATCAGCTTTGGTTGTGTTTGTTTGGAGTTTTTTTGTTTGTTTGTTTGGTATTTAACATAAAGCATAGATTACACATGGGAAGGCTGATAGCTGGCTGTCTGCCCCCAGAGGGCACTGATATGCAGAACATCCCGGAATAGCTCTGTTGAGGTGTGTATTGTCTCAGTGCTTGCTAATGGATTGGAGATGCCTTCAGTTTGACACCAACAGCCTCCTCAGCATTTATTTTGCATGTAAGCCCCAATAACATCAGTAGAAGAATTCTTTCACCAGCCTAAGAGTGAAGCCAAATCAGATCTGTGTATTCAAGCTGCCTCTAAGTCTCCTCGCTCAGCAGTTAGTGTCTTTTTAATAAAGAAATTCAGCACAAAACTCATCTCTAATAAGGCAGACTGGTACTAACTGGATGTTTCTGCCTTATGCCAGCATTAAAAGCCCAAAAGGAGTTCTTTTTTGTCAGCTATTTCAGAGGTCTGAACAAAAAGCAACACATAATAGCAAGGGGAAAAATTAAAGAAAACCCAAGCCAAACTGTGTATTTTAGATAGTGCTTAAGACAGGGAGTGGCAAAGTGGAAGAAAATTGATATTCTAAGGGAAGGGGATATTGCACGATGGGAGCACCAAGTCAAAGAAGGGTCTATTTGGAAGGACAAAGGTTTCCAGGATTCAAAGCTGAAGGACATCGGAGTGCTGGGCAATCTCTGTCATTCCTGCCAACAGCAGAAAGTATCTTTGGAAGAGAAAAATAAAGTGGAAGCAATAAGAGGGAGAAGGATTGAAAATGTTCCAGTGAATTTGTAAGCCATTTGCCTGAAGTTTGTTGCCACCACACTCTCCCAGAGGCAGTTTCCACCTCAGGGACTCCTCAGTGCTTATGCCAGAACATGCAGGACAGACCCTTGAACACAGCAGAATTGGCTCCCAGCCAGCAACACAGCTGTTTGCTGGTTACCAGCTGTCTCTGCATGAATATGGTTATTATTAATAGATTACAAGTTCAGTAGGTGACTTCCACACAGAGTACAATGGTCTATGAAAACGCTCTCCCAGACCCACAACAGACAAAAGTTTGGAGTCTCACTGAATGCACATTGACAGCATTTGCTAATAATTTTCTGAGTACAGATTTTTATCTAAAGACATACTCTAGTTTCGCCCAGCCCAAGTTTCTCCAGTGTGCTTGGCAGCATATAATATAGGAGAGCTTTGTTAAAAAACAAGCAAGATGTTCAATATTCACTGTTTATTAACCCCCACCCCTGATTTTCTACATCTCCCTTCTTCTCTAGATAAGCTGCTCTGTGACAGATGAAAATTGTAAAAGCTCTCACAAAGTTGCTGTCATTGAAGGGGATCTTCCAGGGACGCATTAAGCATCTTCACTCTCAGGTAACAGCTACACAGAACTCTTGGGAGTTATTCAGCCCTTGCAGCAGGCACAAGCCTAAGTAAGTAGGTGGAGAACTCAGGCAATCTATTCACCTTTTCCATTCTGTGCATGCATCTCTGATGAAAAAAACACACATATGGCTTACAATGATTAGAAGTTCACAGTGAAAAATAAAACTAGTATCACTTGCACTGAGCCACATGTATGAAGAAATGTAAAAGCATCCAGTTGGTGTCTTTTTAAAATGCTTCGGGGCTATTCAGTCGTTTTTCAATTTTAAAAGTGTTTAAATGCATCTGGACACTTTCCTCAAGTATCTGCTCCCTGTGCCCCCTTACAGCATTCTGCATATGTCAATGCACCTGTAGGTCAAGAATAAATGTGAGTGTTTTAGAGGACACTTTAAGGTTAATCTACCTACTAGCAAACCAATCTATTTCTTCCATTAGGTGACATTGCTCTTGGGACTCCCACCTTTGAAAGTTGCTTTTTTGGCTGACAGAATAAAAAGACCATGGAATTAGAGCTGTGCATACAATGTTGGGCATAAGAGTCTGTAAATTAGCTTAGGAATTTTGCTTCTGGGACAAGCAGGGGCTATAGAAGATGTGACATTTATCTGCTTTAGCCCCTGGGCAGAAAGGAAGAATGAAGAAGGTTTTGCCCTATATCACCATTTTGCATTTCCTTGCAGCTGCAGCATGGAGCAGCTTGCTTTTCCTAGAGCAGCGTGAGCTTGTTACATCCTATGGGACAGAAAGGGTTATACTTTGGAAAACAGAGTCCAAATCAGGAAAGTTAGAGGCACCAAAACTTCTTCTGTGAGTTAATTCACGTGTTTGTAACTTGGGGTTACAAAACAGGCTTTTTGGCAGGAGGTTTTTAAGGGAACAGGTGGGAGGATGAATGGGGGCTAAATGTGATCGTTAGAAACCTCTGTCCTAAAAAGAAAAAAATAGGAAAGAAAGAGGAAGAAGAAAATTAACAGGAAATAGAAAAATTCCTCTTCTTGAGGTAGTTTAATTTACTCCTTCTAAAAAAAGGGGGGGGGGGGGAAGAAAAAGAGCCTAGAGCAAATAACCTACCATAGGCTTGAAGTAATAGCAAATAACTTCCATACGGATATAATATCACATAATTGCTGAAGCAACAATTAATGGTTCTTTATGCAATACTTCAAAACATTATTTTAATTAAAAGCATTTCTTTTTACAAGTTATTTTCCTTTTCCCTTTCAAATCACTTGGCTTCTTCACAACCTTTAGTGAGAGCCGTAAATCCAATTTGTTTTCATCTGGCAACAAAGAGAAGCTGCAGAAAGGAAAACCTTCCTTCTGTGAGGAGATGGGAAAGTTGCTCCTGGATAAGTGTTAACATAGAGAAATGACCCAAATACTTGAAAATCTCCAAAATACACAAAGATTACCATAGATTCTAATAGGGCTCAGCCCAGTATCCTAATGCTGCTGAATTCCACTTACCTGGGGCTTGGTGCTCCTACCTGAACCCAAGCAAAGGCTTCATTCATGTGCCCTGCAGGTGTGAGCTCCACAAAATTTTAATTCTGTCCTGTCTGTAACATGTTCCTGCCTTCTTGGAGCACACAAGGCTTCCTTTAGGAGCCATAGCATTATGGCTTGTGATCAGATATTTGCAGCACCAGGTATGAAGCCTTCCAAGACCGAAACTCCCACTGATGTGTGCCAGGAAATGTGCAGTTAGCAGATTCAGAAGGACATATGCTATCCCATGCCATTTGGATCATGCTTTGCTCTGCGTGAGAATGGCATTATATTCACAGTGGGAATGAACATGAATTGAAACTGCTCTCAGCTGGTCAAGACAATGTCCTAAAAGGAGTTAGGGCGTTTAAGCATCACAGGACAAAATGTACAACTCATAGTCACCACTGCACAATCCTTCTGTTTGGATTATTATGGGATTTAGGACTCAAAATATGCCAGATGCAGAAAGAAAAGCAACACTGGCACATCCCAGTTGATCCCAATATAGCAGCACTGACACAGGTCACAAAGAGAGCTGCAGAGACTGCTACCCTGGTATCTGTGGCCTCTGGTTTGAAGGCCCAAAATCTTCCTACTTTAGTAGATCTGCCCCTTTCTAAGACCTACAGAAAGACAAGGGTCATACTTCCTACTGTAAAAAGACTTTAATAACTATAACATTTTCTTAGCTCATTCTTACATTGTTTTTCCTTGATTATGCTATGCAGTCATTTCAGTGGTAAAGAGAGCGAGGAGGGTGAGCTGCCAGAACACTGCAGGCACCAGCAAGTCGCCTGTGGCTGTGTCAGAGACTGTATGAGAACATCTGGAACAGCCTGCCAGCTGCTCTGAATTGTGCTTGGACGCAAATATCACTAGAAAGCAAACAGTAGTCTTCTTCGCTGATCCGAGGGAGGTGCTAAAGACGGGAATTTCTTTACATGGCATTTCATTTTCAGCATAACATAATACTATGTAAGACATGAACAAGTAAAAAGTCAAGGCAATACTAGATCAAAGTACAATGATAAGAAATGTCAGCTGTTTTCCTGGTGTTTGGTTAATAGGGCAGGACTGTTATTATATTCAAATCCCTTTGGATTTGACGGCATTGTGTCTCAAGCGTTTTTCTCTAAGATGAAAAAATATTACTTTTTCCAACTGCGGTAAAAGGATTTCTAGTATTGTCCCATGGACATCTAATTGTGTCTTTAAAAGTGCTGGAAGGACAAAGACTTATTAAAAAAAAGAGTGGAAAGATGCCACATTGTGTGTTCACAAGGTTAGGGTAATTAAAGCAAGAATTTTTAGTCATGCAGGTGTCCTCAGACCTGTGTATTCAGGGCTTTGGAAGAAAGGAGTAGGGAGTTAAGCACAATATATATAAATTCAATCCCTTATGTGGATATACTCCAGGTTTAGATATTTTTGGAAGAAGAAAGAATAGAACTGAGATTAAAGAGTATCTGCAGAAGAGTAACACTGAAACTCAGCAGTTTCCTTACAGATTTTGGATCCCAAATACAAACTTGTGTCAAACGAAATGCTTGGCTGAGGTGTTAGTTGGACAGGATCTAAAGAATCAGAAACTGTGATGTATGAATAAAGAAACAGATTACAGACTCACAATGCTAATTGCCAAGGCCTCCGGTTACCATTCTTCATGTTTTGATGTATATCGTACATTTATAATGGCCAAGGGCCTGATTCTCATTTATGTCACCCAACAGTATAAAATGAAATGACAGCAGAATAAAGGGACGTGAATGCAAGTCAAAATCTGGCCAAATACCTATGTCTTTTGAACTTTTGGCTGGCACCCAGAAGTAATCTGGAGACTGAATCTTCCTGGTTATTATCCAGTTGCTGTAACCCAGATGTGCTCAAACAAGGGCGCAAGCCTCCAGCTGGGAGAATAAGAGTCCCCAAAGGGGTGGCAAGCTTGGCAGAAATTAATTTATCAAGCTGGTGTTCAGCTGGTGAGCCAGAGGAGTGGGGATCAGGGCCAGGTGTGCGTGTGATCACAAACAGCGTAGTGCTGTAATCCTTGGACTGGTCTTCATCTTCCTTACAAGAAATCAGGGGCGATCTGAAAAAGCAATCTAAAGTCCACATTTCTCCTTGGGATGGCTGGTCTTCAGAAAGCACTGGAACCAAGCTGCATCACATAATGAACTCATCAAAAAAGACTTTTATATAAGCCAGTCTAAAAGGTACAGAGAAAAGTTTCCAAACCAAATTGATGCGTATTATGTTATGCAACAGGCTTTACAATAATTGCTTGTTCAAACACTGCTTTTTTCTTCCCTATCTCTCCTACTGGATCATTCAGTCTTGCAATCTCAGATATTAGCTGCACATACATAGTACTGTCTTCCTCTCTCTGGAAAGCAGAATCTTTTCTTCAAGGTAAACTTTTATGGACTAAAACCCACTCTGAGCTCATAACTCTAATTGGTACAGCTCACATTACCCCTCTGCATGACCAGACAAATACACAAGATTTACATGCTCTATCTGGCTTGTATTTTGGATCTGAAGGCCGGCATGTAGCAAAACTTACCTATGTTTCCAACTATATCCAGTGCTGTGATGAAAGATACTAGTTCTCTGTACAAATCTTCATTTAAATCATTAGGTCACCTCAGCAAAACAAGATGTTTATTACTGTTCTTGAATAATCTCTGGTTTTCTAGGAAGAGTGCTTCAAGTCTTTCAAAGAAAGCTGTGTGATTTCTGCTAAGCTATCTTAAGCACTTCAACTCAGCTTTTTCCTGCTATGCAGTGTTTGAAGATCACTCCTCGCTGTCTTCATCAAAGTATTTGCTTTGCAAGGCAAAGTTTTGGTAGCTGGGGGCAACAGGGGTGGCTTCTGTGAGAAACTACTAGAAGATTCTCTATGTCCCATAAAGCAAATGCCAGATGGATCCAAGGCAGACTCACCACTGGCCAAGGCTGAGTCCAACAGAGATGGTGATAGTGCTTCTAGTTTAGCATAGTAAAGAAGGGGGAAAACCCCAGTGGGACATGTCAGCTGAAGAAAGGAGTGAGAATATGTGAAAGCAACAGCTCTGCAGACACCAGGGTCAGTGCAGAAAGAGGGAGCAAATGCTCCAAATGCTGGAGCAGAGATTCCCCTGCAGCCCATGGAGGACCCCACACTGAAGCAGGGGGATATCTCCTGAAAGAAGATCACGGGAAGCCCATGCTGGAGCAGGCTCCTGGCAGGACCAGTGGACTATGGAGAGAGGAGCCCACACTGGAGCAGGTTTGCTGGCAGGAGCTGTGACCCATGGGGGACCCACGCTGGAGCAGTCTGTGAAGAACTGCAGCCTGCGGGAAGGACTCATGTTGGAGAAGCCCACGCAGGACTGTCTTCTGTGGGAGCAAGGGAAGAGTGCAAGGAGTCATCTCCTGAGGAGGAAGGAGTGGCAGAGGCAATGTGTGATGAACTGACCACATTCCCCATTCCCCATCCCCCTGCACCACTGCGGGGAAGGGGTTAGAGAAAATTGGGAGTGAAATTAAAGCTGGGAAGAAGGGAGAGATGGGGGGAAGGTGTTTTTAGGATTTTATTTCTGATTACCGTACTCTGATTTTATTAGCAATAAATTAAACTGATTTCCCCAAGTTGAGTCTGTTTTGCCCTTGGCAATTGGTGGCAATTGATGAGTGATCTCTACCTCTCCATATCTCAGCCCACAACACTTATATCTTCTCTCCCCCATCCATTTGTGGAGGGGAGTGACGAGCAACTTTGGTGGGCACCTTGTGCCCAGCCAGGGTCAATCCACCACGTTCACAATCAGAGAGGCTACACAATGATACAGTTGTCTTTCCAAGGGTAATGCCACAGGCAAAGGCAGAAGGAGATCTTTCAATTGCTGAGCCATGTCTGGACATCCTGCCTTGTCTGGGTCAGAGTCTCAGTTCCAACTGGTACACTGTACACAAGACCAATAACACCGAACATCAGCCAATGTATGTATATCAAAACTCACTGCAAATTAATTTCTAAGTTAGCAATAAGTAAGAAAATCAGTAGACATAACAAATTTTCAGGAAAATAGTCTGGCAGCCAAAGCATTTGTCTGCTCTCCTTATGTCCATTCCTGTGACTATTCTGTCATCATTTGCCATGGTGACACACACTGTAATGTGAAGCACTTCACCTTAAGGACTCTGTTTCCAATTTGTCTATTTGCTTATTTCCCAATTTTGTGCCCAGACAGTTTTAGTAATGACAAATTAATATCAGCAATCCTTGTAAGGGAGCAAGTATATAAGGTCTACTGACTAAATTGGGATCTTGATATGTTATTAATGACCATAAAATCCTTTAATCTCATGTTGAAGGAGAGCATATGGCAACCACAATGCTCATGTTTTCTTTGAATTAAAGGAAAAAATTAATATGTGTCCAAGGGTGACTGATTGGAATTCCCAGCACTAACTGTAGTGACTCCAAATGTTCACAAAAAACAAGCCATAAGTTTTGAGCAGAAAAGCACAGACCTTATCTCTTAAAGAAGTAGCTTTATGAGTTACTTTTCACAGACTGCACTGAATAGCCACTGTCTTGAAGGACATACAGCCCTACTTTTAGGATGCCACCTTGACACTCAATAGAATCATAGAATCATAGAATAATAGAATGGTTTTGGTTGGAATGGACCTTAAAGATCATCTAGTTTCAACCCCCTGCCATGGGCAGGACACCTTGTAATAAACTACGTTTCCCAAAACCCCATCCAGCCTTGTCTTGAACACTGTCATTTGTCTCTAGAACAATTCTATTGGAAACTCATGGTTTTACTTAGTTTTAATAACAAGAATGACACAGAATGAAACTGCTAAAGATTTTGAGTATTTTGCATATTAACATGGGCTAACCTTCAAGGTTCTTATTGCCATTTAGATAGATATTCCTAGCTGCTGTCTTAGATCAGCAAGTATTTTAATCACTGGAACAGCTTTGCATTACACGTGATGCTGTCAGATGCAGCAGAAATGTATGTATTCTCTGAAAAACAAGATTAAAACATCCACTGCACTTTAACGCCAAGGGAGCGTTTCTGTTGTAGAAAAGGCTACAAGCTGCTTAAATCTCTCCTCACGTTTTGCATTCCCTTTCATCATTAGATGATCTTTAAGATCCCTCCCAACCCAGATTTTTCTCTGATTCAATGATTTATCTTGGACCGTCAAGTTTTTATTACTGTGATGTAAATGTAAATGAAAGGGGTGCTTTAAAAAGACTTTTCCTAAGGTTTTTGTTTGTTTGTTTTTGTTTGTTTGTTTTTTGTGTTTTTTTTTTTTTTTTTGTCTTTTTGCATTTTTTCAGAAGTGAACCAAGAGTCCCAGTCAGTGCCAGCCACTGACAGGACTAACACTGCAACCAGATGACGAGCTTTGCTATCAAAGATCTTCACAAGGGCTTTCGTTAATCTGTGAGTACATCAGCTCGGCACTGCACACTCTAATTCACTCCATTTATCTCATCCTCTCTCCCAAAGATACTGCACCATTCTTGATATGATGGGATCAAGAAACTACCTCTTCCTCTGGCTGCAATGGAAAAGGAGAGAGGTGAACCATTTTGCACAGTACAGCTAGATCTTCACATAGTCCAAGGGTTATTATGGTTATTATTAGAACCATATTATGTCTCCTAAATACAACCTCACCACGATCTGAACACTGCTAAACTGAAATGCCTAGCAGGCACAAAAGGGCACAGTTCTTCAAACCTGCAGAAGATTAATGCTTTAAAGGTAGGCAATAGACCTAACATAATGGAAGACTGGGGAAAACTCCTCCTACAGTCCAGCAAGAGCAGGTGAGTATCCTGGGTGGGATTTTGTGATTGTTATTAGAATATGGCATGCAATGTCAAATGCTTTCCCATACCCTTTGATAGTATGGCTACAATTTCAAGTGTTCCGCAGCACAGTTGGTGTACTTCATGGCATACTAAAGGCCATCTGTCAACAGCTCCAAAGGAGAAAAAACATGCTGCGTTCTTGCTGCATTTGTTCTAGCAAAAGTCTATAAAGAGAAAGCAGATGGCAATTGTATCGACAGTTCAACGGTTTCTTCCACAATGCTAACTAAGCAAACATGAATCAGATAAATATGCAGAGATGCTATTTTCAAAAAACTACTTCTTCATTTACATAAGAAATTTGTCCTTAATCTGGAAACAGATGAAACACATGAAACATGGAATATGTAAAACAGGACTTCTTTTTTAAAAGTCCTGAGGGTCTGAACGAAAGCCCTTTTTAGTCATCAGGAATCTCCTCAGTGACTGGTGTGTTCACTCTAACAGATTTTATTTTGGGGGTTGTGCAACCGCAGACTACTGGTTTGACCATCTGTACCTTTTTATTGATTACAAATTGATTATGAATATCATCGGGTGGTAGACAAGTGTATATTCAAATTTTATTTATTATGACTCAAGGGACCATTTAGACAATTCAAACATTCATAAATAATAGAGAAATACTAATCTTGGGGTTCAGCCGTGGCCCAACTTTTGTTTACAGGGGGCTATCACATACAGAGAGCTGGACTCTGCTCTCATGTTCAGAGGCGTAAGAGAGTAGGACTTCTGTTGTTTGCTTTAGGATAAGATCCACATCCCTAACAAGAGTTGAATAAGTACATATGACAAGTTTAGTAACCATTGAAGAAGACCCAGAATAACAAAAAATTAATGTTTTTGACAACAGTTTATGTCTAATTTATAATACGCAAAAGTAAGTTTACAAGGTGGCAGAACATGTATTTTGATTTTCAGTCCTCCCACTTCCATGTAGTTTCGTAGATAGTTGTCCTGCACTAACTACTACAATTCCAGCCACTCCTGCACCTGTGTAGTGTGGCTGTATATTATCTCTGCATGAGGACAATTTGACAAGTTTTATGTCCTGATCTTAAATCAAATTAAGATTGCCAGGAAGTCTTATCCTCTCTAGCTACCGGAATGTCTTCCACCACCTCCCCCCAGACTTGGCATTATCGAGAAAACTGGCCATAGACTTGCATGCTGAAAGGAAGCAAAGAAACAAATGTAAAGTTGCCTAAAACAGCTTTACATTCACTCAAACTTTATCTCCTCTTTTTTGATGTGGTTCAGTAATTAAGAAACTCGGGCAAAAAACTCCGCATCATAATTAACATGGGATCATTGTGGATGGAAATCTTCAGGGAGTCATCCGCCCCAAGGGAAAAACAACTATATTTATGGTATTTATATTGTCATCTCAACAGTTGTTAAAACCTCTAATGATGAAGAATCAATACCCTTCCTAGACAAGTCTGTACTGTTAGATTTTTCTTACCATTAGTAAATGTCTCCTAAGATGTAACCAGAATCTTGTGTACTGTATTTTAAGCCCTTTATAGCTTCTTGTATCCTGCACTGTCATGAAGAATAGATTAGACCCTTTCTCTTAGAAACAAGCTTCTAAGACTTGTCCTTCCTTTTCCCTCCTACCCACAAGCTTCTCTTCTTTAGCTTGATAACCTTGGTTCTGTTTATCCTTCCTCATGGGTTATGCTGTCTGGTCCTTTGATCGCTGTTGGTGTTTTCTTCCAGCTGGCCTGTATCATTCTAGAAATATGGTGCCATGACTGGGGACAAAAATATCTCCTTATCACAAAGTGAAACAGCAAGATCAGTTCCTCGTTTTACTTCTAACTCCGTGTTTCAGATGCTTTTATTTGTTTTGCGACAGCATGAAATGCTCAGCTTCCCCAAATTACTACTTCATTGTTTCCTGACCTCTGCTTGGATAGGTGAATGGTTCTGCCAAAGAGAAATACCTTATTGTTCCTTTGAGTTTTGCCCTATCGTTATCCTGATTATTTCTGCAGCTTCAAGATAATTTTTCAACCCTGTCCTCCAGTCTACCTGTAGAATTCGTATCATCTGCAAATTAATAAGCACACTCAATATTCATTCACAGGGATAGAAATGAAAAATACTGAACAGAATAAGACTTCAGGGAAAAACCTGCTAAATATTCTGTATCAGCTTCTTTTTTTAACAGTGAACCTTTGATAACAGCTCTGTGAGGGCATTTTTCAAACAGTTCTGTGTCTCATACAAGTCCCGTAAGAATCATACCCTTCCAGTTACTAATGATAGTGGCATTTGAAACAGTTTCAGGTCCCTCTTACAGCTTTTATGACACTTCTTTCTCACTGTTCATAAAGTCTGTTTCATATCACATGAAAATGTGGCTGTTTTGAGATGAAACTTTATTGACAAAGATATCACAGAATCATAGAATTATCTAGGTTGGAAACGACCTTTAAGACCACTGAATCCAACTGTCATCCCAACACTGCCAACTTCACCATACAACCCCCCATACCATCAGGACACAGTTTCAGAAATTCCCATTGCAACTACATGGTTAAAAATCGCTGTAATCAGACTCAGAGCGGAAGCATGTTCACAACATAGCAACAGCCTGGACATCAGCCCTTCACATTCTCCTTTTCAAATTGACTTCTCTGTTTCCCTCTCTTTGTATCTTGAAATAAGCTTTTACTTTTGCTTAATCTGGCTCCCAGTTCTGCTGCAGCTTCCATTTCATTTTCCTCCACAACAGAAAATAAAAGTCATGTTTAGAGTGTTTTCCCAGTGTATATTAGCAGTTCTCCTAACCCTGTCTTTGACTCACACCCCTGATACAGAATTTTTTCCTAGCAGACTTCCTCCCCACACACACTGCTCTCCCATTATTCCCATCAGATTTGCTCTTTTCGTGCTCCTTATGAATGTCACATTATCCCAGTGCTCATTTCCTTCGTCTGGGGACGGGGGCCAGGGCTGGCTCAGGTGCAGGTCTCTCTCACAGGGCTTGCCCATCCTCCTCCTCCTGCCTGATTCATTCATATGTCACACTCCAGTGTTTACGAAACCATCGTTATGCAATCACCATGGCAGTGAGTCAAACATCGCTAATGCTGCATCATCGAGTGAACCAGGCAGAAGAAGGATATAAAAAGGGAGAGCTACTATTTATACACAGACATTATGGTAATCTGCAAAGACAAGAACACATGTAGAAGGTGGTTGCTAGACATCATATCCATCATTTTAGGGCATTCTCCAGCAGGAGTGCTCTCCTCCTGCTCACCGCATTCCCTACTCAGCATTTGTTTAGGGAGTTGCATGTTCCTGGGAAGGACACCTTGCACACTGGGAGAACAGTGAAAATGCTGCTAACTCAAATAACCTCAAAGGCTCCTGAGAATGCCTGAGTGTGGGGAATGCCCCGGCAGGAGTCAGATAGTGGGAGCGTGAAGGAAGTGTCCTGCTGAACTCACAGCTATCTTATTTCATGATATCTGGCTCTGAGCGGTTTGTTTCAATTTGGAGCGCTTGCTGATGGTGATGAAGAGTTTTCAAGCTTGTGTCATCATCCTTAATGGTTAAAACATGTAACTCTGTGGAGGAAGAGGGAAGCAAACTCTCCTTTCAAAAATTGCTCTTCTCACTTAAACTTGTGTCAAACTGGAGCAACTCCACCTGACTCCATTAAATTATTACTGATTTATAACAGGACAAGTCAGAACCAGGCCAGCTGCTGGTGAAAACTGCTGTTTCAAACCTTTTCTGAAGTTTCCCATTCCTCCAGATTTCACCCATCACTTGAGACACAGGATGTGTTTATCTCAATGTTTGTATGAGATGGTGTTGCAGTGGCCTGGATGTGACAGTCCAGAGGTCCACCCAGTTCTAGGTCTCTCAGTTTGTCAATGGGAGTATTGTCAAAAGTAAGGAGAAAACTGAAAAAAAACCAATAGTCCGGTCATATGTAGCCAGTCTCATGGGCTTCTCTTGGAAACATCTTTAAGGTCAGAGCTTTCCAGCGCAGCCGCAATTTGACAGGGCTGATAAGTCAGGCTTGTCAAACAAGGGCTGCTAGTAATTAAAAATAGCAATTAAAATAGGTAAAAGTTAACATTTTTTACATTTCAAATAGGAGGAAATTAAGACCAGTTTTTCAATGATTATTCCTCAGGCAGGCAGTAAAATAACCTGATGGAAGTTGAGATTTGATTTGGATAGAGCACAAATCAGAAAAGATTATGTGATATGATTATTCTCTGACTTCAAAAACCATGTGAACACACACAAACCAGAAGAGTTTCCAGCTCGAAAAGAAATAAGATTTTGACTCTGACATGTGCCAGTGAGCATAGGAGTGGTCCGTTCTGAATTCAGATCCTGCACTTTCTAAAACAAAATCTTCTTGGATAAATAATACAATGTTCATGTGTTTAGGCAAACAACTTCTGTCCTGAATTCCAGGCAGAAAAGCTCATTTAGATGCAACACAAGCTGGGATTGACTTGAATGGAGTTTTCATTGTTTACAATAGGATTATAACCCATCCCCCCAGATTATTTTAAGTTATATTAGGAAAAAATAAGTCAATTGAGGAAAAAAGTACTTCATCATTAAAGATAATAGAAACAAACCTTCTATCTTTAACATCACTGTATTCCCTCTTTCCCCCTTTCAGTCCCAGCTATAATAAACAGATCTTTTATGCTGTTCATCCCAGAGTGATACATCAGGATGAATGCCAAGTGGAGGAAAATCCGTCAGCAAGCAGTTAAGTGATTATGTACTGGGTGAGATGTTAACATGCCATAGACAGTTCCAAAACCATATATACCTCCCGCTGTGAACAGAGCAGAAAAAAACCCCATGTTACATAACTTTGAAGGTGTAGCATTTAAAAAGCCACTAGACATGGGCCAAACCAGCTCTGGATTCAGAGGGCTGCAGAGGGCTACCAAATGCTGGGATATTCCCTGCTACACTCCCCATGAATCCCAGGGTACATCAGCAATGCTCTACTGCAAGGGTGGAGGCTGCAACTGATCCTAAGGATCACAGGTACCTTCCCATGCCCAGTGTCTGCAATTTCAGCTTTACAGCTACATGGTGGAGCTGCAAAGGTTCCTGCCAACATGTGCTCTGCCAGAGGGCAATAGATGATGAAAACAGGCATAATGCCTCTTTCAATCCTGTTATCTGTCTTGACTAAGGTAGTGTGATCAGATTTAGGGCATAGGGGTGTTGGAAGTAGATGATCTTAATGTCCTTTCCAACCCTAACCATTCTATGTTTCTATATTTACATGGTAATATACTCTGTCTTTGCACCCAGAGGGATAAGTGTGAGCTCCAAAGCGGAAGCTATGGGGAACAGCACTAACCCAGGTCAGTTAGCCCTACTGGCACATTAGCTGGGCATCACTTCTGCTCTAGCATTGTTAGTAAAGCTGCTACAGATGGCAAAACATGTAAACTCTTAGCTGCACTGTTAGACCTTTGTGGGACTGCTTTATTTCTCAGTTCTTCAGCCCTTTTTTCCATACCACAGCACAGGCTCATAAGAGCAAGTGGACAGGCAGCGAGGTAGCGTGTTACCTGAGACTATCCATATGTGGTCGAACACCTTGCTAAAGTGAGTCCTTTTACCATCAGCATGCATCTGTCAGGTCTCTGACCCAAAAAGGGATGTTAGTGGAATTTATGTCCTCCCTCTTAACACTGTGGCCTGTGACCATGTTTCCATATGTACACGAGAGCTTTCTTGTTTGCTGTGCAGCATAAGAAGGGATGCGTCTAGTAGAGATATCCTTCCTGGGAACACTTGAGTGAAGGACATCCTATATGACGAATGAGACAACAGAGGGCTGTAAACACTGGCAGATATCTTGATCTTGAATGGGGACATTGAAAGGTCAGTTCCAGAGAAGGAAATGAAGGAGCTCTCAAGCACTAGGGAGATAAAGGACTTCAGAGCGCTTCAAAAAAAAGGGAAAAATGCACTCCAAAATAAGTAAGTGGATACGGATATGTACATGTACACACTGCTTATTTAATGCTTATCTTTTCTTAACAAGGCAATTCCTAATGGTATCAAAGAACTTGCGGCAACAAATTTTATCACTGAAATTAAAGTCTATGTTTAAAATATTTGCATGGGGTTTTCCACGTTACAATAAACACTGAATGTTTCAGTAGGAAGTGAGGCCCCCTCGGAAGCTGACAACAAACTTAAGCTTTCTCAGCTTCTGTGATTTGATCACATCTGCAGAGTATCTTCTGCAGCATCTTTCTACAAACCAGCTTGCTCCTCAAATGGAAACACAATCAGTCTTATAGCTCTCTTGGGAACATAACAGGTTATTTCTAAGGTTATTTTACCCGGGTGTTTTCACCAGTGCAGATCTTTCGAACTTTTCAGGCTTCTTTATCAAATTCTGTTCTTTTAACATGTGATTGTTCAGTTATAACAGTTAAATCATAACCACTTGCTCTGATGCTGGCTTTCCACTTTTCAGCAGCCAGCCAGAGGGTGTCCTGTGATAACTGCTTTACAAACCTGATTGTCTTCTATGATAAAGCAAGCTGTTCACTTGCTGTGGGTTGACACTGTCTACCTGGACTTTTTCAAGGCTTTCAGTAGGGTTTCCCACAGCCTACTCCTATTAAAATTGACACATTACTGTCTAGACAAATGGTCTGTGTGGTGGGTGGGGAACTGGCTGACCAGCCGCACCCAAAGGATTGTGGTGAATAGCTTCTTGTCAAACTGAGGACCCATCACAAGTAGGGTACCCCGGGGATCAACATGGGGCCTCTTGCTCTTGCAAGCCTGTACTGTGGTATGGAAAAAAGGGCTGAAGACTGAGGAACAAAGCAGTCCCACAAAGGTCTAACAGTGCACTCTTTAGTATCTTCATAAATTTATCTGGAAGATAGGATCAAGTGTACCCTGACAAAGTTTGCTGATGATACCAAACTGAGTGGGGAAGTGAACACTTTAGAAGGGAGAGCCACCCTGCAGGGTGACCTGGGTAGGCTGGAAGAGTGAACTAACAAAAACCTTATGAAGTTCAACAAGGACAAGCCTAAGGTGTTGCACCTGGGAAAACATAATCCAAGAGTACAACACTGGCTGGGATCTACCCAGCTGGGGAGCAGCTCTGTAGAAAGGGATCTGGGGGTCCTGCTGTTAGCAAGCTCAGTATGAGTGAACAGTGTGTGCAGCTGCAGCAAAGCCAACAGGATGCTGAGGAACGTCAGCAAGAGCATCATCAGCAGAGCTAAAGTTGTCATTATTCCACTCTAATCAGCCACACCTGGAATACTGTGCTCAGTTTGACCCCTGCTGTGCAAAAATTGGCAGGCTCTAGAGGGTCCAAAGAAGGGCCACAAAGATGATCAAAGGACTGGGAATTGGGAAGCCTGCTCTATGAGTGTCCTGGGTTCAGCAGTAGCAGTCATGAGGACAGGCTGAGAGAACGGGTTGTTCAGCCTTGAGAAAAGAAGGCTCAGGAGAGACCTTATGCCCATGTTCCAGTACTTTAAGGGGTGGCTACAAAAGGGAGACTCCCTTTTTACAAGGAGTCATGGAAAATATGAGGGGCAATGGGAACATTTGTTCCCACAGAGATTCTGATTGGACAAAAGAGGAACTTTTTCACAGTGAGAACAATCAACCGCTGGAATAATCCCCAGGGAAGTGATGGATTCCCCATCCATCACTTGAGATTCAGCTGGACAGGGTGCTGGGACATCTTGTCTAGACCATGCTTTTGCCAAGAGAGGTTGGACCAGATGATCTGTGAGGTCCCTGCCAGCCTGGTATTCTATGAGATTCTGTGACCTAATGTTTTTCACTTTGTGTTTGCACTGCAGGAGATCTGGAGATATCAGTTTCAAGATTGATTTGATCTTCCCTGGCTGTTTTACACCTCATCCTAAGGTGAATCCTCCAAGCTTATAGAAGGTCTCCCAGACTATCACACCTAATATTTTTTTCTCATATGCTTTACATAATTTTTAGTGGCATTTTCCTTTCACTCACCTGTAATAATTTTTCTCAGATATTGAGAGGAGCTGAAACTCTAAACTGTTTTAACTAATTGCACAGGTTCTTCTCTTTTTTTTTCCTCATGTAATTAAATACTGTGATGCTTTCTATTGAGTCCTCAGCACCAAGCTCGTGAATGAGTTATTGCACTATAAAAGCACTGATTACCTTGCCCTACTCAATTTCTCTCTAAAATTCTGGATTTCCAGAGACTTTGATGAAACCACCCCAATGATCTTTTCTAATCAGATTATTTCAGCTTAATTGCCTATTTCAATTCTTCCAGGTTGAAAAACACTCTATATGCCTGCTTGTCTTTGCTGCCTTTCTCAGTACCTCTTCAACCTCTGTCTTTCCTGGGCCAGAATAATTAGAACCATGTGCTGAATCTGAAATCCTTAGCTATTATAGACTTGCAGAATGGCACAATGATTTCAGTTCTTTTGCCATCTTTTCTTATATGCTTTCTGAAGTCTATTTGCTTTCACAATTGCTTATGCTTTCAGAAAATGACCAACAATGAATTTTCAGCTTCCTTGAAGAGTAATATTTAATGATCCCATCTTTGAATGTCAGTGGTATTTTTCTAAATGTGGTTTACTTTGCTTTGACATTCCCTCTGCCTGCAGACACAATTGTAAAATCATTCTGCACCTTTTTACACTTAGCTTTAGGTTTGATTGTCCTTCCCCACTTCCTAAAACTTTTGTGTAATCATAAACCTGAAAATTAATGGAAAGAGCTGCCACGCTGCTTCAGACAAGCAGGACTTGGCAGAGAGAATGAGCACCACTGAGATGCAAAAGTAGCCTAAAAAACAGCCCTTCAGCTCAAATTGCTCAATTATTCTATTATGCTATATCTGATATTTCATCATTTGATTATTTTATATGATTTTTCCTTTCTCTTTCAGTTATTTTTGGCTGCTTTGTGTTTTATTAATTGATGAACAGGTGTTATTATGAATGTAATTTTCTATTATTTCATTGGTAACCTTTCTTCAGAACTAATAGTGTAAAAACCAAAATAGTAAGGAAACTTACATTCAAGAAGGTACAAAAAAAAAAAAAAAAGATATATTCTACTTGTATGCTATAGATCATAACTTTACCCACATAGCCCAATGTTCCAGTCAGATGATCATAGAATCATAGAGTAGCTAGTGTTGGAAAGGACCTTAAGATCATCTAGTTCCAATCTCCCTGCCACTAGGCCATGTTGCCCAAGGCTTTGTCCTACCTGGCTTTGAACATCACCAGGGATGGAGCATTCACAACTTCCCTGAGCAACCAATTCCAGTGCCTCACCACCCTCACAGTAAAGAACTTCTTCCTTATATCCAATCTAAACTTCCCCTGTTTAAGTTTGAACCCATTACCCCTTGTCCTGTCACTACAGTCCCTGACAAAGAGTCCCTCCCCAGCATCCCTATAGGCCCCCTTCAGATACTGGAAGGCTGCTATGAGGTCTCCACGCAGCCTTCTCTTCTCCAGGCTGAACAGCCCCAACTTTCGCAGCCTGTCTTCATACAGGAGGTGCTCCAGTCCCCTGATCATCCTCGTGGCCCTCCTCTGAACTTGTTCCAACAGTTCCATGTTCTTTTTATGTTCCCATGGACTTGTGCACAATCAGGTTCCTAAGATGATCTCAAACCTGTTCCTCTCCTACTCTGGGCCTAAGGTCTTCTTGTTTGTGTACATGGAGAATTGTATTATCCTGAGAGCATTTTTGTCTAAGCACAGTTCAGTGGATATCCAATGCCTAATTGCACACAGGTAAGCACAGTATGTAAAACATTGCCACATTAATTTCGTGATCAGCTAGGGCCAGAATTTCTCCTACTGCAAAGCTCAGAAGCAACTACTGTAACAGCACACACCATCCCTACTTGTCATAAAGTACCAGGGGCTGTCTTGAAGTTTCTATATTTACACATTTTTTTTTCATTCTCAGGAACAGATAACATAAGCTAATTATGGGGCATCTTCTACCCAGGACCAGTGCAGTCTCCCCTGCATTGCAACTCCAATTTAGTCTGTTGATAAAGACCTCCTGAAAGCTACAGGTTAAGAGTCAGTTGAAGAAGCTGGTATAATTCATTATGCTCAGTTTCTGCAAGATTAGAGAGATTTCCCTTTTTTATACTGGTTCACCACACCACTGCTCCCTGCAGAAAGACGTGGCTGAAGGATCTAGAACAGGCTGAACTTTTTGTTCCATGCAGTTCTGCACACAAATGGTATCCATACAGGATCGGGGTGGGGAGGGAATATCCAGCACACAGAGTTTGCTTCACAGTGAACATGGGCTGGCATGTACTTTCCTTGAACCCCACTTGCAGAAAGGAAGAATTTCAAAGCTCAGTTAGAAACCCAGAGGAGGTGATGTAATTTGTTTTGGTGATATTTCTCAGTTACCAATTTAAGGCTGGCAATTTTAAAGGATTTGTGGTGAACAAACAGACTTTAATCAAACTTGCTTTTATAAAAATAACAGAATCAGGTACAGCAAGTTGACAGGGAAAATATATGTTTAATTGGGGAAAATGCTCTCTGTATGAAGCTGGCTGCAATACTCACTCACTTCATAGCAAGAGACTATCATTTGTGCACAACTGATCAGCACAAAAAAAGCTGCCAGAAAAAAGCTTTTATTTCTCAATTGGGTTTTTTCAGCTTTTTTTCTTTTCTTAACTGATTTTTGGAAACATTAATTTAGGAAAAGAAGATAGAAACGCATGTGCCCAGGCCAATTTACAAAATGGGCTTTAAACGAAGTTCAGAACATACAAAGAACACAAACTGGTGGAGTCGGAGCCTCAGTTGTGCCTTCTTCATACCTGGGACAATGGTGAGGA
Organism: Lathamus discolor; assembly: GCF_037157495.1. Lineage (NCBI taxonomy): Eukaryota > Metazoa > Chordata > Aves > Psittaciformes > Psittacidae > Lathamus > Lathamus discolor. The sequence continues at coordinate 147,495,743 of NC_088885.1, read as the reverse complement.
AGACAAGCTTGTGAGGGAGGTGTTCCCCAACAAACTAACTTCTGAAGGCAATCCAGTTGCTCAAAAAATTGCTAAAGGGCAGGACAGTGGTCTGCAGCTCTCTGTCCTTTCTCCAAGGACCCACACTGCTGGGTTCAGCTCAGAGGAAGGCTCCTCTTTCTCTCCTGTCCCCATCTTGCTCCCAGTTGGCCCTTGCCCTCCTTCTTGCCTACGGTCCCACAGTATTGTGGAGCCCCACCACCACCTTGTTCCCCCCCCTCTCCCCAGGCATGCCTCCCACTCCCTGGCCCCTCCCTGGGACAGATTCATGGCCTTTTGGCAGGACACAACTGATGGCAGGAGAGAAACATTTCCTAACTGAAGAACTGAGGAGTTTCTTAGGACTTTTCATGTCTCTGAAGAGGAAAATTGAGAAGAATACCTCTGTGTCCTATTATTTAAGACACAGTTAAGAAAAATTTAGATCCTCAGCCTCCCACTTCCCTTCCTCAGCAGCTCCCCAATTCTGGAATTGTCTAAAATGTCAGATGATTGCCCCAGTAAAATTCCCCAGATACCAAATTGTCTATTGCTGGTCACACCCAGAATTGCTTAATTCTGGACAGTGCTGAGAACTCAGGCACTGAATTCATGGCTGAATTTTGTCAGAATTTATAATGTAAGCATTTCCCCTGTGTTTGGCAGCAGTGCACTGGGTTTTCTGAGTGTGAGCTGCCAGACAGTGTCTAACACAAAGAAGAGAGATAAGAAGGTGCTACACCCTTCTTCTGCTTGGCCCCAGCAGTCAAGTCACTCAGCTAAGACATGGGAAGATTTATCAGTGTGACTAAAGGAACTAAATCTCTCAAATTCTACAAACAGATCCCTCTAGTGTTAGCACCACCCAGTACAGCATACTAGCGTACTTGCTTCTACAATCTGTGATGCTGTTAAGAGCCAAATAGCCATCTCATTCACATAGACTATACCTGACTCAATGGTGCAACCTAAATCCTTAATCCTGTATAACTCATGAACTTTCCAAGTAACTGCAGAGCATCAGGAAGTACCCCCACTAGCTGACCTCAGCCTCTTCTGTCGAGGCAATGGCACAACTGCCTGCTGTAAGGTCATAATGCCCAAGAGTCACAAGATTGTAGACCGCTCCTCACACCCCTGCCTTTTCTCTGGCCCAATAGATACATCATGGCCATTAAATTAAATCTATGCAGCTTTAAGCTAGGACTTTGACTTCAGCTGGGTAGGAAGTCCCTGGGAGCTAGGTTCTGAAATGTCTACGCCCTTTCATGGATCTAGGCATTCATGGATTCCAGTGCATTTTGATGTTTCAATCTTAACTAATACACAGGTGAACTGGAAATGGGACTTAATGTGCTTAGATGCTTTTGGAAATGTGACTAAGCAGTCATTTGCATTTTCACTTTTCATCATTCGCATTTTCACTCAGATTCTTTCAGGATCTGTGCTACGAGATATTTTTTAACATGTTATCCATGCACTTTTTCATTCTTTAGACTATTCCCCAAGCATGGTTTGCCAGGACAAAGGTACTCATGTTCATCTAAGTGACTTAGAGTGCATGAAGATTGTCGTACTAGGCTGGCTTCATTAAAAAACCTTTGCTTTCTGCTTCCATTATCTTACCAGGTATTACCTTACAGGAATCTTCGCCATCAGTGCATTTTCCTGCCTATTATTTCAGACAGAGTTGAGGTTGAAAGTTGAGGTCTCTAAGGGAGTAGGTCTTCCACTCTGTTATGCAGTTTTATGTGAAGAAAAATGTGTTGAATGCCAAATTAACACACTGACTTTTATACACAAAGGCGTGAAAATGAATGGACGTATTCTAAGTTTCACTTCCAGACTTACTGTTCAAACTAGCATGGAGACCTCCAGGAGAGAAATGTTTTCTGCAGTGATATTTATATCCTTAACTAACTTTCATTTATTGGAATCCTTTGTCTTGTTTCCCATAACTTTATTTCCCTCTGTCTTGCATTTTATCTCTTTTTGTCTGTATTTCTCAAGATTTCCCATCAGGAGCCAGAGGGTAGATTTGTTCGCATTATGAATGAATTTACAGTTTTAGTTCTATTTAGCTCTTGTACTACTGTGTATTTGGTCTGATTGTTTCTTTTTTTAATATGTTTTTAGTTTGGTCTTATTATTCAGTGCTTTATGATGTATAATTATAGATATCATAGTTAGAATCTTAGACTTATAGAAGCATTGGTTGCAAGAGACCTCTGAAGGTCCAACCTTCCACCCACAGCAGGAGCATTACCAAGTAGATGAGGTCAGCTGTAGCTTTGCCTAACGCAGTATTGAAAACCCCCTAGGACAAACTTCATAACCTCTCTGGATAACCTGTTCCACTTCTACACTACTCTCCCAGTAGAAGAGGAGAGTAGTTTCCCTTGTTCTGATGACCAAGATCCTCATAATGTATCTTGGTATGAAGCTTGCTGTGTTTGCAATGAGAATGCAGAGGTGGCTCACGTTCAACCTGGCATCCACCGCCACTATTTGTCATTGAGGCAGTCACTTCCCAACCTGCAGAAAAGCAGTGGGTTATTCATCTAGATGCACAATTTCCTTTAACTGATCCTCAGAGGGGTTTTGCTGGTGCAGCCAACTTTCCTGAGGCTGCTGGACTGAAGGGTCATGTCAGCTACTTGAACCACAGGTTTGCTGAGGGTGCATTTGCTGTCCAGTTTGCTGATGATATTGTACAACCATGTGCCTCAGTATCAACCCCTGGCACACTCTCTTATTACTGGTACAACAGGATAGGCTGTGAGACTTCACTGTGGTAACCCAAAACAGGATCCAAAGCCTAATGAGGGAAATGGGAATATTTTCAGTGGTTCTCCCAGTGACACAGTGTTTGGGATCCCCAGATATGATTAAGCTTTGATTTATAGTTCCAAGCTGCTTGAGCACAGGCAGAAGCAGTTTCAAGCAATTATCCCCATGACTGAGCCACAGACAACAGTGCATAACACATTTGGCCAGAAATTTTACTTCTCTAGGCTAAGGGCCAAGTATTTAGTGACTAGAGGCACCTTGTGCCAAAACACATCTTTACCTATTATAGAAGGTGATAGAACAAATATTACACTAGAGCTTCGCTATTCCTGTGTGAAGCGTGGAATACTGTAAGATTACATTTTGTTCATTAGCAACTAAAGTACTACATTGCAATCACCAGTGTCTGTAACAGTTTTGCTACTCACTTAGAGAGCAGAATTGCATCACAAATTATAAGGTAACAACTAATGCATCACCTCCCTAGGTTTCATTTTCTTTCATTTAAAGAACAAGTTATTTTTTTTTCTTCATAGGTTAGGATACATCCTAACTAGTATGTTTTGCTTGAAGTGATTGATAGAATTTTACTATAAGAGGATATCCTTTAGGCATAGCCTTTTACATTTCCCTGGAAAGAAAACTTTTATTGTGCTGTGTAAAAACTCCTTCAGGGACAGCCCTATGCTAAACTAGGGACTACAGGTTAGCTGTTCCAATTCAATCTTCTCTACACTTAAGCTTAAATGTTTTGGAAAGGCGTCTAAGTTTAAAAGAATGAGGCCCTCCTTTTTTGCACATGAATACATTGAATACATGAATCTGTTACTCATTTGCCATTAAAAACAGCAGTCAGTAGAATACAACATCTCTGCACAAAATTATACATGCCCTCTTGCACTGTGAATTCCATTTTGTGTGGCAATTGCTTGACCTCAACAATAGCAATCTTTTCTATTTCATGATGAGGTAATGATGAGAAGAAAGGCGGACACCATGAGAAGAAAGGGGGGCATCTAATAGTGGATTATCAACATGTGTCCTGTTAGGGCCACCTTGACATCCTGGGCTCAGAAACTGGGCCAGCCCTGAGGACACTGATTTGTTTGGATGGGTTCATCTGGTAGCTGAAATTCAGCTGTACAAAATTTTGGCAAAAAGATCAGCAAAGAGAGCTAGATTCAAGAAGGAAATCTGACAGGCAAAAGAGAACATCTAGACCATATACCAGAAGACCAACCTGGGGGAATAAAGAAGAGGAGCAAACCCACCAGGCCTAGGACACTCTCCAAGGAAAGACTCACAGGAAGAATGAGGACAGAATTGGAGCAGGGAATGGGCAGTCTAGGAAAGGGGTCTGTAACTTCTTTAGCACTTAAAAAAATATTATTAAGAAAAGTGAATGTGTTTGAGAAACCCTTCTGATGACAGTGCTGCCTGCCTTGTGTATTTGGCACACAAAGCTGAAAGTGCTGAGCAAGAACAGGGAGGTACCCAATTTAGCAATGGTTTTAGGGTTGTGAAGATGAAAAAGGGCAGAAACTTCCACATTCCAAAAACACCTTGGAAACCTGGACTAGGCAAAACTGGCTTTTCCCAGGCTCACTTGGAGCATAAGTACGTGGGATTCATTAATGATTCACAGAGCACTGTTATTCATCCAGAGCCAAGCTGTGACTTCTGCACAACATGTTCCCTGGATGGATTCACGGTCTATGTGAGTGAGTTAACAAACTGAAAGCATCATTCAGCTTGTTATTACATTGCAGCAGAGTTCAGTGAGGCTTCATGGACCTGTGCAATTTATAGGCTCCGCGTTCTGGCTCCACTGAGGTCACCAGGGTGAAAGATTTTATTCTATTGCTTCAAATCAGCTTAAATTCTTGATTATTTTCTTATTAGAAAGATTAATTATTGTAAAAACCTGGGTCTGAAGCCAGAAACTCTTAAAAAATGTAGCGAAACCGAAATATTTCAGAGTGCTGCATCAGTATCACAGGCAACCACAACCACATTAACAGATATTCCCCTGGGTGTACTGTCTTTTCTTTGAAAATCATCTCAACTTTAAGATCTTAGCACCTTATCAAGGTTCCACATAAACTGCTTCCTCAGTACTTTGATGCTTTTTAGTAGTGTGGTTCAAAGAGCTGTGTTCTAGACAATAATCATTACCATCACACCAGACTTTTTGCTTTACAGTAAGTTTATCCATGCAGGAATGGACTTTTCTCATGAGCGAGTCCATGACTCCAGAATAAATTTTGGGAGATGCACAGAGCTGCAGGTATTTTTAAGTCCTATCCTATGGAGCTGTTCATGGAGTGTTCATGGAGTGAAGAGGTTGAAACTAGTTATAAGTCTCCTAGATTATACAGAGTGAGTGAGGTTACTCAGAGGGGGTTTCTTTTTCATTTTTTGTTTGGTATATTTTCTTTGCAACACCAGCAGCAAGGCTGCAAAACTCTGCTTATATGCTACACAAGGGAAGTATCCTCTGCACGTTTTTTTCCTATTTTTAAACCATCAGCAACATTAAACTATGTCAAGAGCATCCAGGAGCTTTCTATAGAAACCCACACCTAAAACAGGTCTCTGCTCCCACAGGCTGTCACTTTTATACCTGCAGTGGAGAGGAAAGTGCTTTTCCTGATCTGGACCTAACAGTACCATTTTGCGCAATGCTGAAATCTGTGCCCCGGAGAAGAAACAACTATGTTATAAACACCAAACTGGCTGCCAGCTAGCTCTGTTTGTTGAAACAACTACAGCAAAGCCCTTCCAATGTAATCTTTACCTGAGAAAGGGTAAAAAAATCAGAGACACAGCTAACATCAAACAATGCAAACTATCTCTGCAGTGAACTTTCCAGCTAGCCAGGGAGCAGTACTGCAAAGTCAACGGTTAGCCTTTCAGATTTAAATACAGACTAACTCATAAAACCATAATCATGAAAAATGAATGCTTTTCCATATTCCTTGTCTTGCCTCTCAAATGACTGTAGGAGCAGCTGCCCTTTTCATTGAGAAACAGCCTGCAACATGCGATTCCAGGCAGGTAGAAAAGCATCTTGGTTGACATGTGGTTTTGGAAGGGACAGAGGGTGTTCATAAGAATGATGAGGAGCTGAAAGTGAGGGCATCTGTGTTGAATATATTTCATGGATTTTCCTCTGCCCAGCTCCAAGCTGCCTATAAAAGCTTAAGCGCACTGTGCACCCTCCATCCACTCCACAATGTAAACCAGAGCCAGGTTTGCTGGGATAAGCTGGAGACACCATTCAAAGCTGTGCTTCTGACCCTGGTATGTAGACAGTGCTGCTGAGCCATAGCATGATGAGGCCAGGGCATCTGACACCTCCATCTTCAGCCCTTACTGTGGTGGGTTGAGGCTAAAGCCTGGCCCACAAACACAGAAATATGCTTGCATCCTGGGGGGGGGGGGGTGGTGGATGTAGGGGGGGAGTGTTGCTAGAAAATTTGGTGGGAAGTTTATCTGTTGCAAGCCACAGAAAATGTTGGGAAGAGGAAGCTTTCCTCCCACCCTCCTTTTTTAGCTTTTGCTTCTTCAGCTTTGTTTTCTTCATATTTGCCCTAACAACGAAATTAATGATGTTCTCTGTTTCCTTAACAAACAAAATTACTTGTTTTTTAACAAAAAGAAGGGCTGTGAAATAAAATTCTGACAGACACCCAGGTCTTCTTTTGTACAAAAGAGACACATGGCTAGCAGTGATTTTTAAACAAAAAATCTCATTTGAAAGATTGCATGCAAAGGGCAAGGAAAGGGTATGTTCTTTGAGCCAAGTAACATTATTTTTCTTTTCAGGCACTTCATTTTTCTTTGTGTTTAGCAGGGAAAAAACAAATTATCTCTTTGCAAAATCCTATACAGGCCATTTAGAGCTGGCCAGAGATAGGCAGTAGTAAAACCAAGAAAAGCAACACCACCTTTGGTCTGCAGTTGCTCAGGGTTTGACACCTTTCTGGTCCATTGCTTCAGCCTGGCAGGAGCTCAAGGAACTCTTGACAGTCACAAGCGCCAGAAGATGTAGACAGGGCCAGAAATCCAGCCCACCGGTACCACAGGTTCTGATAAACCCAGAAGAGCAGCTCCCCTTGGGGCAATGTCATTTTGAATAAAGAATTCTTTACATACCATGTTTTGGCTTTGACAAATCTAAAATCCTCCAGGGAGAAAACAATGGTTTTCCCTAGACCTGTCTGAACTGACTGGTACTTTTAGTTGTGATGCAGACATACATGCTGGTCTTCTGTCAAAAGCAGCAAGTACCCTGCTGCCTGCCTCCTCTTCTGCTCTATCTTTGTGTTAAAATTTCCACCTTTTTCGCTTCCCTTACCAGGAGACTTCCCCTCCCCTAAGGAGAATGAATAGATAATATTTACCCCAAAATAATGCATGCAAATTAAACAGAAGGTGGCACTCACCAGTGGTATGCAAATCAAATCGACTCACATGTGATACCTATGGCTTGAAGAATATGTTCAGTGAATCCTCACAAGTTACCAAGAGATGACTTCTGGACAGCTCTTATTGCTGAGGGGACTCAACAGCAGTAGCAGCTTAAGGAATTTCATTTTCCCTCTCACAAAACTTCTCCCAAATCTTCCAATTTTGAAATAGTTTTGGAAGACATGGAAATGCCAGAAATATATTTCATTGCCAATCTTACTTCAAATACCTGTTGCAGTGATGAACTTTCTTAATGTGAAATAGCCTGTCACATGCAGTGGTGGATGCTAGTCTGCTATATATTCATGCATGCACCCAGTTTCTTTATGGAAAACAATTCTTGTCACAGCACTAGCTGGTCAGTCAGCCACAGGGCCTGGGTGAGGAGCCTTCTAATGTGTTCAAACAAAACTACAAGTATATTAACTCAATTTAAAGCAGAAAAAGAAAGAAAGAATAAAAGGAAATTGTCACCATGTTGTGTGCAAAACCATTGAAGTCATTGCTCTGTTTTTGTCAGCTTGGCTGACAAGGCTCTCTCTGCAGTCTGAAGCTAGTTTCGAACAGCCTGTTTGAGGTGGTTTGCCAAAGTTTAAAATGCCACGACAATCATTAATGCAGTTGAGAGTGGGTAAGGTGGTACTTACGAACTCACAGCCCTTCCACCCTCTAGTACAGTTCATGAGCTGGTTGTACCAAGGGGATTAATTTCCCCTTTATACCTCTCTTTATACCAGCTTTATACCTCTCTTTACTTTAGCCTTCTAATATTATACAAATCAAAATCTAATCTCTTTATTTTTAAAATACAATGAAAAAAAATGGGTGAAATATAAAATAAAATCTGCATCCCCTACTAATTCCTGGGCCACAGGATCACGCTAACATCTTCCAGTGCCCACACTCACACCCTAGCCCATGCCTTGGAATTAAAAGCAAATTGTAGTTTCTTGTTTCTTTTTCTTTTTATTAATTAGGAACTACAGAGAAAGATAAAAAATCCTGAATTTAAGAAACTGCAGGAGGTGATTTGACAGCTGTTTCCTACAGGGAACGTTGATCTGATTCAAATACTGAAGCATTAATAAACTAGCACAGATCTATGGGAAAATGACAGAATTGTGGATTCATGACTTTTCTGCTCTTATGGCGCAGCCTTGTGTGGTTGTGGCCACTTGATCATAATGATACAAAGGTATCTTGTTGGAAAAATGTGAGTATGACCTCAGTGTTTCTTCATAAGAAACACTGCTGAAACCTTGCTGAAACAGCTAAGTCAGCTGGGCATCTCATCAGCCACAATGGTGCTGTCTCTTCCTGCAGAGCCCTCACACCTTCACTTACAGAGATTGAAATGGATTTTGAAATTACATGAGATGCTAAAAGTTGGCATGTTGTGACTTCTGAGCACCAGAAAAAACGAATAAAAAGTGACATTTTCATGGCATTTTCGAATCTCATCTAAGTGGAAGAAGAAAATAACAGAAAATCTGCTCCTAGGAAGCTCTTGTTCTCTGATCCTGTGAACTCCAAAGGAACATCAGAAATTGTGAGCACTTTTATGGACTCTTTTCTTTCATATTTTGGTTACATCTCACGTATTTGTTATGCCTGAAGATCACTCAAAGACTAGACTCTTCCTCTTCCCTCCATACTGTGCTGTTACCCCTCCCGTAGCTTCTATGTGCTCAGTACCTTCTACTCTGGTGTCATGCACTGAAGTAGCACTGTGATGTCACTTACTGCTACACATGGTCATACTCAGAGCAGTCTGCTGCCGGCTCTTGAGTCAGCCACATAGGCAGGCAATGGGTGAGGAAAGCAGATGAAATGATGCTTACAGCTGCTCCAGAGTCATCATCTGTGCAGATGATGGTAAACTGCCATGACATTGTGTTCCGCAAGCACAAGAGAAAATACTGCTGAAACTGTCTAGCCTGATGTGTGCTAATATACACAGTTATGAGGAGTCAGGGTCACAATGGTCTTCTGTTCTTTTAATAGCATCTGAGAGTCTTTCATGTAAAACTAGCAGTAATTTTGAAGTTCCTGGTGAATTTTACATAGTCAGCAAAATGTTTGGACTAGCTAAGGTATTAGTAAAATTCCATCTGTACAGACCTGATGCCTACTGTCTTTCACTGGTGGAACAGGCTTAGGAATTTCAAGATGCGTGCTGTGATTTATCCTCTGCAAGAGTTGTGGGGGTATTCACTAGTCAACAACAATTTATTGTGCTCCCATATGGAAGAATAGAATTTGGAAAGAGATAAGAGAAGGATGATCTCAGAATGGGGCCTATTAGAAGATAAGGATCATGATTCCCCATCCTCCTGTTAGGAGATTTTATTCAGACCTTCATTTTGGATATAACTCACAGAATATGCATAAAATTAATGCCATTGAAGTAGAGGAAGAGGGAATTGGAGTTATATCCCTGAAGTAAAATTCAATCACTCTGAACTTGTATAGCTTCATTGTACGTGGCAGTCCCAGCCATCATTGATCCCAGCAGGAAGGGGAGGATGAGTATTTCAGAGCATAAGGGAAAAGAAATCAAATCCAGATAGAACAAGATCACACATTTCAATTTGCATCTGTATCATCTTTGAAGTTGTGGTTGCAATTATTGAACAGAGATGGCTGGAAATGTCTTTCATACCAAATGACTTGGTTGCACTGAGTTTCTCTTTCAGCATGTCAAATCAATTAGCTGGTGTTTGGACAATGCTTTGAAAAGAGGAAGCAAGATATTACATACACACATGCACATGTGTATCCCCACAACTTTCTTTGCAGTTAGTATTTGTAAAGAATGGAAATCAATGTTTTAACTAGCAGAAGAAACTTACAAAGATATTTAAGGCCTAAGTAAGTTCCTCTGCAGATTTTACAAATCTTAACAAAGAAATCAAATAACATTTGGGTAAAAAAAAACACCACCACCCCCCCCCCCCCCCCCCCAAAAATACCCCCCCCAAAAACAACAACCAAAAAAACCAAAAAAAAAAAAAACAAAAAAAACACCCACAAACAAAAAAGAACAAGAGCAATAAGCTGAAAATAAAGGATTTTGAAAGTTTTCTCTTTAAAGCAAGTTCAAAACTATACAGCTACTGAACTAAATCTGCAGCTCATTACAGTGTTATAGACATTGGAAAGTGTGTGTGTATTAGTTCATCCTTCCATTGTGCTATGTCAAGTTGCAAGTTTGATACCACCAAGGCAAATGTTGCATGTTGCTTTACGTACAATGCCATGGTAAAAAATGTATGGCAGTGTAGGAAACTATTAATCCCTATGTTAGCACAGTCAAATAATGAAATAAGAAATATGTAAGTTCTTGATTACACCTACAAAGATATCTCTTTCCTCCCCACCCGCTCTGTTCTCTCTAGTTGCATCACCATTCACTGCTGGCTGTGTAAGGGGCAGGATTTAGCTGATGAAAAGTATGGTGACATTTTAAATTAATAGAATATTGTAGTATCAGATTTCTGCAAAATACCCTATGATTCAAGAATAGGCAGAACTTTGAAATCTGTTGCATTCAAGATGCTCTTGGCCAGCACACTTTAGTGTCTTCTATTGCAGGTTTGAACTAAACCTCTGGCCCTGGTGAATTCTATATTTTTTCCATAATGCACCATCACTGGGATCTATAAAGCTACTCCTGTCAGTGCAAACATGATATAGAAGGAAATCATTTGTCTATTATAAGAAAACACTGTGGGCTGAGGGACATAAATTTATAGTTCAGGTCTCAATCAGAAAAAAAAAAATAAATATTACCTTGGAGTAAAATGTATGCATTTTGCTAATTTGATGTCATAATGACAAATTGTGCTGAAGATAGGTAGACAATGAGGATGGTCCTACATTAGCACTGTATTTGGCTCAGGAGAATGCTTCTAAAGTGAACCCAACACCACCACTTCTTGTGTTTCACATCACAGAGCAGTACCAGAGAGCACACACTGTATTCACCTTAGATGAAAGGAAACCAGAAGGTGTGTTCCAGATACTAACAAGCTTCCAGCCTGTGGGACCACAGCTAGGTGGAAACTAACCCTCCAGCACAATGTACAGTGGGTTCTCAGCGCAATGCACAGTGCATCCTCAGCACCAGTTCTCAGCTCCTGCTAGGCACCACTATTGGCTAATGTAGAGAGCCCCGGGGTATTACTTCAGTTCTTCTCTACAACCAACCCTCTACATGACACAGTTTTTATTAATTCATATTTTATTAATTTAACTTAATTTAACTGCCCCTCTACTCTGCTCTTGTGAGACCTCACCCAGATTATTGTGTGCAGTTCTGGTGTCCTCAACATAAAAAGGACGTGGAACTGCTGGAACAAGTCCAGAGGAGGCCATGAGGATGATCAGGGGACTGGAGTACCTCCCGTATGAAGATAGGCTGAGGAAGTTCGGGCTGTTCAGCCTGGAGAAGAGAAGGCCGCGTGGGGACCTAATAGCAGCCTTCCAGTATCTGAAGGGGGCCTATAGGGATGCTGGGGATGGACTATTCGTTAGGGACTGTAGTAATAGGACAAGTAATAATGGGTTAAAACTTAAACGGGGAAGTTTAGATTGGATATAAGGAGGAAATTCTTTCCTGTTACGGTGGTGAGACACTGGAATGGGTTGCCCAGGGAGGTTGTGAGTGCTCCATCCCTGGCAGTGTTCAAGGCCAGGTTGGATGAAGCCTTGTGTTGGATGGTTTAGTGTGAGGTGTCCCTGCCCATGGCAGGGGGGTTGGAACTAGATGATCTTGTGGTCCTTTCCAACCCTAACTATTCTATGATTCTAACTTTTCAAAGAGCCTGGGATCTCCAATGGGATCCTGGGGCATAACTGCACTAGCAGATAACACAGAAAACAAGAGCTTCTCCCTAGAGAGCTTCTAACCAGCTAAATTGGAGACACAGGATTAGATGGAGACAGATAGACCAGTGACAGTGAAGTGATAGCACCACAACATGAGTCAAACTGGGCTGATCAGAGACAGAAGTCACCTACTCAGTACTGGAATACAGAAAGATGGGGAAGATTAGGCCAAGAAAAACTCTGAGAACAAAGTGAATTGGATGTGATAGAGAAGTACCAGCAGAGAGGACAAAAACAGAGATCAAAGCTATGATTTAGGAAAATGCTTTTTGCAGCAATAGTCTAGACGGAATATAAATGGCCCAAAGCTAAAAAAAAACCCAACACTGCACCCAAAATGCTATCCAAGTTTTGCATGACCTGAACTAAGGCTAAAGCACAAACCTCTAATATGTGATAACAATCCCTTCCTCTATCCAGAATCACTTCAGAGATGCAAATGTCCCCTTCAACACTTTCATTACAACCCATATTCCATGTCAACAGCGGAAGCATAATCTTAAAATAAAAATAGAAATGTCCCTTTTCACTTGAAATACATGCACAGTGGTGCTTTCAGCTGGAGAAGTCTTGTGACATAAAGGGACCTGTGAATACTCAAACAAAAAAGACTGTGGCAGACAAGTGAAAGAGGATATTGATAGTGCTGTTATCACCACAGTGAAGTGATTTAGAAGGCATGAATTTAATGTACCAGCTGTTCTATTTACTTTTCCTGCTTTCAGCACAGCACACATAAGTGAGGACACTGGGTAGCTGTCTTCTTCTGGCCAGAAAAGGAACATGTCCTGATCTATGAGCTAGGAAAAACAAGAACTCTGATGATACTGAGCTAGCTTAGGTTTCTTCTAGTGACCGAGACTCCCTTAAATTCACAGCTCTTCACCCTGACCTATGGAGATATCCAGCAAAATGAGCACTTGAAGCAGTATACTTCCAGACTCACACAAAAGAGCTTTAGTGCAAAGAAAAATCAGGACTAAAAGCAAAAAGAACTTGGCTTGGTATAGAGTATTTCTTATTTTCAGCACACATCAATGAAGAACCATATTTTCCTGTGGATATTCAGCACAGGAAACGTTTATTTTTTTTTTCAAATGGCCAGAGAGCAGCCAAAAAAAAAAAAAAAAAGGAAGTAATGTCATTCCCCAGTTTGAATCCATGTATTTTGTATATATATGGTCCATCTTTTACATCTGCAGAAGTAGATCAGCATTCTCCAATCAGGTTTATCATTTTGGGCTTTGTTTTGCACTTTGTGGGAAGAACTGTCAAAATTAATTGATGAGGTAAGGGTGGAACCCAAGTTTGTTCTGTAGTTACAGCTGCTGAGCAGCTGGTATCGGACTGTGCCCTCATGCACACCCAGGACATTTAGACATTAGTTCCCTGGGTGGTCCCAGAGCTCCCATCCAGTCTCTGCAGAGGTGACACAAGGGACTTAACCGAGACAAGGTGACTGTCTGAGCTCTCATCCAGCCGCATAGCAAAGCCCTTGCTCAATTCCTGCAGGACCCGCCCAGGTGGGAATTTTGGGCAGTTCCAGAGATTTCACCAGAGTTTCTGCTGTGGACAAATCATTTGACAGGCACATTTGATGTGTGCTTCAATGTGTTTGCCTCTAGGATGAAGAATCTGGCCAAGGGCTCCTCTAAGCAGCTCCTGTTGTAGAATTAACCAAATTAACCACAAAAAGTGTGCCACCCAATCAGCTCACTGCCCCTAAACTCACAAAGATAACCATAGAAAGACATACACAGTGTGCAACTGAACTCTTTGCTCTAGTTCTGTATGTGGTCTGAGCTTTGAATGAAGACAGTTATTGCTTTCACTGATATTTTTATACTTTCTGTATTCATCCTGAATGAAAAGAAACAGTACTATTAAGCAGGTTGCATCCACTTTCATCACAACAATTCAATTAAAAACCCAATACAGAATTTCTTTGCCAAAGTCCAATTAACATTGTGCTGGTTTACATCACTGTATTGTTCTATTAGACAAAGCATAATGCAGCAAGTTTAAAAATTAATGAGTAATCCTGAATTTCTTTGGCAGCTTTAGCTGGAACATACTGAAGGTATTTGTTCTAAACATCAGGGCCACTATGGATTGTTATTCAGGTTAGATACTGATGCAATTAATTGACCCTATTGCATAGGGCATGGCTGACCAAAGCAGTATTTTAGCTAAACTAATGCAGTAAGAGCCAGTTTGCCTGTGGAACTTGCTTGCAAAGCAACAGGGTAAGAAGAGTTCTTTTGTGAAGTTGTCTTTGTATAGAAGGATTAGGTTCACTGCAGTCATCTCTGCAGCAATATTAAAGATGCCTTGCTCAAAAATCTATGTTTTTCCAAAGCTCTCACTAGCTCTCAGAGTTTGCAGAACATGAAGCTCTGCCAGAAATGTCTTTTTTCCATCACACTTATTAATTACAGCAGTACTTTCACAGTTAATAGCTGTACGTTTATTGCCACGGCAGCTCTCATAGGTAGCTCAGTGGTTTTGTGTTAGTGTCCACCGTAAGAAGTCACCAATGTTTTACATGCTAGTGTCATAAAAATACAAAAAATAACCCCCCATAACAACAAAACAAAACAACAAAACACAAGTTTCTCTAAGTTTTAAAGCACAAGTATATGAAATCACAATACACCAATAAAACATAAGTAGCACAGAAATACTACAATGATGGCTGAATTCCTTCTGCAGTGAAGTTTGCGTAACTTTTATTTACCATCTAAAAACAAAGTGACTGCTTCATTTTTCTTTTAGAAGGCAATTTAAAATTCATTTCTCATATTTATTCACAAAAAAAGAAAACTTTCAATTCATAAGATATGCCATACCCTTTATCTCTAGACAGCATATGTATATTATCTTCCTGAGCACTGTGCATCTGTTACAGGAGGTGAAAATCCATATACTTTCAGAAGACCCATTCCTGTATCAGTTAGTGTAAATCACAGAGATTACTAAAAGCAAAGTAAAAAGAACTGGGAACTGGTAGAAATGAAGCAACCAAACAAGACCTAAAGATTCTGTCCCATAAAAAAGACAAGAATGATAGCAACACAACTGCCATCACCACCCACATACTAAGGGAGTGTACATACTTTTATAACAATACCACTAATCACTGGAACAGCCAGTTGACCAACAATGCTGTAATTAATAACAGATGGTCATAAAATACAGCTATCACAAACAAACAAGAACTCCAGGGTGTTTGATATATGTAGCTTAGAAAGAAGCTTTAGAATAACTACTAACATGCCACAGTTTGTTCACCATTGAATTTTTTAACCCTTAAAAGATACCAAGAACTAAGGCAAAATAAAAACTAAGAAAATAGTCACCTGCTTTTTCTTATTGCATCTCTGTGGGAAATTAATTCTCCTATTTAAAGAGCTAGTTAAAATTTTAATTAAAAAATCACTCATTCTACAGTGTGTTAAAACCAGAATCTTTCACAGCATTTAATGAAAAAGTAAATATCTGCCCATATAGTAGGTAACAAAGGAATCCACGCTGGAGTTAAATTAGCAGCAGATTCAAAACATGAATCCTGTTCAAATTCTCGTATTTTCCCCATGGGTGCTATCTCCACTGGACCATGCTCTGTTCTATTGTCATTATGTTACTGTCATCTCTGGTTTAGACCAGAAATTTCATCCTGAAAATAAGCACCTTTTCCCCAGAAATCACTTCTTCATACTGGTATATTCCCACACACAGAGGGGAAAAAAAAATGGAAAAGATTATTGACTTTATTGATTTCACATTGCAAAGCAATTTCCTCAGAAAAATCTGACTAGTTCCTAGAATTAGTTCACAGCAGGTGATAAAATAGCATCATCACCATTAACTAAGGGTCTTCCTTTGGGCTTAGCAAGCAGCCTGGGAGAAAGTACACCCTTTTATAAGTAAGCTATAAATCATTAAGGCAGGCAGCTTAGTAATTGTTTACAGCTGATCATAGCAACTAGCTATTGCTCTGAAGAAATAGCAATTTTGTATTATTAGAGAAACAAGGAAAAGAGGGCTGTTTTCTATGCATAAGGCGTATGATGTGACTCTCTGTCTTTACAATAGTACAACAGTTTATGTCAGCTAGTTGAGAGTGGCATCAAACTGGCATACTCAAATAAGGAATGACCTGATGGAAAAGACACCAGTAACTATGGGGGACTGTAGCTATACATCTGGGGGACAGTATACTGAGGGACAGTAACTATACATCTGCTAATGATACGTAAGCAAGGTAAACAGTGGCATACAGCAGATAAGGAGCTCATATAGGCTCTCCCTTCACCCCAACCAGTGGTGTTAGTGGTATCCAACCACAAATCATATGTCTATTTACTAGAGTCAGATTGTGTTATGGATCTTGAGGTAGAAGAAGAGAAAGGAGGTCCTCTTTCCCTTTGTGCACCAAGACACAGTGTTTTCTTGTCACTCATGGTCACTTCCAGGCCAGAGTGTTGTCACTGTCATTCTGGCCTGCAACAGAGGATAACAGCACATTAATTAGTCTGAGGCACAGACAACCCTGTTTATGGTGCAATTCAAAGCGTCACTCAGGCTCTTGTGGGCAGATGTCCCTCCATGGTCCTCATCTTCCTACGTCTCCAGCCAACGAGCATGCATGAAGGTGTTCTATACCTTTATGCTCCATCATTGCAAGTGAAGGCTCAGAAGTGCTGGTCTGGGAAGTCCTCTCAGTCAAACATACCTGAGCATGTATCCTTGAAGACAGTTTCTCAGCTATCACATTTCCTTCTCTGCGTGGAAAGTTCAAAATGAACAGCTTTCAGGAGCCAATCCATAAACTTTCAGGAACTCATCAGCCACTCCACCAAGTCTCATCTTCTTTCCAAATATAGGTCATGGTCTTGTGCCAAAAGCCCCTTTTGTTTGCAATGGAGTGCCATTTAAGTTAGAGAGGGAGCACAGGGGCTATCCACACTATTAATATATGATAGTGACTGAAGAAAAGGGTGTGAAAGGAACTCACCAAAGACTCAAATATTCCCAGCCTCTCGTAAGAGCTTTTATTATTACAAAGAAAATTTCAATTGTCAAGGCTCTGAAATTCTACATAAGATGTTAAATAAAGGATGTGAAAGCCATTCTCTCTTGCCCAGTGTGTCCCTGCATGGTAGGTACTTTCCTCATTCTTGCTCTGCACTCCATCATCTTTCAGCGGTCTCTTAGCTTCAGTAAGAAGCATAGAATCCTCTCTGTGTCCCTAGGAAAATTTACTTCCCACAATCCATTTGGCCCAAAAGATTGCCCTTTCTCCTCAAGGGTTTCAACTGCTCCAGCCACTTTAAGACAATAGAAAATAGAAAACCCCATGGCTGCAGGTGGCACCATCTTCATTAGAGCATTCAGAACATGGTACCTGCACAGCAGGCTGCAAAGCAGCACGTGAAACACAACAAACTTTCTTTCTAATAGGAACTTCATGTCATTTTAAAAGACTGCAGCCAGCAGTTCAGTAGTAGCTGAAGGACCACTTTCCTGGGTTCAGTACAGAAATTGATATAATTTTACATTTTACATAATTATAAGGCTGATATGTGTTGCCCATTTGCAGTGATTCTGAAGTTACTTGGCACCAGTGGATACCACTTTAGATGTGCATTTTCAGGCTTGTCAGATACAAACTAATTTGTTTAAAGAGTGTATTTAAGGAAAGAGAATTACCGAAGTCACACAGTTTCAGAGTAGTTTGTACCGCATATGCAGATAATTACTACTTCTCAGCTGACTTGTAGTAACTTGTTTAGACCATGGTAACCTGATCATGTGTCTACATCTTTACACAGCATAAGAAGTATGCAAAGGCTTGTAATCCTTCCTGGTATAAACGTGAGGAAAAAACTACAGAAGTCACTAATACAAACATTCAGGAGGTGTAGTGAAATTTTACTCACTCTCGCATTGTTCCCAAGCAGGAACCTTGCAATAACTACATGAGGATGAAATTAGGAATTTGGAAATCTTACAGTGAGTTTCTTGGGTCAAAAAAATGAGATGACGAAAGAGATGGATAAGATCCAGTGCTATTAGACAGTAAAATAGGATCTGCAAACATATAGCTCTGTAAAATAAACATTGAGAGTGTCTGCAGATACATGCACACAAATGAGAACCATTGGCTAAGCACTGGAGGAAGTTTAATATAGATAAATTATTCTTTTAGAAGACAGGCTTCAGTAAACAGATATACTCACAAACAGTTAAAAATCCAGTCACACAAGATAAAAAAAATAGAAAAAACCCACTACTATTCACTCAGGCAGGCTCTGCAGAGCTGAAATGATGCTCATTTTAGAGGCTATTTAAATACTGTCAGTGTAAGCAGTGTGCCGTGTCCTAGAATGGATCTCGTTGCTCCTCCTACTGCTTTCCAGATGTTCCTCTGACTGCTCTTTCTGGCATGCTCTGAGGCAGCATTCACTCTCTGCTCTTTGTCTTGTGTGCAGCCCCTGAGAGCACTACCGCAGGTACCCCCTCATACTTTGCCTCCTGCCTAGCTCACCCTGTTAACCCAGCTAGCGGGGCACTGGGATGTAAGCTCAGCTTATACATAGGTAGCTTTATGAAATGGCAGCTTACTTGGAGATAGCATTGTGCTGGAAGAATAATATTGCTTCTGATAAATAAGCTGGTAGGTAACCTGGAATTGTTTGGAATATTTATGTGTGACATCACACTGGCTCAGGTCACGCAGGTGCCACAGCACACCTCACTATGTAGGTCCATCCCCATCTCTATGGGGCTTTCTTCCTGAACGAGGCTGAACGAAGGTGGTAATGCCTGAGCAGAGTTAATGTGGAGGTAGGTAAATGTGGCCACCTAAATGTGGCCACCTTTCAGGTTGGCTTCTTTCTACAGCTTTAAATCAGGGTCACAGGATGGTTTGGGTTGGAAGGGACCTTAAAGATCATCTGGTTCCAACTCCCCTTCCACTGCCCACTTAGGTCCTTCTTTAACCAGATTTAGAATTTCTAAGTTTTCAGGGCAAAGTACAGTAAAAAATATCAATTCAGCTACATCCAGGATCTCCCATTTTATAATTTTTTTGTACTGCTGTGTTCTGTGTGAGCTGTTTGGAGAAGGACACTTTTTTCTTACTTACTGTAAAATATATGGCACCATTTTCAGAGCCACCTAAATAAATAATAAGACATTTAGCTAGATAATGCTTATTCCTATTTTGATTTGAACCTTGAGTTCCACTCTCCTCAAAGCAAAAGTGCAAACATCCACTTGTGAGAGGGTGGAAACTACTTGCAGCCAAGTCACCAAATATACTAGACATGAGATTTCATTTGGTTGATTTAGTTGAAGATGACCCTGCTTATTGCAGGGAGTTGGACTAGATGACCTTTGAAGGTCCCTTCCAACCCAAACTATTCTACGGTTCTATTTTAATAGCAAGGATAACTAATACCTGATACAACGTACCAAGATTACTGGTGAATTCTCCCCATGCAGGAATTTTAACATCTACGTTTTTTAAGGGGCAGGAAATAGTTCACAGGTGAATTCAGTCAGAGTGGCTCTGGACCCTGTTATCCACCCTGATCTTTGTGGGTGGATAACTCTTTGTGGGTAGATAACATCATAAATTTGATGGCCTGCTGGCCATCAAATCCAAGACTGTGGTTTGAGTGTGGTGTCAGAAGAGACGGAGTGCAGTTTAGAATAGGCCTTTCAAGGTAGTAGAAAGGCAGGTGGGCTGATGACAGAGGGAGTGGCTTACACATATATTCCTTAGGCCCCCAAAAGTCCACCTAAAAGTTCAGCCCTTTAATCCTGTCCTTCCAGCAGCTCACATCACTCTGGCATTTGAGATAAAGCTTTTGCTTTTCTAGGGACTTCACAAAGTTAGCTTCCTCTCCTCCTTCCCTAGTTTTCATTCTCTCTCTTTTTTACTTCTATTTAAAATTCCACTTTTGGATTTTGTTTTCTCCAGGACAACATAGAGCTCTATCTGGCTGGGCCAATTGACTAAACTTCAAAATGAACACACTAGGCTGAAAATTACTTCCAGGCTCGCCAAGAATCAGGTGGCTCCAGAGCATCAAGGGGACTCTGGCTAGGACTGAGTCAGCAGAAGCACCAGCATTTCTTCCTGGGGGAACTGCAGCTGCAAAGCAGAACACGAAAACAAAACCACCAACAATAGGAGCTTCCATGTCAGCCAGATGAGTAATAGGAACATTTCCACAGCAACAGGACTCTGTCTTCATTCAGAGGGTCCAAGAAATGTGATATTCAACAGGTCTCCATAGCTACCATGCAATACCTTTGCTGCTTGGTGGTGTTCTAAAGACAACTGAGAAGGGGTTTGCTGTTAGAATCAAAAAGATGTTCCTAAAAGTGTGGGAAAACTGTATCTTTTTCCTCTGATTTTATAGACCCTGAAGCCAACCTCTGAAAGGTACAAGTGGCTCCCTTTTTATTTAAGTTAAGCTCAGATATCTCAATGACTTTTTAGTGAACTTTCCAGTCCCTGACGGGAATCATGTCATTAAGAGCAACACAAGTGAATAGCATTGAGTCTTGATTCTTCGAGCAGAAGGAGCCTAAAGTGAAATTTCTCTTTTCTTACCCCTGAGGACCATCACTCAGCTTGTCAGCAGAAATATTATTGCCAAGGGAGACAAACTTGCCACAGGACAGCTACTGACACCAGGGACTTCAAATTAAACCTAGAAGTCCCTCTGAACTAAATCCATGCTGGAGTGGGAATAGGCTGATTTTTTTGACAAAGGCTCAACTTTGCTTCTTTGTCCCCACTTTTTTGCTGGGGGCATCTTACTTCTTTTCTTTTCTTGAGGAATTTTTGTGGGAAAAGTGTCTGCTTAGCTGTTTCTTTCCAGAAGAAGAGTAACTCTGCTAAAGCATCCTCCCGTCCTGTCTCCTTCTTAATCTTCACAAAGATGTCCAGGCAACCAATCCCCAGGTACACAGATTCACCTGGAACCACTGCATGGACCAGTACTTTGTTCTCCAATGGCAGTAGTCAGTAAATGCTCATATAAACCCAATTATTTTTCCTCTAAATCATCCAAAATCCCCAGGTCCTATTCACAAGCTTAAAATTTCATACCATATTTCATTATTTCTCCCATGAGGAAAAAAAAAAACCTGTTATATCGCAATTCCTGTAATTCCCAGTGAAGATTATGACTAAGTCAGTGATCCTCATTAAAAATACACATTAATAAAACCATTGGGCAAACCAGGCTTTTGGCTTGCTCTGCCCAGAAGAAAAAAGAGATTTTTGTGTCTGTCTCATCACAAGAGAAGCTTGGTTCACCTGAGCCAACATCACAAAATAGAGGGTAAAGCCACTGTATTCATGAGAATGAAATGTAGTAGATCCAAAGGACTTAGGACTGAAAGTGTTTGGCTATTCTGTGTACTGCTAAAAACAAAGCAATTTCTTAAAGCATAAATTCTTTCACTGTGCCATCAACAAAACTAAAATTTATTGGCTGTCATACGACTATCTGCTATTCTGCATGTTCTGTGGAGTAGAACTGCAAATGTGCGTCTGGATTAGATTCCTTTGTGATGTACTTTAATGAGAATATTGAATTATTTACTGTTTACATTATATTCTTTATGTTATTAGCAAATAATAGCACATATTCAGGCTCCCATAAACTGTTTCTGTAGCTAAAGTCCATTGATATCACTGTGTGTTCTTTGGTTGAAGTGATAGAACTGTATAATAAATTATTCGGTTGTGCAAATCAAGCAAATTCGGCCCACTGCAGAAGTTTGAAGTGCATGAGAAAAAACAAGGCTGCAGCACAAATGTTTGTTCAGCTCCCATGGTTTTTAAAAACATTGACCTAAAAATGAGGCGTTTGCACTGGAAACGAGAGCCAAACCCCACAACAGAACACAGCATACGCAGCGGTCAGACTGCGTATTGCTTTCTTCCGAGGTCACAACTGCAGGCCCAGAGAGCCAACATCTGTGATGCAAGACAGATCCCTTGAAACACAAATGGCTTAGGCATATTTTAGGGAGAGAGAGACATCTCCTGGACGAACTGCGAAGTTGCTATTCACTTTTCTGTGTGCTTATTAACACACAAAGAAAGTTACAATTATCTTCAATGTAGTTGATTGCTAGATAAGAGGAGTTCTTCTGGTTCTGTATTGTATTATTTCAAATGAATTTAAATGTGCTGTCATTCATATCAAGGGGAAAAAAATGTGCCTACAAACAAAAGGAAAATGAGCTTTAGGAGCATGGCCCTACTAATAAGATAGGGAATTAAACTGCTTTTTTCTAAATCTTTCTTTTATAAACTCCGTTCACCACCTCAAAATCCTCTTACAGCTCTGTAACTTCTTAGATTACTAACCACATCATATTGCTGTTACTTAGAGGTAAGTTAGTTTTCTCTTTTGTTCAGAATAAAATGTATTACGCTGCATTTTAAAGGCATTGCTTCTCATCTTTCCAGTATCTTACCATTTTCATGAGATGCAGAAAGTGAGTAGGAAATCTAATTATGTTTTCTATTAACAGCAGTCCCAAAGGTGATATGTGAAGTGTTATCTGGGTGGTTATCTAAATAGTATCAGATTGGCTGAGTGTGAAGTCCCTGGCTATCACTCTTTCAGGAGAAGAACAGCAGATGTAGTTCATCTTTATAATATATTTTTGTTCCTCACAAGGAATTTCCTAGATGAATTCTCAGTGACACAGAAGCCAAATGACACATTTGATACAGAGGTAGGGTTGTTATGCCTTATCCAGTTTTCACTGGATATTTTGTTTCCTGGTGTTAAGATAAAAAATAAAATAAAATAAGCTTTCTAATTTTATCAGTGATTCCTCTTAGAGGAATATAACGGAAACAGAACCAAAAGTTTCCACTGCACAATGAATAAATAGCTGCTTCTGTGGCTGACTGCCCCAAGGATCACATATTGATCCTTGAAAGGAAATCCTAGGTCCATGCCTGTCTGAATTGCCTTGTCACATAGGAAGGGAATATTAACGCTGCGGCTAGAGGCAACCAGGGAGCAGCACTGAGAAGTTATACATCTGTGTGTGGCAATTACTGCAACATTTCCAGTGATATATACTGGAAAAAATAAACAGCTGGACAAGGAATGGAAAGTCATCACTGATTACTTGCAAATATCAAGGACTTGCACCCAAACCCCTCCCACCAGGGTTTAGATGGAAATGAGTTGCTGCACTTCAGGATCCTCGAAATTCAGGCTATCATTGTAGGCAAGAGAGACAGTGAGGTGATTCAGCCTACCTGTGTATAACTTGTCTCCCTGAGGTGCAGCAGTGTGTTCAATCCTGCTCCACTGACAACACCTCACCTTCATTAGGGGTGTATCCTGGGAATCCTTTCCCTGCATTAAGATACTTCAGTTAAGTATCAAATGCAAAGTGAGATAAATCTCTGCTTCTGCTGTCAGTCCAGAAAAAAAGCACACAAAATGTGGTGGCAGAAACAGCTGCGGACAAAAACCTAATGCATCTTTCTTTGAGGTTTAAGTGGATTTTAATGTTTATATATAATGCCAAGTAATACCATTCCTTCACATCCGAAAGCATTCCTTAAAGCAAATGATTATGTAGAAACACAGCCAGACTAATGCAGTGCTATTCATACCACTAATCATACCTGAGTGAATCTGGATTCTAGATGTTTAATGTATGAAACTGCAGTGAGTTCACAATATTATAGTGGGAATAATTTTTAAAGTAACAGCTTATTTTTCCAAGTGCTTTCAAATACATGTGTGCTCTCAGATCTCTTTGAAATTTTCTGTCCCTCATCACAGTTCCAATTACAGGCTTCACAGCCTTGATTTGTTGCCATTTCTTCAGTGAGTTTTCAAGATACATTACCCTCTCAAAGCATTTGATATCAGTTTCCTGCTTATGGCTTAAATCTCTCCAGTTTAATCACTGGATAAGCTTTGATCTTGGCATTCACTGCCTCTCAGCAAAAGAAATATTTAAAAGGTCATAAATATGTTGGTTGCAGAAGATGACTTACCAGTACCTCCTGATGCAAATTGACATGACAGAGCCAAGGCAGTTTGTGAGCCAACTGTTCTCAAGACGAAAATTATATCCATGTACAGACAGTGCACTTCCTACTCTGCTGTATCAGCATCCTTGTAAATTCGGCTCCTGTATACACCCAACCTGATACACCCATGCAAGGGAGTCAGGCCAGATCCTGCTGCCTGGTTGTGACCTGAACTCCTGAAAAACCCATTTCTTCCAGCTGTATATGCAAAACCAGACTTCAGCATAGCCAGGCCATGCTGGGACACACTGATGAAACACACAGTCCTTTTAAGAAGATCTTGGTCCCAGTGATTCTGTTACCTTCCTGCCATTAGTATGCAGGTAACAGGGATTTAACCTCATTTAGCAGCATCACAGAATGACAGAAGGGGCTTCTGGAGATTATCTAGTCCAACCCATTGCTCAAGCAGGGCCACCTAAAGCAGGTTGCACAGGATTATATCCAGACAGCTTTTGAGTATCTCCAAGGATGGAGACTCCACAAGTTCTATTTACTGGTTTTGAAATAAGTTATTTTAGCAAGGACTGTTTCCATGTTTATGACCTCAGGAACATCTGTACCAGCACAGCTGAGAGGGCATCTAACTGCAACAGGAAAAGAAAGAGTGTAAAGAAATGTGTAGCCAGTAGGCAGGAACTACTAGCCAGCTTTGTCTCCAGGATGTTATTTAGCTAGATTACGGGTCTGAATGGGAGCCAAGTTTCTGAAAACAACAGTCTGTCTAGGTACAGAGGTAGAGTTATGCAGAGAAGAATGTATATCTAGGAGCCTACAGCATGCATTCAACCTGTTGGTACTGCAGGCTGCAGCCATAAAATGTTTATAGAGATAAGCCAGATGGGAGCATCTTGAGAGGGAGGGAACCAAACTCGGGAGGGACTATAATTTGGGTACAGTGGCTGGAAAGAGCAAGCACCAAGAAATCTCTCCTTCAGTATGCCTTAGCTCTTCTTCCCCGACTTATCTCCCTCAGACTCCTCCTGAAAGAAAGGACTTGGAAAAGAAAAAGAACCTGAGGCAGAGGTAGGAGCAGGAGTGGGGTATCTCTAAATCCAGGCCTAGCCCTTCCCTTCTTTGTTGCTGATGCCATCAGAAAGACTAGCTTCCCTTGTAATCTCCATCATGTAGAACATGAAGCAAGAACTCCTATGAATGACAGTAAATTCTTTTGACGCCTCCTGCTACCTACTAGACCACTGCCTAGAGCTTCTTGCCTTCCACTTTAGCACACCTCCAACCCTTCCCAAAGACAAGATTCATCTTTCTACAGTGCTCCTTTTTCTCCAGTTGTAAAGGTCCCTATTCCAAATAGCTCTTGCACAGTTCTTGGCCCATTCTTGTTGCTTGTTTTTAGATCTGTTCAGATTTAACAGTCCTGATAGCAGTTTTGAGCAGTTATTGCCAGTTTGGGGTTTTTTTGCTAAAGAAGTGTGAAGTGAATAGGAGTGATGTATGTGGTTTACTTTCTTGCATAACCATTTATCATTTGCACTTTATGACCTTTTTGATTAATGTTTTATTCTACTTGGCTTGCAAGAAGTTGCAGCAGTTTCCAGATTGTATGTCTCTATATACCATTAAATGTCATGATGGCTTTCTACTTCTGGGCCTGATCATGATGGATTATGGTAGCAAAGCCTCATAGGAAATTAATGCATTGGCCATATTGGCTTGTAATTCTTAACAGGTCTGTAAATGAAACAAACTTCCTTTTCAAGATGTTTTAAACGATAGGATATTTTTTAAACATTATGTAGTCTATAGAATAATATGCATGCAAGTTTGATAAAGTCATCGTACTGAACTGCAACATATTTCAGAACTCTTGGTTCAGAATAGTCAAATCTATGTCTCTCTGGGGACATGCAATAGAAACTCATGCTCTGAAGAACTTGTCAGTTATTTCAGAGACAAGTCTGGGAAGATCCTTCATGCCAGAGGTCCTGTTGCTTTGAGTGGTTAAGAAGGATATTTGGTATTGCACGGCATGGAGAGCAGCGAGCAGGTATCTTTCCTCAAAGTGCTGTCAGCTCTCATCCAGATGTGATGGATGTTTGGTCATCCTGACCACCAATGAACAGTAATGGTCTCATAACACTTTTTGCAAAAAGATGTATTAATCCCAGTGTGTGACTGTGGCCCCATTTTTTCATTCAGGTTCAAATTGAACTGACTAGATTGCTGTACATTATGACACGACAGCACACTAAGTACTGCACTAAGCAGATGGGGTTAGGGATTATTGATGCATGGGTATTTTAACCCATTTCCCATGCAAACCTCTTTGTCCAAGTGTCCTCTTGGAGAGTAGTTAGATTGCACTATCTTTAAATTCAGAGTTTTTATTTCCCCCTCGCTTTCTAATCTACACTCATTTACGTGCCGTTAGAGCCACCATTTATTAGGTTTGGCCAGACAAGGACAAGAGCAGCTCTAAGCCAGGCTTGCTACTACCACCCAGTGAGAAGTGGGCTGTACAGGCTGGTGGCTGTTTTAGCAGGCAGAGGCAGGTGGTACTCCAGAGGCACCGCCATCATCTCTTTATCCACTCACGAGCAGCAGCAGGGACTGAGGTCCAGCCCCCAGTCCTTGTAAAATCGAGAAGTCTGAAGCCAGCTTCATTCTCCCCATAGACAAGCCCTGACTCACTATATATAATTGAAACCATTGTAAGGAATATAGTCTTGCAAGGGGAAGTAGTGTGAGATATTCTACAAGTCACACCAAGCACACTTTTCTGAAGTGGTCCCTCCAGTAATTTCTCAAGGGCCTGGTTGCACCCAAGGAATCAGCTCATTAATTTCATTTAGTGAAAAAAACTGCATATCACATATCGTAGAAAGAGAATATCCCTTTCAAATCGACTTTCAAATCCATCACTTCACAGAGGAAATACCTTGTGGGAAAGTATTTCTTGAACCCTTGCATTTTCCACCTAGGACCAGCAAAATCCCTCTGAAGCTGATGTTACTACATGTTGATAAAGGACATGTTCAGTCATGCAGCTACAGTCTCATCACTGAAGCCTTTCTATCACTGGATAAATCTCTGGACTGGCTGCAGTAATTCTGCCTCATCGCAGTGGAATCTGCTTTCCAGGCTGCACTTCATTCCTACTGTCTCTCCTTTGCCTAGAGTTAGATGCAAAGGATCAAGAACAATGCAAACCATGAAGGAATACTGCCCAGATCCTGTTCTGGCCAAGCATGACCTGAGAATTTGAAATCCACCAGGTTTTCTGGCACACACTAATTATTCCTGTTCAGACTCAGAGAAACTGAAATAACAGTTTTCTGCTTACAAGATGCGCTCAGTGGACAGTGAAGAGCAGCATCCACATCTGTGTGTCAACAGCCTTGTTCTCCTGAAGCAAGGCGTCAGTCAGTGGTTCTCTGTAGTGCCTCTCTAACATCAATGTCAAGTGGCTATTTCAAAGCTGTACGATCATGCTCATGCAACAGCCCAGATGTGAGCTCATACTTGCACAGCTACTGTGTCACAGGCGATCTTGAATTTTGGGCACAATATACCAAGAAGTTATCTCTGAAGTTGAAAAATCTTGGTTATTTCTTTTAAATTACCAGCACCTTGATGCAAGGGTTTCTGGATACACTTGACACAATGAAAATGAAACCATATGGTGAAATACAGGAGGACAAATGCAATAGGAAGAAAAATTATCACAACCTTGAATTTGATACACAGAAACTATGCCAGACAATACTCAATATATCACCAGGAGAAGGAAATAAGATATTTCTTTATGCATTTGACATGTTCCCATATATTTCTCTCTATGTTATACATAAAGGGATGTGTGTTGCCCAAGTCATGAAAGAACCAGGAGTATGGTAGTTACAAAAGCAGACACTAAGAATCATATTGCAGAGTTGTATTTGTTTACTCTACTGTGTTTCCCAGTGCTACAGGCTTTTTACTGTCTTTTTAGTTCAGTTGAATGTTATATCCATACTTAGCCAAAGCAAATAAATCAAGCTGTGCCCAAACTGCCTGTACAGAGCCATCTGGAAGTCTCTTGAAGGCGTTCCCTTGTGGGCTTTTTCTGCTCTGGCTTTGTGCCGGGATATAGTGTTACTGGACAGATCACCTGCATTTCATGGCACTGCACCTGAGTACATACAGACCACACCTGACTGCACACAGCCAATTTATGTCTTTCCATCTGCAGCAAATTAAGCAAAGATGGAAAAAATGCCTGTCAATAATTGTATTTTAACTGTATGACAAAATGCAATTGTATCTTCTCTACTGATAGCCACCAGGGACAGAGATGGAGCTACTTAGTGAGATCAAGTTTCAAAAATGTTGGTACTTGATAATAACAATCTTATTACTTAATTTCCTATGTTTGCTTTTGTTTATATGAAAGTAAAAAAAAAATACCTTTGAACTCCCAACAGGATGTCTTTTTTAAGGATATTGAATACAAAGAAGCATATACTAAATTTCAGATTTAATGTACCTCTAGCCCAGGTCCTAGTCTTTTGAAGAATCAAATAGTTTTGGGATGAGAAATGTCACTTTCTACCAGAGCATGAAACTGCAGGTTTGACTCCTTGATAAAATGTGACTATCCAGGTGTGTCAACATTTCTCCTCTGCCTGAGGCAGTACCTATCAGTTCTCTGCATCACAGCTGCCAGAGTCATTTGCCTAGACAATAATATGTGTCATATTTGATTTAGCTGACATCCACAGTTACATTTTTGTTTCACTGTTTTGAACCAGCAACCGGATACCTTTGAATAGAAATTTTGACTATCAGTAATACACCTTTGCAGTTATTTGGACGATTTTACTACACGGTGTCAAGAAAATTCTGTTGTGTAGAGGACAGAAGAATAAATTTCTCATTTTCTCAAAGTTTCAACCATATGAAATAAATCTTTCGTGGGAGTTTCTAAAGTATCTGTCACTATGGTGTCACAGCATAATAGCACAGGAATAGCACAGGAATGAACTAAACTAAGATCATCTCACAAACTGCTGATTAATGTCTTCTCATTGGCAGTACCAGCATCATCAGACATGACAGACATTTAATATTGTCACCTGAGCAGTCTTAACCCAGTTTAGTAGGAACATTGCAAAACCTCCACCCTGGCATCTGAAGTTTCTTAACAAAAAGAAGATCTGAGCATGCAATAATTCAATAGGGTGAATTTATATCTGAGTCAAATCTCAGTATTTTATAGGCTTTGCTAAAAGAAGGCACTGGTATTAATGTCCACACAGTAAAATATTTACTCCCATTGTCCCCTATGGAAAGGATGATGTCCACAGGATATTAAGATCTCTGATCACCACAGAGAACTCCAGAACAACTTTATTTACCATACGATAAAGATAGAAAAGACAGAGCACTTTCCATTTCTTTTGCAGGTGAACACAAATCTGTGCACCCAGGAATAAGGGCACTGAGGTATGCTTGGTCTCAAGCTTTCCAAAAATAACACTTTAGAAATTTTATATATCATAGAATTGGATTGGAAGGGACCTTCAGGATCATCTAGTTCCAACCCCTCTGCCATGGCTGGAACTAGACCAGGTTGCTCCAAGCCCCATCACACCTGGCCCTGAACACTGCCAGGGATGGGGCAGCTACCACTTCTCTGAGCAACCTATTTCAGTGCCTCAGCACCCTTACAGTAAAGACCTTCTTCCTAATATCTAGGCTAAATCTACCCTCTTTCAGTTTAAAGCCATTACCACTTGTCCCATCTCTACATGTCCTCGTAAAAAGTCCCTCTCCAGATTTCTTTTAGGCCCCTTTTAGTTACTGAAAGGCTGCTGTAAGGTCTCCCTGCAGCTTTCGCTTCTCCAGAATAAGCAAGCCCAACTCTCCCAGTGTTTCCTCATAGGAGAGGTGCTCCAGCCCCTCTGATCGTCTTCATGGCCCTCCTCTGATTCAATTCAACAGGTCTGAGTCCTTCTTATGTTGGGTGCCCAGAGCTGAACACAGTACTCAATGTGCGGTCTCACCAGAGGAGAATAGAGGGGGAGAACTGTCGCTCTCAGCTTGCTGGTCACACTTCTTTTGATGCAAGACTGTGAATATCTAAGATGCTCGTTTGAACATAGGTGATATCTGCATATTTGAAGTTCTTAAGGCTGAACAAAGAATAAAAGTCCTCCTCCTCTGAGGTGTGCACTCTACTAGGTCAGCATATCACTGTCAAGCATAACCCAGCATTTTAAAACAATTATTTGTCTGTATCCAAACCCACAATTCAGACCTTAATGTGCAGGAAATGCATTGGATTTACAAATGACCATCTCATACAGATAACTAATTCATAATCCAGGGGACAGATGGACAATCTCTCTCATGTCTGTTGTCAGTTTAGACATCCATCCACCATCTTGGCTGTCTACTGAGTCTTTTTTGGATGGTTAACTTTCCGAATGGCAGCAGCATAGGTGCCTAGCTAGCACTGGACAGTTCTGCTCTGAAAGCAGGACAGATGCAGTACAGGGAGATGTTTGTTATGCCAACAAACATTAGCAGAAAAAAAGATGAAAGTATGTTTGGCCACTCCTATGCAGATCTTAATGCTAAGCTTCCTTCAGCCAGGAGTCACACTTAGGTCCCTGGAACATACCTCTCAAATTTAGCGAGAATGTAAAGACATGTGACCTTTTCTATCCTTACTATACTTCTGCTTAACTTCCAAACTTGGATACAGATGTGCTTTCATTATATTGGAGTCTTTTCTAACTTCTCTTTTCTTGTTTGAGTTCAGCCAAAATCCACCATAAACTACAGCATTATCATCTGGGGAAAAGTCTTGTGGTGTAAAACTGTTGATGGCTCTCACGACTTTATCCCATTACAAATCTATTTGCTTCATTCATGGATCTGAACCATTATAGCACCAAGCCTAAAAGCACTACTGTTTAATGACTCCTTGAGAGGCACATACATTTTCTATGCACTTTTAAAATGTTTGTAGTCACAAAGCGCTTTAAAAAATGGTAAATACATTTTGCATCTTGCATCACACTTCAGGAAGACACCAGTATTTTGCCATAGACTTGGTCTTCAAATATCTGTGCCATTTTCCATTTACAGCTGCAATCACAAGGCAGCAGTGGCAGGGTTGTGACAGAGTATTTCACTGCAGTCAGTTCATGATTTCCTGTTTTCCTTCAGTCTCTGTGAGGTACTTACCTATCATTTCCCACTGTTAGCTGTACAACACCTCCAAAGGTGATGAATTGTCTTGTTCGGGATCATGTCTCTATTTTATATTATTTTACTTTATATTATTTTGCATTATATTGTTTTGTATTATTTTACATTATTTTGTAGTTCTGTACAATCCCTAATCCCAGAATGAGGTCCTTCTCATTCTCCCCATTTTTATCCCAATTCCAGTGTCAGAAACAAACACATATAAGTGTTTTTTCAGTTTTTGAGCAGAAGCATGATCTGAACAAGGATTTTCATACTGTGTCTTAGAGAGTTTTGTGCCTGGCATTTCTAGCTGGCTTCCTATCCAAATACGAGAGACACCGAGGGCTGCTGGAGCTGCAGGATCAGGAAAGGTGAACATACATTTAGCGTGATGTGGCTAAAGTATGACAGCTAAACAAGCTATTTAAGATAGATGCCAAAGCTCTACACTAATACCTGGCTCCTCATCAAAGCAATTGTCTTTGCTAAAACTCTGCTTTTGTTTTCCTACTACATTGCTGTAAAGCAACATAACCTTTTGAAATACCAACGCAAAAGTGTCTAAGTCTCTCCTTGAACCCCCCTGATATATGGGGGATCGGGGATTTTTAACAACAACCCACTTCCAATGGACTGATGTACCTACATCCCATTCATGCTTTGAAAATTCTCTTTCCTTCACAGAAGGAAGCAGAATAGGACAAACAGACTGAAGTTAAGTTTTCTCTGTTCCTATTCCTCTGCCACATTTAAGCTGTGTGATTCCATCTGTGGAATGCTTAACAATATTCTCATATGTTGACATGATCCCCTGGAGAAAAAACAAACAGAAATGTATATTATACTGTACTCCTTTATAATTTTCAGCATATCTTCAGAGAAAACGCACATCAGAATGCTTATTCCCTTCACTTCTTCCTATGCCATTTAACACAGTTCAAAGCACCACCGTTTTTTGCAGCATCTCCAGTAGAATATATACAACCTTACCACCAGGCTGCCTCCACAGCACACGTGGTGAAACTTGACCCTGCCAAAATGTTGTTCACTTTTCAGCTGATGTCCATAAAAGTTGTCTACAGACAGGATTAGAAGAATAGACGGAAGTTGCCACACATAATTCTGCTCTTTGATGTACACTTGCAATTTGTGTCTAGGTCTGCCAGATGACAGGTTGTACATAACTAGGTGAGCCTGGTATGGCCAGACTGAAGTGGAAAATTAGTGTCTATACTCTTATGAAGAAATTGTGAAGCTGTAGTAAAAGGTTTTTTTTTTCCCCTCTTCTGTTCTGTCAGTTTGTCTGGTGTTACCAAATGAAGCAAGCCTCTTCTGCTAAAAGAAGCTTGTATAACTTTCCAAATGAGGGGAAAAAAAAGTCCAAGTCAAAGCACAGGATAAATTTGAAACATCTGCAACAATCCAAACAGGCCAGGCATAAACTGAAAAGAAAGCCATGGAACGATTGATACTACTGCATTGCTGCTGAAGAGGACAAAGAAAGCATGCTCCAGCAGCTGGCATTGTGAGGAAAGGAGGCAATGTATCTCTGCTCATACTCTGATGGGCTCTGGGAAGGGACGGTCCTAATAGTCTGTGTTGGACAGGAGATCCCAGACAGGTCACAGAGCAGCACATCTGCACTTTCAGGAATCACAATAAAGGCCCACTCCTGTATAAAAGCTCTGCCACAGCTGGGCAGTGAGTTACCTGCATTCTGAATCTGTTATCCTGCTGATAGCAGCCATTCTCAAAGCAGGGGTGGGTAGCACGTGGGAGGTCACTTATGCATCTCAGGTGGCCCTCAGAGCTGTTTCTGGTGCAGTGATGAAGCATCAGCTAATCTTCAAGCTGTGGTACTTCCCACTGGTGGGAGGTAAGCTGAGAACTATTGTTGGGGTTTCAGAAAACCCTTTGCTAACTACATTTGTCAGGTGTTTCTAGGGCGTAAATTCCCCTAGAGCCATGCTTTTTAAAAATGGCACAACTTTACAAGAAGTAATAAAATTATAGGAGAGCAGAACTAAAGTACGCCATGCACAGCATGGGCCGCAGGCAATGAACACAGGCTGAATACTTCGAAAGACAAGTATACCATTATCCAAATACAGTCACTAGTATATGTGAATATAAACATCTGCAGCCATTTCTCTTAAACAAGCTGATATTCCACTGACTTATTAGGTGCCCAAATGCAAAAGCTACGGCAGCTGTGAGGACAAGACAAAAGTGACGTAAAAAAATAGCCTGGAAGATTAATGGAATCTGGATTTTCTCCTTTCCTTTATAAGCATATGTGTGTTGCAACAGCAAACAAAGTGAGAATGAAGCCTTCATACAGGGTGTTCCACTCAGAATACATGAGATAGGACTGATGTTTCTGTGTAGAAGTATTGCAAGGCAAAAAATTAATTTGGTAGGAAATTACAGGAAATTACTAAAACTCTTCAGTCTTCATGGGTAATTGTGTTTTAGTTCTAACTTCATGATTTGGAGGAGATTTCACTTTTGGGATAATCTCTGCAGTTAATTTTTCCACTCTGATTAAAAAAAATACACAAAGAGTAAATAAATAAGTGGAGTCTTGTTTAACTACACACTGAAGTATCACAGGGAGGACATTCCTTGTGATTAATGGGTTTTGGCCTGATGAATAATTCCATTCAACCACTTATCAGCATAACTCGCTGTCCCTTTTCTTGGTGCTGGTGATGCATATGAAAACTAATTGCCATGTAGAATAACAGCTTATGGTGCAGAAACTGAGACTGTCTAACCCAGTCCAGAAAGTTCCATCTAGTTTTATATTTATATTTTTCTTGATGAAAAATCTCACAGTCACGAGAACCCTTCAGGTCCCAGGGAAAATGTGTTTAGAGAAATATAAAGAACTTTTAAAGCCACTTTTTCCACAAGTAAAAAGAACCTGGAAGTTTAAAAACTATCCTGTACCTACTATAAGGAAAACAGGAAATTAAATATTGGCCACAAGATATGTTTCCAAAGTTTATAGATGTAAGGGTTTTAACAATGTGTTTAACTGCATAACGCATTCAGCAATTGTTACCATGAAGCTTCTGCTTTTCTGTACAGCATCTGCTGCCACCACTTTAGAAGTTTCCACATCACAAGGGGTGTAAAAGTTCTTTTAAGATTTAAATCATGCTTATGAAAAACTTCAGAATTGCCAGGAGAGTCACTGCGATGAAAACCCTCTTATATATTTTTCCAAGAAGATTTACAACCTACATTAGACACAGCACTCAGCCATAAAATCAAATGAAATGTGCAGACCTGACACACTTCCTCTGAGCAACAGAAATTAAAATATATATCCCATGAATGTTGTCATAGTAACATGTGGGAAACATTAAAATAAGTTGACATGATGAACAGGTATAATTTATAGTTCTTTAAAACCTTACCCCACACATTGCTCATAAATCATCCAGCTTGAGTCTGTAGCATAGAGATGTTCAGCTTTCCATCCTGCAGTCATACTGTTCCAAGTAACAAAATAAGGGCTGGAAAAAATGACTCAATGTCAACTGGGTCTTACAATCTGCTCAGTAATAGAGATACACAAACTTTGAAATAAAAAAGAAAAAAACCTGATACCAGTTTATAGCTCCTGAACAGATGCTGTGTATCAATAGGGTTTATTTGTACATTTAAAATTAAGTACATGCACAAGGTTTCCAGGACTGAAACTTAAATCAGTGCTTTAAGCACTTCTGGGGCAAGATATTCCCATGAAGGCTTTTGGATCCCTGCATATTCCCTACAGCCACATTAATGTAAATCGCAGCGTGTGCTTCTTGCCCTAAAGTTACAGACTGCTGCTACCTACTATTTGGGATGCCAACTTCCATCAAAGCCTTTCAGAAAAGGCTGGTGGCCCTGAGCATTTCTGGGTTTCTGTCCTTTCTAAAGTGCCACAAAGCTAGATCTTCACATCCATATTGTGGATATTCATATCTACAAGGGATATCCTGCAAGAGGGGAACTCAATACTTGCAGCACCTGCACCTTAGTGAGCAAATCTTTCCCAGATGGTTTAGCTAAAGGATTGGTTTATTTAGACAGTCTTGGTCTAATTAGCCCTTTAAGACTTTGTGGTTCATCCACTTGGAAAATGGAAATAAAATATTAGTCAGAGCACCTGTAGCCTAGCCTTATAGGGAGGTTCATATGGTCCTGTAACTTCAGCAACCATCAGTACATTGACAGGATCCAGTTGAGATCTTTTTTTATGCCTAAAATAATTCAGTTAATTTTACTTTTAATATATCTTATAGTCTATATGGACAGTAAAATAATTTTGTAAAGTTGATTTATATAAAAAATACTTCCTGGACTATCAAGTGAATAAAAGATTTAAAAATATCCAGCAATTATTTCACAGACTGTAACAGTTCCTAAGAAGCAAACTTTTGATGCATAGACAGAATTATTCACATAGTTTCATGGAGGATACTTTGCATATTATTTGATGTGTAATGAGAGTTACGACTTTTTTTTTCTGTTTTAAATAGCTTTGGGGTTAAAAAAAGGCAAAGGAAATAATACCACCAGAGATATAGGAAAGTGATATAAAAGGTCTTCCTTAAACCAACTAAAGTCTGGCTGTTTAAAGCTGAGCATGACAATTCAAAGTTAACTCACCACTTCGGAGTCACTGTCATTTTAACAGCAACTGAAGGGATGGGGTACATGAGAAAGACATCAGGACTAACATCCTACAGAGCTAATGGCACAGCTATTGAGTATCTGCAACAAGGAAATGTAGGGGAGCTGCTGACCTGGCACAGGACCAAGGACAAAGGAAGGTGGGGACAGTCCAGGCAGGGATGGGGTCAGGCCAGATTGGTATTGGGGTCATACCAGTTTTAGCCCAGTGGCATCTGGGGGATTTACACTAACCTGTGGAGTGAGATAGCAGGTGATTTTGCAAGGGAAGGAGACATCTGAATTCTCTTTCAAATGGGAGAGGAGAGGGTGCTCCTACAGTTGTCGAAGAGCAACAGGGGTTATGTTGCTGCTTGCGTGCGGTACCAGTAGTATTCAGCTTGTTTCATACCGTGAATGCAGAGACACCACACAAATCATGCCAGGATGTTCACCTATTTTGAGTGGGAATTTTGACACTGACTTCAATAGGGCCAGGAAGTCTCTTGTGCAGAAATCTGCACTGGTCAGATCTAAACCTATTTGTACCATAATGGCCATCAGCAGACATTAAGAAGCATTTAAGAGTATAAGAGCTTAGGAATATAAGAAGAAGCTTTATTACAGAGATCCTGCATTACAGTGATCAGTTTTCTGAGCAAAACCTTAATCTTCTTTTAGAAGTTTTATCTTAAGGTTGTAATATTTTAATGTGACCGAATATCTTTAGATTACCTGAAATGCCATTTTCTCATACAATAAAAGGTCTGTAAGCAGAAATAAAAAATATTAGGGAAAAAAACCCTTAGCAAGATATCTCAGGCTTTTAAACATGAACTTCATATAATTTTAGTCTTTAAAAAAAAAAAAAGTACATCCTAAAATAATATGTAGAAT
This sequence comes from Lathamus discolor, assembly GCF_037157495.1. Classification (NCBI taxonomy): domain Eukaryota; kingdom Metazoa; phylum Chordata; class Aves; order Psittaciformes; family Psittacidae; genus Lathamus; species Lathamus discolor. Next base: position 147,458,704 of record NC_088885.1, on the reverse strand, counting down.
AAGTTTGCCATAAAATTACTGTGCTTCTTAGCAATGTGACCTATACTTCTATTCACTGTAGTCTTTTGAAGTTTAAAATATAAATTACTTCTACTGGATCAGTATTGAAAACAAATGAAAAAACAAACAGGTTTCAAAGTAACTACAAACTTCCTTATGGTATTCTTTTAATAAAAGAGCTTAATTTTGTGGATGGTCTTTCATAAAGAATTATTTTTGCTTTGGAAGCACACTGTTCTGCTGGTTTGTTTACTGATTTCTTTATACAAATGCCTCTGAAGAATAGGGCACTTCATGATGTTTTACACAAAAGCACTTCTTTTCCTATGTTCTCCAAAAGACTCATTATTTTCCTGACAATCCATGTTGAAATTAAATGATTTCCAGTGAATTTAATTATGTTGAAAGCATCTGACCGCAGCAGTTTTCTACCTATTAAAATTAAAATCTTGTAAGACCATATCACATGCACATGATCCAAAACATCGAGCCACATTGATTTACACAAACTAAATGGATTTGCTCTATTTTGAGTGCTTGTGCCCATTTTCAACAGGCTTACAATACTCTTTTGCTTTTCCTTCAGAAAACAACAGAGTTCTGAAATCCTAATTTTCAGTCAACTGGATATATTAGGAAAAAAACTGAAATGGAAGGCATCTAACCACTGGGATCTTACACCTTGTTGCAAAGCAGCCACAGAGTTTGGAGAATGTCCAGCCTTAAAATTAATGAATGTGATTCACAGAGAAATAACTTTAACCACAGTTTGGCCTGACCTTAAAGTCTGCATTTTTATTGTTTTTGGCATGTGGAGCTGTATTTCTAATGGATTCACTTCCCTTGAGATAGGTAGTGAAAGAAAGGTGCATAGTCCTAAACTTGAACCTTTTGTGGTTTCTTTGCTTTCTTTTCTGAGACTTAAATAGCATTCATTACATTGTAACCAGAAAAGTCAACAGTCTTACAGTCTGACAACACTTGGGTTTGTTCCCAAGACTGGAGTCCTTGTATTAAGAAGAAATTACACTCAACTGGGACTTGTTCCAACAGTGACAACAGCCTTGGGATCAATGCTGAAATGGCTTTTGGCTTTCACTTCCCTTGTGTAAGCTCAGAGAACCTGTTGAACACAAGACAACCAGTACCTTCAGCAGCCAGTGAAATGAATCAGGTCCAAATGAAGAACTAAGATTAGTATATAGTAACTAATCTGGTGAAGTCTTAACCTTCTCTGCCTGTTGGATGGCAATGCTGAGAAGGTGGCAACTGCAGGTAACCACCATGCTTAGTTCTCCCTGTCATTTTATATTGCAGTGTGACTATGAAAACATCAGGGAGACCTCTGTGAGCCACATCCTCCCCACAAGAAATAGACTGCAACCACTGAACTAAAGCATAGGATGCTAAGTGGACCTCTCCACATTATTGTCCACCAAACCTGGCACAAGATATATGCAGTTTTTTCTTTCTCTACAGCTAATTGGGCCATGCAAAGCACAAGGCTGGGCATTAATGGGACATTTTCCCTAAGGGCTGCAGCACAAGGCAAAGATGTGAGCTGGAAGATCTGCATCATTGAAATCTATATATAAACTAGCAACCCAAGGCTCTCTTCATACTCAGTGGTGAGAAATGGGCACTTTTTAGGCATCATTCATTGATTCAGATACTAATTTAGGATGAGATGAATGACACTCAAAGCAAATTACTATTTACTACTGCTGCTTACTACAAATTGCTATTTAATACTGTCTGTAAGGAAAATCAGACAGTGATCTCAAGCCTGCACTTACATTCATTTACTCACATACATCTCTCTTGGGTCTGAGGCATCTCACCCAGATTTCCAAGCAAGTGTAGTGGGTATATTATAGAAAAGGCATCTGGAAGACAGGCTTTTCACCAACAGGGAAATTTTCAGGCAGGGGTTTCAGGCTGGGGTTTCAACCGACTAGAGAGAATTAAGGAGGCTTCTAGTAACAAAGAAGAAATACAGAAAAGGAGCCTTCAAGAAAGCTAAACACAATAAATTCAGAGAGCTGGCAGTTAACATCCTATAGAAATATACATAAAAGAAAAGGATCAGGCAAACTGGCAATTCTATTTAAAAATAAAGAAAATTAGAAGCATTGGAATAAAGTATCCCAAGGAATAGAAAAAAAAAAAAAAAAGAAAAGAAAAACAACCAGAAAAACCAAAGGAAACAAGAGGCACACAGCAGAATAAGGAGTCTTCAATAACCTGAAATATGAAGAGGAACCAAACAGCAAAACAAGGCTCAAACAGCTGAAGACAAGAATTAAGGCAAAGCAGAAGCATACAAAGATATGAAAATCAACCCAGATGCAATTATCAAGTAATGTAAGAAGTAAGAAGAAAACACTATTATATATTATATTATATTATATTATATTATATTATATTATATTATATTATATTATATTATATTATATTATATTATATTATATTATATTATATTATATTATATTATATTATATTATATTATATTATATCTATTAAATAAAGGAAGCTCATAGAAATGATCTTGCCACTCTTGGTGAAAAGAGAAATCCAGGAACAGATCGCATGAAACAGTATCTGTATGTCCTTACTAGAACAGCCAGCTGTCACCGGACAGCAAACCCATAGCCAATCCCTGCAGCAGATCTGGTGGCAGATTAGGGAAAGAGCAAATCAGAGATTACTCAGATAATCAAGGATTACTTCAATAAAATAGGTCCCATAAGTTACAAGTGATTAGGGAGGAGCATGCCCCTCCTTTTTCTGTGCTCTGAGCTGGCCTGTTGCATGGCACCTGCAGCCCCAGGCTCTGTAGGGTGATCAGCTTGGTGTGAGCCCAAAATCAGAGACCTAAACCTGAAAAAATATACCCCTCCTGCTTCTACTTATCAAATGCCCAAGAGGGAAAGTATAAATACATCTGTTCTGGTTAATTTTGCCTTGGTTCAAAAATTCAAAGCCGATCTGTGTTTGGAAACCTCAGACAAAGACAGCACAAATGGACAATAATTTCCTTATTTTGTTCAACATTTTGAAACTGCTGCTTCAGTACGTATTTAGATAAACTTGCTTTAGAAAGCTCTGCTGTGCTGAAAGCCCTCCCCTCAGCCACCCAGAAACTGTCCTACCCAATATAAGCTGCCAGCCTGTAAGAGTGTGGCGCAGGTCACAGCCATAGTGCTTCAAGAGCTAAGAATGGGGATATTTATCTAATATAGGTATTTGCCATATTGGACATGAACAGCAGTTTTCAGGCAGCTTCAGCTTATGCCAAATATAGCAAAAAGAACTTTTCTTTTTTTTCAACTATTGCTTCACTTAATAGGTGCACCTCATACAATAGACTCTTATTTCAACAATATTTGGGATAGCTGTTTGGGTGACTCACAAATATCTAAGCACGCTCTTTTCCCAGCAGAGCAAACAAAAACAAACTTTTAGCTTTGCCAAATAAAATTGCCAGTCTATCAAATCCTGCTTTGTGCACCAGCAGGTCTGAAGGGAAATACTAAACTAATAATTTAGGAAAACTGATGAACTAAAGTTTGAGCACTTCTTGGTTTATGTAATAATTCATTAGATGTAATAATTCATGTATTCTAGAAACATATACTCTAACTTCTAGGGCTCGAGGACAAAAAAGGTATGCAATTGTCAAATAGGATTCATTCATTTAAAATTTGTAAAGACAAGCTCTAAACCAAGGTTTTGCCAGACTTCAGATTGCCCTTGTCATATTAAATTAGCCTCCCTGTGCTGATGCATCATGGAACGATCTTTAATTACATGACTGCCTATTATCCTAGCTGCGTGCAATGCCCCATGTGGATTATATTAATGGATCAATAGACTGTAGACATAACTTTAAAGATCCAGTCAACAACACAAAATAAATCTGTGATCGACACAGAATCCTTTACTAGAATCAGAAATAATCCAGCATGAAAGTACAAGACTGAAATCCTTAAAGTTTCAACAAATATTCATCAATTTCAGAACTGTGGTATCTACAAAATCTTGAGGCATACACTTCGTGGAAAATGAAATAAATATTTTGCTCTGAAGTGGAAGCATGAAGGAACATGTAGCCACAAAATATTTTCCAAGTACACAAGTTCTATTAAGGTTAAAAGAATCAGAAACTACCCGCAGTATCTTTATGGGAAGAAAACAAACAAACAAACAATAATAAAAATTAAAGCAATTCAGTACAGAATGCTAAAGCGACACAGAATAAGTAACATTCTTTAATATCTGAGCTGTTACTGCATACTGTCATTTTATGCAAAGTGTAAGGAGACAAATCTGGCCGTATTTTTCCCCATCTCCTCATCAAGGTTCATGCTAGTACTTATAGTATTAAGTATATTACTTGTAAAATACCCAAATAATTTTTACAATTTGGAAAGGAAATTAAACTAAAAATTCAAAACTTCAAACCAAGAAGCTCAGGAATTCGTAAGAGTCTTCCCTGCTCTACAAGGAAGGCTGCAATTGTTCATATGAGCTTTTACTGAAAGCAGAGTGGCAATTAGCATATATGTTGAAATCCAAAACTCCTCTAGCCATCCTATTGCATTTCTTTAGCAGGAGAGAAAATTAGATGAACTCATTGTGTATTTTCTATCTGTACCTAAGCACCCTACACTAGGATGCTATTCCAAGTCTTCTCTGCTGTTCACATCATTTGGCAATATGCTGCCAAACTTCGACCCTTGCGAGGGTAAAGAGAGATGGAGGTTGTTCTGCACCCATGAAAGAAATGGGAAAGAAATGGGAAAATATGTGGGATCTGGGAGTATTGCACAGAATAGGATGGGGACCCACGGGAAAATCCATGTTACTTAAACTAATTAAGTGCAGTAGTTTTCTGAAATGAGCTGTGCTATTTCCACAAAAATCAAGCTGCAGACAAAAGCCTTTTATTTTTCCATTCCCATAACACAGGACTGATTGGGAGACATGCCACAAGAGTCTATATGAAATTCTGATCTGTTTGCAAAAGACAGACATTTACCTTACCAGATATCAAGGATAATTTACAAAGACCTTCAAAGCCATTGGAAAGAGCTTAGACCTTGACGAGAGAAACTGTGATGAGCTGCACCATGGAGCAGGCACATGGTAGTGCTTTAGAGCTGCTTTCGTTTTGCAGCATTTGCTGGTAATTGCATCTCCATCTTACTCCCAGAGGACTTTCTGAAAAATGAGAAACTAAAATGTTCTAGAAACACGCTTACAAAGACCTGTCTTTTGTAAAAGGTGTTTAAAAAGTGATCCAGCTCCCGGTTTCCTCTGGTCTCAGTAATCTGTGAGTAGCAGAAATCCAAAATACCTTTAAATATCTTTAACCTCTAGAAAGCTAATAAACTATTTACACCATCATATGCATTGTAGGAAAGGTGTCTTAACCATTAACCATCCATTTGTATGTCGCTTACTGTTCAGAATTGCTTAGTCTTTGTGGATGTTCTCCTTAAACGGAGAACATTTGGTTACCTGTCCCCAGTTCCTAACTAAAAAAACGTAAAGAAATCAACAAACAAACACTTCACCCATGTTCATTTAATGCATTTATATATATATATAATAAAAAAAAATAGTTTTTTTTTTAGAATGCATTTTCTGAGTCCAGCCTAGCCGTGTATCACATGTCCTTGCTAGAACAAGTCAGAACAGCTTTGATGAAATTCACTGAAAAAGCTGAAGCTTGAACTGAAATCCTTCAACTGAAACACCTGAAGTTTCTTGAGCCCTTGGTAGACCACAAGCATCTCTCCCACTGAAACTTGCCTTGCTTCAGAGAGTAATGACAAGGACTTACAGCTTTTACAAGAAGATGGAGAGACCCAGGCAAACCAAGTTTTCCCAGCCCTGCCTTCAAGAGCCAAGACCTGGGCCTGTTTGCTCTTGCAGCCATCTCAGGGTTATGGCTCCAAAGCGGCAGGATGGAGTCCCTTGCACGCTTGACTCCCTTGAGTGGTGCCTTTTGGATGAGAGAGGCGATTGCTGTGAAGTTCTGATCACAAAACCAAGGTGATGAATCTGGAAGTAGCTGCACAATCTCTCCTGGTCCATTCATGGACAGAAAGTGTATTTCTTGACCTTTAGAATTTCACAGCCTAACACTACAGCCTTGAAATCACAAGATGATGGCCCAGGAGCCTGGGAGTGTTCTACCCAGCCCAGGGAATGTGATGGACAGTCAACCTGGAGACCTCTGGAGCTTGTGCATTCAACACTCCTCTCTTGGCAGTGGTGAAAGAAACAGCAATGCAATTTTCTTTCACACCATGGGGACTCTGTGAGCAATTTTTGCTTTCAAAGTTCCAGTCCATTAGATATTTTTGAGCAACAGTTATTGTTGTCTGCCAACTTGAAATTCTGTATTTCAGCCAACTCTGATTAAACCTGAATTGGTGTAAAACCTGAGGACTGAGGACTAAGGACATATAAGTGACAAAATATATCTAGATTGGCAATGTTAGAGTCATTCTGAAGGCAAGGGACTCTTTGTATGGTGAGAATCATGTCTATTATTTTCTTAAAGTAATGGATGGCTGTTAGCAATAAATTTGGGTCTAAAGTATATTGGAATTATTGAGAGACCTTTATTTCCACCCCTCTTTCATTTTTAACATCTATTCGTAATAGTAAATGTCTAAAAGGATGCAGAAACCAAATCATGTGCCAGAGTTCATATGTAGTGCAAGCAGCAAGCAATTTAGATTACCAGTTTGGTTATTACTAACAGTGCAAAATTAGTGTGAATGAGGCAAAGTAGAAATACTCTCAGCGACTTCTCCATTTCATTCCATTTCCTGCATTTATTTTAGAGGTGGATTCTGCTGTGTTTATAGCTGAATCTTATGGATAATTATATACGCTCAGTGTTCATTTTCATTATTTAGGCACAAATCCTTCCAGCAGTTATGCATATGCATAACTTCATTCATTTTGCAAGTTCAGTGGGACACCATTGTACATGAAAGCAAGCATATGAATAGATCTTCATAGGACTAAAGCCCTAATTTGTGCAAGAAGAATTAGTTGTTAGAGTAATATATTGCTGGTTTAGTGAATGTTAAGTTCTTCCCAAAATACCAGATGTGGGGAAGAATGCCCAAAGAACAACGTAGACATGACATCACCTAATTGTCATTGTAGAAATAACAGCATGCATATAGCATAATCCAACATGTGGCAGATATGGATAATTTGATTTAATCTTTTTGCAAAACCAAAGTAAAATTAATGTAAACTGTAGCTAAAAAGCCACCTCATCAGCCAGTACATCAACTCCATTCTTAAACAACGGCACAGATCAAAATCCCTCCTCTTAAAAGTGAGTTTTAATTCTCAGTGTAAACTAGTTCATTTCAAACCAGGATGCTGATCTTGCCCAGAACATGTCACACCGGTATTAGTGATCTGATAGTTCCCAGGCAGCACTGCTTCAGTGTCCTGACCAGGAGCAAAGAAAAATGCTCCTCTTAAAAGTCATGGGGCTACCATGAACCCCCTCTACTACCAACCTCAAGTTTCTCTTTATATTTCCCCCCCACCATGTAATCCCTGGATGCATCCACTTTCTCTGAAGAGCAAGCTGAGCCCAACATAGGTACTGCTGCACCCTGGATGCAGAAGAGAGTTAGCCACCCTGCAGCTATACTGTTTTGAATGATTAGTATTGGAAAATGCTTCATCGATTGCTAAGTCTTAACTGGAATGAAAATATGTTTGTATATATTAGCCTTATTTTAGGATTTCAGAGTAGCCTGAAGTAGGTTTCATCCCATTGGTGCTGAACCAATTGCAAAATTGCTACTGAATTTGTGAATGCAGGACCTGGCTTGAGTAATCTCTATGCTGCAAATTACAAAGGAATGATGCAGCTATTGGCCTGTATGTGTCTTCAAATGCATTTTTTCCCCCTATTTTAACTAATAAGTTGGCCAGCCTCTCTGGTGTACTTTCCTTACAAATGCTATTGCTCTAAAGAATTAATTGTTATTGCAACACCTAAAAAATCCTGAGGAGCATGGCATGGATCCCTTGGGAGGTATTGATTTCATCTCCACACTGGGCATCAGCAGGTAGACTGGCTCCATCCCTGAACTCCTGACAAGAGTATTTTCAAAATCCATTACTTTGCCAGCTGACCAGACCCTCTAAAAGGTGAATACTGACTGATTTTTCTCAGTACTATTAAGCTCAACTTTAATATTTTTTTTAATTTTGCGTGATTTGGCAATATCTGATAATATTTTGGAAGTGAAAAATTAAAAAAAAATGTATTGTAATAATAAGGGGGAAAAAAAAATCCACCAAAGCCTTAACAGGCATCCAAAGTTGTTTGTAGCTTAAGTTTTAAGTAACATGCAGCAGTTAAAGGTTTTGAATGATTGATATACTTAAGGCGCCAGCAGTTTAGTAGCAGTTAGAATGAATTACTGTGAGCAGTGTGAAAGGGGCTTAAAGCCTCTTTTTAAAAGACAGCTGTATTTATACCTGAAGTTTTAACCTCATAATATTAAGGGTTTTTTTCAGTTCAGCAAAATATGTATTTATTGCAATAAACAGGAAGAGTCTTATATGTCTATATATGTGATTGCATGGATAGCAAAGCAAAGATGGTGGGAGCCAGAATTACAATTCCAGCCTGTTGCCGCTGAGTGAATGTTCACTTCTTTTTTTATACATTCTTCACATTGTGACAGTGAAAACTTCTTATAATGCTGGCTGGAGGGGTCCATCTGGCTGAAGAAAGGGATTTCTTCCCAGAGAAGTACTTAATGAGTACTGCTGTAAGCTCATCCACAAGCTCATTACTGCAACAGCAATTAATTGCATCTGGTCTTAGATCTGTCACAAGTCTTCAAACACACACTTCACTCCTTTCTTAACCAGCCCATAGGATTACCTGGGTGGATTGCTACGGGCAACCCAGGGACACCATCCCAAAACCTGCCCCAAATCTGCACCTTGGGCTGCTGCCCAACTTCTGATTGTCCAGACTGTCAGCCACCTTTTCTGCAAGAGGCCCAGCTCGGTTCCAGCAAACTTCTCAATGTGAAAGCCAAATTTTGCCCAGTTTTCTCATTTCTTTAACTTCACGTCATCCCAGATGAAGATTTTGCTGTCCAGAGTTGCCTCCCTCCTCCAAGCACATGCCTGGCCATGGGCAAGGGATTGCAGTGGAGCACATCTGCACACATCTGAGAGCGTCTGGTCCCTGCAAAAAATTATTACAATACGTGGCTTTCACGAAGTCCCTGTGCAGTTTGTCCTGGTCAAGGGCAGCCTCTCATTCTGAACATCATCTCAATTTCTTTTTGGCTTGTTTTTTAACTTCCAAAAGGTTTCAGAGATGACCTTTTCCTTTGGGGAGAAAGCCTGTGTGCATGCAACAGCTGTGAAGCAATTACACCTGGAAGGGATCTGCTACCTCTGTTTAATTGTGCAATTTGACATAGTGACTCTTTAAGGGCTTCTGTGTAGTTAATGGGAGATTTATTAGTTACTTCAGCACTAGCAGGATCAGGCCCTTTCACTTCATCAGGCATGTCATCCATCTTCACATGAGCAGGATGACAGGATAGGGATTGAAATTTCACAGTCTGTGATATATTTAGAGATTGTTTAGATTGGCTTAGGCTATGGAAAATACTGTGCTGACCAAGATAATCATCCTTCAGATATTGATCTAACCCATGTCTGCTCAAATTTGTTCTTGCAAATCACATTGCCTGCAGCTACCTACCACTATCTTACAGTAATATTGCAGTGGCAGCTGCTGGGATCCCTGATTTTTCCCCAGTGGAATCAATAGTGAAGCCCCAATTGACTTCAGCAGTGCAGGATTGTGCACTTTGGGCACTGTCTTCAGCACCACATTTCCCACTAAAATGAGTGCATTTTAGTTGTGAGTTTGAGTGCAAATGAGTGCATGAGTTTTGAGTAAAATGAGTGCATTAGTTTTGAGCTGCGTTTAGAGTGCATTTAAAATGAGTGCATTAGTTTTGAGTTGCAATACTGAAAATCAGACAGCAATATCCCAACTCAGCCCAGTAATACATCATTTAGTTTTGGCATGTAGGAAAGGGAATACACCCACAGAAATCATACCTACAATGTTGTATAGTGAGTGTTACCTAGACTTGGTCTGAACAAATTAGTGCGAGTGCTTAGAGAATGTGCCAGGTTTCCAAAAACACTGTACCAAGGCTAACGTGCATGGCTCCACACAGAGCTAAAGTGTCCCCAGGATACCATTGTACCACCATGGCTGTACTGCTGCCAGCAAGGCATTAGCTTGTTCTAAGACAGCTAAGGTATCTCTGGATGGTGCTGCCTTGTCATATTTTGATTTAGACACATTTTTAGACCTTTGCTGAACTGAATCTAAATATATACCAGTGGAACAGCTCCATAACCTGGGTCTCCATTACAACCACAGATTTGGAATGCAACTCTAAACACTTGGGCTGGCTTGAAAAGGGCACACAAAGGGAATGGCTCCCTGCAGCCTGGAAAACTGGGGACTTTGCCAGCAAGGCATAGGGTGGAGTAAGAGCAAGACGACTCTTAAAGCTGTGCCATCGTCTGTTAGATACAAGGCAGGCCAATCAAAGTACTACTGCAGAAAGAAATAACAAAATAACAAAATGTTATGTCGGCACTGTAAGTACAATTCCTGCACTGGTTTATAGATTCCACATAGCATTTTAGGCAAAGCACACTGTGGAAATCAAATGGAATTTAATTTTCAAAGCATCCTTTTGCCCTGGAGGGAGAGAAGTGAATTAAGGTGAATTGAGTTTCTTCTTCTAATACCTTGCACAGCACACAAAATAAATGTAAATCTCTACCACAGCTACACAGAGTTAGGATTTTGCAGTATTATAAATGATTGCCCCCGGGGCAGAACAATAAGCTACCTGATACTTCTTCATAAGATTTGCTACTAATTCAAATAAACTAGTCTCCTGGGTCATGCTGTTTTTCCTAGAATTCAAACTCTCATGTTTAGCAGATCACGTTAGAAACTAAAGACACATTTTTTTACTTAGTTCGTGGTAATCCAATGAACAAAACAGTTCAGAGATGCAGCCGTGTGTGTAACAGGTTTTGGTGCAATATTGCTAGGTGTTTACTGATGTCCCATGTGAGCTCCAGATCTTGCGATCTGTATTTCTTTGTTGCTGGAGGTGATGAAAGGCTTGCTCTATCTTTTGGCCTCTTATTTCAGTTTGTGAGGTTCAGGGTCAATGTCAGCAGCATACACAGTATGGTTCAATGCTTTGGGATCAACAGGCTTCAACAGCTCATTAACAGCTTTTGTTCCAGAACCAGCAACATTTCTGTTTAAATCCTCATAATGTTCTTACCAGCATTACTTATTCTGACCTGTAAAACTTCATGCCCACTGTTTCTGCTTTCATGGATTCCTTGACAAGGATAAGATATCCTGCCAAAACACATGTTTTGCTTCTAAAAACCTTGTACATCCATCCAAAAACACCAAATAGGACAAGGTAAATGACCTCCTCTCTCGAAGCAGCCTCCTCAACTCATCAATTGCTTGTAAATTTTTGACAACTCTTTCAAGAGACATCTCTTTACTTTCTACATCCTCCCAAAACAGCAGCAAGGAGGGATTGTCAGGGGAATGCTTTAACTAAGAAAAGCAGCAAACTGTCTAGGTCAGAATCAGGCAGATTTTAGAACGCATTAATATAATTTTTAATAAACCAATAGAATATGTATCCACAGCACTGGCCCACATTATTTGTGATTTTTGACTATTTCTTCATGAAAAATTAATGCCAATTAGTCATTTTGCCATCAGAAAAAAATAAAATGCAACTCCAGAAAATAGTCTAAGAAAGACAAAATTTCATGCTGTATCAATTATTCTAAATATATGCTATACTTTCCAAGTATACTCACGGTGTCTCATTCTGATTTTTTTGATTCTTAGAATTTGGAATAATATAAATGTTCCCAAGAATACCTTGATTGGTTTATATGTTTTTAAGTTAAATATTTAAATATTTCTGTAGTAGAAAGTTTTAACTGTACGTATTAAAGAGTGTGACTGGGCTGTAGTTCAGATTATTTGCTGCAGCTAAATAGATAGGATGCCTGAGGACATGCAGCTGTCACAGAAGAGGCAGAGATGACTGAGATCAGAACAGGAGGAGAAAATATGCAAACATCTATCAATATAGTAATAAAAATGGTCTCATCATGACAACGATCTTCCTCCTATCTTGAGCTGCGGAGGGGTTGATTGTTGGTGTTTTGTTCTGTCCTTGCACCACACACCTATTAGAGTACTAAGTAACAAACAGGCATTGTCCCCCCTCAAAGAATAGCGTTTGATGTCAGAAATGGATCTTGGTCTATAGGAAAAGGACCAGAGCTTCTGAATGTGGCAGAGTTAGATACTCATGTATGCTTAGGATGCTCAGTGTGAAACATTTTGTGCTGGGGAGCCATGCAAGGCTTGGGTAAAAGATTTCTGAATTGCTGTCATGCCTTGCCTGTCACTGCTCCATCAGCAGTGTGAGTCAGTATGAAAGATCCAAAGTCCAGCTCCTGCCATTGCCTGCCCAGAGTGACACCAAACACAGCTCCTCCTACTAACTTTTTTAGGCATTCTCAAGAAGTAAAACTCAACATCCCCTGTCCATAGATCTGACATAAAGCAGGTGCCTGCCCTAATTCTGTCTGCCTGTAAGCCCCAGCTCCAGCATTCTTCATTAAACAGCTCATCTCTAAACACACTGTTGGCCAAGATGAGGCCTCCAATTCCTTGGAGCATACATAAAGATGCAAAAGGCGTTTGAAGTCTCCAATGAGCCATGCCAGGTTCTTTCCAGGACAGGAGGCAAAAGCTGGAGAGGGCACATTGCAAAGGAGTGAGGCCACAGAGCCACACTCCTCCCTAATGGGAGAACAGTTGCAATGGGGCATGAGGAACTGTCGTCAGCAGCTGAAGGAGAGAAGCGGATGTGGCAGGTCCTCAGGTCAGGACATAGCCGCAGCATAGACTCAACTCATCCACATAGGAGTGAAATGCAATCACTGCTGGGCATAGCTGAATGGAGCAGAAAGATTGGTTTTAAGAGTTAATATCGATGACTAGGGTGGAGAAAAAAATCTCTCTGGAAGATCAGGGGCAGAGGTGGAGAGGTCAGCAGGCTGAGGTTTATAAATACATCCCTTCTTCATTGCCAAGCTTGCAGATGGGAATCAGATTTGAGAACCGATGGAAGATGCCACACATCGTGTACCACAGTACAACGCTTCAACAGATGACAGCACGCATTCACTGCAGGTTTTCACCCCAGTATATAAATTTCACAACAAGCAGGACTGCTGTTTTCTTCCCACAAGAGGGCCCTACAGCTTCACTCTCCAGACTAAGGAATCTGCTATTTCAAGGAGGGCTTGTGAATAACTGTAGTCCCACATTGCTTGTAAGAGCTGAAGATAAAACTTGTGGTATAAGCACGATTGATTTCAACAAGGTGTTTTGCAGTAATGGTATCTACTGGTGAGATAACAAGCAGGAATGGTAGAGATGTGAGACATGATCACAGTCAGGCTTATGGGCATGTTTCCTTGGCTGATAGTGCTGACGCGGTCACTAAATAGAAAACAACTGGAAGAAGCACGGTGTAACCCTGGCTGGTTCCTTCATCACCATCTCCTGGACGACCTGGGAGTCACTGGTGAGGCTGTGAGTACTCCTGCCCAAGTCTGCAGAGAAGGCCACCTAAAGAATGTCAGTTTCTAGGAAAACTTAAATCTCAGCTTCTGGCAATAGAAAGACACAAAACCTGACTCCTGCTGAAGATCCTAGAGAGGCCAGGGTAGAGCAATGTCTTAAGCAGTGCAATGCTGGTAAAAGCTTTCAAATTCCCCAAGTGTTTTTTCAGACCACAAGCTGGGTCTTCCCACAGCCAGCATAAGATACATTTTCTCCCTGACATTTCTTCTACGTGCTGGTCTTGCTTCACCTAAGGAAAGAGGATCGAACTTCAAAACTAAAGTTCCAAACAATGTAAATTAACTTCTTTTTTCCTCCCTATGTGTAGACACAAAGACAAAATGGGCCTAAATGAAATTTCCTACTACCTTTCATTCTAACCAAGAGATCCTCCTACAATAACTTTTTTCACAAAGGAAGGAAAACCTTATGTCAAAACCCCTTTTCATGTCTTATATGTCAAATTCTTCAGGTACGTTCTCCTTTTTTTCTCCCTTAACTTCAATAAATAATAAAAGATATTTTTAAGGATGGTTACCACAATTGGAGTCATATGCAATCACTTGATATGAACACCAACCACAGGTACACCCTTTGCCCTCTTTAACCTCAGTAATACCCTTTTATCAAAGCAATGGATTGGCACAACCCCAATCACAGCATAAAATTCCTTTTGTTGTCCTAACAGTTATGAGAAAGATATAAAGGGACACTTGCTGCAACTCTTAGGACTGCAGATCAGAACAGATATTTACTGTGCCTGCAGAACAGATGAACAATAGACTCTTTAAGAGTAAAACGAGTGAGTGGAATAGCCAGCTACGTTCGATACACATCAATCCCAGGAAAAATAAATGTTTGTACAAAGCTGTACAACCAGTGTGGTCACCTAGAGGTTTTTTCATCATGTGGTTCATATATTGACTAATTCCAAGCATTTTTTTACTCGGGTTCACTTCCAGGTTCAAGAACAAACATCTAGTTAAATCAAACCAACCAAGGGCTCATTTAGGCACAGCTGAAAATGGTTGCAGTTCATAGCTTGTTCAAAGCTTGCAGAAGTAATACTGTTGTCAGACTACTGGTGCAGTGCATTTGCCAACTCTTTTCTGCTGCATTGCTGCTTATCAACAATATATTTTGATTCTGAAAAATGCACGTCATTTGCTTCAGACTCAGGTTAATGTTAGCTATAGAAACTCAAGTTCATATATGTCACCTTTTATATCAGCTACCCTCATAAGTGCTAGATAAAGGCAAATAAAAAATACACAAAAAGTTGCAGTTCCCTCTTTGCATTGTGGCCCAGATTTAGGAAGTCATACCTCAACTGCCTCTAGCCAGTAAAGAACTTAAGACAGTATTTGACTAAAAACACTTGGCAATGTCCCACTGAAATGAAAGTAAAATATACGTGCTTCAGTGCTTATGCACTGAAGTGGATCATCTATGTGGTTACAGTGAGATTTGGACATTTAAAATTGTCTAATTTAGATTAGACATTCCCCCAGTGATGAGGAGAGAAACATAAATCCATCCCCTTGACCAATCATTCAGCCCATCTGAGAGCCCTGCATCAGGCAGGCTGAGGGCTCCCTGAACGTGCCTGCTGGTCCCTGGGGTGGCAAAGAGCCAGGCAAGCTGAGTCTCTCACCTCTCCCAGTGCAGGGCTATATATGTTACTTGGGGCCCCCTTAAGAAACACAGGTGCTGCTGGGGGCAATTGGTCTGGTTTACTTGAAACTTCCTTTAGGAAGGATGGACTTTTTAAAGAATCCATCCTTCTAAAGTATGAGAAAAGACTTCATGCTGTACAATTCAATGCATTTATGAGTGCTACAAATTTTCTCTGAAGTACTGCTCTGCAGAATCTGCTTCACAGCAGGAAGGACCTTTAGACTCAGAGGTCCCTTCATCCTAATACAATGTTCAGTCAGTGTCTTTCCTCAATATCTGCACAAAACTCTTTCTGCTTTGCATTATAGAAGGCATGCTTGAGGCAGTATAAAGTATAAAGCTAGTGAGGTGTCAAATCCAGTGTGTGTTCAAAACAAGCAAGTGGAGCCGGATGATATGAAAGCTGCAGCACTATGATGGACATCACCACCAAGTCAACCCAATTAAAGCATAAAGTCACTCACAGTTGGACATGTGTCTGCCTAATGGCTGTATATGGTTACATTCTGCTCAAGACACTCTCTCTGTTAAAAACCACAGAAGTCACATTAAAAAAGTAACAGAAGGAGCAACTTGCTCAATGAAAATGTCAAAGGGATAGCTTTGCTAAGTCGTGCCACTGTCAGTATCCTCTGGCATTTGGGTGTGGGGTCATTCCCACATAAGCAGACTGCCTTCCACAGCCACTTCCAGCTCTCCTTTATTAGCTTATTATAGAAAGAACATGGGACGAATGATATGGCACGTAGCAGTACTGAACAGAAAGTGTAACAGATCACTTTTAGGGGCCATGACTTTAATTTAGATTTTTCTTTCACTGTTTCATTAATTTTGTCTTCAGCTCCTACTACTTTCATTAAACTCCAGAAAAATGTATTTTAAAGAGACATTTCCCTAGTCTGTGGTGCTAAATTCAGAAAACTGTTAGAAGTGGAATCAGTTGGTATTTAGAATAAGTTTGCGAGCGCTTCTGCCTATTTTATTAAGCCTAGACACTTTCTGTCTGCTTTAAGATTCACTGTCGGTTATTTAGGTCAGGTTTATGAGCTAGTCCCATTCCGTGCTTCTCTCAAGCATCCTGTGAATCCCGTGCAGGATTCAATTTGCTAAAGATTTATGAATCCTTCCCATTCCAGAATCGTATACATAACATGGAAACTATTGTGCAATGGAGAGCTTCAGTTGTCCCTCCCTGGCTGTCTCCAGAGTGGCATTAGGAACTGACAGCTTCTGAAAAGAACCACCAGAATAGTACCATAGTCTTTTTTCTTGATGATTTCTTAAATTTCATTTAGGCCCTTTTTATCTTTGTGTCTGAATGTTTTCTAAACAAGTCCTTGAACATTACCAGGGAAGCAGAGAAGGAAAAAGAAGATAGAAACTGCTGCTTCTTGGTTTTAGCTTCATGCTCCCAGATAGAGTTAATGGATGGAAATGACCAAAAATTGAGCCCCTGAGGTTGTAGTAAGAATATTTGCATGTGTGTATTTTAGCCCACTGTCTCTTCACATGAAGAGGCACATTATAAGAATTGCTTTTCAATGATCTTACCTCTTGTAACCAAGTTGCTGCAAAGAATATACAATCCAAGCAGAGCAATAGATAAATTGCATTAGAATGAGGTTTGTCCAGATATAAATACATACTAGGGAGAGACCTCCTGTACTTGGACAACAGATCCACCTACTGCAAAAGCCAGCAGTGGCCAGAAGGAGAGAATACATTATGAAACAGGACAAATACAAAGTTATCATTGTCTGCTCCGCATTACAGATTTAGCGTTCAGAAGGGTGGTATCTAAACCATAATTTTTAGTACCTAAAGACTAGTGTTTAACCCTCCTTAAATTTGTCTTTTCCCATCTTCAGCTTATACATGCATCTGATCTGTAGAAATGCATGTTGCAATTCAGATCATAATTTGACCACCCATTGTGTGAAAGTATGCTCCTCTTGGTGTAATTCTTTACTGTGAGGGTGCTGAGGCACTGGAATGGGTTGCCCAGAGAAGTGGTAAATGCTCCATCCCTGGCAGCGTTTAAAGCCAGGTTGGACAGAGTCTTGGGCAACATGGTCTACAGTGGGGAGTCCGTGACCATGGCAAGAAGGTTGGAACTAGATGATCTTAAGGTCCTTTCCAACCCTAAGCATTCTATGATTCTGTGATTCTATAATTCTATGATTCTATGATACATGGTGAGTTCTTCAAAGAAGTCTAGTAAACATATGCAACATTATTTTCCTTTATAAAAGTTCAATTGGGCTCTTTCTTAGTTTATAACATTTATGTATGCTTAGTAATTCTAGTAGTTTGCAATATACTTCCACTAATTTGTGAGTAGAGATCAGATTCAGTGCTCTGTAACCTCAACAGTTTACCTTAGACCCCTTCAAAAAAACCCCTTGGTGTCACCTTTATTTGAAAGGTAATTTCAAACAACATAAAATTTACATCTGATTCTATATTAAGTTATATTAAAAAATCTCTTAGAAACAGACCAGTGATTTGCAGCTCAAATATTGATTTTTCATAAGGCTGAACCATTTTGTTGACAAAACTAGAATTTTTAAACTATGAAACTTGTAGGGGTTTTATTTGAAGCACAACAATATCTCGTTGCAATATTTTATTAGAGTATTTCAAAACATGCTTTAAAAGCAGAATTAGACCTTGTGAAATCACTGCCTCCATTGGATATAGATAAAATTGATTTTTATCATTGTCATCTCATTCACAGGTGAAGCAATGACTCACTCAAGAGCACAAGAGTCAGTGCCAGAACCGGGAATAAATACGGACGTCGTACCATTCAGCACTTTGCACTAGACATTAGGTTGCATTTTCTTTCCCAGTTTATTGCACCACGAGATTGAAGAAAACTGTAAAGCCTTAAAGTGTGTCCCTGCTTTACAAGACATCTTCCTATGAACCCCTCCTGAGTTTCATTATGACTGTGGCTCATGAAAACTGTGCAGAAAAAGAATAAATTACTTCAATTCCACAGGCATAAGATAGTCTTAACGAAACAGGCCCCCATCTAGGAATCACTTGCTTTCCACCTGCTTTGTGACTGAGAGAATGAGCTGTTTTTTTCACAGACAAAGCAAAGGTGGATACACGCCTAACCTGTAAAGCCTGGGACAAAATGCGAGACTCCCTGTGAATAACTGAATGTGACTAGACTAGCAGCTCTGATTCTAATCTCAGTACAAAAAGGGTTCTGAGTAACCTGCCTCATAACCTATTCAGAAATGTATTCCTAGCTGTGTTTGATGTAAAAAGGTTATAGAAAGAATTCTGTATTTTCTGGACAAGGATATTTGGCATTCTGTTTGCACAATCATTGGTAATGATGCAGAGCACGTGGAACAAGAAGTAGCTCAGACTGTGTATTATTTATTGGATTCCTGTCAATTTGACATCAATGAACCATTTATAAAATCTCCTTTGGCTTGCTTCATATGTAATTTACCTTGGAATTTCCAGATTTCCTCTCTTTTGTGACAGAAAGCTCCAGGTGATCTGCCAAGTACTCTGTTCTTTTAATCAATCAGTGGATATGTACAACATGTAGTCAAAATGGATGTATCATGGCAAATCATATCAGCATTTCCAATTTAACATACTGGCCCTTTTCCAAATGGTATAACAGAACAAGTAAATTTCATATCAGATTTCCATTTTGCCCACTGTTTACATTATTAACCGTACAAATACTTTTGCCATGAATAACTGACTTCAAGTAGCACTTGCACAAGATTTCACATGCAAAAACTTGATTCACATAGTGGGCTATAAGGTTTTGAGTATTTTTTTATTCAATATGTTCAGAGCACCAGAGGAACTATTGCTTTTCTAATTATTACTACTGAAAGCCCTGCTCACTGAGAGAGGCAAGGCAAAGGTGGACCCCAGCACAAAAAAGGAAATTATTATTAGTATAGCACTGCCTGCGTACATGCTGTACCCTGTTCCTAAAGGCTTATATTTGAAGGTCAAGAGCTGCTATGTCAAAACCTTTTGGCTTTTTCAATACTAGCAAACACTGCTCTGGTATCCCTGTAATATATACATGCAAAGGCTGCCAACTTTTGCAATTCTATCTCCAGTCTCATCCTATTCTGTACTTTCCTGCCCGAAAGCCCCACTGGTAAAACAGAAATCTTTCCCCAAAGGTTCAGCTTTCATTTCTAAGGTAAGTTTCCATCCCCCATGGCTAGAGGAAAAAGCTTTAAGAGGAAAAATACGTGCCACCAAAGGATGGGGACAGATTGGCAACTAAACAGAATTCAGAATATGCTATTATAAAACAGCTGCTTGATTCTGCAGGCTGGGTTTGGCGATGCATGCTTGTAGAGCCCACTTGGCATCTGTCAGTCAGAGAGTGCTCCTCAAAATATGAACAGTCCAAAGGTGTCAACACAGTCCTTTTCAGCAATGAACATCTGTCCCTATATTTACAGGTGATAAACAGATTATCTAAACTATCATGTAATGTTGGTTAAAATTTGAAAACATTCAAGTTATTGGAGATGGATAAGGAATTTCCTACAGATACCCCATGCCTCTCACTTTAGGATTTTGGTTCATGGTTGTCATGCAGTTGCAAAGCAAATTTTCCAGTCATCACCCCTGTTTTCTGCATGTTGGCTCAGTTTGCAGAGTAGTTTTGGTGCACATGAACTAAACTCTTTTCAGGAAAAATCAAAGTGTGCTCCAGAGTACCTAAGCCAATCGTGGAGGTAGGAGGTGTGACTGGCTCTGCAGAGAGAATCAATATCCGCATGCAGGGGGACAATCAGGTCAAATAACAAGACCAAGCCTAGTCCCAAGCAGAAGCCCAGAGCCACACAAAGTGCAGATGAAAAGCCTCGGCACTCACTGCTTTATCTACTGAACCTCTCCTACTGCTCTGAATTAGCTTCCACCAGTAAGAATTACTGATTTAAGAGTGCAATATATTTTGCTGTTCTTCATTTAACTAAAAGAAGGCAAAGAAGTTGTTAAACTATGGTGATGACACCCAACCTTGATCCCTCACCCACCTCCTCCACCCCTGGGGTCAGCAATCCTGCTGAAGCTGCACCTCCCTGAAAATCACCCAAAGCACACAAATCCATCACTGCTCTTGGGCATCTCCGAAGACTTTGGATATCTCTCTCTAGATAGCTGATTCCAGCCCTGCCTGACTATTGTAACATTACAGCCATCTGGAAAGAAATATTACTGAGCCTCTCCTTCCTCACTTGGGACTATTAACAGGGAATGGTTAATATTTTGCTAAAAGCTCTTGCAGCATGAGTAGTCATCTGTCCCTCTGTGCTGCATGTCCCTGACAGTCCCCTTCTGCCCTCCTGCTGCTTTATCCCTGCTCTGTGCAGATGCACCAGGTGCAAGGTGGGGGATATTAGGGAAGCAGGCAGGAGAGCATCTGAGCCATTAACTCAGATTTTCTCTTCTAACGTCAGAAGATTCAGCCAAATAATTACAGCACACAGCTGGTGCCTGCTAATACACTTTAAATTTTATAATCTGTCCAGAAGTGAAGAACATTTTTATTCAGGGCAGGTTGGAAAGACAAGGCAAGAGAATTGAACGAGACAAGGCATTTTCAACATGATCTTTTTCATTACTGTGCTTCAGCTCTATTGACTTTAAGACTAGAGGAACATCCAGGCAAACAAAAGACTTCTTTTTCATCTTCAGAAGTTACATGATTTAACAATACTGTCTCTTTTTTTCCTCCAGACTTGCTCTGTCAAAACAATGTCTGCTCTCAACACCAAATTTCCTTAATTGCCCCACTTGAAGCAGAAATGTGTCAATTACGTGCTCGTCCTGATTATCAGACAACTTGAACCAAGAGGAATTCACTTCTGATGACAAGTCTGTGTGATGAACATTTTAAAGATATATGTATATAGATATATAAAGGTGTGAAATCAACAGTCATAATGGTATCTGGGAAAGAGAAGACAAAGCAGCTTTATTTGGCATGGAGCTTGGTGCTCAGGGAGGTCCACGTGTTTCTGACTCACCTGGTCCATACCTTGTCCTCCGATTGACACTGAAGGCTTCAGCCCACAGAGAGGACACTTGAACCAAAGATCCCAACAGCACTTGTGCAAGTATTTATCCAGTCTTCTGGCACAGCTGAGTAATACAAGCAGGTGTCATGTTGCCCACTCTACTGATGGGCAAACAGCAGTCAGAGAAACAGAACTGAGAAACAAAAAAAGCAGCGTTTCCCATGAAAACAAACACCTGCACGTCATGTCCATCTTTCTGTGACATACTTGGGGGTCGTGGTTTAAGCCCAGGCTGCAAATCAGAACCATGCAACCCTCATGCTCACTCCCCAACCCACCTTCCTTCCCCCCGCCTCCCCCTGATCCTGGAGGGACGGGGAGGAGAATCGAAAGAATGTAACTCCCACAGGTTGAGATAAGAGCAGTCCAGTAACTAAGGTACAACACAAACCACTGCTGCTACCACCAGTAATAATAATAATGATAAGGGAAATAACAAGGGAAGAGAATACAACCGCTCACCAGCCCCTGATACCGAGCCCGACCGAGCAGTGAGACAGCCCTTCCGGTTAACTCCCAGTTACATCCTGGGCATGACGTGCTGTGGTATGCAATACCTCTGTGGTCAGTTTGGGTCAGGTGTCCTGTCTTTGCTTCCTCCCGACTTCCCTTCCTCCCTGGCAGAGCATGAGGCTCAGAAAGTCCTTGGTCAGACTAAAACATCTGAGCAGTAACTAAAAACATCGGTGTTATCAGCACTGTTCCCAGGCTGAAAGTCAAAAACTACAGCACAGCATGTAGGAGAAAAATGACTGCTACTGCTGAACCCAGGACACTGGGGTGCAAGTGCCCAGTGCTGAGAACCACTGGTAGGGCTGAGACGAGTCTCTTTGTCCTGAGGGTTCACAATGCTTAGATGGATTCTGCAAAGAGAGTTTTCATATCAACCGGGAATCTTTAAACTTTTGTGGTAAACTATGTGTTGTCTTCTGGAACCATCTTCCTCTTAAATTCAGCTGGCATGTAGCTGTAGTTGCATGCATAGAGGATGAACTATGTGTGTAAAGAGCAAAATTTACTATCTTATTATTAAGGCAGTGGTGTTAAACAACACAATCCATCATAGGGACACAGGTCTTGAACTATGGAGCAGAAATAACCTGTGTTTGGATATCCAGATGCAAATTATACGTACTAATATCTCTACTTTATATGAAGTGTCATGGGGTCATGCTGACAAGCCAGCATGTGGGGGACAGCCTACTCTCACACGAGGAACACTAAATGACAAAACCCCAATACTTCATTACCAGTCCTAACGCTCATGCTCCCCAGATTGACCTGCCATTCCTTCAGCTGGTCCTGCTCAAAATGCTATGGGATGAGGTGGGGACAAAGCTTGTCTCCCCGGAAGTTTTGGCAGTAGGTCCAAGCTAACTGAAGGTCCATCAAACATGGTCAGGTCACAGGCAGCCTCTACCAGGCTTCAGCAAAGACCTGATGGTGCTGAGTGTCACCTGTGAAGCTGCTGCTTGCTTGGCAAGATGTTCATTCACTGGGAATAGCAAAGGAGTCTTGTGAAGTATTAGCTTTGGTGTTCAGGCTCAGGAAATGTTTCAAAATAGACCAACAGGATATTAAATGAAAGTCATAAAAAGTAAAATGAAAGTAAAATATAAGTAATAAAATTGAATCTTTCTATGAGAAAAAGATCTGCAAAGATACAGCTATTTTAAAATAGGGGATTTTATAGCTTCATGGAAATACTTAAAGCTACTCAGGAAAAATAGACATTTTACTTCATTATATAACATATTTAAAGGTTGCTCATTAAACTGTCCATACAATTATTTTCAGCATCCATGTAAAACCCCAGGACATCAGATGTTACTGGGCACAGACCATCTGCAGAAAGGTAAAATGGCATCTCAAAGCTGCCCAGTTTTGTCCGTAATTATTCAAGCCTCAGAGCTGCTCCCAGTTTGAGAGAGCTGCTGACCCAGCCCTCCCCAGCCTTGGAGGGTGGGCCCTGCCACAGATGAGACAGACTTTTCCCAAATCTTTTTATAATGCTTTGCAGCACTTACAGTTTAACCCCCCATTTGCCAGACACAGCCCACATGAGGGAGCAGTTTGTCATATGAGCCAGCCGAGAAGTGAAGCAGCTCATGCTCCTATTGCTCTGACCAGGGACATGAAGTTCAGTGTAGCAGAAACACTTCCTGCCCTTCCTATAGCACTCATGTACTTCTGTCCAAGGGGCCTGGGTTTGTGCCTGTCCTGGGTTCAGCAGTAGCAGTTATTTTTGTCCTTCTTAGTAGGTGGTGCAACACTCTTGTTTTGAATTTAGGCCTGGGAACAGAGCTGATAACTCAAATGTTTTAGTCTGACCAAGGACTTTCTGAGCCTCATGCTCTGCCAGGGAGGAGGGAAAGCTGGGAGGAAGCAGAGACAGGACACCTGACCCAAACTAGCCAAAGAGGTATTGCATACCACAGCACGTCATGCCCGGGATGTAACGGGGAGTTACCCGGAAGGGCTAGGGGACTGCAAGGTTGGACGAGGTATCGGTCGGTGCTCGGCTTGGGGGAGTGGGGTGAGTTATTGGTCAGCTGGTGTTGAGGTGTTGTATTCTTTCCTCTTGTTATTTCCTTTATCATTATTATTATTGGTGGTAGCAGTAGTGATTTGTGTTATACCTTAGTTACTAAACTGTTCTTATCTCAACCTGTGAAGTTGCATTCTTTTCGATTCTCCCCTCCATCCCTCCAGGGGTAGAGGGAGGGAAAGAAGGAGGGGGAGTGAGTGGACAAGCTGTGTGATTTATGGCTGACTTTGTTTAAACCATGACAGTGCCATGCCATACATTCCCCTCACCATACACACACATACACACAGGCTTTATCCCACTGGCATTACAGAACTTCCATTAACAGCAGAAGCCTACAGAGCCTGTGCTCAGAAAAAAAGGGAAAACTTACCATAGCAAACGCACACAAAAAGAGACAGCAGACAACTGCATGGAAAAATATTTTCCACAAAGGAGTGGTAGGACCATTTGTAACCTGGGGTAATGAAGTTAAAGTAATCCAAAAAATGTGAAGCAAAATTTGGGAAGTCATCCTCAGAAGCAAGCCCAGCTAACTCCTCTGATCCTGCGCAGCATGCAGAGACTAGCAAACCCCATCAGGAATAAATACGTTTTTAAATTAACTTGTTTCAGATCACTTCTTCCTTTGCTTATCTGTCATGATCAGAGATCGGACCTAGGGCTATCTATCATAGTAGATATGTTTGTTAGAGTGGCTGAGGTAGCTATGCAGGCTCTGGAAGAGAGCTCTGCACTGCTTTAGGTGTTAGTGATGGCCATGACACAGATCTTGGCAAGTAAACTTTAGATCACTTTCAAAATGTTCTTAGAAGTGCAGTCGAATGCCATTTATCCAGCTAAACAAGCTTCAGCTCTCTTGATAGTTTCTATGCTCCTACTTTAATTATTTATTAGTATATATTACTGGGGTTATAGGAATGTTTAACAGTTTGAACCAAGAATGAGTTCTCATTATCAGAAGTGTTGTACAAGCACACAGCAGCAAACAGCTCCTGCCTGGAATGCTTCTGATCTGAGCAGAGAAAACAGGCATATGCTGAGAAAGGCGATTGACACAGGGAGGAAAAGACATTCATTCTGCAGCAGAACTAGGAAGCACTTTTCCTACACTTAGGTAAAGGGTTTTCAAGTATTTTCTGCCTTGTTGGGACAATTTGCATGTAAAAGAACCCACCTGTGTTTTCCCACCTGGGACCAACCATGATCCTGAACATCATTAGTGAGTTGGCTAAATTCCTCATCATTCCTCAGTCTTTTTTGGCCCATTTTCCAGCTGAATTATGTCATTAATTTGTGTTTGTGGAACAGTCAGCTCCTCCCAAATATTTTTTTAATCTTTTGGCTCACAGCAGCCAAATTTACTAGAGGGATAAAGGTCTCAATATTATTAAGCTTCTGGCAAGTTCTATAGAAGTACTAAGAGAGAGAGGGGAGAAACCTCACTAATACTGCCACTGAGAGAAGGACAGTACTGCGACCTCAACTCCTTCCAGAAACTGGGCAATTCCCACAGAAGCTCAGCCTCAAAACATAAACCTTTGAAAAATGATGTGCTGTTAGATCTGCTCTTTTGAGATAGCCTGGCTGTGCAAATGCTGATATTTGGATAATTCAGCTCACAAAAGCAAAAGATCAGAAAAGCCAAGTCATGTTCATTGCAAAGATATCATTTTACCTTGTTTCCCAAGGGTTCCTGGGATCTCATGATAAATCCTGCTGCTGCCTGCTCTGGGACAGTCAGAGCTGTCTCAAGGCTTTTCAGCCATGTAGCAACAGAGGATTTTTCCCAGCCATAAGGATAAATATATACAGTCCTTATCCTCATGAGAGCCCCCGAATTTATTTTGTTAGTGACAGCAGAGCTGATTCCCAGACTGTATAGGGAAAGGGAGGCTTTGGAGAAGGTAGCTCTGCTGGGTATTGCAGAGCTGGGGATGTTTAGGTGCCCATTGGAATAAGTCCATTCTTCCCTCCTTTCCTGCCACCTCTTCCTGGACCCAGCCCCTCCATCAGGAAGTGGTCCCACTGCCCTGAATGGCTCCTACCAAACCTGCCCTCCTTTTCCTGCGGCTTAAGTGTGGTGATAGCAAGTCTTCTTTCCACATCCATTGTCATGCCTGTCACCATCACCCTTGGCAGGCTTTCTTTGCTGAAGACTAAATAGGGTGCAATCCAACTAGGAAGGAAGCAAAGTATTTCAAAGTAGAATTTAGCTTGATGTGGGAATACGTGCCCAAGTGAGGATATGGCCTGTATGCTGACTACATGTGTTCATTGCCATGCCTTGCTTCCTTATAGAGCATTCCAAAACACATCCTCTGCAGTGTGTAGTAGATGCATCCCCAAAAGAGTGCTGTAAACACCACATGCAAACCATCTGCCTCCTTCTCCACAGCCAGAAGTGATGGATACTGGTATCAGGGCTGTAGAACAGCTCTCTGGTGTTCCCACTGTTTTCTCAGATGCCTCATGTGCAACAGTGAGGCAGATTAAAGCTAGAGCCAGTTACAAATGGAAATTCCCAAGGGTCACAGTTTTCAACATTTCTTTTATGACTGTGAGTGGAATTTGGTGTAGGAAAGCAACAGCTCATCTGAGCCAGAAAAAGTCATACCTTGCGGGTGAGGCACAGAAGAACTTTGTATATGGGAGTCTTTGGGAAGGAAACTGGAGGGTTGTTGTGACTCAGAAGAGCAACACAGATAAATAATGTGACCAAAACATGCTGATTTGTTTGAACCTGCAGACTTCATGACAGAGAAAACTTCAGAATAGAGGCATCTTCTTCATCCTTCACCATTCTGCAATGCTCATTCTTTTCCCATCGGTGCAGCTGGGTACCTGAAGACCCTATGGCACAAAGAAAATGTTGTGCCTGTCTTTCAGGGCAGTAAAATGGGACTTGTTTTGCACACTTTCCAGTGCAAAATTCAGTATGCGGCACCACCTTCCCAGCTCAGCTGACCTTCGTCCACAAAGCACTGCACTTAGCAAGTGAAGGACCAGTTCATTTCTGAAAAATAATGGATTACAGGTAGGGAAAGGATTATGGAAAAGGAAAGGTGGTTGGATTTACTTGTATCAAAACATGCTCAGCTGGGTATTATTTTGCTCTTTTTTTGCCAGAGTATATTTTGGCTCCATCATTTGGGCCAATCGGACGGGCAGTCCAGTAACTCTGAGGGATTTGGAGTGAGCAGTTCCAGCACTGAGCAATTCTCCCAAAGGCAGCCAGCAGAAAGTGAATCAGCCGCTATACTAACAAAAATGACCAAGAATAGAAAGTAGATTTGCAGCCTTCCTGCTTTGCACAGTTTTGTTTTTCCTTGCAATGGCAGCGGTGATTACCTTATCTGTGCATACCAGCCAACCACACAATCCAGGAAAAGCCACCATCCAAGAAATGCCCATTTAGTAACTCTTGGCATATTGAATGCACACCCAGGAAGGCAGGATGCTGCACAAGAATATCTTCCTTCAGACAGGCTCCACAGTGACAAATACGAATGTGCAGGTGCAGGTTAAAATAATTCCAGGAAGAGAACATCTAGTAGGAAATCTACCTTCCCTCGGAGAGCTTTGCAAAAGTCCTCATTCAACCAATGACTGGAAGTTCCTTTCTACTCACTGTCCTTGGAGAAACATGGATTTTTCTCTCCCATATGCCAAGGTTTGGGCATATTTCTGAGTATCCATCAAAGCTCCGTAGATGGGTATGTGAGCTGTATTCTCCTTCCAATGTCCCAGCACATCACGCGCCACCATGGTATGGCTCTCAGGGAGGTTTGTGATATCTCTCCCCATAGGACCTTCAGCTATTTCATGTCTGGGTTAACTGAAAGTGAACAGTATCAGGGGACCCTAAATGCTTGGCCAAATAGAGATAGAAATTATATGATTGCTCTGTACAAATACATCAGGAGGTTAATTGTCAGTGAAGGGAAAGAGCTACTTAATGAAAAGATTATGTTGGCAGAAGAGCAAACTGTTTTGAACTATCCATCCATGAATAAATTTAGGCTGGAAATTAGATGAAGGGTTCTATCCATTAAGGAAGTGGGGATCCGAAACAACTCCAAACAGGGATGACAGAAATAAAAATACTAAACCAGGATTTGTTCCATTAAGATTACCTAAAATGACAGCCTGTAGCTGGAGAGGACCCAGAAGCACACGAGGTCCTTCCCCTTCCTATGCTCCTGTGATCTTGATGTCATTTTGAAGGGAAACACTAAGCACATATGCTTCTAACTTCTTTCTTATGTCAATGCTAACCATATGCCCTAAAATGTACAGACAGGGACTGGCATTTGAACAAGGAAATGGGACAAACAGAGAGAAGCACTGTTACAGTCCAAGGATGTGCTGGACCTTTTCGTCCTGCTGGCTGAAGCATAGGTACACATTATAGTAAATCAGTGACCACTTTAAAAGCATCCTAGAATGAGCACATAGATTCCTGATTATTCTGGTTTATAACTGACTACCTATTTGCTGAACTATAATGCTTGTACGTCACGAAATGTGGTTATCATGTCATCGAAGTAGCAATTTTCCTTCTACCTCATTACTATTAGTCTTAGCAGGACATTGCATTTCTATTACTTATAATTTATATTGCAGTGATACCTAGATGTTCACATTACGCCAGGACTTCACGTGCTGAGCTCTACTCAAATGCATGAGTGACACTTCCTTCCCTCTCCCCCCAAAATCTCTAAAGCCTATAGGATCTTCCATCCATAGCATTGTACCAGTTAAAGACTAATCCATACAAACAGCTCTGCAGGTGTAAAAATAGAAATATATATATTTCTATTTCATTGTGGTATGGCCAAGCAGTCACTTCTGCTCCTACAGTAAAGTGCTGAACAACCTGTGTTTCCCACCCACAAAGCTGCTGGTTCCCAGCAAAGTCTTCAGCAGAGGTGAAGCAAAGACCCTTTGTCCTGCAGTGGTTTAGCAATGTCATGTTGTCACTCAGCAGAGCACAGCTCAGAGGCAACACCATGTTTCCAAACTGTTCATCTGAGCTCGTCATTTGAGCAATGTGGGTACTTTAAGCTTTCCTGAGCAAAGGTACCGTGTATCTGTGGGATCAGTGCATGCACAGGGCTCCCACCTCTGCAATAATAAATGTTTCCACTGATTTCATAGAATGGGTTGGAAGGGACCTTAAAGATCATCTGGTTCCAACTCTCCTGCCATGGGAGCAATCTGGTTGAGACCAGGTTACTCAAAGCCCCATCCAACCTGGCCTTTAACTGAACTAGCACAAGTTTACTTTCTTGTTAGATCAAAAAAAGTCAAAATCATCAACAAATACTCAAATTCTGAGAGAACAAGAGTGAACAAGGTACTGCTAGAAATGAGATTCTTTTTTGCCTTGTATCTCACAGAGTGTCTCAGGTAGAGACTGTCTTTCTCCCATCAGGCAGTGTTATAGACCACTTTGGGTCTATAACAAAAATGTCATAGGGAGAAAATGACTGCATAAGGCTTGGTGAAGATCTGCCCCAAAAATTTGGCTCAGCAGAGTATGCGTGAAGCCTTTAAAGGAGCCACATAGCCCCACCCGCTATCTGCCATCAGCAGGTTTCCTCTCACCTTACTACAGAGGTGAGTCTTCAGTCTGAGCTGCAGCTTTACTGTGTTTTTACCTGCAGTAATTACCCCACTCAGGGCTCACTGTCATCAGACATCAGACAATTCAAGAGAGCATCTTTGAGGAACAGTGTCTGAGACGGAAACAAACCACATAAATTTCTCAGGCAAAAGACCTTAATGCAGCTCGTCAGGGAGACAGATGGCAGCTTCCATCCCAGCAGGCACTGTGGGGGCTGAGTTTGCTCAACTCCCTCTCTCTGCACTTTGAAGTATTCCAGCAGCTGTATGAAATTTATTCCAATAAATTAAACCTCTTGCACGGACAAATGATCCAGATGAAAACTATAACACTAGGGGCAATCAGCCATTTGAAACTCGGTGATCTCAGAGGCAGGGAAGCAGCACCCTGTTGCTGTAAAGCTCCACTTGTCTGTATCATAGGCGTTTGCTGAGGCAGTCAGAAAAGACTATTAGGAAAAGGAATCTGATCAGGATCTAAAGCTCCTTCTGTATAACCACAACAGTGCCAGATCATTAATTTATAGTGATCAGAAATTAGCTCAGCATATCCAAGCCCTGAGAGCCAACCTTCCCTAAGCACATTGAGGGGGGTCCTTGCCATAAATTTACACAGCCCATCAAGACACATTTCTCAACCAACTTCAAAAGGAGGAAGAGCAGCTCAAACTATTTGGAACACACAGGTCTAAGACTAGCATTCAGCTTAATCATTGCAAATTTAACTTTGAGTTCACCAGTGTCTTTACTGCTCTTATGCAGCTAGTTATGTCATTTGTTTGCTTTGGTTTAGGACCACTTCAATGAAGACAACAATGTACATAAGACTCAGGGGGTGGAACCCTGAAGGAAGAGCATCTGGAGCAGGTATCCATGCACTGCTGTTTCTAAGCTGTCAGCACCAATCTCTTCTTAGCTGTGCAGCAAGCAACCATTATACTCAGCAGGGATATTGCTCAACGTATTTACTATTAAACTTTAGGAGCAGAAGAATCTTTCAAGGAGATGTCTGCTAATTTCAGACTTGGTTTTGTGAACATTGTAGTAATCTGCCCAAAGACACTGAATCTTCAAAATGAGAAGGAATCTCTGTGTATTTTTATGTATTTTTTTTTTAGTATTATTTAATATTTATCTGCATTTTTAAGTGTCTTTTTATTTTTCACCTAGGTGACCTTTACAACTATAGAAGTCTTTATCCTGTATTTCATGAAGTGTCTTAAATGGAGAATACATTAATTTCTCACAATGAATAACATAGTGATAGTGCATGAGGAAGGAGTAGGGAAACTCAGATGCTGGTCCTATTTCACCCCATAGCTCTGTTTCAGTTTGCCTGGCTGTGAGCTAGGTGCAAAAAGTTAAGCATCCGCTGGCAGCACATTCTGTTCCTGATTACACAATATCTTAAGGTTCGTTGACTGAAAGTATTAGCAAGGGCAACAAAGCACTTGCAGCAGCTAAAAGAGAACTCGTTACTCTTTTCTCCACCTTTCCAGGAAAACCAAAGCAAATATTCAAACTACTTCTCTTTACATCCTCTTCAATATGGAGCCATTTTTAACTCTTTCTTTTCCTGTAAGAACAAAGAAAATAGAACTGCTGGGAAAATGTGAGGGATGTGCCTCAGCAAACAGCCAAATAAAGTAACTTGCCACAGACAAATTTATCCTAGGAGAACCTTATGGAAACACCTAAATACAAACTCATAACCTGTTTTTGTCATAATTTATCACCAATAAGTGTGTCAGGAACCATAAGCACAAACCTTTTCAAGAAGGGGTTTGTGTATGTCAATGTGGAGCAGCATTTGAACACACGACCCTGATGGACGCTATCCCTGCTTGTAGTACCCTGGCCCCTATTTTGCTTCACACTCTGCAAAGTAATATACCCCAATTGCTTAGACTTTGAATTATCAAAGTATTTAAATGTGTTATGGTCTTAAGCACCAAAATCTCAGTTTCATACGTGGATAAGAATGATGCTCATTTAATCATGTGCTCTGAAACTCACTGATGGAGGATTTTATATACTGATATAAAGTGAATGTAATGACCTTGTTCTTACTCAAAAGATCAGAGGTGTCCCTCTGAAATGACCATCTGAACAACTGTCAGAAGAGTCTACTGTGTGAAAAATGAGGCCCCTGTACTTTGAAGACTTGATTATGATCCATTTGAAGCTCTTGAGACTGATAACTCAGTCTGGCTGCTTGCTGGAGTGGATTCCTCTAGTGCCAAAGGAAATGACTGCCCTTGATGTTGTAGTATCATACAGTGGGTGCAGACACAGCGGAAGAAATATGAGTCAGAGAGATAGTGAAGATGACACGTACTGGGAAATAACCCTGCCCAGTGATTCCCATTAACAACATGCAGAGGACAGTGGATGAAGCGTGCCTGTGCAAACAGCCACAAATTACACAACTAATTGCAGTAGCAGACGGTAAAGCTCTTTCCAGCACTTAGTCCTGTTCTGCAACTTGTCCCCTGTGGAGAAGTGGTATCTAGCTGCAAGTGATCATGTGCGTATGTCCCAAGAGCAATGACGCTGCAGGCAATAGTCTTCCTTTCAAATCTTATCTAGCACATCATGATTCCTCTCCAAAAAGGCCAGGAAATCTGTACTGCTTCTGCCTCTTTGTATTATTCTCCTTTCTGCATGTCTTTTCCTTTTCTTTGCTTTACCCAAGGAGCCATTAGAACTGTACCACTCCAGCAGTGGGAAATTAGCTTACTGTGGGATATTTGTTTAAGGAGACGTTATTGGTGGGCAAATCTGTAATCTGGATCCCTCCTCAGCTCCTGGAAATTATTTGACAACACATATCCCCTATCAAGCAAACAGTGCTGCAGTATACTAAGTCTGAAATCTAGCTATTTGGTATTATTGACATGGAGTAGGATCACCAGCTGTGCAAATCTGAGCTGCATTTGACCCTCAATCTGAAACGATTTGCTATTCCATTAAATCTGTTATCCAGCCAGGCTCTTTTAATGTTGTCACTAACACCTACTTATACAGGAACATTAAAAATGAACCAATCAACCAGAGTGCCTATGTTCCTTTCTTCATCAGTTTGAGCACCATTTGTGTGGTGGACTTGCCCAGCATAATTTATAAACCTTTTCTAATCTCCCGCAATTTGCAACTGCTTTGACAAATACTCCATTTTCTTGGGAATCTGCTCGGATCAAATTCAACAACCAAGGCTACCAGAATGAGTGGAGAAATTCAGAGGGTGAATCCAGAGCACTAATCCCAAAGGCTCAGCTAATACTTTCACTTAAGCCTGCACATGGGTGGGATCCCCCATCCTGGGTGGCCCAGAGCCTGTTCACATCATGGTCCATCAATCACGAATTTCTCCTAAAACCACTAGGTGTAGTTCTCCCATACCTCAGGCTGCATGCATACAACACTGATGGTCACCATTCCCTTTTAAAAGACACCAGAGGAGGTGGTAATACACAGAAGCTGGGTGGTCAAAGGGCTCATCAGAAAAATAGGGTGTCACACAACAGTTGTGTTACCCATAAAACCTACCCATGGGTTGCTATTCAGATACACTCCAACATGACACCTCACTTCTTTTATGAAGTGTGACTTTTGAATAAAGATACTGTGAATAACCTGGCAGCAACACATATGTAATTCATCCTCTGACAAAATTCACACTTGGCTACTAATGACTCCAGTTAAGTCAGGTGGGAGGGGGCTGAGAAAGAAATTGAAGCATTTGATAGGTTGATCACACAAGAAAACAGGGGGATAGGTGGAATTTGAGCAAGCAAAATTAAATCTGTAATTGCCTTTATTCCACTTAATTCCTTTTGGGTTGTGGGTGTGTAGTATTGTTAATCTGTTCTCAACTTGCTGAATTAAGTTAAACAAGTAATTCCCAGCCAGAAAGAGATTCAGAAAGAGGAAGAAGGAGGGGGAGAAAGGCAGGGGAAGGGTGGAGGAAAAACCCCCACAGTTTTCAGAAACTGTGCCTTGTTCCCTGTAGGCACTCCAGGATCTTGCCCTCGAGCAGCTCCTACTCAGTGGCAGGATCTTCAGATATGCAACAGTAGTTACAAGGTTCTGTAATCTAGTATAATCCTCCTGCTTCTTTCTTGTGTTTTGCTACACACACTTACTAAATCTCAAACACTGAGTCCCAGGTGGGATGAAGGGCTAAACAAGCCACAGGTGATGGATGTGGGGACGGACACTGATCTTTTAAAGGCAACTGAACTACAAACAGGAAGCTTAAACCAATTACTTGATACATGATTCTAGCATCTATCATTGAGATGCAGGAAAAGAATTACAGAATTTATTAAATTCAGTATTAAATGAAACTTAACAATAAACATTTTAATTATAGAACAAAAAAGTGTTGTCAAAGGTTTAAAACTGAACCCAAAATCAAGATTCCTTGATTTCTAAGAGTTTATCATTGACCTTGTGAAAACTGAGCAATGTGATTTAATTTACTGGCCTCTAAAATGATTTTTTACTGATGCGCTGTTCTCATACCTACATTATTTTGACCTACCTACTAGGAATATTACAGCATTGAACTTATTGGAGCAATCACAGAAAATTCAGTGCAAATTCTGCCAGAATAAAATCCTCAGGACTTAGCCATTTTAACAGCCTGACTATGGCATTGTAAGTCTGATATAAAAGCTAAAATTATGTGGCTGTAACTCATATAAATGATGTAATAGCAGATGCAGGGCAAATAAAGGCATAAGAAGAAACAAGAAAATCTCTGGGCTGCTCTCCAAGAGAATTCTCTGTGGATGAAGCTATTACAGGAAAACATAATCAAATGTGACAAATACATACTTAAAAACATGAGGAAAGTGGAAGAGAGGAAATGTCAGCAAAGAGAAATATATAATGAAACCACCTATGCTTTACTGCAAGTGTGTCCCTTTCATCTCCCTGTACATACTGCAACACTGATGTTAATGTTAACTGCCTGCACAAGAGTTCCAGAAGACAGTCACGTGTGGAACTCCTCCTCCGTCCACGGGGAATCAGCCTACCTCACTTCTTATTTTTTATAGACAAAGTGTGGATTAGTAACTTTGAATGTTTGAAACTGACAAACTTAATCCACGGTGCCCTAAATCCATAGATATTACACAGCATTATAAAACCTTTCTTCTTTAAATGAGTATGGTTGTATTTTCATTCCAGATGACTTACAGCAAGTAATTAAACGGATCATTAGCAAAGAAGTGCACAAAATCCTTAAGCCTCCCATGATCAGTCTGCTTCCTAAAGAAGTGGAATTGATACCTTCACTACCCTGTTTAACAGAGATTGTTCTGGGCATATGCCACGTTTTCTTCCTAGACTCAAAACTGAAACATCAGCTGCTCATATATGCTGTGTCTCTACCTTGCTTGAGTAACATGTCTGTCCTTAGAGAGATTTACAGCTCTGCCAAGGACTTCCCGAGTTACAAATTCAGATAAACCACCCATTTTTTCTTTTCTCCAGCTCTGTATGATCAGCTTTGTGTGTGCAGAAGAAGCTCTTCCAGGTAGGGACAGTCTCCCTAAAAGTATGTCCCGTGCATAGCAAATAGGTGTTTCAACACAGTTTGGGCCTCTGGGCACTCCTGCAATGCAAACAATCATAACCAAACAATCCACTAATGTGACAATAACTGCGTCTGCTGTTTGCCTTAAAATAGGTAATTATGGCCTTGTCATGTGTTAGAAATTGATTAATAACCACACCATCCTTATCTGCAGCACTACCATGTGTTCCTAAGCTGTCTTTCCTCAGCAGCTTCCCTGCCTCAGAAAATAACAATCATACTCCAGTCCTGCCAAAGGTATGAAAAGCCTGACAATTTGGGTAGTCTCTTCAGGGTGGTTGAACTGTGGAAGCAGCCCTACCAGCTCCCTCTGCCACACTCCACCCTCTCAGCATTAATTGCAGCCCTTACACGTTTGAGCCAGAGCTACGTCAAGTCAGGCAATCATTTTAATACCTAAACCTGTGGCATGTGCAGTAGCTCAGGTTGAATTACCCTGACCTCCTGAGTAAGTCCAACACGCAAAATTACAAGCCTCTGTAGTATTAGAGGAGGAGAAAACAGCTCAAGCCCCCTAGGATGGATGCTCCAGCTGCAGCCCAACAGGCTGCTCAGGACAGTGACTTCATGTGAAATAAGGCATGACAGTAAGTTCATGAAATGTAAACACTACAAGGGATGCAAAGCCTCAGTTCACATGTCCAGTTCCCTGCCTTTGTATATGCCACCACAAAACACACCCAAGCTCAGCTCAGCCTCAGGCAGAGCACCAATCTAACTGGC
Organism: Lathamus discolor; assembly: GCF_037157495.1. Lineage (NCBI taxonomy): Eukaryota > Metazoa > Chordata > Aves > Psittaciformes > Psittacidae > Lathamus > Lathamus discolor. The sequence continues at coordinate 147,422,627 of NC_088885.1, read as the reverse complement.
ATCACAGCTCCTCCAGAACTGACAGCTCAACACATGCTGAACTCTTTTGCTGGGCCAGAGCTAGTTTAGCCATCACCTTAAAATGCTGAGCTCTTGCATGTACAGCAAACTTTGCTTCTCACCTCAGGACCTTCTTTGAGCTTCCATCATTTTTCAGAGAAAGCTGTTCCCTTCTTCTTATAAGGTTGTGTCTGTATGTCGGGATATCATTTATCCCCAAGTTTGCTATTAGAAAGGCTCTGTTCTGCTGAGATGCTCCATGAAAGAAACAAAACTACACAAAAACTGCTTTTAATAGAGAACACAAATTCAAATAGCAATGAACAAAGCAACAGTGAGTAATGCTAATGAAAAAAAAAAAAAAAGTAAATCTTACTTTAAAAGGTTTTTATGGTCTGTTTTTCTTTTTTACTATTGCAGGATAATCATTGCTGTTCTAATGTACTAGTTTTACCCCGGCTTCTGTGTTTCTTAGATTGTCTGAGGTTTTTTTATTCCTCGCAATTTAAGATTCAAAAACCAGTTTAAGTAAATGGAACAAATTATTTCAATTGCCAGTCCTGCTCTTCAGAAACCTTTGCCCATGGCACAAAACCAGCTTGCATTTTGACAAAGCTATCAGGCAGGACTACAGAGAGAAAAAGTATGAGGAGTATGTGGTAAAGAGAAGGCACTTCACTACTGACACTTAGCTTTGTCACTGCAGAAGCAAAACCTTGAATTTATACTAAATTCATACATATTTATCACTCAAGCATCTGGGCAGCAAGCTGCCATTCTATTTGTAAGACCCAGGAGCAGTTAAGCAGCAGGAGCATCTTCCGCAGCCTGAAGAACAGAATAGAGCAGCTGAAAGTCAAACCCTTTTCCAAAGCTAATGCCTCCTGTGCAGATGGAATCTTCACCAGGGAGAGAAGAAAAGCGGGAGGGCCTACTGCTTGATACATCAGAGAAGGGACATGGTGCCCACAGAAAACTGCTACGCACCATAGGTTTATGATCTATTGCTCATCCAGACAATTTCAAAATCCATATTGCAAAAACTCACTGCAGCAGCAAAGTCTGACTGATGGGATTTTGTACAGCATTGAGGGGAAGTGAGAAGTCTGACCCTTGACAAAATGCATGTATTTCTTAACTCAGGCAAAACACCCATTTGCTTCCACTTGACCCTGTCTGGCCAAGGCCACGTTTTCCTCACTGGGGGTTTTGGCTGAGTAAAGGCTCACCCTGCAAGCTCTAGTTCCCAAACAGCGAGGAATTAATGACAGGCAATTTTTAATGATTAACTCATATAGCTGACTGCCATCTCCCATCCCCATAATTAAAGAGCTATAGATGTGATGGGTAATGAGTGCTTTAGTATGAGCTTAATTGCATATCCACTTATCAATGAAGTGATCTACTGTGGAGCAGTTGTAATTTATCTTTGACTTACAAGTGAAAACTCTGAAATGTGAAGAAGTTTGGAAAATTCACAACCACTGTCAATGTTCCTATTCAGCCACTTATTTTTTCCAGCTCCCCATTTTGTCCTTCAGGACTGAATATACTTCAGCAACTCTCAGCCTTTGCATATCGAGGCAAAGAAGAAAGAAGAAAAGAACTGATGTTGCACTATTAGTGTCACTTCATTCCTATTACTGTCTTTCTACTCTTAAGTCTGAAAAAAACCCCACATTTCAAACAAGTTCAGAGCAAACCTTTGAAAAATTAGTATCAGCTGTGTATAGGCCTTTGGGAGAAAAAGGAATTTCTTCCCCACATTTCACAGAAAACACATGAGAAATGAAAGAAGAATATCTTCTGGTGAACATCTCACAGTAAAAAATTAGCAGGGAAATTTAGACACATTTCTGCAGACAGACAGCAGTGTTTATGTTTGTTGTCTACCAAAGGCTATTTAAATAGCTTGTCGAAGAGAATTTGTTTGAGTACATTCAATCCTGTGAGCTGCTTGCAGACTGAACATTTATTCCCTGGCATTCAAGCTCTGCCCTCAGCCACCTAAGGTACATGATACGACTGTGCTACCATTCACCAAGACCTGGGCAAGATACAGAGTTGGGCAGAGAAGAACCTAATGAAGTTCAACAAAGCCAAGTCCTGCATCTGGGGAGGAATAACCCTATGCAACAGTACAGATTAGGGGCTGACCTGCTGGAAAGCAGCTCTATGGAAAAGGACCTGGGGGTCCTGGTGGACAACAAGTTGTCCATGAGCCAGCCATGTGGACAAGAAGGCCAATGGTGTCCTGGGGTGAATTACGAAGACTGGCCAATAGGTCGAGGGAGGTGATCCTCCCCCTCTACTCTGCCCTGGTGAGGCCATATCTGGAAGACTGCATCCAGTTCTGGGCTTCCCAGTACAAGAAAGACGAGGAGCTACTGGAGGAGGCCCAGTGGAGATATAGAAAGATGATTGGGGGTCTAGAGCACCTCTTTTATAAGGAAATATTGAGAGAGCTGGGCCTGTTTAGCCTGGAGAAGAGATGACTGAGAGGGGATCTTAACAATGCATAAATATATCTCAAGGGTGGGTGTCAAGAAGATGGAGTCAGACTCTTCTCAGTGATGCTCAGTGACAGGAGAGGGGGCAACAGGCACAAACAGAAACACTGGAAGTTATGAGGAATATGAGGAAGAGAGGAGGAGATATGAGGAAGAGCTTCTTTTCTTTAAGGTGACAGAGCCCTGGAACAGGCTGCCCAGAGAGGTTGTGGAGTCTCCTTCTCTGGAGACATTTAAAACCTGTGTGTACATGATCCCCCGCAACCTGTTCTAGATGAACCTGCTTTAGCAGGGCGGTTGGACTAGATGATCTCCAAAGGCCCCTCCCAACCCCATTCTGTGATTCTGTGGTATTGATTCCTTTCCCAACTGGAAAACTTAACATCTGTAAACTGTTACTATTTCTATTCAAAACAGGTTGGATTTCGTCACCAGCATGGATTAGAGCTGTGTCTAAACAAGTCCTGCCTGTGAGCTCAAGCTGCACTCTTTCTCACACACATGTCCACACACAAATGTCTCTTCAGAAATGGCCATGAAAAGAGTAAAGCAAGAGTGATAGCAGCCACCTGGAGCCTCCCGATTAACCCTGACAGAGACAGACTTCTCACAGCCTGCTTCAAAATCACTAAACTGCCAGTGATTAAACTCGTATCTCTGCACAGACATTCAGATGTGAAATCAGGATGGCAGTTACCATGCCTGCCTTTTCCATGCTTGAGTTCAGCCTAGTGCTGACTTCTGAACAAAAAGTGAAAATATACCCATAATTATGCCTTAATTATTTTAGAGGGGGAGAAAAGGTCACATGACTGAACCAAAGAATGGATGCTAATCTGAAATGGGGAGGAAAAAAGCAAAAATACAAACAGGCAAAGGGAAGTTTCACCAAAGATTTTCATCACTGCAAGCAGCAGAAGCAGAGGCTGCTGCCTTCGGGATCCATAGACGTGGTTGGCCTTGACTTAACACTGAACCCAGAGCACCAGCTGCAAAACCAAGCCCCAGAGCTAGGGTTGCAATAGGAGTTTGTGGAGGCACAGCAGCTGAATCCAAACCAGTATCTCTGTCATCCCTTGGGACATCTGCTTGTGGGAGACCACTTATAACCTGCCCTATCCCAACTGTCAGTCTGTCTTTCCCCTCTCTTTAACTCCCTGTGAAAGTTAGAGCCTTTCCTGGTTCTTTTTCAATAATGAAAAAATTACTCCTTCAAAACATTCAATGAAATGTTTTTAATGACTCAGAGGCTGCAGGATTTTCTGGCCTGAAAAAATATATGAACAAGGGGACAAGAAGCATGAGTCTGTCTTTTGCCTAATGTAAGGAGGAGTCTGGGACAGATGTCTCAACCAAAAGGTCAACCAGTGATATTCCTTGTGCTTCGCTAAAAAACATTTTGCTAATCATGGCACCCACCACTGCAAATCATCAACAGTCACGTGGCCCAGGTTTGTGATGCTTGACAGGTCATGATCTGTAATAATTAGCAGAAAATAACCTGCCCAGGGAAAAAAAGCCCTGTACTTTTATTCTCTGAAGGCTGTGCAAAGCTCATGGTTCCAGCCAGAAGCTAT